>NC_143129.1:70905980-71530980 GCF_059928025.1 Delphinapterus leucas
AACACCCTTTAGGCATGTGTGCTACATCATTGTTTCCGTTTTTTTACATCTAACAAGTTAGGGGAGAGAGAAAGAGAGGGAACTAGCAGCAGTCAACAGTAGTTGATAATTTCTTATTTGCAAAATAATGCCATTATAAACAAAATTGTCTGATTCTTTCACCATCTTTGCATAAAACAAATACTATTTTAACATCAAAATTATCAGGAAAGATATAAACTATCTGGTATAATGTAACCTGTCTGAAAAATTACTATATTGTCTTTTTTTCCTCTCAGGCAAACAGGTGAAAATTTCATTGCAGATTTTTATCAACCCACCACAGATCAGATGTGGGAGCTCCTGGACTAGATTTCAAACATGGACAGGATCTGCATAGTCCCCATCATCATGGCAATGTTTTGTAGGCGATTCAGGAAACTCTCCTGGCACTGATTCAGAGAGGGCACATTCAGTGCCTTTTTTGTAATGGACGTGGCCAGAGGGGTTGAGATGTAATCAGTGAAGATGGTGTTTATAAGGCACAGGGGTGAGTCCTTTTGGATGTCCTGTCATCAAGTATGTAGCTTCCCCTATTTCGGTGACGAGGTCAGTGACAGGAATTGGCAAATCTGATCTTATCACCAGATCCCCCAGTTTTAACTTCCATTGCCTTTGCTGCCGCCACAGAGTAACTTTTGAAACTAGCGCCTCATAATTGAATGTGAGGCCAGCTGCTATGACGATTACTCCTGCAGACAACATGGCATCTTCAAGAGAGGGAGATATGAGTCTAGCCTCTTGGCTAAGGTACTCCTTAGGTTATAGGCTCATACTAAGACATTGTTCTCAAAGCATTGTTCTCCATGTCAGGGTGGCTGGATTAGAAGGTGGCTTGAGCAAAAGCCACACGTGCCAGAAGAGTCCTCCTTTCACAACAGCCTGCACCATAGTGCTGGGCCTGGATCACGTGCCAGATCCTCCCCTGCTCCCTCTCTGCCACGCTGGACTTAACTTGGTCACCCCTAATCTGCTCTAACTCCAAAGCATCTTGGGCAAAACTATCTCAATTCATCAGAAAAGGTCTAATAATATTGACATTCAGAATGAAAGTGGCCAGGATCTCTAGTTTTTCCCTTCCACTTGGCTCCCTAATCCCTACATAAAACGTAATCACCTTCTTCCCAGAGAGGGACTCTGATCCAAAGGCAGTGTTTTTCAAGGTACAAATGGTTCCTTTTCACCATTCAGCACAGCAGTGATCACAAAATTAACTTACATCTGCATAATGAAGGGGGAAATTCATACATGACACAGGACAATACGATTTGCTTTGAGGTGATTTTCTGTCTTACATTGTCTAGGAATGCCAGGCAGCCTTTAAATAACAACTCCTCTCACTTTAGTTCTACTTAGCTTGATCCCTTGTTAATTTGGTTTATTATTCAACCAAAATGTAAGCCAGTTACTCACATTTTTCATTTAATGGTACACTTTTTAATGAGTGTATATAATTGTCATTTCACTTGACTGTAGCTTCATACTCTTAAATGTGGCTATCACTGCATTAAAATGTTTGCCTACAAGCTGAAAACTGTGCTTTAATATAATTTTTTACAAAGTGCTTTGAGCTCTTCAGTTTGACAGGAAAACAGAAATCCAGATGATTATTTCTTTTACAGTTTTAAAAAATGTCGACACAGTCTAATTTTATTTAATTGACAAGATAAAGAGCAATGCTTGTATGGTCAGTGAAGACTTCTGTATGGAATTTGAACAAATATTTAGGTTGTAACAGTTGTAACTTTCTCCATTACAAATTCTGTGAACTCTCAAGGCATCAGTATTTCTCCATTCCTTTCTAGCTTCTTGGGACATTACAAGAAGAAAGACAAGGTGAGAGGATGTAGAAACAATTGAGTATATGGGTCACAAAACTAAAATCTGCCTACTTCATAGGATGAAAGGGAAGGAAAGAAATAAAATCTCACCAAAAGTTAAAACAGTAATTAGGGAGCAGCTCTTCAGAGAAAGAGATAAAAGGAAACGGCAGAAAGGCCAAGGGAAGCTGAGTGCTTAGAACTGGCAGAGGTGCTCCCAGGCTTGGAGTGATTGGCTCAAAGAGAGCACAACATTAAAGGAGGCTTTGAAAACACCTCAAATGCAGAATGAAAAAGGATAGCTAAGCGGGGATTACTTTATCTTGAGGAAGGACATGTTTTATTTATGTCTATATAAACAGATATAAAAAGTTATATCACTTTGCTTGTTTCTTTTTTTGTTAGGAACAGCGCTGTTTTGTAAAGATGGACCCTGGGCTTGGCTTGAGCAGATCAGATGGTCTGACCCTGATTTACTCGAAAGAAATTCTTGAAGCATAAGGCAAGAAAGATGGTATTCAGGGTGCTTGAAAAGAATGGCGACTAATCCATGGCCCTATAAACTGTGGAGCTGTGGGAAATGTTACAGGTAAATGAAAGGCATGATCCATGTAACCTCAATGAATCTGAGCTAGAAAATGGGAGAACTGGAAGGAGATGAGTAATGGAATCAAATATGAGACTTTCCCCCTCTCTCCCAACTTATTACTTTTAATTCCTCTTTTCTTGCGTGCTTCCAAACAGCTCAGTGCTGTGTTTCTAATATATTCCTTGAGTGGGATTGTCCTCCTGATTGTTTTTTCTGCTGGCTGTATTGCAGGAGGGATGAAGCATGAGGCCCTAAAATATACCTTCCTTGATTCCCACCCTCAGTCATAAATCCTCAGAAAACTTAAAAGGTGAATGTGTATTTGTTCCTTACTGTAGCCTAAAAGCTCAAGGCAATCACTTTCCTTAACCAGGCGTCTCTTTCTGGCCAATTGGTGCTGGTGCATATTTCTCCCACAATAGTTCTCACATGGAATCAATCTCATAAATCAATATAATTCCAACCCAACCCATATCACTATCACCATGACCGTCACTACTTCTTCTACCATGGTGGCAACCATTACGATTAGCTGACATTTACCAAGCACTTGCTATATGTTGAGCACTACATTGAAACTTTTCTATACATTAACTCATTAAACTTTACAGTAATCCTCTAAGATAGATGCCCAAATTCATATAGCAAGAAACTCTCAGAGCAAGAACTCAAACTTTGATCTGATCTTTCATTATATTATGCAACCTTGTTATTTGATGCCTTGGGTATTTGTTTTCTCTGTCAGTACTGCCTGACCTCTTTCCCCTAAACCATCACTCCCTTACTGCTTCCATCTGCTGCAGGTTGCTCTCTCTGAGAGGAGCATTCCACAAAGTCCTGGGGCCCTGAGGGTGGGAGCTTTTACTTAGCTGAAGGGGTCTGCCTCTGTGGCTGAAAGATGGGTGTTTTGAACATCCGTGCAATGTTGTTATCGTGTGTTTCTCTCTTATTATGGTTTGCTGAAGAAGATCACAGTCTACTAGGGCTCTGTGACTCTGGTGTGGGTACCCCAGCCAGATCGTCAGTGTGGTATTCCCTGTGTTCTCTTCCTTCATCAATTGTAGACCTTCTGTGGTCTTATGGGATGGCAGAGAACACATCAGTCTGCACCTCTAAGTGAAATGTCTCTCCTGCCTAAGTCTACGTTGTACCGTAACTATAGAAAGTAGTGAATCCTTATTTTGTTGAATTACTGAGAGTGGGGTTCTTTGTTACAGTAGCTGGTATTACTTATCCAAACTAATACATCCCTGTACTGGTCTTACTTATCACAGTAATAAGGATGATACTTATTACTTCCTTTCATCCTTACACATTTTAATAAAAGCTTTGGCTTTCACCAGGATGAAGATAATAAAATATGGGAAGAAAAGAGGGGATATGAAAAGGAGAAAAGAAGGAAAGAAAGGAGGGGAAAATGACAAAATAAAGGAGGGAAGGAAGAAGGATTGGTATTTAGATATACCATTTTGATAAGAAAAAAGATGTTAGGATGGCTCACAAAGCTCAGGGAAACATTTACATTTACCATTTTATTATCAAGTATATTATAAAGGATACAGATGAACAGCTAGATGAAAAGGTACACAGGGCAAGGTCTGTAAAGTTCCCAAGTGCAAGAGCTTCTGTCCCTGGGGTGTTCTATGTCCTGGCCATGTGGATGTATTCATGAACTCAGAAGTTCATCAAATCTCATTATGCAAGTGTTTTCACAGAACTTAACCTGCAGCCCACCTCCCTTTCCCCTTTCCAGAGGTTGGTGGGTGCAGCTGAAAGTCCCAGTCTTCTAATCATTGGATCTTTCTGGTGACCAGCCGCATCCTAAGGCTGTCTAGAGGCCCCATTTTAAGTCACTTCATGAACCTAAACCCAAGTGTGCTCAAAAGGGGCTCCTTAAAAATAACAAAAGACACTCCTATCCCTCAGGAAATTCCAGTAATTTTTTAGGAACTGGGGAAAAAGTCCAAATGTATTTCTTAATATACCAGAGGTCACCATTTCTAGAGTATGCTCCTCTGGCTTTTGAGCTCTTATTCTTCCTGAGAGCTATCACTCTTCTCCCCATTCCTCTAGGAACATATTTTCTTCTTTTTTTAAAACAAATTTTACCTTTTGTTTAATGACCACTTTAATCATAATCACTTTAATCTTCAGAAATGTTTTTAATACACATTGATTTTTCTCTATCATCTCACATTTTGGCTTTCCTCAATCATTTAGTCAATTAGCCACATATTATTTTGCTTGATATTATTCTTATTTCTATATATACAGTTTATGCAGATAGATTGAAAGCTCCTTGAGGCCTGAGAGGATGTCTTGTTCTTCTTTATTCATAGGGGTATCAGGCATAATATAGATGCTGGATAATTAATGGATTTCCATAATTATTATTTGAAGACAGGTTCCTATCTACCATGATTATGTAATACCTTAACACGTTTACATGTTCATGAAAATTAAATATGAGGCAATGGTTTATAATAGTGAAGGAACTCATTAGAAATTTCATGAATCATGATTCTCAAGATAAGATTTCTGTTATTTTAAGAGTGATGTGATACTGGGACCACAACTTTCATTTTGTTTAAATATAAACAATTCTATAGACCTGTAGTCTTTGTAGCCCATTAGAGACATTAATAGTGCCAAGGAAGGCAGCCAACTTTAGCTCAAATAAACAAATGATTAGAGATGACAACCAAAATTTAAACCAAACTCTCATGGCTCTCTTCACCCCTCTGCACTTTGTTCTGGGTTCTATTACCTGTAACATACCTGCATTCATACAGTACCATTCACAGATGTTGCTTCTATTCAGCATAGAATAGCTTTATATTTTTAAAGGATATTATTGTGTATATCCATAGGTACAGGTTTCCGAAAACTTCCTACAAAATTATCATCATATTAACAAAGCAAAACTTCCTACCTCTATTTTGTACCTTGCTTTATCAGTCAGCATGGAAGCTTTTTAGGTTTGTAGGTCAATGGAGTAGAAGAAAACACAAGACCAGGAGAAGAGAGGCAACCAGGAGCTGGAGGGTACCTGGGGAAAAGGAGTGGAGAGTGGAGTTGAAGCTTTGCACCCTGGCCAACAAGGTCCATGAGGGTGATAGCATTTCAGAAGCCGCTGACAAGTCTACGGCTTTCTTTTAACCTAAAAGCAGAAAACAATGCCTGGCCAAAAGTGCTATTTCAATTTAAGTGTGTGAATGGGAGACATTATGTCCACATCATATTAATTTGGGATGTGCTATGTAAAGAAAAACGGAAAGAGTCCCATTTTCTCTTCTTACACCCCTGAGTTTCTTAATCTATTTTTAGCTTTTGTCCTTTCAGCTCAGCCAGGAGCTGCCTTGAGACTCAGTCTATGGAAGTGTGCTGGGCTCTGAACTGAGCTGTAAAGAATGAAGGTGAAGTTTTGAGCTGCTAGATTCATGGCTGGGGTTTTTACACACACATAAAATATGAATCTCAGTTGTATACAAAGCTGAACCCATCGTGCCAAAAAGATCCCAGTCAAGCAGGCCTGTAAAATGAAATCCTCTTGGACTAATTTAAGGAGACCTGAGTGATATAAATTGTGGCCTGCTCAAATGCAGGAAAAAAAAAAAGTTTCCAACTTGAACACATGTTTCTCTCTTGGTGCCGTTGGCAGCCCTGGTGTATGGGCAATGGGAGCAAAAAACAGACCCAGAAGTTAGATCTCGATTCATTTTCCAAATAACTCTGCAGCTCCCTGTTTATACTGGTCTTGTGGGCCTAATGAAACCCTCTCCAGTGAGAATTTAATACAGAGATAAACTTTTCAATAAATAAATGGCTCTGAGTTGGCTCAACGCTAATGCCTTTCAGTATGGTTTAACCACTTCTCTGGAATTGGTATGCATAGAAGGAAAATGCTCGTAAAACCATTCCCGATAAAAGAATTAATTCACACAGAACACTGAGCCGGAACCTCTGCCTATCAGACTGAGATTTCTCTATTTTATTTCGATTTTTCACTAACCATCTTAAAGGTCTTTTGTTATCTGACTAGGTACAAACGCTCAAGGTCCCTCTGACCTTCTTAAGCAGGCACTTAAATGGCTATTAGAGCAATTAAATACTGTTGTATGTAAAAAGATTTCAATATCTGTTTAGGAGATTTCACATAGTAGAAGGAGATGCACTGCAAATAACATGTGTAACCTTGAGGATGAGTTTCATTTGAAGCAACATTCAAGCTCTTATCTCATATAAGAAATTAACTTGTTAGGATTTGAGAAGTGCATCGTCTTCATACACTGGGAGAGAGGATCTGCTCTTTTCTGTAGAAGATAGAAAATAATTTCTGTGACTGTCATTTAGTTAAGTTTTTAGACAAAGATACTTCTATCAAGTCACCATGTATTAATTTAAAAATATTTTTTCTATTTAAAAAGATTTTAACAAATATTGTTTGAGCATTAGCCAGCATTCAGAGCGTTCATAATATTCCAGACCATGATCCTTTCCTCAGTAAGTCAATTAATGTACAGAGAAGACAGCATAGTCATGAATATTTTATCAAAAATTAGATTTCCACTTTCTTGTGGTACACATGAGAATCTTAGAAATCAAAATATGCTTTTCTTTTCAGTTTCAAAAACAGAACAAAAACCTACAACTTTGTGCAAATTGATGTGGCTTATTTCTCCAAGTGTTGGGTAAATTGCTCTCTTCCAACCTCACATCATTATAAGAGAGAATGATTAATGTTGTAATCAATTTATAAGGGGTTCATAAGGATTAAAACAAAAGTGTAATAGAAAGTAGACACTGTTTCAAGAAACTGTTTTATGAAACACTGAAAAATATATTTTATATAAATATGATAAAAATTTTTTAACATAATATATAAACGGTTATAATTTTTCTTTTTTTTGCTGTCTAAGGAAACAATTTTCCAAAAGAAAATGTGAATCTCCAATGTATCGTCATAATATTGTTATAACATAAAGATAGTTTAGTAAGCCAAATAAGAATTTTCAGGAACTGTTTGCTACTGAGATGTGTGCTATGTAAATCCAAAGAAAGCATTGCAAATAGATCCTCTAAAATAGAGTCGATATTTTTTTCTTTGAGAGTCTCTCTCAAATGTCAAAAGTTCTCCTGTTTCTAGTTTCTATAAGAAAAGATTTTATTTTCTAATATACTTAATCAAAACTTAACTCTAGTGGTTACTATTTTTATAAGGTTATTCTAATAGGACCTTTTACAAAAATGATGGGCCTGAGCTCTGAAGTTCAGAATGTCAGGCCTGGAAGTTTACTATAGCTTCAGGGCAAAGCCGGCCTTATTCTGGGGCAGAAATGGGTGCCAGAGTGATCAGAGGTGTACTAAAGTCTTAGAATTCAAAGCTTTCTGCCAACCTAATATTACTACAGAGTTTGAATCCTGGTGTTAACGATTTCTTTTTATGCTTTAGCCAGGAATGGCAATAGATTTCACTTCATTTTCCAATGTTGGCAGTGGCTGCTGGGCCTGCATGTTTAAGATTGTTTGACTGCTACAAAGATCAATGGAAAAGAGTAATACGATTGTTTAACAATGTCTGTCGTGGGTCAGGGCTAGATGGTACTGTATCTGACAACCTTCTGGGTTATCAATTTGGCCATATAAAGCATAAATACCTCCTAGGATGGTATTTACTATGCCTATTATTTCGTCTTTGGAATCCTTTTTTTTGGGTAAGCATATTTATACATATGTACACATGGATACTTGTTCATATATATTAACAAACATAGATAATTATAGATACTGGGAATATATAAATACATGTATTTATATTTTCACACAGATTGTGAGTGTAGAGCTCAATGAAATTTTACAAAGTGAACATATTAATATAATTACCACTCAGAATGAATATCAGAATAGAAACAAAATATTACCAGCACCTCAGAAGCTCCTTGTCCCTTCATAGTCATTATTTACTCCCCTCCCCAATAACAACATATTTTGACTTTTAACACCTTCTATTAGATTTGCCTGCTTTAAAATTTACGTTAATGAAACCATACAGTATGTCTTCTTTTGTGCATGCCTTCTTTAACTCAGTATTATGTTTATAAGATTCACTCATGCTGTGGCATATAGCAACAGTTTATTTTCATTGTATAGTATTTCATTTCATGAATATGCCACGATGTATTATTACATATTACTGGTAATTAACATTTGGGTTGTTTCTACTTTTGGGTTATTAACACTGCTATGAGTATTCTCATGCATGTCTCTTGTAACATATATGTATACCTTCCTTTTTTTTTTTTTCTTTTTTTTTTTTTTTTTTGCGGTATGTGGGCCTGTCACTGTTGTGGCCTCTTCTGTTGTGGAGCACAGGCTGCGGACGCTCAGGCTCTGTGGCCATGGCTCACGGGCCTAGCCGCTCCGCGGCATGTGGGATCTTCCTGGACGGGGGCGCGAACCCATGTCCCCCACGTCAGCAGGCGGACTCTCAACCACTGCGCCACCAGGGAAGCCCATTCCATTCTAATTTTTATCTTTTCTTACTTTATTGGTCTAAATAGAATTGGTGAGCATTCTTGTCTTGAAATGCTTTTAATATTTCATCATTAGGAAGATATTTGCTGTTGGCTTTTTTGTGCATATGTGTTATCAGATTATGGAAGTTTCCAGCTGTTTCTAGTTTGCCAAAAGTTTTTTTTTTTTTAATTATGCTTAGGTATTGTATTTTATTAAATGCATTTATCCAAATTCTGAGAAAATCATATGATTTTTCTCCTTTATCTGATGATGTGGTGAATTATATTGATTCTCAAAAGTTTGACCAATCATACAGCTGTAGAATAAATAATGCATTTTCCTTTTCTATATTTTTGGATTTGATTATATTTTATATAGGGTATTTTACATCTACTTTTATAAGAGCTATTGGCCTATTTTGTAATTGAAATTTTCCTTTCCTTTAAGTTTCTTGTCTAGTTTTAGTATCAAGAAACCATAGAATAAGTTAGTTGGTAAGTGTTTCTTCTTTTTATTTTCTCAGGAAACTATTTAAAATACATAATCAAATTAATATTATGTTTTACTTTAATGCTTAGGAAAATTCATCAAGAAGCCATATGGGCCTGAATTTATCTTTGTGAGTACAAAGTTGTACTTTTCAAGCATTTTATATATTTCATTCAAAATTTTCAAATTTACTGGCTTAGAATTATTCATAATATTCCCTTATTATTTTTTAAAGTCTGTAAAACGTATAGAACCTATCATATTTATCTTTTCATTCCTGATACTGGTGATTTATGCCTTTCTTTCCTTTTGTTTTTTCTTGATTGATATTGCTAAGGGGTTATCAATTTTATTAGTCTTAAAAATAAATTTTGCTCCTCTTGATTTTCCTCAGTGTATTAAAAAAAAAAATCCATCAGCTTGTGCTCTTTTCTCCTTTACTAATTTTTGTTTGATTTGCTCTTTTTTTCTCCAAGCTCCTTGAGATTGATACTTAGATCAGGCATATTTTTTTCCCTTACATATGTGTTTAAGGACTTACTAAATTTCCATCTAAGCTTAGCTCTAAATTCATCCCATAAAATTTGATTCATTATGTTTTTACTTTCATCAGTTTAAAATATTTTTTAAATTTCCTTTAGGATGGCTATTTTGACACATGGGTTAAGTAGGAATATATTGGCTGATTTACAAACATTTGGGGATTTTCCAGTTATTTTTTGTTTTTATTTCTAGTTTAATTCCACTGTTGCTGGAGAACATACTAATTTTAATGCTTTGAAATTTTTTGAGACTTGTGCTTTATAGTTCAACATATGGTCAATTTTGGTAAATGTTCAGTTTACACTTGAAACAATGTGTTTCATGCAGGTGTTGGATGCAGGATTCTATTAATGTTAATTAGGTGAAGTTTGTTAATCATGTTTTCAAATATTTTATTCTTTATTCCTCTAGTGATTTTTGGTCTGCTTCTTAAATCAGTTACTAAAAGAAGCATATTTAGGACTTCTTTGGTGGCACAGTGGTTAAGAATCCACCTGACAATGCAGGGGACACAGGTTCGAGCCCTGGTCCGGGAAGATCCCACATGTTGCAGAGCAATGAAGCCTGTGCACCACACCTACTGAGCCTGTGCTCTAGAGCCTACGTGCCACAACTACTGAAGCCTGCTCACCTAGAGGCTGTGTTCCGCAGGAAGAGAAGTCACCGCAATGAGAAGCCCACGCACCCCAACGAAGAGTAGCCACCCACTTGCTGCAACTACAGAAAGCCCATGCATAGCAACAAAGACCCAACACAGCCATAAATAAATAAATAAATTTATAAAAAAAGAAGCATTTTATAGTCTCCAACTATAATTGTAAATTTATTATTTTTTCCTTATATTTCTTTTTATTTTTGGTCCATTTCTATGGTATTTCCCTTGTATCATTTCTCATGTTATATATTGCCCTTTTATCTTTTTTTGATTAAATCAGATAGTTATTTGTTTTAAAAACCTGAAATTTTGATTTTTAATTAAATTTGCTCTTTTTTTAATCTTCCGTATTAATTCCACTTTTATCTTTATTATTTCCTTTCCTCTGTGAGTGTGTGTGTGTGTGTGTGTGTGTTTAGTACATTTTGGGTTGTTTTCCTTCTTGAGCTGGGAATTTATTTTTATTCATATATATATATATTTAAGGTTATAGATTTTTTTCTGGGCACTGATTAAAATATATCCCACAAAATCTGTTATGCAGTGTTTTGTTATCTTTTTTTAGATATTCTGTAATTTCATTTTGTAGGTTCACTCTCATCTAAGAGTTGTTTAATGGAAGTTTTAAAATTAACTGTTAGGAAGTTAATTTAAAAACTTTTGTTACTAAATCTGAGTTTTACTGCACTGTGATATGAGAGTGTTCATTGTGAGAATTCTAAATTATGAAAATTACTAATGTTTTCTTCATAACCTCATACACAGCAGTTTTCATGCATGTTCACTTTAGAAGAAAGTGAATTCTTCCAGAAAGTGAATTTCTTCCAGAAAGTGAATTTTACCAGGGTAAAAATTCTGCCATATATATATATATATATATATATATACACACACACACACATACATAGAGAGAGAGAGAGTATTATATATATTTTTCTTTATATTCATGAGATTTACTGACTATATCATTAGATTCTCTGTAACAATTTTTGTTTACTCAGTCTGTTTTGTACTGACAGTAGTATGTTAAAGCCTCCTCCTATTTTGTTTCTATGTTTTCTTGCATTTAAATTAATTTTTTGCTTCATATAATTGGCTGCTGTGTTATTTTCTGTAGATATTTATGATACTTATACCTTCTTGTGAATCTTGCCTCTTATTATTAAAAAAGTATCATTCCTTGTTATGTTTCAATGATGTAGGTCTGTATTCTACTTTGTTTGATATCAGTAACACTATCCTTGTTTTTCTGTTGTTTCCATTACTTATACCTTTGTTCATTCCCTTAATTTAAGCTTTTCTGAATCATTCTGTTTTGGGCATATCTTGCGCATATAGAAAATACTTGGTCTTTATCAGCTAAATTAAAAATCCTTTTCATTTAATATAGTTAAGCCTATTTCCACTTGGCGTTATTATGACAATAATGACAAATATTATTATGCACATTATATTACCTTTGTCATATTTCTTTCTCTATATTATGTTTAAAATATTCTTTATAAAATTTGTTGGCATATAGAAAAGTTTGTATTTCTGTTCTATTAGTTATCTTTGTACTTATACCCTTATTATTGTCCTTATTTCCTTTTATATATGAGTTGCCTAATTTTGACTTTGTCAGCCCATAAAATACAAAGATAGAGCATATATCATGTAAAAAATAACATTACCTTTTGTCTTTTTCTTCTCTAGTTTTCCTTATTCAACTGACTCTTACTTCATTCCTGCCCATTTTTGTGTTTCTGTATCTATTCTAAGTTTTTTCCCTATGTCCCCAAATACTTGTGTGTTGATATTTTAATTTAGTTTGAAGTGCTGTGTTAATTTCCTTTTGCATCATAAATTTCCTTCTTTCTTTTTTTCTCTCTTTCTTTTTTTTTTTTTTTTAGGGCAGTGATTGTTTTCATTAGCTTCTTATTCTTATTCTCCTTTTATGTTTTATTTTTGTGATAATTTTCAATAGATGAAGTCTGTTTCTGAGTTTTCCCATGGAGAGGACTGGTAGTTTGATAGTTCTATAAGATTCATAGTTTAAGATCATCCACTTCTGCTAGTGTAGTGAAGTATAGTTCTTTATAGATAGTCTTTGTTTTGTGGAGATGAGTTTCGGAGGAAAGGATTGTGTGTCCTTTAACGTTAAATTGCGTGATATATTTTGCCTTATGAGATGTTTTATTTTCCCCTCTTTTTTTCCCCTTTACCAGGTGCTCTTCGAAGGGTCCTTTTCCTTTCTTTTTACCCTCTTCTCATCCAAAGTGTTATCGTTTCAAGACTATGTCCTCAAGTCTCACATGAACTTTTTGAGTTTTTTCCCTGTGGTTTTGTATGAGTTTCTATTCCTTTCACACTTGGGGAGGATATTCTCATTTTAAAGATTGACTCACTTTAATTTTAGGTCTGATGTTATTTCTGTTCTTCTTCCTTTTGTACATTTGTGTGTGTGTGTGAGTTGCATTTGGTTTTAGTGAAAGTTTGCAGCAGCAGCTTGGAAAGTAGCTCATTGTGATCTGGTGTTTATTTTCCTACTTACAGGTGATTTGAAACTTCTAGGTTTCCTAATTATATTAATTTCATGAGATAATACAATTGTTTTGTTATTATTGTTATTAATTTTCTTGAGGGGATATAATACGAGATTCAGATTTACACCATACCCATTACCTTGGCTACCTAGAAAACTAGCTGGTATTTTTTTAGCACCTTAATGATATCGATCTATTTTCTTCTGTCTCCAATATTTGTTTATAACAGTCAATTTTTAGTCCTATTGTTGCTCCTTTGAAAGTAATGTGTCTTTTTTGTTTTAACGCTTTTAAAATTTTTTCTTTATCTTTTTCTTCCAGAAATTTCACTCTGATTGGCCTAAATGTTATTTACTTTGTCTTTATCTTGCCTGGGATTTGCAGAGATTCTTCCATATAATGTTTGCTGCCTTTTTTCAGTATAAAATTTTTTTGATCAGTGTCTCTTTTTATTATTGTTTCTTGCACATTTGCCCATTTCTCTTTTTCTGGGATTCCCTCATATTTCTTTTCCTCACTTCTGAATTTTCTATCATTTTTTCTTTGTGTATTGATCTGGATATTTTCAGTTGATGTATCTCCCACTTCACTAGTCCTTTCTTTTGCTGTGGTTAAATGTTGTTTCACTCACCTATGAAGTATTAGTTTTAGTTAAAGTTTACTTTTTAGCTCTAGATTTTCTATTCTATTCTTTTTTTAAAAAATAGATTTCCTATTGCCATCTATTTTGTTAAGCATATTAAAAATATCTATTTCACAGTCTATGCCTGCTAACTCCAACATCTATATCCTCTTCATGTTTCTTGCTTTTTTATAATTTTATTGAGATAAAATTCCCCTTTAAAAATTCACCTGTAAAAATGAATTCAGGGCTTCCCTGGTGGCACAGTGGTTGAGAGTCCACCTGCCGATGCAGGGGACACGGGTTCGTGCCCCGGTCCGGGAGGATCCCACATGCCACGGAGTGGCTGGGCCCGTGAGCCATGGCCGCTGAGCCTGCGCTCCGCAACAGGAGAGGCCACAACAGTGAGAGGCCTGCGTGCCGCAAGCAAAAAAAAAAAAAATGAATTTGGCATTTCAGCATTTAAAAATATATTTTCAAAAGTTGTGCAACCATTATCAAAATCTAGTACATTTTTATCACCCAACAAGGAACCTCAAGTCCATTAAAATCACTTCCCGTTTTTTCTCCCACCAAGCCCCTGGCAACTACCAATCCAATTACTGTCTCTATGGATTTGCCTATTCTGGACATTTCATATAAATGGAATTATAGAATATGTGGCTGTTTGGACTGGTTGCTTTCAATTAGCATGTATTCAAGTTTCGGTCATGTGTTAGATGTGTCAATAATTTATTTTTAGAGCTGAATAATATCCCACCATATGGATTTACCACATTTTACTTACACATTCATCAGTTAATAGACATTTATGTTGTTTTTACTTTTTGGCTACTATGAATACTAGTAATATGAACATTCATGTACAAATTTCTGTGTAGATATATGTTTTTTTTCTCTTGGACGTACACCTCAGAGTGGAATTCCTGGGTCATATGATAACTCTATGATTGGCTTTTGAGGAACTGCCAAAATTTTATCCAAAGTGGCTGCACCACTTACAGCCTCAATGTCAAAGTATGAGGGTTACAACTTCTCTACATCTTTACCAACATTTGTACATATCAGCCTTTTATAATGATAACTATGCTAGTGGGTACTAGTGGTATCTCATTGCAATTTTGATTTGCATTACTGATTATTAATGATGTTAAGCATGTTTTCATATGCCTTTTGTTCATTTGTAAGTATTCCTTGGGGAAATGTCTATTGAAATAATCTGCCAACTGTTTAATGGGAAGCCTAGGTCTTCTTCTGTACCTTCATGAGCTGGTTTGTATATTTATACCTGGTTAAAATCCTTTGGAAAATATACAAAAATAAGCCCAAACTTCTGGTCATGCCACTCTAGTGATTCCCCTATTATAAGCATCCTAGCAGGATGCAGCTATTAATTTTCACATCTGATGGGCTTCTCAGGTCTCCTATCAACTTGTTGGACACAGAGTCCCTAGGTGCTGCCTTCAAGAGCAGAAGGAAAGGATTGACTTAGAGGTTGATTTGCAGCTGGGTGACTAGGAGACCTGAGCAGGTGGAGCTAGATCAACCTCTGCTTCTCCATGTCCTGTTCCTCTTAGGAGGACCTCTTAGGTTGCCCAGGAAAAAGGTGGGGCTGGGGAGGGAGTCTGGGTGGGAGTCCAGATCATTGACAATTAGTGTCATTAGTTGTACTTTTTAATATTATGTGCTTAAATATACCATTTTGCTATTTGTTTTCTATTTGTCCTATATTTTCTTAGTTATGATATATAACCCTTATTATAGTATACTTCCATTTCTCCTCTCTCACCCTCCCATCCTTTGTGTTATTTTAATCATTCCTTTTACTTTTACATATGCTACAGGAATACATTGCTTTACCTAGTCACTGATCTTTAATGAAAATTTAAAAATGATCAAAAAAGAGAGTTTTATGTGCAACACATATTTGTCATTTCAGAACTTTTCTCTTCCTTCCTTCCTTCCTCTCTTTCTCCCCTTCTTTCCCTTTCTTTCTTTCTTCCTTCCTTCCTTCCTTTTTCTTTCTTTCTTTCTTTCTTTCTTTCTTTCTTTCTTTCTTTCTTTCTTTCTTTTCTTTCTTTTTCTTTCTTTCTTTCTTTCTTTCTTTCTTTCTTTCTTTCTTTCTTTCTTTCTTTCTTTCTTTCTTTCTTTCTTTCTTTCTTTCTTTCTTTCTTTCTTTCTTTCTTTCTTTCTTTCTTTCTTTCTTTCTTTCTTTCTTTCTTTCTTTCTTTCTTTCTTTCTTTCTTTCTTTCTTTCTTTCTTTCTTTCTTTCTTTCTTTCTTTCTTTCTCTCCCTTCCTCCCTCCTTCCCACTCCCTTTCTTTCTTGACCCAAGTTCCCATGTGGTGTCTTTTACTTCCTTTATGAACAATGCCTTTCAACATTTCTATTAGCATAGGTCATGAAAGCATAATTGTTAACTGGTCCTTTTAATATGACATCTTATATCCCGAGTCAGATATATTAAGTTAGGATGGGAGGTAGAGAATAGTCCAGGAGATGAAGCAGTGCATTGAGAAGATAGACTTTAGCAGGTAAATGTCACAGCGACTACCAGTAGAAATTACACTTTCTGAATCTAACAGTAAATATATTTTCACTTTTTGAAAGTTAGACAAATAAGAGAAGATCAAGAGATAAATGCTGAAAATGATTCTAGAGAAAGCTTGCTATAAATGGTCACAGTGGATATATTAAAATCTATTTTAATTTCTCTGTATTTTCCCTTAGACCCAAATTGTAGACTTCATATTAGCATGCTCCAGTATTACAAATCAAAGATTATCACAAAAATTACAATTCAATTCTTAGCATGATATCTAGTATAATGCAAATATTCAATAAATATTTGATGAATGGACACATGAATAAATGGGTCAAACTTGTAGATTCTTGAAGAAGCTCCTTTCCTTCACATACAGGCAAACTAAAAAGGATCTCAAGGAATGAAATACCTTTTTTCTGTAGCCAAAAGAGGAAGAAGGGAAAGACTGAGGTTTTGGACGCCTCAATCCTTGGTAGTTCGGATTCTACTACCTCTACATTGAGGTAGTAGAGTCTGAACGAAAAAGAGGACTTATTTTTCTCTATGGCGCTTTAAGCATTATCACCCATATCATTGATTTCTGAAATTTTGGAAATGCAATTCATCTTTCAAAAATAAACTATTCATATAGCAAAAAATTTACCTTGAAAAAGTCAACTAACAAACACTTAGTTGCCATGTTGTAAGATTGGGAAAGAAGTTGCAAGATACAAATTTAGAAACTTAAGAGTTTCTAGTCACTGAATGTAACTGCAAAAATTTTGCCCTTTTTAGAAAAGGAAACCAAAAAGAATCAAAGGACAATGTAAAGAATTCACATACAGTCAAAGAGAAAACTCTCTGTAAGTGATAGTAGTGAAGGTTTCTTGTATATTTCTACTTCTGAGGCTTTCTTGTCAGATTAATTTACTTAAAGCAATGCTCTGTAGAGCCTGGTTCTTCTAGGCTGGGTACTTGCAAAGGATAGATGGCAGCAGGATTCCTAAAGAACTTACATGAAATTGCTAAGGACCCTGAATCAAAACTTCAAGTTTCAGAGAACTTACAGCCACTAATGATCCACCACCACCATAAATATTGTGACTCTTTAACTACACAGAATTTCATTGTTCTACCAAAATTTAGAAATTGCAGCTGGGGATCTTAAGAGGATCACTACTTACTGATCTGTTCAATCTTATCCACATATAGGTAAAGGTCAGAGTCAGAAGCATCATAGTTTTTTTGCATGTATGATCAGTATAAGCATGTAATTAACTAGGATGCTCTTTTGGCTCTTGTTAGAGTTGCTTTCTGAAAAATGGTAAAAATCTCTTTTTGTGTAGATCTAAAGAATAGCACAGAAAGGAGATTCTTAAAGATCATCATGTGGAAAGTTAAGTTTTGGATATCTTGTTCAAGGTCATAAAATGAACTAAAAGTTTTGTGTTATTCTTGAGGGGAAATTTTCCATACTATAGTAAAATGAGTTTAAATTGTTTTGAAAACTTAATAATATAATGTTGGCAAAAATATTTTTGAAGAAGAAACAAAAGAGACCACTTGAACTGAGAGACATTAGGATGTTTATGAAGTAACAGTAATTGTAACAATGCAGTGTTAATAAACCTATCAATGGAATGGAAAAGAAAGTCCAGAAGCAGACCAAATCAAATATATATCAATATAACATTTAGTGTATGACAAAGCTAGCATTTCAAAAAAGTGTAGACATTCCAATAACTTGATTATTGGTATTAAACAGTTGGAAAAATTAGGAAGCTCAATTGCTTACATCAAATAATATACCAAATTGAATTACAAATATATTCAGAGTTAAATAGGAAAACAAAAACTATTAAAAAATATAGGTGAAAATTTAAATAACTGAAAAGCAGGGAAGAACTATGTAATTATAAAAGAAGGCTAAATGGAAAAAAAATGGTAGATTTGATTTCATTTAAAAATCTACAAACAAATTTAAAATGAAAACCAGCTTGTAACATTTGTTTCATTTTTATGAAAGAGGAAGCATTCATAACTTTGTAGAGAAAAAGTTATTACAATTCAATAGAAAAAATAAGGGAAAATGGGTAAGAGACACAATGGCGCTTCACAAAAGTAAAACAAATGATCACCATATATGTTAGAAAAGGTTAAAATCACTAATAATCAAACCATGGTAAATTAAAAAGTAAAACAAGACATCATTTTCTGTCTATTAAATTAGTGAAGATTTAAAAGTATAATAATAATTCTTATTTTTGATGAGGGTGCAAAACAATTGGTACCCTCATAATTTGAACAGAAGATAGCTCAATTAAATAGCCTAAGATAGGATAATTATATTATGATAGATATAGACTATAAAATTTTACATAAATATTAACATTTAAGCAGCAGAATATTTGATGACATGAGAAAATAGTCACCTTCTATTGCTAAGTGACTTGTGTAGATCTCTTTTTTTTCTTTTCATCTTTATTGGAGTATAATTGCTTTACAATGGTGTGTTAGTTTCTGCTTTATAAAAGAGTGAATCAGCTATACATATACATATATCCCTATATCTCCTCCCTCTTGCATCTCCCTCCCACCCTCCCTATCCCACCCCTCTAGCTGGTCACAGAGCACCGAGCTGATCTCCCTGTGCTATGTGGCTGCTTCCCACTAGCTATCTATTTTACATTTGGTAGTGTATATATGTCCATGCCACTTTCACTTCGTCCAAGCTTACCCTTCCCCCTCCCCGTGTCCTCAAGGCATTCTCTACATCTGTGTCTTTATTCCTGTCCTGCCCCTAGGATTTTCAGAACAATTTTTTTTTTTTTAGATTCCATATATATATGTTAACATGCGGTATTTGTTTTTCTCTTTCTGACTTATTTCACTCTATGACAGACTCTAGGTCCATCCACCTCACTACAAATAACTCAATTTCATTTCTCTTTATGGCTGAGTAGTATTCCATTGTACATATGTGCCCATCTTCTTTATCCATTCATCTGTCGATGGACACTTAGGTTGCTTCCATGTCCTGGCTATTGTAAATAAAGTTGCAATGAACACTGTGGTACATGACTCTTTTTGAATTATGGTTTTCTCAGAGTATATGCCTAGTAATGGGATTTCTGGGTCATATGGTCGTTCTATTTTTAGTTTTTTAAGGAACCTCCATACTGTTCTCCATAGTGACTCTATCAATTTACATTCCCACCACAGTGCAAGAGGGTTCCCTTTCCTCCACACCCTCTCCAGCATTTATTGTTTGCAGATTTTTTGATGATGGCCATTCTGACTGGTGTGAGATGATACCTCATTGTAGTTTTTACTTGCATTTCTCTAATGATTAGTGATGTTAAGCATCCTTTCATGTGTTTGTTGGCAATCTGTATATCTTCTTTGCAGAAATGTCTGTTTAGGTCTTCTGCCCATTTCTGGACTGGCTTGTTTGTTTTTTTGATACTGAGCTGCATGTGCTGCTTGTAAGTTTTGGAGATTAATCCTTTGTCAGTTGCTTCATTTGCAAATATTTTCTCCCATTCTGAGGGTTGTCTTTTTGTCTTGTTTATGGTTTCCTTTGCTGTGCAAAAGCTTTTAAGTTTCATTAGATCCCATTTGTTTGTTTTTGTTTTTATTTCCATTTCTCTAGGAGGTGGGTCAAAAAGGATCTTGCTGTGATTTATGTCATAGAGTGTTCTGCCTATGTTTTCCTCTAAGAGTTTGATAGAGTCAGGCCTTACATTTAGGTCTTTACTCCATTTTGAGTTTATTAGAATCTCTTTAAAATAATATTGTTGTAGCTATGTAGCTATGTCTATATTTCAAGAAGTATATACACCAGTGATACATTTTCTTAATAACATTCTATATTTTTAAAATTTAGATAATTAACATTTATGTGTTCTATAGTCAAAACTTTATTAATAGACAGAAAAAATCAGGACGTATACATAGCAAAAATGTAACAATTATTACATCTGAATGATAAAAATAATTTTGTCGTCCTTAATTTATTATATTTTACAAATTTTATATAATGAATGATTTTTATAATGAGATAAAAATCCTTTCTGATCCCAGTTATGTGTGTATGTGTGAGTACAGAAAAGAACTTAAATAAACATACCTAAATATTAGTCTTGTTCCTTTCTGGGTAGTAAGGTTTTTTTGAGGATTTTAATTTCCTTGAGGATTTTAATTTCCTTCTTTATACTTTATGATATTTTTAATTTTATATATTAAAAAATTCTATGTATAATAAAGAAATAAATGTTACTTAAGTATCCTCACTATGTTGTGTTTAAGTATTACTTAAATTTATATGGTAGAGTTATTTATTTATTTTCTTTTTGGTACTTACACATGCTGTAACAAGAAGCAGAGTTTCTCTGCATGAACGTAGTGGGTATTTATGTATTTAAATTACTAGCCAATTAAAGTACCATCTAACAGCTTGCGATTCTTGCTGGAATGGAGATGCCAAGGCCTGATGTGAAACAGGAGAGAAACATTATGATTGTCAAACAGTTAATCACAGAGGGTCCCAGTGACGAGGGAACTTATTTCATACTCATTTTGTTCTTTTTACTTCTTTTGGTGACTGGAAGAATAGGAAAGACAGGAGCAGAAAAGTCAAAAAGAGTGGATAGATGGCCATACTTTTATTTAACTCTGTTAAATGAGTGGAGACGTGTTGGTGGCTGACATACATCAAAACAGCATACAAATACTTGAAACAAAAACCAGCTGAAAGTTGAGTACACGCTACTAGGAGGTCACTTAACTTCAATCTGGACTGAAATCCTAGAAGGGATTAGAAGAGATTTTGACATAATATAAAATTCTAGGTGAGTGGTAAAAAGTGACCCTTTCAACGTTCTGTAAAAAGCAAGGTTAGATTAAACAGAGATTGATAACTTTTGAAGACTAATTCAAAGGGAACCAAATTATACTGAGGCATTCAGTTTCTTGGTTAACTGGATCTGTAGTAGTATTAACTTCTTTTTTTACTTTTTCATTGAGGTAAAACATAAATAACAATTTTTTTTCATTTTAACCATTTTCAAGTGCACATTTCAGTGGTATTAATTATATTCACAATGCTGTGTAACTATCATGATCATATATCTTTTTTTTATCATGGAAAATTTCAAGCATACACAAAAGTAGAGAGACTTATAATGAACCACCTCTGCAAACATTTATTTTTTAAATTTTATTAATTTTTTTATATAGCAGGTTCTCTTTTTTTTAACATCTTTATTGGGGTATAATTGCTTTACAATGGTGTGTTAGTTTCTGCTTTATAACAAAGTGAATCAGTTATACATATACATATGTTCCCATATCTCTTCCCTCATCTTAAACAGAAACTCTGTAACCATTAACTCTCCAGCCTCCCATCCCCACAATGTCTAGTAACTTTTAATCCACTTCCTGTTACTATGAATTTGCCTATTTTAGATATTTCATGTAAGTGGAATCATATACCACTTGTCCTTTTATGTCTGGTTTATTTCACTCAGCACAATATTTTCAAGGTTCATTCATGTTCTAGCTTGTGTCAGAACATCATTCCGTTTTATGCCTAAATAATATTCTATTTTAAGTATGTGAAACATTTTCTGTATCCATTCATCTGCTGATTTGACACTTGGGTTGTTTCCACATTTTAGTTGTTGTGAATAATGCTGCAATAAATATTTGCTTATAAGTATCTGTTAGATTTCCTGCTTTAATTCTTCTAGTTATAGAGCTAGGAGTAGAATTGTTGAGTCACATGGTAATTATGTGTTTAACATTTTGAGGAACCATCCTATCATTTTTTACAGTAGCTGTACCAATTTATATCCCCACCAGCAATGTATGAGGATTCCAATTTCTCCATATCCTCAGCAACACTTGTTCTTTTTAAAAATAATTATTATAGCTATCCTAGTAAGTATAAAGATGGTTTTTCATTATGGTTTTGATTTGCATTTTCCTAATGATTAATGATGTTGAGCATTTTTTCATGTGCTTATTGGCCATTTCTATATCTTCTTTGGAGAAATGTCTATTCAAGTCCTTTGCCCATTTTTTTTTTCTTTGCCCATTTTTAAAAATTGTGCTTGTGTCTTTTTGCTGTTGAGTTGGAGGAGTACTTTATATATTCTGAATATTAAACCCTTATCAGATATATTATTTAGAGAATGTTTTCTTTGATTCTGTAAGTTGTCTTTTCACTTTCTTGTGTCTTTTAATGCAAAAAGTTTTTAAATTTGATGAAGCTCAATTTATTATTTTTTTCTTTTGTTGCTCATGCTTTTGGTGTAATATGTAAGTAGCCATGGTCAAATACAAGGTCATGAAGATTTATCCGTATGTTTTCTTCTAAGGGTTTTATGGCTTTAGCTCTTATATTTAGGTCATTGATCCATTTTGTGTCGATTTTTTGTATATTATATGAAAACAGAATCCAACTTCATTCTTAGGCATGTGGAAATCCAGTTGTCTTAGCAACATCTGCTGAAGAGACTCTTCTTTCCCTATTGAATGGATTTGTCACTCTTGTAAAAAATCAGTTTGCCATCAATGTATGGCTTTATATCTGGACTGTCAGTTCTATTCCACTGGTCTTTATGCTATTATACAGTATCTTGTTTATGGCAGCTTTACAGTAAATTTTGAAATTGAGAAATTTGAATCCTCCAACTTTGTTTTTCTTTCCAAATATTGTTTTAGTAATTTGAAGCCCCTTGCAATTCCATATGAATTCGAAATTGTCCTTTCCATTTCTGCAAAAAGGCAGTTAGAATTTTGATAGAGATTACATTTAATCTACAAATCACTTTGTGAGTGGCATTAACAATTTAGCAATATTAAGTTTTCCTATTCATATACACAGGGGATCTGCCTTTATTTATTTTTTTTCAATTTCTTTCAATTTTGTAGTTTTCTGTGTACAAGCCTTTACCTCCTTGGTTCAAGTGTTATCTCTTTTAAAATAAATAAATAAATAAATAAATAAATAAATAAATAAATAAATATATATATATATAGTCTTCTTATTTAAAAAATGAGAAAAATTGAGTTGAAAAGCTGACTACTTTCTTTACTGGGTAAGCAGCCTATGTTATAGGCAGCTGGCTGTTCAGACAAGGATAATTCAAGTCTCTGGAGAGCTTATAAAATCAAACTCATATCATGGTAATAAAAGGTGTCCATGCTATAATATAGAGAGTACAGCAAGCCTAATTACATCTTTCTTAGATTTCTGAGGATATGGACATTTCTCAGTGAGATAATTCTGAACATGAATTAAATTATGGGGTAATGGTAAGCAGAGAAGGTTTAGAAGATTGGGTTGATTGTGTGGTGGATTCAAAAATTGAGAGCACTAGCACTTTTAACAGGCAAAATAACTGATGTTATCTTGAAATTTTTTTTCTTCTCAAAAGAACTAATAACATATTTTATATTTTAATTTTATCTATCAGGATTTTCTGTAAATACTTCATATTAAAAAAAACAACAAAAAGATAAAACAAAAGCTGGGCCATCTTGATTCCTTGGAAGAGCCTCAAGACAGTTGAGCCAATCCTGGTTGCCCCTCCGTGATGACTGGTGAAGTGCCTTCGGCAGGCATCTCCAGACAGCCTTCCAGAAATTCTGAGAGCTGGAGGAGACTCTTGTACTCAAATGGCTCTTCAATCCAAGGGAGTCTGAAGGATTTTACTACTTCAGATATTTTGGCAGAAGATCTCTTAAGATTTTCCTGAGTCTACCTGGGAAATTTTAAATTTCCCTGAGCATACTTTATAAGATTATACAGACTTTACTTTTAAAAATTAATTAATTAATTAGTTTTTATTGAAATATATAGTTGATTTACAATGCTGTGTTAGTTGTGTTAGTTTCAGGTGTATAGTGAAAGTAATTCAGATATACATATATATTCTTTTTTAGATTCTTTTCCATTATAGTTTATTATAAGATATTGAGTATAGTTCCCGGTGCTATACAGTAGGTCCTTGTTGCTTATCTATTTTACATAAAGTAGTGTGTATATTTTAAAACTACATAGACTTTAGATTTTAACATTTAAACTAAGACTTAAAATATTTGGGAGAATTTGCAGAACTAAAACACAAATTTCTCCTCTATTTGCCTGTCTTCCTTTCATACAGCCTTTTGGCAAAGATGTCCTTTTCCTTTTCTAGGGGAAAAAAATGCCTGAATTGTCCTCTGTTTTCCTCTCTTTCCTGCCAGTCTTGATTGGTTTCTTAAAATGCCTGAAGCCCTGATGACAGGAAAGTTGAGGGTTTCAAAGTCCATGTCTTAAAATTTATAGTGTAGTCACTTGGATTTTATAATAATATAGGAATGATGTGGGAGTTGATGGTATAAAACACATTATAGAGTTATAGCTGAGGATTTATGAAAACCCTAGTGTAGTGTAAAAATATTGCATTTCTCAGAAAGTAGGTGTCAGTTTCTCAACCAAGTCTCTTTGGACATAAAAAAATAAAAAAGGTGTAAGATGCTTAAAAGAGCTATTATTTGTGGTATTAATATGAAAATGCCACTATACAATATGTAGCAGCATTTATTAAGCAGCTTTACAATATTTTGTTAGGTGTCCTTAAAAATAATCCTCAGAGGTAGTTCATTAAGACCTGTTCTCAGATAATAAAAGAGGAATGGTAAACTAAATGATTCTAGAGGTAAATTGTAACTATGAGTTGTGTAGACATCTGCTCAATCACACACATAAGTTACCCAAGAAATGACTGTTACACTGTGTATCAGTTCAGCCTTTTGTTGTTGTTTTCATAGGAAAGGATATAAAAAGTAAATATACAACCTTGGTTCTGGACTCAGGGAGCTACCTTTTAGAAAAGTCTACTCTGCAAAGTCCTGCAGAGTATTTGCAAAATGCTCATGCAAGATAGGAACTATCTGGTGAACTTCAAATGCCTGCCTGCCTATACCCCGATCTGAGGAAGACTACTTCATGCACAGTTCTGATAGGTAGTAACTATTTTAGAAATCTTGTCCAATTAAATGGGTCCAAGACAGGGCACTAGATTCTGGACTGTCTAGCCAGGGTTGGGCAGCCATGAATTTCCTGTGTGGCTTGGCTTTAAAAAAGATGTGGCGGTCCAATACAATTGCTCTTGCAAACATTTGCAATTAGAAAACCAAAAGTAAAAGGTAGTCAATGGTGGGGTCAGAAGACGAATGGGGGTATTGAGAGATAAGAGGATTAGAACTAAAGCCAATGGAAAAGATATTTAAATCAAGCTTTTGAGGAGGCAAACACTATGAGTAAACATGAAGAAACCAGTTGGTAGAAGGAAGAACAAGGTAAATGTATATAGAGAAGATGCACCAGGGAATGCAGAGAACCTGTAGGGGCAGAGAATGTGCCCTTTGTCATCCTAAAAGATTTTGTTTCCTACTGTGGTTCCTATGAGGTTGGATGGCAAGGTCTTGGATTTCTATGAGGTCTCTGAATCTTTGCATTAAAAAAAGCCCAAACTAATTATTTCTGGAATCAGCTTGAACAGATCTCTCTTTCTTGAAACTCAAATAAACTTTACCATAATCCCCAGAAAACACTATTTGAAACACAGGAGCCCAATGCATAGTTTCGGTTTCGTCGAGAGCTATAACAATGCTGAAACACACACATAGCTGTATGTCCTGTTGATTCCAGGTACTGCTACACACAGCTATACAGTTACTTCTGGGTGTCAGGTTATAGCAAAGGGTGTTGGGGAAGATCATGAAAAGAGATGTGTTTTCCCCATGGCATAGCCGCCTACTTTCCATTGTGAAGGACCCTGGGATATGGGCAGATGGTGGCTGTGAATGAAGTAGATGGAAGGATTGTTTTTAAGGTGTTGGAACGTGACATGAAGACTGTTGTTGAACCATAGAATTTTAGAGCTCATGGGACCTTAGCGAGCATCTCATCCTGCTTCCTCTTTTACAGAAAAAAGTTGAGACTTAGAGGCATGATGACATTCTAAAGGACTATTGATAATTAGGGACAGTGCAGGAGACTGAAATCAAGTTCTCTGCCTCCTAGTCCAGAAGTCATTCCTCCTCATCTGAGATCTAACTTCTTTCCTTGGGTATCTTTTGAGGGCCATTAGCCTGAAGGCTCACCAGCAGACTGGAGGATGGACCACATGATCTTGGAATTCATCAGATAAATAGATACTTGTTTCTTTGACTCCTAGTAATCTGAGAGTGCTAGAGAAGCAGGAAATAAAAACGTGCTCTGCCTAGATGTGAGCGATTAAGACTTTTTAAATCTTAGAAATGGGTGCATATCAACCTTGAGGTCTAGATACCAGTCTAGACTTCTCACTAAATAGAAATATGTTGTACTCAGAGTTATAAATTTTTCATAGTTATGAAAGTGATAAAGAGTCATTTCAGGCAGAAATAATAGCCCATGAACTGAGGCCATAGATTAAACTTCCAGATTGTAGGCCAAGCACATTGAACAAAGTCAGAATGAAGCTTTATGCTTCACACTTTTATTTCTTTGTGTTATATATATCATGAGGTGGTTTTGTTGGAGATGACTGAGTTTCAATTGACTTGTCACCTGTAGTATAGTTTTTCCATTGAGTAAAAAGCCTGAAAATTCAGCTTTGAGGGTTTGCCTGAAGCAAGGTGTCATAAACAGTCACAAATCACCACTTGTATCCTGTTTGCACCACCTTTGCCCCCCACAAGTCTATGTAACTAATTTCATTTGCCTTTTGCACAAAGGGAAAGCAAGTCCTATAAAATCAGTGTTTCTTAACTATAGGTTTGACAATACTGTGCTAGAAGAACATGACGAAAACAGTGGGTCCGCTAGCCTGAATAATATTTGAGCAAAAAGTGTAAGAATAAAAGTAAGTACCACAAAGCCACACCACACTAACTATTATTTATTGAGCGTGTCAAGCACTGTACCATAGTTATTTGATTTAAGCCTCACAATTATCCTATAAGATAACTTTTGTTGTGTGCATTTTACAGGTAAGTAGACTGAGGTTCAGAGAGGCTGAGATCATATATCTAGGAAGTGGCAGAACTGAAATTTAAATTCAGGTACCTTTTGCTCTAAAGCCCATGAATTCTTTTAACTAGTGCATTAGCCTGCCTTTCATCTGATGGAGAAATTCTGGCAGTCACAGCACTTGCAATACTATTTGATCCACTAAAATAGAATATATATATATATATATATATATATATATATATATATAAAGACAAATGCTTCACAGAAGAAATGAACACAGGTGTCCATGGCTCAATAAATGAACAAACTTTTATTGATACAAACTACATGCATGGGCTGCATGCTATAGCAGGTTCCAAGAAGTGGAAGAATCAGGCTTTGCCCTTAAGGACTATATAATGTAGTTGGGGCAATAAGATGTGCACATCAAGGGTAACTAACAACACAGGACTTATATGATAATAGATGACAAGAAATACCTTAAGGGTAAGAAAGAATAATGAGAAGATGTGAGGTCATCCTTTCCCCCCAGGAGAACAGAGACTTGCAGTACAAAGTATGCCAGAAAAATCTTTATGGAACTGGCTAATTTCATTTGAACTGGAGACGATTTCTGGGCTGCTGGGTTGCTGACCCCATTCTGGCTCTAAAGTTAGACTGTTTATGAAAAACAGCCTATCAGTAAGACAGTAGAAAGCACATCTGCTCTGTCACAGGGTTCTATTGATGGAAACAGGATGCTTGTCTAGAGTGTAACCTCATTCTCCTGGACCTATCCTTGTTGGAGACCGAAATGTATACAGCAGGTGATTACCAGATAAGAGAGTTTGGGATACTGCACTTCTGCAAGCAGGGTAATATCACTGTAAGGTACTTCTCCGGTTCCATTACTCCAGAAACATACCTTATAAGATTAAGGAAAAGCTATTTAAATTTTCCTGCCCTGTCACTTTATTGGGCACTCTCCGTGGGTTAGTAAAAGGGCAGTTGAACTGAGTAATCACAAAGGTCTAGAAGTTAGTCAGTAATGTCCAGTCATCTCTGTTTAGCATCGCCTCATGAAATGGCCCATTGAGAAATAGAGCAGGCCACCTTCAAACAGTGGTGGCTGTTTGCTTCTCCTCTTTGTGTTCTAAATATGTCACCTCAGTTGCCAGGCTGACATGCCTTGGACCCACTGTCAGGCTTGTTTGTAAAAACTACCCAAACCCTTGTTTTACATGCTCCACGTAGCCCTCCCTTGTCGGGCTGTGTACTGAGACGTCATCAATCAATGCCACACTGAATTCACCCAACTCTGTCAGCTCTGTGTTTACCTTCATCTTAAATGTTACTACTGTGTTCTTCTTGCTGAAAGGGAGACCCTAGAACATATGTAAACCGGAGTTGTGGCCAGAACTACCTGTGTCATGACATCCCATAATTACCAGAGCTCTTCACTGCCATGCTCTGATTGTGCAATGGCATTCCTATCTTTGTGACCTTCTCTTGCTTTGCACGTTCTAGACAGAGCTCAAGTGAGCAACACTCAAACACTCAGGCTTGCAGCATGAGATGCTTCCTTTTTTACTTTGGTTAATAGCACTTGTCATTAGAAAAGTTTAGAGTACCTGTAGTCATCCTATCATTGGAGTCATAATAGTATCTAGCATCCAAAAAACTAGTGAAACTGTGGTCTCTCTTCTGCAGAAAAGGGGAAAGTGGTATAATGTTAGCTAGAAGAAGAAAATGCATAATTGGATGTAGAGATCTTGTCTTTGTCCAAAGGTGGGTAAACTGAGTTTAGTACTGGCTTCTGTATCTGAAAGGTGGCACAAAAGACACATTTGATTTTGTATACTTGCCAAGGTCTGACTCCAGTCTTCCACCTGCTTGATGGCCAGTGGCTAAATTATTTAGAGGAAGTGTTTGTGGGGATGCTCAAGATGCTAATTTAGTTGACCTTGTTACCTCTGTGGGAAATTTTGATGGATAAATTAAGGTGTAAATATACATGTGAGATGTTTCTAATTCACCACCTTTTTTCCCCCCTCTTTTCTAAAGTCCTTAAAGAAAGAGGAACATTTTTTTAAAAACTTTCCTGTCATCCACAAAATATTCTACAAAGGAAGTTGAAGTACAGTGTAGAATCTTGAGGTCTATCAAAGTATCAATGTAGACACACTTGTGCCTCTCATAGATACGTTGTTCTACAACCCTACCTTCTGCTTCTTTGTACCCTAATTCCTATAAGCAGTCCCTTACTGTAAAACCAGAAATTACCCTCTCATTTTTCTCTCCATACTCTCTATTTAAGTCTGTTAGCCTTGTGAACTTGTGTTTGTCTGACGTCTGTCCAGTTTGTCAGTTTCTAAGTAAAGTGAATTAAAAACTTATATTCCAGAGAAGGGTTCCTTGTCATAGTAGTCACTTCTATTTCTGCCGAACATTTTACTGTATTAGAGTCTCTTTGCTAGTATCAATGTGGGCTACTCCTTCTGTTCTCTTCTTATGAACTGATTCCTGGGCTTCCTGATTGGCGAATCGTCTGTGCTCCCCACTTCTTGGCCTTAGCTGTAAAACATCTTAGTTCTTGACCTTAGACATGACCTGAACACATCCAGTGATCAATTAGCAGAACCAGGAGGGTATTACTTAAGTGAAATTTGCCGGCTGCTGCTAAAAGCGTGCAGAAACAACCCCATCAGGTACCTAGTTTTTTCCTTTCCCTCCAGTGTTTGCTACAGAGTAAGAGATGGGAAGACCAGGAGGTTGAAGAATGATGTCAAGTTGTGAAGGGGGTATTGACATGGTGCACACTTGAGCAGCCACCTTCTTTCAGCATAGGAAAAGGCTTTGGCTAGTGCAGCTTCACATCTCTGCTCTGGGTATGGAAGCCGGGACTGAGCAGTAACTGAGGTAACTGCTGTGTCTTGATGACAATTCTCTAAATTTACTTGCATTCTTAATAAGCCAGAGGAAAAAATGTCCTTAGAGAAAAGAAATTGGCGTTCTTGAATGTTGCTGCATTGTCAGATTCCCCCTTCTCTGCAAAATTTGCTTTTATATATTAAAAAAGAAAATAGAAGGTAAAGAGAGTTAGAGGATCTTGGCATATTTCCTGAAGCAGAAGAATTGCCCTTACCCTAAGGTGAAAGAAAGTGTGAATGGTGCCTTAAAGGCAATTCAGGAAGTATTCATTAATCAACAGGTATTTATTAAGCACTATTTTCGGAATTGTGCTTGGGGCTGTGGTAGGATAATAAAAGATGTGTAAAACAGAATTCATACCCTCAAAGAATTTATGCTCTAATTGGGGAGAGAAGAAATAATAAGAGGCAGTTTAGAATAAATGCTAAATTGTGTGTTTCAGATCACAAGAACTATAAGAAAGAAGCAGGTTGTCACTGAGACCTGGAATAGTCAGAGAAGACTTTGCTAACGTGAAAGGCTTTGAAACGAGTTTTAAAATATGGGTTAAATAGAGTTAAAATGATGCCCACGTTAATTAATTTAGAGAATTAATGAATTCTGGTAGTGGGGAATGTGACCTAGGATACAGCACTATTGTCGCCATTCCCTTTAATTACTAAGAGGAAGAATTAACCTATACCATGAAAGCATTTCAGATGCATGGCCGCCTTTGAAACAATTTATAGGCATGCCACTTAAGTAGCAGGGTTTCTGCTAATTGACCTCATTTCTCCTTTTCACTTTTTTTTTTTCTGTAGGCATTGTAACCTTTAAAGTTTTTGAACTATAACTTTGCTTTAATATCCTTTGTGCCATGTGAAAATTCTCTTAGATTGAGGTTGGAGGTGGGCCTGAAGACTCAGACTGAGAAGCTCTTCCATATCTTATGATCCGGGGATGCTACCTGACCCATAGCACCCTTGTATAGGTCAACAGGGCAGCCACCTCTTGTTTCCTAGGTGACAGCAAAATGGCATTGCCCAATCTACAGTGTACCTTGCAGGGGGATCCAAGCTGCCACTTCCTTTAAATCTCTTCGTTTGCCCTGGGAAAACTTATTTGCCATTACTCCACGTCATCTTGAATTAGGCTACAGATCGCCAAAGAGAGCAATTCTATCCCTCCCACGTTACCTCTCATTTTGCCCTATAACATCCATGCACAATGACTTGAAGAATTTTAGGGAAAGCCCTTCAGTTTGTTGTGTGCAAAGTGATAATAATAATTCACATTTTTGAAGCGTTTTCATATTCTATTTCTTATTCACTTCATATACTGAATAAGAAAGAGATAAGTAGGAAATAGTGGATCATAAAAATTTACTTCCTCACACATAGAAATGCTTTTTTCCTTTATATAAAATAATATAATGGGATGCTTTTTTGAAGAAATGTTTTTTAAAGCATTTTAAAAATGCTTTAAGAAATGCTCTTCTTCTTTATATAAACGTCATACTGGATAACTGTAAAAAAATGTGTAAAACACATGTAAGCCCACATATACTGGATTTGGAAAGGAGAAAAAATATGAATAAAAACTTTGAGCCTTTAGGAGGTTAAGACTTGCCCAAGGTCACATTCCTAGATAAAGCACAAGATTGGGATCAAGTTCAGGTTACATGAGGCCAAATCTTATGCCTCTGGGCTAGTTCAGGACCTTACTGGAGAATGGTTTAAAAGGTACAGACTTGCAGCAGCATACCACCCTTGATATTCAGGAGGGTATATAATTTTATCAATACAATACAAAGGTTAATGGGATTGCCTCCTTCCAACTCCATCATAGTGAACGCAGGCTTTATGGCAACATTAAAAAAAATGACCTCTCTCTGCTCTATGCTGATCATTAACTAAGATTATCTCACACTAGAGATTTACTATACTGAGGAGCACTGATGTCACTAACTGCTATTAAGTGTATGATACCTAAACTCCATAAAGTGGAGCAAAATACCTTTGTCAGCAAGGTAAGGAAAATAGACACAGCCAGAGGCATTCGGCCCACACAAAACAGAGCTGCTGCCTGCAGGAATATGTCTACCAGCTTTTGATACTCTCTGGCCATATCTACCTGATGAAAATCTCTCTATGGAACAGACAGTCTGCTCTATGTTTCTACTCTTTGAAACAACTGAATGAGATCCCCAACAATGTAGTCATTTCAGTAGGCTGTGTGGAGTGATCAAAACTCTCCAGCTGCAAGAAAAAAATAACAGAAACAATTGAATCAGTATATCTGGATATGGCTAAAAAATTTAAATTTTCAAATGATTAATATTATCATGTCCCTAAGGAACCAAACTTTGTTTCCAATAAGGAAATTTATTTATTTATTTATTTATGTCTGCGTTGGGTCTTCGCTGCTGTGCGTAGGCTTTCTCTAGTTGCATTAAGTGGGGGCTGCTCTTCGTTGCAGTGTGTGGGCTTCTCATTATGGTGGCTTCTCTTGTTGCAGAGCATGCTCTCTAGGTGTGCAGGCTTCAGTAGTTGTGGTATGCAGGCTCAGTAGTTGTGGCTCGTGGGCTCTAGAGCACAGGCTCAGTAGTTGTGGCACACGGGCTTGGTTGCTCTGCAGCATGTGGGATCTGCCTGGACCAGGGCTCAAACCCGTGTCTCCTGCATTGGCAGGCAGATTCTTAACAACTGTGCCACCATGGAAGTCCTAAGGAAGTATTAAAAGAGAGTGAGTTGCATCAAAAAGAATAAAATATATAGGAGTAAATCTAACCAAGGAGGTGAAAGACCTATACTCTGAAAACTGCAAAACACTGATGAAGGAAATTGAAGATAATTCAAAGAAATGGAAAGACATCCGGGACTCTTGGATTGGAAGAATTAATATTGTTAAAATGGTCACACTACCCAAAGCAATCTGCAGATTTAATGCAATCTCTATCAAAATACCGATGACATTTTTCACAGAACTAGAACAAATAAACCAAAAATTTATATGGAACCACAAAAGACCCAGAATAGCCAAAGAAGTTTTGAGAAAAACAAGAATAAAGCTGTAGGTATCACCCTTCTAGACTTTAGACTATACTACAAAGGTATAGTAATCAAAAAAGCATAGTCTTGGCACAAAAACAGACACATAGATCAATTGAACAGAACAGAGAGTCCAGAAATAAACCCATACACCTATGGTCAATTAATCTATGACAAAAGAAGCAAGACTAAACAATGGAGAAAAGACAGTTTCTTCAACAAGTGGTGCTGGGAAAACTGGATAGCTAAATGCAACACAATGAGATTAGAGCATGACCTCACACCATATACAAAAGTAAACTCAAAATGGATTAAAGATTTAAATGTAAGACCTAAATGTAAAACTCCTCCAAGAGAACACAGGTGAAACACTCTTTGACATAAATTTCAGCAATAATTTTTTAGATCTGAATCCTAAGGCAAATGAAATAAAAGCAAAAATAAACAAATGGGACCTAATTAAACTTAAAAGCTTTTACACAGCAAAGGAAACCATAAACAAAACAAAAAGACAACTTACAAAATGGGAGAAAAAATTTGCAAACGATATGATCAACAGGGGGTTAAAATCCAAACTATATAAACAATTCATACTACTCAATAATAAAAAGAAAAAACCTGAGCAACCCAATCAAGGAATATCGGAAGACTTGAATAGACATTTTTCCAAAGAAGACATACAGAAGGATAACGCACATGAAAAGGTGCTCAACATTGCTAATTATTAAAGAAATGCAAATCAAAACAACAAGATAGCACCTCACACCTGTCAGATGGCTATCATCAAAAAGTCTACAATAACAAAAGTTGGAAAGAATATGGAGAAAAGGGAACCCTTGTACACTGATGGTGGGAATGTAAATTGGTGCAACCCCTATGGAAAACTGTATGAAGTTTCCTCAAAAACCTAAAAATAAACTACCATATGATCCAGCAATTCCACTCCTGGGTATATATCTGGAAAAAAAAAAAAAACACTTATTCAAAAAGATACATGCACCCTAATGTTCATAGTAGCACTATTTACGATAGCCAAGATATGGAAGCAACCCAAATGCCTATCAGCAGATGAATGAATAAAGAAGATGTGGTATATATGCACAATAGAATATTATTCAGCCGTAAAAAGAACGAAATTCTGCCATTTGCAGCAATGTGAATTGACCTAGAGAATATTATGCTTAGTGAAATAAGTCAGACAAAGACAAATACTGTATGGTATCACTTATATGTGGAATCTAACAAATAATACAAATGAATGTATATGCAAAACAGAAACAGACTCACAGATATAGAAAACAAACTAGTGGTTACCAAAGGGGAGAGAGAAAGGGAGAAGGTAAATTAGGGTTATGGGATTAAGAGATACAAACTACTATGTGTAAAAGAAATATAATGTATAGCACAGGGAATTATAGTCATTATCCTGTAATGATTTTTAATAGAGTATAATCTGTAAAGTACTAAGTCACTATGCTCTACGTCTGAAACTAGTATAATATTGTAAATCAACTATACTTCAATAAAAAATAAAAATAAAATAAATAAAGAAAAAAGAGAGAGTGAGATAGGTAAGGTGATTCTTTATAGGCAATTCCACATTAAGTTTCTTAGGATTCTTGTAGGAATTATTTACCCAACAGCAAACATTTACTTAGTGTCTGTTATTTCTGCGACATCATTGTAGGCTCTGGAGACATAGTGATGAAAGAAACAGCTGGTCTCAAGAAGTCCCCACCCTAGTAGAAAAGACAAACATGTAAGTAATTGGAATAGAGACTTTGGGGGTGGATGTTTTGGGGACCTGACTCTGAATGGTTCATAACGATCCCACTGTGGAGTGGGCTAGAGGTATTATATCTAAGTGGATTTTCTAGAATAGTCTTTTTGAAGTTTATATTTGGAGTTCCAGCCAAATGTCCTGTATATGAGCTCCTTTGCCCTCACAAACAATCCATCTGTAGTAAAATGTCTCCTTTAAGAGCTCAGCCTCTAATTCCATGAAAGATGTTGGGACTGACATAGCATAGTGGGAATTCTGGCCATTTATAAGGAAGGTAAACACCTGTTTTTTTTAATCAATATAGAAGCAGGTAATACTGAAATGATATGAAAATAAGAGTAGATTTTCATGTATCAAAGTTACCCATTTGACTAAAACAGATATTAAAAATGCTAATTTTAATTTTATACCAAAAGCCATTCAAATAGTAATGAGGCACAGCATCATTAAATTTCAGAACACCAGGAGTTAAATTAAGACATTATTTTTAAAAGTTGTAAAAACAGTACAGAGAACTTTCATATTGTCTTTCTACATTCCTCAGTTGTTTAAATTTTACTATGTTTGCTCCAGTGCCATCTCCACACTCTATCTATATACACTGCTCTCTATATATCCAAAAGTATATGTTATCCTTCAAGATCTGTTTGGGATTGAGAGCTACCTAGTAACTTGAAGAGAGAAAGTTTGATATAAAGAATTATTAACTATAACTGGAGATTGTAGAAGTGAGAAATGAACTAATAAAAACTAAAGAGAACTCTAAACAATATAGGAATAGCAGATATAAGAAGCAGCCACTACGCTTAGGGCTGAAGTAAAGTGCCCATGAATGTCAGAGGAGTTGTGGTGCTGTGCTGGTGGAACGTGCTGGAAATCTATCCTCTAGTAAGCCAGGGAATGCTGTTCACAGGAAGGTATATCCCTGGAAGTGATTACAGGTGGATGCTATTGGCCACTGGGTGCTTTTGGCCACCATGCACTGCTGGAGAAGCTGTAGGAACTGAGCCCTGGAGAAGCTCTGCCTGGGCCACAGAGCTGGGTGCTAGGGAAGTTCTGTGCGCTGTAGGGGCCAGGCACTGGAGAAGCCACCTGCTCTACAGAAGCCTGCCAATTGAGAACAATAGACCCAGGAAACAAAATCCCTTCCTCCTGCAGTATCTCTCCAATATCTCCAGCTCCCTTTACTGATAAAGCTTATTGCCAGCTGGCAAAAAAACTTAAAAGGCGCAGATCCGCTTTTGTAGAGCAGGCAATAAAATATGAATTTGGGGTTGAGAGACAATACACTGAAAACAAATTATTTTTATTATTTATCTTAACCATATGAGAACAAGTTACATAATGCTACATCATGCCTAAGTACTCCAATATACAAATCGCCTAAAACAAAGACACTTTCTTACACAACCACAATACAACTTTCCAGATGAAATCAGCATTGATACCAGATTGTCCTAATAAAAAGTCTTGTTTTCCTTCTAATCCAGGGTATAATCCAGGATAGCCATGTCCTACAATCTGGAATAGTTTCCTAATTTTTCTAGATCTTTTATGACCATGAAAGTCTTAAAAATTGCAGGCATCTCATTCTGTAGAATGTCTCTCAGCTGAGGCCTCATGACAGGGCTCAGGCCATGCAAAGTGGGCATGACACCATAGAAATGACGGCAGTGTATCATATTCATATGTCTGTGATATGGATCTGCTCCTCCCCTGGTGATATTAAACTTGATCACTAATCAAGGTGATGCTGCCATGTTTGTTCACCATAAAGTCACCATTTTTCACCTTTGCAATTAGTGTGTATATTGTGAGAAAATACAGGCATACCTTGGAGACAATGCAGATTTAGTCCCAGACCGCTGCAATAGAGTGAATTTTTTGGTTTCCCAGTGCATACAAACATACAGAGGTTATGTTTACACTATACAGTAGTGTCTATTAAGTATACAATAGCATTATACCTAAAAAACAATGTACATATCTTAACTAAAACTATTTCATTGTTAAAAACTGCTAACCATCATCTGAGACTTCAGCAGGTCAGAATCTTTTTGCTGGTGGAGGGTCTTGCCTTGATCTTGATGGCTGCTGACCAATCAGGATGATATTGCTGAAGGATGGGGTGGGTGTGGCAAAAAATTTCTTAAAATAAGACATCAATAAAGTTTGCCATTTTGATTGACTCTTCTTTTCATGAACAGCTTCTCTGTATCATGCAGTGCTGTTTGAGAGCATTTTATCCGCAGTAGAACGTTTAAAATTGGAGCCATATATTCCGTAGTGCTATCTTCTGAGAGTGCAAAGAATCAAACACACTCCAGTAGCAATAAGCACACTTAGCACCAAGTGTCCTGCATGATGAAGGTCGTAGCCCTGTTGTTAATATTTGCTATGTTTTAATTCTTTTGAATAAATACTCCCTCCTTGAATATTTTTGCTCCTATGTCATTGCCACTCACTGAAGTGCTAATCCTTCATCCTTTTTGGTGATTTCAGTGTAACATATTGACATCTTTTCTAAAACCCTGGATTTTCAGTTCTGTGTCCTCCTTTCTTTCAATGATCTTATTCTTTGTCCTCCATAAGCCTTTTACTTCCATGGTCACATCTTAGATCTTGTTATTAACAATAATTTGAACACTTCCACAGTTTCAGTGTGATGTATTCTATTCTTTGACCACCAGTTTCTATCTTTCTTGCCCCCTTTAGATTCTTCAAGTCTTACAAGTGTTAAACCCAGTTCAGGTATACAATCCATTGATGTTAATACATTCTCAGGTTCCCTCCCCACCCTTGTAATCTTACTTACCTTCCTACCCAGCTTAAATTCTCTGGTTAATTATTATAATCACTCCTTTGAATATACCTTTAGCTCCCTTGCACTTGTTTTTATTGTAGTTCTTTGGCTAAAACACAACTCTGAGTAATTCAACCCTCATTATATACTGTGTTTGCTCACTTGCAATTGAAACGGCTGGAGGAAAACACACAGCTATGCTGACTGATCTCATTTTAAAGTCATAATCTTTAACCTCAAATGGGCCCCTAGTGCTATCTAGAACTTGTATTTTTTGTATCCATTCATTTTTAGATATTTTAGAAATTATTTCATGCCTTCTCCTCTCTCCCGAAATCTCTACTACCTTCTTACTCTTTTCACTCTCAGTTGACGGCTCTGTTTCCTATTTCATGGCGAAAAAATTCTGTAACCTATTACTATCACATCTACATCCCTGCTAGCACCTGTGCCTATGAGCTCTCACTTCCCTGAACTGCCTCTGTTTCTGTATGACTATCCCCTCCATCTGTCCATCGGATCTCATCCCACTTTGCCTATTCAAGAATATGCTGCTATTTCTCCATCATTAAAACTAAAAAAATCAGAACAAGGCAAAACAAAGAGAAACTGATAATTCTCTTTGCTCATTTTTCTAGATATCACTCCAATTCATTTTTTCCACCCTGAGATAAAACTCTGTGAAGATCTTGTATAGTCGCTGTCTCTAATTTCACTTCTCTCATGTTCTCTTGAACCAGAAATCCACATAGTTTGCTCTTTTTGCTCTAGGTCTTTTTATCATCATTCCCAACATCTCCTAGATCCATTCTTTGCTTTATTTATCTCTTAAGTGCCTATCACTGTCTAATATTATATAATATATTTTATTTATTTATCTTGTTTAATTTATGTCTTTCCTACGAGACTTTAAGTTCAGTAAGGGCAAGGACTTCAATAAACACTAGATATATAAATAAGCTATAGCAGCAACATTTGTGTAATTACACATTTCAGTTCATATGTGACTGAGATTTGGGGACCTGATCTAACACTGCCATGTGAGGGATTCCTATCAGTAAAAGGACTAGCAGAGAAGATCAATACGAGCCATTCTTGTAAAGCTCACACTGGTGCCCTTGAGCCCACCTCCCAAAACACCCCACCTCTAATCTCCCAGGTGCTTTACTTTGTAGATTGCTATCAGTGCTGTGGACTTCAGCTTACCATGTGCCATTGTCTTTTGTTAATCACCTATATACTGCAAATTAAATCTGCACAACTTGGAACCCCAAACTGTTTTATCTATTATTTTTCTTTTAAAACTGGTCATGACAGCACAGTGGATTGAGGCTCACGAGCAGTCACGCATTAATAATCCAGGTATAAAGCCCTGTTTTCATACTCGATAGTGGCAAGGTGGTTGAGTATCCTGAATCGCATTCTAATAGCTGAGAATAGATATTACTGTCTTCTATTCACTGTGCTCCAAGGGACACATACCTTCCTCTCTCTAATGTCCACTTTTCCCTCCTCCCCCTTTGCTTTATCTCTTCCTCCTCTCACATTTCCTCCTGTCTTATTGTCTCCTTTCCTTTGGTATGCTGGTTGTTTCTCGGTGGTGGCATATTTGTTGACTTGTTCTTTTGGTGACATCTTCTTCTAATAAGGAAATCTGCCTTGTGGTGTCTCCTTGCCTAAGGGTGTGCTTACTTAAAGTGTAAAATGTCAAACTCTACCAAGGATGACAATAACCCTCTGGGTGGAGACAAATCAGCCACTGTATTATTAACCACTCAGGGGGTAGACAGGAAATATCAACCTTCTCAAAGAAGAAAAGACTGAAATTAGGTAGATTCTGCACCCACTTAATTTCAGTTCCCTCCCCATCATCTTGTGCAAGGGCCTAAACTATCACCTCATTGCTGTCTACCATTACAAAGGTCAACAACAAAAAGTCAAGTCAGAAAAACCCACCTAGGAACAACTGCGTTGGTCCTAATAGCAGTTGGCGCTTGAATTTACCCAGCAAGAATCACGCGGGTGATTCTAAGAAAACATAGGGAACATTTCTTTGTAGTGAGTTGTGGCTAGCTTTAGAGATTAGTGTCACAAACTGTGACGTGGATGAGGGCATGCAGGAATAGGCTGGCGGCTATATTCTTTTTTGTGTGTGTGTGCGGTACGCGGGCCTCTCACTGTTGTGGCCTCCCCCGTTGCGGAGCACAGGCTCCGGACGCGCAGGCTCAGCGGCCATGGCTCACGGGTCCAGCCGATCCGCGGCATGTGGGACATTCCCGGATCTGGGCACGAACCCGTATCCCCTGCATCGGCAGGCGGATTCGCAACCACTGCGCCACCAGGGAAGCCCATGACGGCTACATTCTGACCCTTACTATTGCTTGACTGGCAGAGCTAGCATTCCCAACTGTCCTGACTTAGTGTCCCGTAAAAATGACAGCAGCCTGACCTTCACAAAGCTGCAGAGAATTGTAGCCTGCAGTTTAACAGGGAAGAACACTGGGTCTCATGAATGATACCCTACACGAGCATGATCTTTTTGGATGGTTATACAGGCATGAAGAAGTGGGGAGGGGTCGTCTTTTCTTGGTTTGCCTATAGCAGACCAAAAAGTGATCACAGGTTTGTTCCACTGTGAGGTATTCTGGCTGCCAATATTTCTCTATCTGGCATACACACACCTGTACAGATCAGCATTCTTTCAGACTATCAAAACAATTGACAACACCCTACAGAATGCCAGTAACTGCTGCCCAAATTCCACATCTGTGGAACTGGAAGCAGAATATCTTTTGCGCCGATCCCTTGTAGCTAATAATACTTTCCCTTTTGTTCCAACCAAATCATGGGTTTCTGATTATCTTGGCATAATGTCAGAAGCATCATCATAACTTGAATTTTCCCAGGGAGGAATTATTTTGAAATTAAAATTTGAAAAAAGGTTTTATGTTATACTTTTCATGATAATTTTATGCTATAATATGTATGTTTTATTTTTTGTTTATAAGAGTATTTAGATTTATTCAAAAGAAGCAGCTAACATAAAGAATATACTTTAAGATCTGGAATTTTTACTTCCAATCTGAAATCTCATGGGGCAGTTCAAAGCTGATGGGGTAAATGTGATCGATAGATGATCAGGTGCGCATGTGGAGATTCAGCTGGACTTTAATTCTTAGTAGGCAATCAAAAGTCTGAGATTTGGAGGAGACCTGAGAGTTTATGTAGTTAACTGCATTCATGCAGAGCTGTACCTGAGCATTTCAAGATATAGTGTTCAAAAGATGGGATGCTTCTACTTGACAAACACTATGCTAGTGTTTTATATGTATTGTTTAATTTTATTCTCATGACAGCCATATAAAATAGAGATCAGTATACTAATTTTGTAGATGAAGAAACAGAGTTTCCAAGAAGATAGATAACTTGAAATAAGCAGAGAGCTAAGTCTCATTTGTAGGTCATTCTGACTGTCTAAGTTCGATCATTTCTAAAGCCCACCACAGAAGAAAACTTTATTATCTTTTACAATAAATAAATATTTACCAATTTGAATGAACAGGTTTTTCTTTGTACCTTCGCACTGAATTCACACACATGGCTTTCCCCTTTAATTCCAGCATACCAAATTTTGACTTGAGTTTGAATTAAAAAAAAATACAAAAACATGCTCAGGGAATAAATTGATGACAAAAAGCCCTTTGAAACTCTGAGATGTAGCATATTTTTTGTGCATATTTTCATTCAAGAAAATATATTCATTACATATATTATGCGAGACCTTAATGTAGTTTTGAAATTTGTTGTAAAATTGTTATAGTACAAAATATAATCCAGCCTTATGAATGCTGAAGGTTTATGGTTCTATTTGAAACTAGAATGAGCACCCAAATATCAGCAAGATTGAAAAAATTCAGCAAGTAGCTACTGTACACACACTACAAACCAAAGACACACAAGGCCCTATATTCCAGTTCTGAGTAAAAAACATAGTGCCCTTGCTATTAAGGATCTCACATATTTTGAAAATTATAACTAATATATGTGTATTTGTAATCTCAAAAGCAAAATCTACTAAGGGGAATGATTTAGGAGTATTTGTTTTTCTTTCTGATAAATAAGGTTCTAATGACATTTAATGTTAGAATGGCTGTAGCATGGGCTCATCTGTTTTTACATTAAGTTAATTGTTTCAGGGCAACATAGGGCTAGAAAATCCATGATTAGTCATCTGGCCATTTATATTTATGTGAAAAATTTGTAATAAGTGCAAATCATTCAGTTATTTTCTTCTTTTATTGTTTTGCAAATGATTCAAAATGATAGGTAGTAGAATTAGTATACATATTAGGCTGAATTAATAGTTAATAGTTTAATTGTATTAAATTATATTGATAATATCAAATAGTTTAATTTGATTTTGGTTAAAATTCTTGAATCATTTGTGATTACTTAAAATGAATGCCCTTGCCCGTAATTCTAACAATTTTCAGTTTCAGAGGTTCATAGACTTGCATTGCCCACTTTGAGTGACTTAATTTAACTGAACTTAAACCATCAGAACTTCTTTGACTTAACAATCATGCTGGATTAAAAATATGTTAGGGTTTCTAGAAGGTTTAACCTAACATTTGGGAAAGAACAATTGTAGCTGATGACCTACAGAACAATTTCTGTACATCCTACCAAAAGAGACACAAAGGCCATTGAAGACCCCTGCAGTAAACTAATAAAACACAGTTGTTCAAGCTTTAAATATTATCAACTAGGATTTATATTCAGATTGATGTTAAGGTTAGTTCTTACTGCTAGGCAACCAGTTGACCTAAGTTAATTTAAATCGCCATTGTAGTGTTTCCTAATAGGAACTGTCAGTAAGGAGAATTTCTGTGACATACAGAATGTAGAAATGCTTCCCCCGTACCCAACCCCTACTTTTAACAAGTGACTTAATATCTATTATTATGTCTATAGAGCTGAAGGAGGGGGGAGACTATGACAATTATTGGAATAAATCAGGCCACAATAAAACTTTTATTAAAATTATCTAGGCAATAGGAGGTAAGTCTAATATTTGGGGGTTGAACCATCTAATTTCCTCATTCCTTTGTTTTCTTTTATGTTTATACACCAGTGAGAGCACATAACATCAAATTTAGTGGTACTGGCATGAATTTTTTTCCTGCCTCCCTATTATGTTATTCTTGCCTTTTTCACTAGCTTGTAAATACCAGCTCTTTCCTGACTTTTCTGTCTCTACAGCCAAGTCTAAAGCAAGAAGCACAATCTCAGCTAAGAGTATTTGTAGGGTCCTAATATGGGAACAATGGTTCTGTAGGAGCTCTGAGCTTCCTGTGCCAGTTCCCTTAAATCAGCTGAAGAGATACGGGGTTTATTGGCTCTGTCAGCTAGCATTCTAAGCAATGGCAATGTTAAACTCCTCAAAATGTCGAGTCCTAGCTAATCTCTTGTGTAAAGCCTGGAAAGACATTGCCAAGTCTTATTTTGGTGTACTAGCTCTATACAAAGGGCGTCTTCCAATTTCACTATTTCCACTCATCTTTTTCAGCAATGCCACAACAAGACTTTATAGATTTTATAGTGTCCTCCAAACACATAACTGTATCAGCGATTTCTTTTTGCTGATTGAGTCTTCTACACAAATCAAGTTTTTTCAACGTAATTTTCATCTAGTTAAGGTTCCAGAGAAATTGCAGTTGCTAAATATGTTCTTCATGTAACTAGTAGAACATATAAGGGGTAAGAAAATACAGCCACTAGGAGGGATAGTAAATCAAATCAAAACAGCAAGTTATCACTTTCATCAATTAAACTTGAAAATATTTTTTTCAAAAGATTATTCATTCCTAGAACGTTATGATAAAACACATACTCTAGTGAAATGTTATTTGCCAGGACACTGGTAAAATTATTTTGGAAATGAATTTGTATACATTAATGTTTACATACTTTGGAACAGTAATCTCATTTTGAAGGGATATTTTGCAATTACCTGATTCTCATGTAGAAAACATTATATGAAAGAGGGTATTAAATAGTTCATTATTTCATTGTTATTGGCAAAAGTGAATTACAGAAGTCTACCAATAAGATATTACTATAAAACTGTGGAATACCTTGCTATTTTGCAAGGATTTACATTGATAGAAATTATGTCACATTGCGGGGGAAATATTCATCAAATGATGTAAAATATAAAAAGTAATTTGAAAGCTTGGATATCAGTATGATTACAACTGTATCCTCTTGCAAGTTGGTATGTAGTATTAGTGAATTCTTCAAGGTATTATTTAAGGTAACAGATAAACTCTGAAATTTCAGTGTGTTTATAATCAAAGGTTATTTAACACTTGGGAAAGGCTAAAATAATTCAACACTCGTGTTTGGAGGGGAAATTTCCAGGTGATTCAGGGACCCATGCTTCTTCTACTCTGTGGCTCTACCATTTTCTCCAGGACCTTGGGGTCTTTTCCTTGCAGCGAAGAGAAATGGAAAGCAAGATGCGAAGCCACATCTGCTCTTAACCACCTCAGGCCTGAAGTGACGCAAATCACTCCCAATAAAATCCTATTGGTATTCTAGTATAGAAAATATAGTTCACAATGTGTTGTTGAATGAAGTGGCTTTTATATTTCTGTACAACTTGAGTTACTTTGTTTTAGGTTCAAATAGGTAAAACAAAATCTGACCCATATACAGTCATTTAATGTACATATTAATAAACATGTGTACTAAAACAAAACAAAACAAAAAAATCCTATTGGTAAGCACCAGCTCACATGGCCCTGCCTGGACACTTCTAGGTGGGAAATATAGCCTTCCCGGATGGAAGGCTGCTTTGCAACAATACTGTTACATTAAGGAAAGCAAACACAAATTTTTGTTAGAAAACTGCCTGTTTCTGCCACAATTGTCATGGTGGCATTACCCAGAGTCTCGAATCTGACAATAGGGATTCAGTGGGAACTATTGGAAGAATTATATGAAGTAATCTCTGTAAAGCACGAAGTAAGTGTTCAAAACTTTTTGACTGTGATGATAATGATATTCTTGCCCTCTCTCTCTATCACATCTATGAAAAGTATTGGAAGGTAATTAGCAAAATGCTAATGGTGGTGGTATTAAGTGATTTTCCTTCTTTTTCTGTTTTCCATATCCTCCCTATTGTGGTGTGGCAACTTTTCTCATAAATATTAATTCGTATGAATATCTGAATAAAGGGTATTCAAGAATTTGATAATTTATGGTACTTAATCAACATTTACATAATGCTTACTATGGGATGGGCATTCTTTTAAGCACTTTACAAATCTGTCTGAAATGAAGACTGTGGAAAAGATAGCAGGTTGAAGCCTATAAATTCCATGGGAGTAAAGTTGGCTGCAGAAGATCATTAATACTAGAATTGGACTTCCCTCATGGCGCAGTGGTTAAGAATCCTCCTGCCAATGCAGGGGACGCGGGTTTGATCCCTGGTCGGGGAATATCCCACATGCCGCGGAGCAACTAAGCTCATGCGTCACAACTACTGAGCCTGCACTCTAGAGCCTGCGAGCCACAACTACGGAAGCCCGTGAGTCTACAGCCTGTGCTCTGCGACAAGAGAAGCCACTGCAATGAGAAGCCGGCGCAGTGAATGAACAGTAGCCCCCGCTTGCCACAACTAGAGAAAGCCCACGTGCAGCAGTGAAGACCCAACGCAGCCATAAATAAATAAATAATAAAAAATAATACTGGTATCAATAAGCTTTTTCCAGTGTATCATTTTCAATATGCAAAAAGCTAAAACAAGATCATGGTAAGATCGGTGGCCCAAATTTTCTTCTAGGATGCCTAAGGGATTTGTTTGTTTGGTCCAACTCAGAAGAATATTAGCCCTGACAACAGGAGCAGATATTTTTACTTTTACATTTTATAGATGAGAGAACTGAGCTTCAGAGAGGAAGTGACTTTTTTTCACTCACACCCCTGGGTTGCTTCTGGCACTGGTGATGTTAGTGGTCAGGAGCTGACACAACATGGAGCCCTGAGAATCATTTTTTATAGCTAAAGGGCAGCATCATCAATGCATTTGGCAATTAGGTGATGGGAGAGCAAGGTTAGATAGCAGGACATTGAGGAGGAATAGAAAGGCAGATGGAAGGAACTCAAGACACCTCACTCATTTGTGAATTTTGCTTAAGGTTGACAATATTTTTTAAAGGTGTGTTAAATAGTGATAGGAAATAGATTGCAAAAATGTAAATAATTATACCAACCTGAAGAATACAATTGAGGGTTCATTCATTTGAGAAACATATTCTGTTTTCAGACAGTAAATATACAAAATGAATAAGATGCAATCTCTTCCATAGAGCAGCTCAGAGTATAGCTGGGGAAAGAAGGAAGGGTAATTACAATGTATATTGTTACAAGCTAAAATAGAAGAATGCTTGAAATGTATTTTAAAATATGAAAGGGTTTCTGTTATGAAAAGTAAGCTTTTAAAGGCATAGGGAAGTAAAAAGGAAAGTTCTCCAATAACAAAAGTAGCTTTCTTCTCTAAGTTTTATTCCGAATGGATTACCAATATTGAGTTGATTTTGCAATTATGTGTCTAAAATATTCCATACATATGTATTCTGAGGACAAGGATTGATGCAGTGGGGACATTCAAAATCTTCAAAATCAAGATAGCTGTGTTTTAGGAAGTGCTGATTTAAATGATGATACAACTAAAATTTATTGGATACACTTGTGTGCTATGTAAGTCCCCGTATTCACTTCACCGCATACCAAGATGGGATTTACTAGAGAACATTACGGTAAGAAACAGTAAGAGATTTATTCACGAACCATTTTAAGCTTATTAGAAAGAATCAGTTCTAGCGTTGTCCAGTGTTTTTAGTTCTGAAACATAAAGGTATCACTATTAATGACTAGCCAACTATTTTGGAACATTTGCCTCTCTTATACCTCTGTATCTCTTGCTCAGTTCCCCTCACAGGTCAAATTAACCTTCTGGAACTCCTTATTACATATATCTCCAATGAATAAAAAGACCTTTTGTGAGTGTGAATGCATGTGTGTGTGTGTGTGTGTGTGTGTGTATGAATGTGTGGGGTGTTTTCCTGGCTAACACATGTCAGTATCTGTTTAAACCCCTCGCCTTGTGCTCAAATGTCACCCTGCCAGAATTCATTACATCCTATTTATTAATTAATTAAAATATATTTATACAGAACACGCTTTATGAGGTGGAGTAGAAAATAACGTTATGAGAGGCATCCTCCAGACAGAGTGGCTTGTCTCCGATGGCAACCAGGAATGCAAACCCAGCATTAGCTGTCAATACCACTGCAAGTGTTGAGATGATACAAAAATTCAGTAATTAAAGGTAGGAAATCAAAGGAGTTACTTTAATTCTGGAGCTGGATGTGGGGGAAATGTATTTTTTTTTTTCTAGACCACCATAAAGTTGCAAATATCACTCATGTAAACACACACACGCAACACACACATAAGGTCTAACTGGGGGCATGACGTAGGGTGTTAAGGCAGCCCTGAACACTCAGCTAATGCTTTACTGACTTTTCTACTGACACCAACACTGGACTAGATGTTCCCACTATCTTTTCAAATCAACTATAACTGTATGACTCCAGGACATTCACCTCATCCCCCTAACCTCAGGTTCCTTACATTTTCCCAAAGGGGTTAAACACTATAACTCTATGACTCCAGGACATTCACCTCATCCCCTAACCTCAGGTTCCTTACATTTTCCCAAAGGGGTTAAACACTATAACTCTATGACTCCAGGACCTTCACCTCATCCCCCTAACCTCAGGTTCCTTACATTTTCCCAAAAGGGGTTAAACACTATAACTCTATGACTCCAGGACATTCACCTCATCCCCCTAACCTCAGGTTCCTTACATTTTCCCAGAAGGGGTTAAACACTATAACTGTATGACTCCAGGACATTCACCTCATCCCCCTAACCTCAGGTTCCTTACATTTTTCCCAGAAGGGGTTAAACACTATAACTCTATGACTCCAGGACATTCACCTCATCCCCCTAACCTCAGGTTCCTTACATTTTTCCAGAAGGGGTTAAACACTATAACTCTATGACTCCAGGACATTCACCTCATCCCCTAACCTCAGGTTCCTTACATTTTCCCAAAAGGGGTTAAACACTATAACTCTATGACTCCAGGACATTCACCTCATCCCCCTAACCTCAGGTTCCTTACTTTTTTCCAAAAGGGGTTAAACACACCTGCCAATCTCTCAAAGTGACTGTGAAGGTGAAATGAAGTACGAGAACTTGTTCTGAAAAGAAAAATTTAGAATGACATAGAAATAAAGTGTCATTGCTAGACGGCTTTTCCAAGTATCCTCTTAGGGACATCTTTTTCCCGATATCTAGACTATTTGTATAGGGCTCAGTCTTGAGGTTTGAATAGGTTCAGACCTTGGCTACAAAAAGCTGGGGAGGGGTGTCAGTGATTGCTAAGATGAGCATGTTATTTTAAGATATTTTAAGGTAAGGCTAAGGGAGTTTACTGGCGAACAAAAAATACATATGAATATTATATGCTATGGGAATCCTTAGAGGGCAGTGCTATAAAGTTAGGAAGAGAATGATGAAAGATAGGGAAAAAAGAAAAAGAAAAAAGAACAGAAAGCCAAAAACAACAATAAAAACACAGATAGTAATACGAATCAAGAAATAGAAAGTACCTAAGATCAGGACTCACTTCCTTTGTCTTCTAGCAAATGTAGAGATTAAACCAAAATATTTTAGCGCCTAAAATAGTTTTGGGGACATGTATTTATTGAGAGAAATATCTGAACAAGTACTAAGAGGGAAGTTAGTTCTATCTAATATGTGAATAAAAAAATACTTATCCATTCTGGTTCTTCACCTAAATGGAATCAATGTGAAAAATCAAATTTCATTTACTTAAATTCTCTTTAAACCTGATTTTCAGGAAAATGTCTATTTTAGAGTATGAACACAGCTTTGTGATAGGCTGACTGTTGCCTGTTCAATGATACTAGCAATGATTTTGACTTGTAATCATTGGTTGTCCAAATCCAGTTTGTGGGTATTTAATCTAAAATTAATCCTTTTTAAAAAATATTAAGCAGTAATTCATAACTGTATGATGCATGACTATCAGGACTGTGGGTCACTGGTCTTATCCAGTTGATTTTCCTTCCCTGGGTCTGTATAGATGTTCTAATATAAGGCAGAAAAAATATCTGTAATTTGAATATTACTGATATATAAATTGAGCTTGAGATTACCCAGAAGGTGATATTTCCATCTGCCTTCCATTAGTGCTAATTAGTGAAATTTAAGTGTTAAAAGAGATCTTATGGATTGTCTATTCTTCTGTCTCATTAAATAGGTAAGAGAACAGGCTCACAGAAGAGCCGCCAACCACCCTCAGCTGATGAGAAAAGGTTCTGGGTCTGCACTCCTAGCCTGGGTTCTTCCCTCTAAAATGGGCTGCCTCTATATAAAGCAACCTCATAGAGATGTCGGGAAAATAAAATCAATTTTCCAAAACTTATTAAGAAATAAACCAATGTACTTCAGATTAAATCTCTGAATACTTTTTGGGATTTTAAACTAGTTATTCTCTGATTTGGAAGTGAAGGTGCAATCCTAGCTAGCAAAAGAAATGCTTGCTGAGTTCACTTACTTCTAGATGACCACAAACTTGATAAGAATCTTATGTTCAGGGGCATTTAGGTGTAAAAGGAAAAAATGGATCGAGGCAACTTATTTGAAGTGCAATATAAGGGACAATTGCTCTATTTAATCCTACTTTCTCCTTTGTATGCTCCTAAATTTATGTATCTTTGTGGCAGACAGTCACCAACAAATAATTCAGGCCAAAGCAATCAAGTACTGATATGCTTCCTTCATCCTTCTCTTTCGTTGCTTCATCATCTTTAGAGGGTGTCTGTTCTAGATGGCATTGCTACAAGATGACATAAGACTGCTTGACTCATATGGAGCTTGACATAAGCAAGAAGTCAACTTTTGTTATGTTTCACTGTTCAGATGGGCAGTTGGTATTAATTGCTCATTTTACAGCCCTCCTTGCGACTTCCCGGGCCGCTTTACCTTTCATTCTCTGGGTCTCAGTTAGGGTCCCACTGATATATATGTCTTCCTCGTGATCAGATGTAGTATTTTCAGAAAGAATTTTGCACGATCCAAGAAATGTCACTGTTTTGAATTGCATCTGGCTGTTCCTTGTGAATTACATATTCCTCAAAATAATATCTTCTTCCGACTAAATGCATTTTTTTGGTACTAAAATATTATTTATTTATGACTTAAAAAAGGGAGTGTACTGCACACTACAGTGTATAAAAGAGATAACCAACAAGGACCTACTGTATAGCACAGGGAACTATACTCAATATTATGTAATAATCTATAAGGGAAAAGAATGTGTAAAAGAATATATACACACACACACACACACACACACATATATATGTATTCTGAATCGCTGTGCTGTACACCTAAAACTTACATGATATTGTAAATCAACTATACTTCAATAAAAAAAATGTAAAAAAAGGGGAGTGTACTGGCTGTAGTTTGAAAATTCCTTTCTCTCCTCTTTTTTTTAAGTTTGTGTCTGAATAGCCAGCAGTACAAAGTCTAAGGTTATGTTATTTTTCCCACTGTGGACCAGTTAAATCTATCCCATGACCATAGTATTCCATTCTTCATTGTAGTAACAATTTCAACAAAACAAAGATAGAAATTTTGGCAAAAATTTTGACTTATTTCTTCTCTTCTCCCTTCCTTCCTTTACATGAAGTGTTAACTTGGCCCGTGGCCATCCAGCAAGAGGCTACATCACCCAACTCCCTTGCAGGTAGGTGTGTCACTGTGAGGGGAAGTAATATGTGTGAGCTCCATGTCATCTCCTTAGAAGAAAATTGCTTACTCTCTGCTCCTTTCTCTTTTCTACTTTTCTTGAATGCAGTGCTGACAGGTCAATTTTAACCAAGCAGATGAGATATATTCTAAAGCAATGCTTCTCAAATATTAATTTGCTTACCCAGGGATCTTGTTAAAACATAGATTCCAATTCAGAAGGCCAGGGTGGGGCCTGCACTTTAACATTTTTAGCAAGGTCCCATGTGATACTGATGTTGCTGATCCAGGACCACACTGGGAATAACCAGATCTGAGAAGATGACAGAAACATAGGCAGAAGAAACCTGGGCCCCTGGATCACCTCTAGGAGCAGAGTTTTATCACTTACCTGGATCACTCCTCTCTGCATTGGTTACTGAGAAATATATCAAGTTGTCTCATATCCACCATGTCTTTGGATTTATTGGTTAGCTCTTGCCTATATTGCAATGAGTATAAAAATAGTAATAGCAATAATAAATATCATTTACTGAGTGCTTACCATGTGGTAGGCACTTGTAGTCACTATCTACTTAATATCCTAATGAAGTATTATACCCATTTTATGGATATGGAAACTAAGGCAGGAAGGGATCAATAGCTGGCCAAACACATACAATTTGTAAATGGCAGATCTGGTATTAAAACTTGAATGACTCTGTCCTCAAAAGACACATTCATTATCAAAATGACCACAGTTTGACCAGTGCATTTAACTTGGGATTCCTAAGTTTTGAACCTGATTAGTCACCAGAGGTTATGTCTGTAAGTGTTTGGGTTAGTGTTGTCCATTCTCTTCCAGTCAACAAGTCAGGGAGAATCACTCTTTGCTATTCATGGAGAAGAAGGCCCAAGACTATGATTCTTTCTGCCCACCATCTATTCTCAACCAAGATTACAGGAAGAAACAGGCTGAGGCTGTAGAAGGCATTAATGTGCATACTACAGATAAAGATTAAAAAGACCTATCCTCTTTCACTGCTTCATCTTATTAGGTTCTTGTCTTCTACTGATCAGCTCTTTTTGATCCCCAGTGAGCTATGAGAGAGACGGAAAGAAAGAGAGACGCTAATGGATTACAAGCCTGGAAAATGTCAAGTCTGGCAGAGGGGGAAATCTAGTCTACATGCTTAATGTTCTTCTGGCCTTCAGGCTTCATCGCCAATCAGAACTGTTAGTCTGAGTCAGTCAGAGACTCTAATAGCCTAGAGAAGGGTAAATGCAAAGCACACCAGATACTTCCTACATCTGTCTCATCCTGGGGTTGTCTAAATGTGTGGAAGCAAAGCCAAAAGACACACTATGTTTGTGAAGCTGTGTGTGGGGAGAATAACAGATGGATTAAGACTTTTTAAAAACACAACTCTGGGTTAACAGCCAAACCTCAAAAGGAGCATTTCTCCATTTCCTGCTCCAGAAAAGTAGAATCCACCCCTCGTGCAAGCAGTTTAGGGCTATTATATTTGCGACAGAATAACAGTGACATTTCTACTTAAAACTCCTGTGACCTTTCTAAGGGAGCTGTTTGTGTTTCACTTGTTCTGTCGTTTTTTGTTTTTTGTTTTTTCCTCTTCTCCCCTGGAGATCACCTTGCTTTTATGACAATAAGAGACTAATAGAGGGAGCAAGAAAGGGGCAGAAAGAATGAAAAGGGGAGGAGATAAGAGAGAAAGAGGTAGTGTACAACTGTAGTAAGATAAAAAGAGAAGGTGAAGGAGGATAAAAGAGAGAAATTTGCCTGAATAATAAATGTAAATTCTAGGTCTCCCAGCTAAAAATATCAGAAAGTGCTTTCTTGCTTTTTGATAATTGCAAAATTAATAGATTTCCAGTGAAAAAGGATCATTCCTGGAATGCACAAAGTCTAGGCAATTGTTAGTTCAATGCTTGGACTGTATAACAGGAGACTGATTTTGTCTGCAGAGCTCTCATTTTGCTCAATTTCTCCACCTTTATCCTCCTTGGGTACTCTTCAGCTCTACCACCAACTCCTCTGCAACCCAGGAGACTCGCTGTGACCCTTTAGCTTCTTTGAGCTTTTGAGTTACATCTCAGAGGGGTTTTCCATTTTTGCCTTTCTTCTCGGGGAGTGGTTGTGGAACACCCACTCATTCTGATCCAAAGGTACCTGTTATAAGTTCCTTTCCTTCAAGAGTTCATCCACACTTATGATATTGACAAACTCAAATCAAGCCACTAGTGGATAGTAATTAAATCATACGCTAATCTTCCCAAGTAATATTTGCATTGTAATACTCAAAGGAATTTTAGATACCGTGGTTAGAATTTTAGCTACTTTGATAGGATTAGAAAGAAATATTTTTAAACACAGAGTCTTTTCCAGAGACTTGATCATATAAAAATATATAGTAACTAAATCTGAATGCCCTTCTACAAGAGGAATATATACATAGCATATAATTAACACCTATCTATCTATCTATCTATCTATCTATCTATCTATCCTCTATCTATCCAGAGAGATTGAGAGCTGAATTATTTAATTTGGGTATTATTATTTGGGATTAGTTTGATTAAAATTATCTATTTTTCTTTCATTTAAACAGATAAAATGATAATAAGCCTCATTAAATGACACTGAAAAATGTAAAAGTACTCCAAGAAAAAAGCAAACTGAATTCTGGAAAGGAAAAGTCCTATAGTTTTCTTAAAAAACTCTGATTGCCCAAGATGTGATGCAGATATAATAGTAGGCACACCAAGTCACCATAGAGGAGGAAATTTGTTATCAACCCAGTAATTGATATGTTGACAGTATCATAACTGAAGTACTCTTCTCTTACTAGAGAAAGGCGTACTTGTTAATCTCTTTATTAAATCCTATTGCCAACCAGATGACCCATAACTTAGAAATAATAAACACTTATTTGTTTAAGCTATTGAATTTTACAATTGTTACTCAGCAGTAGCTAACTGAAACATTTATCCATAGCTGACAAATTCTGTCAGAGGCCCCTTGAATTAGTAAAGACACAGAACCTGTAATAGATTCAGCATGATGATAATGTGGAAGTGAGCTATGACCGTAGTTTCACTTTGTGGTAGATACTTTAAAGTGATCAAGAGGTTCAAGAAAGTTCATGAATTCTTCTCTACCTCTCACTTTTTCTTCCTTTAAAACATTTATCTAACTTCTGTGATAGGAAGTGACAACAAGAATGAGTAAGTCACTACCTTTGCTCCTAAGTTCAGGGTATACTGAGCGTATGTATATGTGTTGGGAGGCAAGCAAGTAAATGATCAATTAATGACATTTGTAAGGCTATAATTGACGTTTGAGAATACAGAAGGGCTACAATGCTTAATTCTCCCTGAGAACCTAAGGAAAATCTTTATGGAAGATACCTCATTTGAGCTAAGTTTTGAAGAAATAGGTTGGAACTTTGATGCATAAAATATGATCCATGGACCAGTAGCATCAGACCCACCTAGGAGCTTGTTAGAAATTCAGACTGTGATTCCACTCAGACTACTGAATCAAAATCTGCTTTTAAAAAAGCTCCACAGGTGACTTATACGTACATTAAAATTTGGGTTAGAATTATTGTTAGGGAATGGTTCTTATTTTGTCTGCACATTAGAAACATCTGGGGAGTTTTGAAAAAAAATATTAATGCCCAGGGCCACTATATCTGGAGTTTCTCACTCAACTGGACTGGATGGAGCCCAAGCATGGAGATGTGTGGAATATTCAGGCTCTGGTCAGTGGTTCGGTATGGCTACAGGCGTGTTTTAGATTGTCAAATTGTCATGAGCTTTGGCTCTTACGAGCTGGATCTTAAGGTATAAAAAAAAAAATGGGTATGGTGAGATAGAGTTCCAAGATTCTGAGAAATTCTTCCAACTCTCCAAGCTACAAATATGGAAGTTCTTCAAATAGTCATGATGACTTTTGTTGATGCCTGGGTCCTAAGCAGGCTTACATGACAAAAACCTTAGAATACCTGTAAACATGGGCATAAATGAGATTGCAAAATTTTCCAAATTGTAGGAAATGGAAACAGAAGGGCATGATAAATAAGACAGATCATATTTCGAGATCTACTTGTCAATATTGTAATGAACAAAGGCTTGTAGATAACTTCAGGGGAAATTTTACATAGGATATGGTGTTGGGAAGAACTTAATTTATCCAACTTTTATATGATTTTTGTCCAGTTCTGCATCTTGCCTGCCCTGACTCTGCTTGGAGAGAGAATTTAACACCCCCCCCGCCCCCGCCAAAATCTGTCATTGATGTATATTGCAGGTCCCGTGGCATTCCCACTGTATTCATTGCAATATTTGGGCTAAGTTCCAATAAGAAAATTACTTTCTATTGACTGTAAATTTCATACCTCTAACATGAAGATTTCTCATAATACACACTCTATAAATTGGCTTCAGGTCCTGCTTCAGACCAAGTATGACACATACTCTCAAATGGGCTTCAAACTGAGCCACAGCCTTGGCTAAACATATTTTAATGACAACACTTAACATTCAGGTCGTTGAAAGAATATATCCCCCTTCATATGATACATGTGTTGCTGGCATAAAATTATATGACTTACGTCCCCTTTCAGCGTTAGGAGGGTCGAGAAATCTTTTTCACTTTCAGTCTGAAATTACTCTGCAGTGTAAATTATTACTCACAGTTCAACACTTGCTGTGTTCAGCCCAGAGGTGGCTGCCTTCTCAAAGGCTCTGTGATTTATGGGTGGAGGCAGAAGGGTGAGAGTGCCTCTGAGCAAACACGTACCAGCCCTGTGTTCCCTCTGTCAGATGCAACAGAGGGCTGAGAGGATGATTCCCACCAAATCAGACAATCAGACAAATAACAGAGAAGTCTTCACCTCCATTGATATAGGAGAATCAGTGAGGGAGGGTAGGGGCAATTACGGGGGGAACATCTATTCTGTTTAGCTGTTTCTTGATTTTGGTTTTTGGGTCCCTTATTATCTGGAATAATCCAAGAAGCAGACAATGGATTCCACTGCTGGATCCACCACTTGCTAACTTTTGAGTGTGAGCAGTGATCATCTCAGACTCCATTTCCTCAATGATAAAATGAGGATAATATATTTCTCGCTTAATTTGCAAGGTTATTGTTTCACTCAAATGAGCTGAGCTCTGGGAACTATTGTGTGAACTGTACAAATGCAAGGTACATTTATTAGGTGGATGGTACTATTTTCACATATGGTGGGTTTACTCTAGGGCATACCCTCATCAAGTGTTATAGCACTTTCATCATGACTGGGTTACCCAGAGGTGTTCAGACATAGTCCTGCTGGAGCCCCTTACAATATCACAACCTACATCTTTACCCTGCACGTGGTTGGGGTTTTATATATTTTTTATCTCAAGAAGAGTCCTTTTTCGACTGCAAAGGAAATAGATCTCCAGAACCTAGCCTCCTTCACAAAATGAAAGACCTAATTAGCAACTGTCCATAAGGAAAAACTAAACAAACATCTACCATTTTTGTAAACTTTTTGTTACTTACATTAAACCTCAAAGGATGAAAGAGATTATCTTCAGCAAGGTAGAGAATTTAGAAACTTAGAGGCATTGATTTTTTTTTTTTAAATAGAAAAGGTGCTCTGAGGTTGTTATCTACCCAAATTTAATATCTCCATAATAAACATGTTTGCAATTAGGAAAAATTGTCTGAGAGTTATACTGGTTTGCAAAACGCTGAAATTAAGTTAAATAGTGTAACTATTTAACTTTAAATAGGGGTAAACATTCAGAAGGAGACACTGAGGATCTATGATTCCTCATGCTGCAGTAATCATTGACAGTCCGAGTTTGATTGGACACTGTATATTTAGAGAAGTATTTACCTCTGGTAGAGTTAGTGAAAGCTTTTAGCCACACAAACACAAAACATAAACTGAAAGGTGATAACAACACCTCTCAAGCAATCAGACCCATTGGGTGATGTGTGCCTATGAATGTGTAGGGTGACCTCAGGTTTTAGTGGCTGTGAATGTGGGGAGGCTTTGGGAGTTCTGACATTTCTAATTAGAAGTCATCTCCCCATAAGCCATCCCCCATGTAGGCTGAAACATTTCTTCTTTCCTAAACTGGCTATTCAACTTTGACTTTAAATCTCCCCTTTCAGGGTATTTAAAAAGATTAATTTCCTTTTTCCCTGGGATACAAATGCTTTTTTATGGGGAAGAACTCTGGGTACCTAGAGGAAAATCTTTCCTCAGATGTCCCAGTGGATCTGGTCAGAGGGTGAGAAGGTGCCCTTCCCACCCTCGATTTTGAATTTCAAAGGTCTTTTCTCTCTAAGTCCACTATTTCTTCTATTATGTAAATGCATTCCCTAAAGACATACTTCTCATACATTAATAACTATTAGAAGAATATTATTTTATTATTATTTTTTAACATCTTTATTGGAGTATAATTGCTTTACAATGGTGTGTTAGTTTCTGCTTTATAACAAAATGAATCAGTTATACATATACATATATCCCCATATCTCTTCCTTCTAGCATCTCCCTCCCTCCCACCTTCCTTATCCCACCCCTCTAGGTGGTCACAAAGCACGGAGCTGATCTCCCTGTGCTATGCGGCTGCTTCCCACTAGCTATCTATTCTACGTTTGGTAGTGTATATATGTCCATACCTCTCTCTTGCTTCGTCCCAGCTTACCCTTCCCCCTCCCCATGTCCTCAAATCCATCCTCTAGTAGATCTGTGTCTTTATTCCCATCTTACCCCTAGAGTCTGTCATACAGAGTGAAGTAAGTCAGAAAGATAAAAACAAATACCTTATCTATAAGAATATTATTAAAGGATCCATGTGCTAAACGTTAGCAGCATTACTAGGGGTTAAGTTGGGATTTATGGGTTTTGAGAGCTACTGTAGCTGGAATTAACATTTTTTTTAAGGTGAGATGTCCTCCTATCCATTAGCTTTAGATGTGAATGGATCTGCTCATGGATGATATAAAATGAATCAACCAACCGAGCACATCTGTTTAAAGTATATCAAATATTTTTGGCATGTTTTAATCTAAATTTTTAAAATATGAAAAATACATATATAATAATATACATGTATAATAATATAAATAATACATATTTATAATTATACATATAATTATATACATATATAATAATTGATATAAATCCATTTTAAAGGTTTTCCTTAAGAACAAAATTTGTAATTTGGTTTCTTCACCATAACACTGTTTATATGTATTTAAAATAGTGGTCAGTTTATAGAGATTCTGTTTACACATGAATTCTCAGCAGTACATTTTGGATATTGAAGAGCACATAAAAAAGTAGAGATTGTTTAAAACCAAGCTACTTGGAATTTCCACTCTATCAAGATGCTGAGGAGCAGAGCACAGGGCAATATACCACCCTTGCAAGACAGCATGTATATCAAGGAAGGTTTCCTAGAAGATGTGATGCTTAGACTGAAACATCAAGGACAAGTATGAGTTTCAGACAGAGACCTAGTAAAATGAGAAGGCATGTGCATCCTGTGTGTGTATACGTGTGTGTCTGTGTGTCTAGGGCGTGGGAGATGACGCATTAAGGATATAAATTAAATAAGAACCTACTCAGGAAGGGTTTTGTGTTCCAAGTTATGACACATTTATTTTATTCTGAAGCCACTGAAAGGTTTTAATATGTTTCATGATTAGTCCTAGTTTCCATACAGATAGCCTAGCGGGTCATGTAAATATTTGACATTTCTACCTAACCTAACACACGTTAAATAATGTTTGGGGACAATGCTATGGAGAGGGTCAGAGTTGACTGGTGTCACAGTGTTAAAGAAAGCAGAAATGGCTCTGCAGCATAGACAGCAGTATTTCTTTTAGGGATTTCTGGACCTGGGTAGCTGGAGACGTTGACTTGAGTGAGAGCTGTCTGTTAAATACCTCCTTGTATTAGCAAAGCTCCTTGAATGGCCTTGAAAATCACTGAAGTGCCAGAAAGCTTTACACTCCAGAGCTTAAGTTTACTTCAGTGATATGTCGCAGGAATTGTTAAGTGAGAATACGACATGTCTGTTCACCTTAACAAGTGAGAAAGGCCTACAGTCTCTCCTGCATCAGGAAGGTGTGTAAGAGGAGGAATGCGGAAGGCATCCTGGGAAGCAATAGCCGAACCAGAGAAGATTGAACCAACGCGCAGGGTAGAGCATAGCAAATTCCTGAAGAAAGAAGTAAGGTTCAACTCCACACAATCTAGTTTGTGCCAAACATAACTAAATGTCTTCCATATAATTTTGGTTTGTGTGGTTGTAAGATTTTATGGGCTCTTGGAACCAAGAAGAGAGACCAATGAGGAAAGTAACCATCAACACATGTTCTTAAGGAAATCATACATTTAAATTCAACCGGCATTCAGGCATGGTGCTGACATAATTTTTGAGCAAAGGTGTAAGATACATTTTTTATATAGGGCTTCAATCAACCACTGGAAGTCCTCGTTGTAAGGGTGGAGAACCAATTGTGGGTTAAATGAAAATAACTTAATTCAGAGAAGAAGGTGCCAGTCTTAGCTGAAGCAATAGCAACAATTGTGATTTTTCAAGTTCACAGAGTATAATCTTTATTCCAGACCAACCTCCTTCTTCCTTCTAATTATCCAAAATGATGTGACTTCAAACAAATGTTCTGATCTATGAGAAAAAAATGAAAGCAAAGCATTGTCTATAGGTCATTATTTCTAGCAGTGGAGACATTTTCAGTTAAATTCAGCTGAAAGGAAGTCAAGACTGGGGTTTCTTACCTACTAGGGGGCAAGGTGCTCCTAACTGAGCCAGCTGAATCCTTACTCTGTTTTCTGGCAAACGTATTTGCCTAACACTTACTGAACATTTCAAATTATATGCTAGGTACTCTGCCAAGTTCTGTATATAGATCGTATTATCTAATATTCACAGCATTTCTCCAAGAAAGGCCTCATTTTTAACCCAGTTTTTCAGAAGGGGAGATTGTGCTACAAAGTCATTAAATAACTTGCTTAAAGTCAGACTGTCTTTAAGTGGCAGAAGTAGGATTGGATCCCGTGGCTGCCTGACACCAGAGTCAAGCTCTTAAGTACTATTTTAATTATGAGTTTAATCTTTCCTATGTGTTAAGTTTCTTAGTTCACTTATTATGACCAGAACCTCAAACCTTGTCCTTATTAGCATTTTGTTCTTAAAGATTGCAGGCAATGAACATTTTTACTCAAGCATGATAACTCAATAGATGGATATTGCCTCAGAGTGAGTTATTCATCTCCAAATCTAAGATTCCTGGATAGTCATCTGAGTTTCAGAAAAGTATAAGAAAAATTCAAGAACACACATCTCCGTGGGTAGGGGAAAATATATTTTGTGATTTAGTCTAAACTTTGGTTAACATTTAACTCTTTTTCTTTTCCACTTCAAAAAATAGAAAATTTCATCACTCAAGTCTGTGAAATGAAGGATTGTACATCAGAGATCCTAAGAAAGGAGACAGCATACTAAGCAAACCTTCTGAACACTCAGAACCTTGTTTAGAGACTCTGGTGAATGGGGCCCATTCAACTTGCCACTGGCTCTACTATATTTAATAAAGTAACTTAAAAGAGGCTCTTATTTATTCATAAGAAATACTTCTATTTAATGACTTTAGAGCACATTATGCTCTAGAAGAGAATGATCATATTTCATGTATTTCCCCATCTCATCAAATGACAACACCCTATCCAGTTTTTCAGACCAAGAAAAACATCTTTTCTTTCTTTGGCTCACTTGTATCTCCAATCCATTAGTTCTACTTTTGAATTATATCTAGAGTTTAACCACTTCTCATTGTTTCCACCACTACTTGGTTCATGTAACCATCATTTCTCACCTGGGCTGTTCCAAGAGCCTCCCAAGTAGGCTCTCTTCTTACATTTCTGTAGTCTATTTGTCACACAGAGACCAGAATGAGCCACTTAAAATGCACTTTCATTCATGTCACTCCTTTGCTCAATGCCCTCCAGTGGTTTTCCATCTGACTCAGGATAGAATGAAAACTTCACAATGTCCTACAAGGCTCTGTATGATCTGATGCACTGAAAACTCTGATCTCATCTCCTAAATTTATCTTCCTCATTCATAACATTTCAGCCATTTTGACTTTTGTGGTAACCATTTCTTTGTATTTCTTAAAGTTCTACCACCTGAGTGTGCAATATAACAATAGTTAAGTTTGCCTGCTATTTGAATTTCATAGAAAATGGAATCACGCTACACATTTTTTTCTCACATGACTCCTATTGCTCGATACTGTTTTTTGAGATTCATTCATTTTTTTGCGCATAGCTCTAATTCCATCATTTTCATTGCAACATTTTATTCTATTGTGTGATTATTTATAGCTTATTTATTTTTTCATTCTACTGTTGATGCACATTTGAGTTGTTTCCAGTTATAAAGCATTATGATTAATGCTGCCATGACCATTTTTGTAGGACTTTTCATACACATGTGCATGGATTTCTGTTGGATATACACCTGGGAGTGGAATTTCTGAGTCATACGGTATGGAAATGTTAAATTTCAGTTAATAATTCCAACTTGTTCTTTAAATGACTGTGACAATTAACACTTTCACCAGCAGGGCACAAGATTGTTCATTAATCCACATCCCTGCCAAAAATCAATATTGTCCGTTAAAAAAACTTTAACTAATTTGGGCTTCCCTGGTGGCGCAGTGGTTGAGAATCTGCCTGCCAATGCAGGGGACACGGGTTCGAGCCCTGGTCTGGGAAGATCCCACATGCCGGGGAGCAACTAGCTCCGTGAGCCACAACTACTGAGCCTGCGTGTCTGCAGCCTGTGCTCTGCAACAAGAAAGGCCGCGACAGTGAGAGGCCCGCGCACAGCGATGAAGAGTCGTCCCTGCTTGCCACAACTAGAGAAAGCCCTCGCACAGAAATGAAGACCCAACACAGCAAAAATAAATAAATTAATTAATAAACTCCTACCCCCAACATCTTCTTTAAAAAAACAAACAAACAAAAAAAATCTTTAACTAATTTGGTAGATGTGTAGTAACATTTTATTTTGATTTTAATTTTAATTTCTGATTACTAATTACATTGAACACTGTTTTAAATATTTATTAGCCATTTGAATATTCCCTTTTTTGAAATACCAACTCTAAACATTGCCCATGTTTATATTTGGTTTTCAGTTGTTATTTTCTAATTAATTTATAGAAGCTCTTTATATATTCTACATATTATCCCTTTCTCATTATGTGTGTTGAAACATTTTCCCCATTCCATGTCTTACGTTTTCATTCTCCTTTGGTACTTTTAGATGAAAAGAAGTTTGTGATTTTAATATACTCTGGGTATCAGTCTCTTCCTTTAGCATTTGTTTGCTTTTTATGTCCTAAGGTCTCTTTCTTCACCACAAGGTCATGAATACCTTCTGTGCTATCCTCTAGTAATTACTGATTTACCTTATACATTTAGATCTACAGTCTAACTGAAATTGAGTTTTTTTTATTTGGTAAATAGAAGTCAACTTTTTTTTAACACAGATATTTCAATTGACACAACAGCATTTACTACTCTCCGCTGATCTGCAGTGTTACCTCTGTCATAAATTTTAAATGCTCATTTTCAGATTTTAGTTATTGTAGCTCTGTAATACGTCTTGTTATCTGGTCGAGCGAGTCCTCTCACCTTGTAACGCTTCCTTTAGAGGATTTTGGTGATATTTTGTTATAGTCATTTCCATATCAGTTTGAGAATTATTTTGGACATTTTCATGACACACACACCCCTTTTTGGGATTTTGATTATAGTCATTTAAAAGATATAGATCAGTTTGGAGAGTCTTGCCATCTTTAAAACATGGTATGAGTCTCAAGTTATGAACACGCTTTATTGTCCCTTCACTTAGATCTTTGGCTACTTTCAATAACATTTTATAGTTTTGTGGGGTTTTTTTGCAGTTATCTTACACAACTTTGATGTCATTATTCATAGAGACTTGATATTTTGATATAATTACAGATGGCATAAGTTTTCAAAAATATTCTTTGCTGGTGTATTGATATGCATTTAATTTTTGCACTTAATTTTTATATATTGACCCAGTATCTAGCAAACTTGCTAACCACATTGATTGTCATTATTTTCCTGTGGTTTCCTTTGTATTTTCTCCATATAGATTTATATAATCTGCAAATAAAAGTTTTGTTTCTCTCCTTTCAATCCTTATAACTTTTATTTATTTTTCTCATTTTACTAATTTGGTCAATACAATGATTAACAGAAGTGGACCTAAAGGCATCCTTGACTAGATTTTTATCAAAGAGGAAGCTCCAATTTTCATAATTAAATATGATGCATGCTGCATGTTATTTTGCAGATATGCTTTATTAGACTAAGGAATTTCTCTTTCATTTCTAGATTTTTCTTTTTACCATGAATTAATTTTGAATTTTATTAAGTTATTTTTCATATTTTAAAATGATCTTATTAATTTTCTTTATTTGTTAATGTGAATTACACTGCATGATTTTCAGATGTTTCACTCACTTGCCTGAAATAAACCAAGTTTGTGTTATATACTTTCCTTTTTCTACATCACTGAATTATTTTTGCTAATATTTTTATTACAGTTTTTAATCCACTTCAATGTTATTTGGTCTGCAATTGTCCTTTATTATAAAGTCCTTTTCAGAATTAGATATCAAAGTTATTTTGTTTGTATAAATGGATTTAGAAATATTCTTTCTTTGATTCTCTGAAGAAGTTTGAGTAAGATTGATGTTATTTCTTGCTCAAATGTTTGTAGGAATTAACCAGTGAAATAAATCATCTGGGATTATATATTTCTTTGGCAAAAATTTTACATAAAAGATTGAATTTCTTTAGTACTTTTAAGATTATTCAAATCTTTTTTCTTTTTTCTTCTTATGTAATTTTTAGTAAATTGTACTTAAAAAATATACATTTTCATTTCATCTAAATTTCAAATTTATTTGCATATATTTTTTCATACAATTTAAAAATTACATTTGATTATTGATTATCTGTACCTTTTCTATTTTTTCCTTGATCAGTCTTGGTAGGAGTTTATTAATTTTACTATTTTTTTCAAAGAACAAAGTTTGGCTTTGTTTGTTTATTCTCTGTATTACATCTTTGTTTCTATTCGTATTATCTCCTTTTTTTCCTTGAGTTTAACTTTGCTGTTAAGTTTCTAATTTCTTAATGTGAATATTAAGTTCTTGATTTTAGCCTTTCTTTTTTTCTAATATATACACTTATAGAAGTAAAATTTTCTTATAAAATTGTTTTAATTGCATCTCAAAAGATTTGATATTTATATTATTTGGTTAAAAATATTTTATAATTTTATTATGATTTTTCTTTAATCTATAGCTTATTTTGGAATGTATTTCTTAATTTCCAGATGTTTGGAGAGTTTTTTCCCCATTAATAAAAAATTCTAGTTTATTTCACTGTCGTAAAGAGCATTCTCTGTATTGATTTCAATCTCTGAAATTCATGGAGACTACCCTAATGATCACTATGTGGTTAGTTTTTATAAGTATTCTTTGCTACAGAAGGTATTTATTTTGCAGTTATTCTATAAATAATAAGGCAAGTTTTCTAGTATTGCATATTTTATACATCTTACGGACATTTTAAAATCTCCTTTGCTAGTATAAAATTAACTATTTAATTCTACTGATATTTGTGTTTCATTTTTTCTGCTAATTACTGAGTTAGATATCTTAGAATGAAGCAAATAGTTTTGGTTCTTCTTATGGTTCTTTCATTTTTTGCTCTCCATAGCTTTATCCCATTTTCTAAGATATATACACGTTTAGAATTGTTATTTTTCTCTTGACCTACCCTCCATTTCACATAGTTTTTTCTTGGGCTATGTCTGACCTTTTCTCAACCCAAATTGGCTATTATAAAAGTTTTAATTCTAGAATTTTCATTTGCTTTCTTTTCTTATAATTTCTAGGTCTCTGTTGAAATTCTCAATCTTATGCATGTTCTGTGAAAATAATAAGCATTTTATTTTAAAGTCAGTATTTGATAACTCCAGTATTGGAACATCCTGCTGTCTTGTTTCTCTTATCTGTTGTTTCTGTTGGCTTTTCTTTGGTATATCTGATTTCCTGTTGTGTTTTGTTACTTTTGATTTTATGCTGAATATCTTATTTATAAAACTGTTGGCAGGGGGCTTCCCTGGTGGCACAGTGGTTGAGAGTCCGCCTGCCGATGCAGGGGACACAGGTTCATGCCCCGGTCCAGGAAGATCCTGCATGCTGCGGAGCGGCTGGGCCCTTGAGCCATGGCCACTGGGCCTGCGCGTCTGGAGCCTGTGCTCTGCAACGGGAGAGGCCACAACAGTGAGAGGCCCACACACGACAAAAAAAAAAAAATTTTTGGCAGCGATAATTTGAGATCAGATATTTTTACATTCTTCTGGTGAAGATTTAAATTTACTTCAGTTAGGGTTTGGAAGTAATAGCAATGCAGCATCATCTTAGTCCAAATTCAGAGATTGAATCTATTAGAATCTGAGCTGCAGTCACCTCAAGAGTGGTCTTTTATCAATTCATTCTCACTCTTCGGTGTCACATTCCAGATCCCAGCCCAAAGAGGGAGAGGTAGTTACCAGGATAAAGTCTTCTTGCTTGCTAGGTCCCAGACTCTAATTCGTGTCCCCATAGCCCTGTGTGGCTTTTAAAAGCACAGCTCAGTCCTTAGCATCCCCTCTGGAATAGGTTAAAGCCCCAGAAAAAAAGTGATACCTACATAGCACTCAACTCCCTAGGTCTCTGCTCTCCTGCTCTGGTAATTCCCTACTATCTTATTGGTTCTTCAATTCCATCAATAGTTCTAAATTATATTTTTTCCAGCTGTTTTTTTTTTTTCTCTTAGGTAAGATTTTCCTGCATTTCTTGGCCCATTAATTGAACTATATTTTTCTTCACAATACTTATCACCACCCTAATTCAAATTTACCTTTGTTTCTTACCTGTCTTCTCTCACTGAAAATGAGAACAGGGACTGTTTGACTTTATTTAATAATGTATCCCAAAGATCTAAAACACTTCCTGGTGCATAGCAGATAATCAATAATATTCAATGAAAAAATTAAACATATGTATATTTCTCAATTATGACAAATATTTTCTATGATGTATTATACCTGTTAAAGTGATTTCACATGAGTAATCACACTTGATCATTGCAACAATCTCGTGAGGTGTTATTATCAATTCATTTGTCAGATGAGAAAACCAATGTACAGAGAGATTTTGGCCAATCCATGATTCCACAAATAAGAAGTTTCAGATACTTTATTTGAACCTACATACTCAAAACCAAACTTTGCACATAAGTTTGTATCTATTGAGTTACAGTTTTATATTTCCTTACATAGGAAAGGAAAGGCATATGTGCTTATTATCTAGCAGTTTGAAATCCTTCATAATTTGGAAACTCTTCCTCATAAGTGGTTTCTTTAAAATCATACCTAGATGTCAGGCTTGATAATTCACAGTCCATGCTTCCTAGAAATACTGGCAGAATTTTAAGGTAGCATGCAGAAATCAACATTGGGAAAATGTTTGCATCTCCAAATAAATGAAAAATATTTAAGCGTTTAAAAAAAATTATAAAACTACATTTTTTTAGAAACATAGTTTTCCCACCCCCTCAAATCTGACAACTCTAAAATGTTATTCTCAAAGTCACTTGGATTGAATAATTGGGATTTTAAAATATGATTTTTTTCTCTTATTATGAAGGTTATAATTTTTATCCAGAAAATATAGATACTAATAGAAAAAAAGCTTAAAATCTTCTTCAATCAATAGTCCTTGTTAGCATTTTTGTTTATAGCCTCATATACACACACATACATGTTTTGAAAACTGGGTTAATACTGCAGGATTATTTTATAACCCCAATTAATTCCACAATATATTGTCAATATATTGTTCAATTGTTTTCATTTCATCAAATATTCTTCTGAAACAAGATTTATAGTGGTAACATATGGAATGCAACATAATATAATTAACTGTTATTAGATGCTACAGTTGCTTGTAAAATTTTGTGTTTTTTTTAACTGAAATGTACAATTCTGTATTTTTTTTCACATGTGCTTATTAGGTTATATTGTATATGAAATTGTTGTGTAAGAGATTATTTAGAAGTTTGAGATATAAAACTTTTATTATATAATTTTAAATTACTCTTAAAATTTGTATTACTATAATTTATAATTCAATTAAAATAATACAGTAACTTTCTTCCCTAAATCTATTCTTACATGGGAATTATCTCTTTAAGAAAGCTTTACCAATTTGATAAATAAAATATTATTCATTTTTCTTTAAAAAAATTGTACACTTTTGATCTATCCTGAGGGTCACTATATTTTCATGATTTTCGTTCTTTGTTGTAAGTGTGTATGAAATGTGTATGCATTCATGTGTATATTCATTCTTCAAGTCTTTTATTCTTTTTTTACATACTTACTTTTCTTGTTGTTTAAGAACTGTTTTTATATTAGGGATCTTAGTCTTTATGTAATAGGGATAGTAACCTTTTTCTTTCTCATATAAGTTAAAATATTTCCACACTCTCACACTTGCTTTTTTATTTTGTTTATGGTATTTTTTTCATATGCAGAAGTTTAAATAGATTAAGTTTTTGTTCCTTCTTTTTTCTTTATGCTTTGAAAAGATTATCTAATTATATTACTTATAGTTCCATAATGTCTTATTTTATATACTGTACTAGATAGTTTAGCTAAATTTTACTTTGGTGTTAAAGAAAGTTTGTTTTCTGAAGAGTTAACTAATTTTCTCAGAACTAATTAATTAAATAATCATACTTCATTACTATTTTAGAATGCCATCTTTTTTCCCTGAAATTTTGTTTCACTAGATAGCTTACACTGGTATTATAATGTTTACATTATTATAGCTTTATAATACGTTGTAATTTCAAGCAGTGAAAATTCAGTTTCCCAGTGAAAAAGTCAGGACTCAGAGATGACAGTTAGAACATGTGCAAAAGATAAACTTGAGATCAAGTATTAAAGATCTTGGAAAAAGCAACTGACATGGCAAAGCCTACGGCATGAAACAAAGAATGTGTGAGACAAACAGAAAGCTATCTGGACCAGACTCCCTCTAGTAGCAAGAATGATGAGGAAGAGCTAGAGATTCCTGCTTATTATTGACTTTGCTTAAATATTTTGAATAAATGGAGTAGAATTCCTAATAGTCAGCATCATTTTAATCATTCTTCACATATCTTTTTGTTGCCTTCATGAGATTCTGACATAGAGCACTGCTAGGTATTATGTTTTATACATAAAGACTACTTGGATAAGGTAGAACACACTTGATAATTAGTGACAAAATATAAGAGCACAAAGTGGGCAAAACCATTAGAATAGCTTTCATCCGACTTTCATGTTAACAAGACTGATTTCTGTCTGATTATTCTATACACTACAAATCACTGATACCAAATCCTGTAGAAATGAACAAGGAAAGAAGAGGGAATTTTCTTCTGTCAGTGAGCTATGTTTTGTATAATTGGCATAGCTTTCATTATTGTACAGAAATCTCCCATTTGCTGCCTCCTTGGCCTCAAGTTGGTCTGACCTGGTTCTAACTGTTGTGCTTACACAGGAGAGAAAGGCAAATCTGCTTTAGCTCAGCCCCTGAGCTTTTAGCAGACTGGTAAACTGGCCATTGAGTGAGTCAAATTTTAGTGCCCTGAATTTGACTTCACATGCTGTTTCTCTGTGCTCTGGCCCTTCAGATTTTCTACTGATGTTTGTAAATCATTTGTTATCTCTATATCTGACAAAGAAACCAAGAAGATCCTTCATGAGTCAACGATACTCATTTTCTCGAAGGGCAAATTTCTCTGGTCTCCCAGCTCTATCTTGACAAGGACAGCAGCGGACTCTGCTCTATGAATACTAACAGAGTGCCCTGGCAGATCTCAGATGTACAGGACCAGTGACCCCGACAACTGAGAAGCTACAGATGTTACCTCCTTGTGAGGACCAGTTGACCCCACAGGAGGTATCAGGGATCTGGTGAGCTGACGAGGGTGGTGTCCTAGGACCTGGGATAGTCCCAATCAAATCTATGCTGATATTGTGGGCTAAGGGAAAATCATGAGAGGATCTGAGTGCATGAGACACAGGAAAAAGGGAGTGTGTAAGATTATAGCTCAATCCTCTCCAAGAAATTCTGGGGCTGGTTGGGATAAAGGGTTAAACTCCCTTAAGACTTGCTTCGGCCTTGACTGCCCACACTCTCAACCTCTCCTGCCACTTCCTCACATTTCTAAGACGTCCCTTGTGCCGAATTCTTATTCAACTTCAAACTGACAAACTGTTTTTAATCTTCTCCTTCCATACAGCCTGGTGATTGGGAAGCAAAAATCAATACCAGTTGGCAGGTGATCAAGCTGCTTCAGACTGGTGTGAGGAGGGAGCAGAGTGTGAGAGCAAGAGGACAGGAGGAGGGAGTGGGAGGGAAGCGGGAGGGGGCCTGAAGGGGTGGGGGAAGGAGTTTGACTAAGTATCATGAATTACTGGCTAGAGGTCCAAAGGGCTGTGATTTCTCTGGCCTTGAGCCGGGGAGCTCGGGAATGCCATTAGAACAATTAGGTCAGGAGTTCACAGCTGTTGAGGTGCCTTTGGAGAGAGACAAAGAGAATTTTCCTGACAATTCAATGGGGGGAAGAGGGAGGGAGAGAGACAGACAGGGAGGGGGCTCAATCTTTCTATAATATCCTCTAAGTAGAGACTCAACAACATCAGCATCCCGCTGTGAGGCCTACTGTTGCTTTATAAAAGGAAATGGTATAAACATTTTCTTAATTCAATTAAAAATAATGTTTAAAATATTTTCTCAAGGATGGGATGGCAGGAAAGGACGTGATGGGGAAAGGTGCTCACCCTGACATCCCTAAAACCAATGACCTGGGTGATTTAGTCTCTAATTCTGGCTCAGAGGCACTGCGGTCCTGGTTACTTAATTACTGACATTCTGAAAACTCTAATAAGGCAGTGGATCTCACTTAACTGGGTGGGAGTTAGGAAACATGGTGTGGAAATGGAAACACTTTCTAAGTGTGGAAAACCTTTTAAGAGTGAGATCAAAGCTTGAGTCATGTTTGCTGCGGCCACAACACCGAGAGGGCTCCTAGGTGCTCTTATGACATGTCTCAGACAAAATCCTGAGATTTTAACTAAAGGCTCTTCCCTAACATTTGCTTTCTCCCCATTTAGGCAGAGGTATGGCCTTTCTATTATCCTTCTCAGGTAGGGACAATATGGAGAGAACAAAGAGTCAAAATGTGAGCCTCTAGGCTTCTCCAAATAGTGTAGTGTCAATGTTGTGGTAGACGCGATTCCTCAATGAAAAGGGTTTTTCAATATTAAGAGTCAGTGTTTGGCATAATAGTAAGTATAGACTTCTGATTAGTCTCCTGCCCCAACTCCTTCAAGGAAAGGGGCTATACGCTCTTCCTAGAGCAGGTCAAAGATTTTTGTCTCACATGGAGGAGGAAGAGTAGAGCAAAAAGGCAGTTGATGATCATGTGGGTTTTGCATAGTGTCCTCTATTAGCATAGAATCCTTGGGCTTGGGTAGGTAGAAAATATAAACCCAGGTCCGTGTGAGGGGAATCTCAGAGCGAAGAAAACTGTACTTCCCTTTCCTGAGCGTAGTCTGTGTATCTGATGTAGAAGTCTGAGGCCAGTGTATTGCTAGAGCAGAAGAGCAACAAAGGCTGAGAAGCACCTAAGAGATGGGCATGAAGATAGCCTTACAAGGTGATGGGATTCAAAACACACTACCCCCAAATATGGCACCTTGGCATACTGAATATTTCAAGCTGAAGGATTTGAGAAATAGCATGTGCAGGAAGAATTTTCTGACCTTCCTATGAGTTATAAAACAATCATGTGAGAGGTGCCTGCCCTATATTCAGAGGAAAGGAGCATCCTTATCTCTGAAGAAGGAACAGAGAGGGGAATCTGAAAGTACAGGACTTGCCAAGTTTACCGCACTTAGCTCACTTTCGTCCCATCACATTTTCCCGTGACTTTCCACACCTCACCAAACTTAGCAAAAAAAACCCTTAGGTTTAAACTGTTTTTCAAGTCTTCATTTCTTTATGAAGCTTCCTGTGTCTTGTAAAACTAATATTAAGTACGTTTGCATGATTTTCTCCTGTTAATCTTCTATCTCTTTAGTCTTTGTCAGTCTAATTTTCTAACCCAGCTAAGGACCCTAAGAGGGTCAAGGGAAAATTTTATTCCCCTACAAAGTTATCCACTACAGTATGGTGTGAGGAAAACAGTATAGATAGAGTTATTTTCTTTTCCAGCTTTATTATGATGTAATTGACATATAACATTGGGTAAGTTTAGAGTATATGACTCAATGATTTGATATATGTATGTATTTTGAAATGATTACCACAATAAGGTTAGTTAACACATCTATCACCTCCTATAGTTACACTTTTTTTGTGTGTTGGTGATAACTTTTAAAATCTGCTCTCTTAGCATCTTTCAAACAATACAGTATCGTCAAGTGTAGTGAGCATGTTCTATGCTACATCCTCAGAACTTATTCATAGATAGAGTTCTTGAACCCACAGGAAGAGCTTGAGAAATCTGAGAGCAGGCCTGCCTGTAGATCTCAAAGGTCCCTTGACATTCAGGAAAAGAGAATTAACGCTGGGTGGTCCTGGGGACCTAAGCACACATGAGGGAGTGATGACATGACTTATATCGTATTGAAAGCCATGGAAGAGAGATAATGATGACTAGGGATCAGCTGTCCTCTCCTGACCTCCATGCCCATTTCCAGAATATATTTAAATTCCTCCCCAACTTCTAGGACATAGGTCAAACCTGGGAAGAAAGGAAGAAGAAGAAGAATGTACGGACTGAGTGTTTGTGCCCTCCCCCTCATCTGTATGTTGAAACTCTAACCCCCAATATGATGGTATTAGGAGGTGGGGCCTTTGGGAATAAGTAGGTTTAGATGAAGTCATGAGAATGGAGCACTCGTGATGGGAATGGCACACTCTTATAAGAAGAGGAAGAGACGCCAGAGTTTCCTTTCTCTACCATGTGAGGACACAGCAAGAAGGCAGCTGTTTACAAACCAGGAAGAGGGTTCTCCTGGACTAAAATTTTAGGGCTTTAATGGAGAGTTGTTATTCAATAGGTATAAAGTTTCAGTTACACAATAAAAATATGTTCTAGAGATATACTGTATGACAGTGTACCTATAGTCAACAATATTGGATTATGCACTTAAGAGGATAACTCTCGTATTTAGTGTTCTTACCATAATAATAATAATAAAAGAGCAAGTCTGGCTGCACAATGTTGAAATATTGTATTAACTGCTCCTGACTTGTGACTAAAACATCAAGGATGAAAACATATCTAAAAATAAGCTTATTTTTCATTTTCTCTCCTCCTAATCCTTCTCTTCCTGGATGTCCTGTCTGCCTGCATGACATCACATGTTACCTGAGTGTCATCCTTTGATCTCCTCACTTATATCCCCCAGTAGATAGGTCATCAAATCCTGCTTATTCTACTTTTAAAATGTCTCTTGAATCCTCCACTACCCGCTGCTATTGTCTTATTTCATACACTCTCACCTCACTCTGGAACCCAATTGCTCCTGCTGTTCCATTGACATGGGAGTTGGCTCATCATTTGCCACACACCCCAATACCACTGTCCCCATTCCCTGAGCCTCTCTCTTGTGGACAACTCCACACAGTGCTGTCAGGGCTCTTCTCCAGTAGTCCTTTTCAGTAGGACCCCTACAGAGATGATTTAGGCCAGCTCTCTACTCAAGGGTCTGCGTCTTGTACTCACAAAGCACACACCCTCAGCTAACCATTGGTGGAAGCACGCTTGGCTTCTAGTGCCTCTAATCCTCTTCTCTCTGTCTCTAAGCAAGTACCCCTTTTCCCTTTAGTCTTTCTTACGTGACAGTTAGATACCTCAAATTTCAGGGGAATATGCCAAGCCCTCCAAGGGGTTCCCAGGAAGTCCTTCTTAACATGGGAAGAAAGTATTCCCACTTATTCCCTGAGGCTGGTAAGGGCCAGGCAGCAAGAATTGTACAGCAAAGTGAAACTTCCTCCAAAGAATCATCGCTCCAGTACTCTTTAGCTTCAGGTTACTTATTACAAAGGGTAGTGTGAGCAATAAAGATAGTGTTGTAATGAAAATTAAATCCCTAAGGTGGAAAACGTTCTGCCAGTTATTGTTTGTTGCTTATAAAGAAATATATTGAATACTGCCTAGCATTGTATTTCTTGGTGTCTGGTGACCAAAAAACATCACTGAAATCTATTTTTCAACCAACGTATGTGATCATATTTGTGTTCCAAAATTAGATCAACCAATCAACAAATTTTCATTCATTCATTCATTCATTCATTTACTCATTCATTTAAAAAATGTTTATTGACCTCCTTCCATGCACCAGGCATGAGGGTACAAAAAGGAGCAGGATATTGTCTGTGTTATTGAGAAGTTCACAGTGGTATGTGCTGTTTTATGGGAGTTCAGAGAAAGAGGCACTCAATTCGTTTTGAAGCAATTGGAAAGAATTTCATGGAGGAGTGAAGATTTGAAATCCTTGTGTCTTTATCTGCAAAACAAAACAAACTTCTTTTGATTTTAATTATTGCCAACTCTTCCTTCAAAGCTAATAATACTGAAAGCATAGTCTTAACTTGCTTACCACCAGTTTATTCTTTAACTCACTGTGATTAGGTTTCTGTTCCATCTCTTCAATGGTACTAGTAAAGGTCAGCAACGTCCTCCTAATCACCAAGTCCAATGGGCTTTAATCATCTCCTTACTTGACCTTCCTCTGATACTTGACACTATTGATCACTCCCTTCTTGAAAGTCTTTCTTTCTTTAACTTCCACGACAGTCTTTTTCTCTCTCTCAGTTTCTCCTCATATTCCCCAGTATTTCTTAGTTCCCTGAGCTGCATCCCCTTATTCTACCCATCCTATAAATATTGGTGATACTCAGCATTCTGGCTTTGGTCAGCTTTTCCTCTCACTTTATGCTCAACATTTTCATTGCCTCAACTAACATCTGTATAATAATCTCTCTTATATCTAAACTTCTAGCCCATATATGTCTTATTTCTAGAGCAGTACAACTAACTGCCTCCTGGAAATCATCACTGGATTTCCTACAAGTATTTAAAATAAATAGAACTCAACTCTATCTTCATCCCTAAACATGCTCTTCTTCTTAAGATCCCTTTTCACTGGATCATACCAGTCATTCAAAACAAAACCCTGTGAGTCACCCTGGAAACTTTCCCCTCTTTCACTCTATAAATCCAGTCACCAAGTCTAACAAATTTTACTCATCATTTTTTCATCAAATTATTTTTTCCATCCTCACTGCAAGTCCCTCAGTTCAGGCCCTCATTATTTCCTGACTGAAACACAGCTGAATTCCTTACCTCCAGTCCCACATTACTCTTGTTTAGAGTAATTGTTCTAAACACACGAACCTTATCATACTAATTTATTGCTAAAAACCCCTCAAATACTAGTTATTTTCAAGACAGTGTTCCACCTTTTCAATATATTATGCAAGGATTTCCCTGAAGTGGCCACTGCTTTCTTCTTTAATTTTATATCTTGGTACACTTCACTCTTGCACAGTTTTTAAAATTATTTCAATTTGCATTAACTTGTCATGCTGTTTCATGAATAAGCATTTTTGCTTCTGCTGTCCTCTTTGCTGAGAATTACTTTTCTCTAACACCGTTTCATCTCTTTAGCCTGGTGAGAAACTATACCATTTTTTGGACTCTGATTCCAATGACATCTCATTTTAGAATAATAACTGACTCTCTACCACCCAGAAATGATCACAGGATCCTTTCTGTCTTCCTGCTCTACTTCCCTCTACACAGACTTCTCTTACATCATAAAACGTTTTACATTACTCAAGTACGACAAACTATCAGTACGGTAGGTAGAATAATGGCTCCCCAAAGATGTCCACATACCAAGTCCTAGAACCTGTGAGTGTGTTACAATACATGCCATTGGGGAATTAAGGCTGCAGATGGAATTAAGGTTGATATTCAGCTGATCTTAAAGTAGGGAAATTATCCTGGATTATCTAAGTGGGCCCAAGGCAATCACAAGGACCTTTAAAAGTAGAGAAAGAAGGCAGAAAAGATGGAGTCAGATAAAATGTGATGGTGGAAACAAGGTTGGAGTCATGTGATATATGGTCTGAATGCACCATTGCTGGCTTTGAGGATGGAAGGGGGCCATGAGCTGGGGAGCACAGGCAGCCCCTAGAATCTGGAAAAGGCAAGGGAACAGATTCTCCCCTAGAACCTCCAGAAGGAATGGAGCTCTGCCAACACCTTGTTTTGAGCCTGGGGAGAACCATTTCAGACTTCTGATCCAGAACTCTAAGAAAATAACTTTGTGTTGTTTTAAAGCCACTGAGTTTGTGCTAATTTGTTAGAGTAGCAACAGCAAACTAATACAAGCAGCATGATGCAAGCTCCTTAAAGACAGTTCTTGTGTCTGGTGTCTGGCACACAATTAACACTTAATATTTCTGTATCGAGCAACTAAGCCTAAATCATGGTTACTAAGGGAATTCCAGGAGTTTGCTTTCCATCTGTGCATGTGCAAAGCTGTGATGCATAAAACTCCAATTATGTTACAACTAGTTATAACATAATGGAGTTGTAGGGTATGCTCAGAGCTTTAGGCTTTGCCCTGTAGGAAAGGGGAAAAAAATGGAATGTTTAAAATTAAGGCAGACAGCTTTGTGTGGAGACTTTGCATAAGACACAGTCCATCCCTCAAGTGTATAGGTCTTAACTCTATTTCACAAGATAAGAAATATGCAGATGGAAAGAAAATGAACATAATAGAGCACATAAAAAGAGCTTGAATGGTAAAGGGATAATTTTATTCTGAGGCGGTCACAGCAGATACAGAGGCACACGCAATAGGAAGAGGGCTCTCACACTGTGTGTTTACAGCTTCATTTTGGCCAGGCATGTAAAGGCAGGGGAAAGGCTTATGCTGGAGACTTACTAGAGGCCTGGACATATGAATGAACTAATAAATGGTCCAATGAATGGATGGGCATGGAAAAAGAAAGCCAGGTTTACATCCTAAGGATGCACCTTTAGGGGAAAAAAAAAGAAAAAAAAAAAGGCTTGAAGCATACTGAATAAAGCCATTTCAGACACCTGTGTTTGCTTTCAATTGTGCTTAAATTTGTATCAGGTGTGAACTTGGGGAGAGTAATAAAGAAATGCATATATTAATTTTCACTTTGGCCCCTACCGCTTTGCCAAAATAGTTCTCTCAAAGGACAATGCTGTTTTCCTAATTTTTCCTTCAAATGACCTTCTTTCAATCCTCAGACTATTTAACTTCTGTGTAGCATTTGATACCAGACACTCACACTTCCTCAGCTCTAGCCACCCCGCCAGTCTTTATCCATCTTCCTTAACATTTTCTTACCCCCCACGCCTTTCAGCTAAAAAATGTTATATACTTTTGGTGACCTTTAGGTACCTGGCAATGTTGGGCTCTTCATTGTACCTAATGAAGAGATCTACATCATTATTTTTACCCCCAAAGAGAAGTGAAGGAAATATGGGTTCCAGAGGGAGTGAAGTAGGTAGAGAAGTAGGGTCTGCCTGTCTCTTTCCTTCAACCAGAGGGTGAAGACTTCCACAGGCTTACCAAGTACAAGGACAGATGCCACCTCTTGCAGGGTCAGAGGAGGGAAGCAGGTGTCTGTGCTGCATTGGGGGAAGCAAAGGAGTGGAGCTCCTGCACTGTGGCCCACTTGTGGGAGCAAAGGATTTATAAGTGTTTTTCAGAAAACAGATGTATGTCATGGGTGGAGTAAGGTGGAGCCATTTAATTCTGGCTCAAGAAAACTGCCTGGAGGGTTAATGGAACCTGGAGAGAGTCCTTGTGTAGGGAAGCATCAGGCAGCTGGAGCAATACAGGACTTTGCCTGTATTCACAGAGTTCACTTGGAGGGGCCAATCAGAGCAGGCTCTGAGAGAACCTCATAGCGGCTGCAGGAGAAATAGACTGCTTCACACATCCACCAGGATCCAGAAAACCCAGAGCTATATGACCATAATAACACAAGTAAAAAATATCTGTATTGGCTTCTCCTCCTCTGTGCTCATGCCCCATCTCCTAGAGATTAATAACAAGACCTGACTAGTTGGAGAGGGGGGTTTTTGGGGAGAGAGAGAAAAAAAATAGGCCACATTCCCTTCCTTGAAGGAAGTCCTTGAAGAAAGTCCTTGAAGAAGCCTTATACAAGTTCCTAGCTGAAGCCAGGAAAATTGAAGTGTGTGCTGTGTTATATATTGGACTGGGCATTCTGATTTCTGAATCAAGCCTGTATTTGGCAATTTAAAGTGACCATAGAACTTATTAGCAACGTTCAGTTTAAGTGACTATCAACAATATCATAAAAGACTAGGAAATTCATGGAGCAGTCAAGGCTTTTACCCAAGGGCAAGAGAAAAGCTCGTCCTTTGAATAAACACACACACACACAAAGGTGGGAGAAAGTAATATAGTTACATATGGGACCATCCCACAAATTTTGTCTAAGTTTTGCTTTTGTTGCAAAAATCATTATTATTCTTTAATGATTTTGTAAGTGTTGTTTCCTTCCAAGTGACACAGAGGAGCCTGGCTCCTAAGCGTGCGGTCTTTGCTTTGTTTGGGTTATACTTATAAATACCTAATGGAAACATCACAACTCTTGTGCAAATAATTCCCCCTCCCTGTCCTCACTTCCTACCATGAGAGCACAGTGGGAGCTCACTGCAATCTGCAATACCTTGTGCATCACACATGGGTTGGGCTGCTGTGACATTACTGTCTACTTTTCCAGAGCCTGAGACCAGACCACATGCTGAATTCCAGAGCAAATCCGTCTTTTACTATTATGATAATTTTTTTTAAAACTTGATTATTTTAAAAAATTCTTTCAGAGTTATTATCTTGTTTAGTTGATTCTGGTGCTTATATACTCAGAAAAATAATCCTCTACTGAACAAATTTCTCCTTTTATTCAGGAAACATAGATACTGTTATCTCTGTTAGACCCTATGTCAAATACTTGTTTAATGGTGAAAAAAATAGACTGATTTCCTATTTTCACCAGGGTTACAGTTAATAAGAGAGGCTTACATTAAACAAGTAAGCAGAAGGGCTTACTCTTAGCAGAAGTGCTAAGAAAACAAGAGCAGAGTCCTTAGAAATAATAACAAGAGGGAAAAAATTTTGATCAATATAAAAACCTTATTATAGCTAAAATCACTCCAAGGCTTTGCAGGTGGGATTGTAATTGGTACAATCACTTTGGAAAGCCATGTGGCCCATATGTATCAAGGACTTAAAAAAAATTCTCAGCTGCTTTAACCTAATGATTCACTTGTAGAAATTTACCCTACGAAAATGATTTGAGATGGAACTGAAGAGCTATGACTCAGCATATTCATTGCAGCATTATTTAAAGTAATGAACAACTGAAAATGACCTAACTTTCTAATAGAAAGGGAATGTTTCCATAAATTAGGGTAAATTCAAACCATGGAAAATCATGAAGTCTTTACAAAGCATACTCATGATCTGTTGATTAATGGACGTGTGATCTTGTCCAAATGTCCACTGAGACATTTGATCCGTACCAAAATGTCCTTGAAATTTGGTCCTGTCAAAAATCCACGAGCATATTTGGTCCATGCCAAATGATCTTTGATATTTTGTCCTGTTAAAACTTCCACACTTAGAAAACATCCCTGGGTTCAAATAGCCTATAACATTTATTTATACTTTTGGTTTACAGAATTAATACATTAAAAAAATCATGTTTTATTGGTCCAATAATTGTGTTATGTCTATATTGCCAGTAACAACCCTTCTTGCCTCATTAGCCTAGCTGGTAATGGCACATGGGGTAGGTAGATGTGTCAGGGTTCAAATCTTGTAGAAGAGGAGGATTTATATTAACTATGCTTACCAAGAAAGAGTCCCACAGTTAGAGAAATGCACAGAGGATATGTCCAGGATGGGACCTTGTGATGCATGGTGTGCTAATATTTTACTGGGCATTTTGTTGGATGTGGCTGGGTTGTTCAGTAAGGGTAGAATTTGAAAAGAGGAACTTGGTCAAGCCTCTGTGTAAAACAGATGGAAAATACTTTGAGGTAACACTTTATAAAGTGACTCCCTTGTTTGGGAGAAATGAGAAGGGGTGTGGATCTCCTACCATCGTGGTCAGCTGTCATAGCTGCCAGAAGTGGGATACTGGGCATCTAATTAACCCCCCTACAACTATCCCATTGCCCAGGGTTGATAGGCAATGTTTCCCTTGAATTGATGTCCTATAGAGGTATGATTGCAATATTGCAAGAAGTGCCTGCTGCTATTTGGAGAGGTTTGAGTTGGTTTGACTCCCACACTTACCTGTCAAATAATGTGGACCACCAAGCCCTCAGCTGGTGCCTACGTACTGGCTGATTGAACAGGGTGTAGAATCCATAAGGTATTAGTAAGTGTTCACCCACTAGTAAACAAGTGACCACTGGTCAGATGCCTGCAAAAGAAAAGAAATAACCCTTCTTCTCTTGCTTAGAAATATGACACCTTTATTTGAAAATTCTCAGCAGAACATGGCAGAAATAGTATACTCACAGAAAGAAAAGCCAAAGTTACATTATAATGGTTTTTGTTACAATTTCCATTACTTAACAGAGAAAGTGAATAAAGATACTGAAGTTGTAAAAAAAGGAGAATCTTCAATGTCCCATGTACTACCGGTCAGGATTTGGATAACATTACAATCATTCAAGATGAGGCAGGAAAACATCACGATAACATTAATGTTGAAGGGAAGTAAGGAACACCCTGAAAAGATGAAAACAACACACAGAAGAAGAACCAAATGCAACACCATCACAGGTACTATGAAGACCTATCCATGATATTCATGATGAACAGGTCCTGTTAATACTACCAGAAAGAAACTCATCAAAGAAGCAAGTAAATAGAATTCAAAACAAACGTCAATCCCCAAACCCAATTTCATTGCATGGAGTTGAAATTCCAGAGGAGTATGAAGCGACCAGATGTGGAGACCCGTTTGTTATGTATGATTCCAATGCTCAAGATGAGGAAATAGTTCTTTTTCACACAAGTTATGACTGTATTTGACAATGAAGTGCCAGTGCAACATTACTAAGCCATGGTACCTTCAAGATGGCACCAACAGAGTTTACTCAGTTATTTACTGTGCACAGTGTGCTATTGGGTTATACTATGCCATTGATTTATGCACTAGCAATAAAAAGGCAAGAAGACACTTACAGATATACATATGAGAAAGTGCTTTTGTTTGCACGGGAAGAAATTTCAACATTAACCCTTCATTGCATAATGAATTTTGAGATTGCAAATATCAATGTGATGCAAAAACTCCTGTCAAATGCAGAAGTAACTGTGTAATCACCGTGGTGAAAAACGTCTTCTTTGTGTCTAATACCCGAGTATCTGACAACAGAATATAATACCCATAGTTGTGCATACCTGTTGTCTGTATTTCAATTTGTACCTTTGGAAGATGTAAGTGAAACTTTTGAGTACATTGTGGAAATTGCAGAAGAACATTTAGATGACCTAATGGATTATGTTGAAAGAGTATATGTCCATGGAAGGCTTGGCAGGGGCAGAAGAGCACAAGTTCTAAGATTTCCACTGGAAACTTGAAATGTTTATACATCAGAACTGAATGGCTAACACAGGACAAACAACATGGTGGAAGGCTGGCATAGCAAATTCCAAAAGCTGATAGTAGTGCATCATCCTTCAATTTAGAGATTTATTTAAGCATTAAATGATGAACAGCAAAGATGAACAACTATCACCCAGGTTCTTGGTGGCCACACTCAAATATGGCCACCAGCTTCATGACAATTCTGACAAATCCAATTCATATAACTGAAATTATTGACAGATATAATAGATATAAAGCCAATAATCAGGCCAATGTATACGTGAGAGCAATCACTCACTGACTTAAGAGTAATTCTGATGAACTTCATGACTGGGAAGAACAAGAATAATTGTGAAATCCAAATTTCATCATGAACTACAATAAAAGTAATGTAAATACACCTTTAACAAAGCTAAATATTTAATGAATCATGGACCAAAATTCTCAATAGAGAATTTTGGACAGGACCAAATGTCCTGCAAGGGGTCTATTAAACTGGTACAGAATTCTATGCATATATAGTATAATTCTAACTTGAAAAACAATAAATAGAAAAATATAGTACTTATTAATGATCTATTGTGTGTGTCTGGCCCAGGAACTATAGCAAATAATAGATGGCTTTTACTTTCTCTATACTTTTCTGCGTTTTCTGCAATGAAGATATATTCTTTTCACAGGAAGAAAAACAGAATGTTATAAACTAGAAAAATATACATAGAAAAAAGACTGAAAGGCAATGATTATACATAAACCATGAGCACCTCGAGGTTAATTGATTAACTCATGTTTTAAATTTTTAAATATTCTCATTGTTTCCTAATTTTATAAAATAAATAGGCACTATTTTGTGAACATCAGCAGTGTCTACCCAAATAACAGGTTTTTGACTCAAATAGACTCCAAATCCCATCTGACACTGAAAAACCATTTCTGTGAATTTGGACAAGCTAGTTAACCTCTCTGAGTTTGTTTGCACTTTCATAAAACAGATGTACTAAAATGTCTTGAAGCTTGTTTGTTTTGTTTTCTGGGAGGATAAAATTAGAAAAAAATCACATGCAATTGCTCAATGTAATCTGTCATAGAATAAGTCCTCTTTAAATTTCTCCTTCTTCTCTTTCCTCTTATTCCTTGCCACATCCCACTGAATTAATTTTCCTGCATTGGAGAAAAAAAATACATTTGTTTAGTAGTACTTGGTTAAATTTCAAACAATCATATAAAAGCTAACAAGCTTAGCTGAATTTCATGAGTAGCAAAACAAAATGGATCAAGTGAAAACTCGACAGCACTTATAACCCCATTGTTATCTAACTTTAATATTTTTAATGGCCATACATTTATAGAATTCCAATTTCAATATTCTCTAGAAATCATAAGCTACTGAGTCGTTCCGAATGTGTCCAAGGACTATTTCAATTGATATATAAATAGTATTCCATTTATGTTGACAAACGAATAGAATTTGAAATTATGTCTATTTTCCCAGTTCCTTCTATCCCTTTAAGATCCCATCTTCTATTTCAGTTGCACCTTTTCTGATGGGCCAGCCATAGCACAGAACAGAGAAATTATTATAGTGGAGCTGTAGAAACCAGTGATTTCCTAAATTTTAAAGCAGTCCCACAATTATTCTCAGTAGTTAAACACTCTTTCTCCTAAAGAGTCATTGTATATTCACCTTAAATATTAACTCACTTTCTATAATGGCAGTGCTCTTGAAGAGATTTTATGTAAGTGCACTTGGAAAGCTAGTTATTTAATGTTATTCTATGGTGAATTCTTCATTAAAATAAATACTTGTTATCAAATTTACCTTTTCTTGTATGGGGTTTTGTTTAATGGGCCATATCCACATTGATCCCAGCTGAATGAAAATACATTATTTCATAGGCTGGTAGAAGTTTCTAAAGAGAGGCACTTCTTTCATTGTAGGCTTGTCAGTCTCTCCTTTTATCACCCTGGCACATAAGTAGTGATAAATTGGGCTGGGAAGGTAGGGATAGGTTCAGTAACTGACCAGCAACTTACCATAGGTCTAGACAGTCCAGTCCTATCCCAGCTATTGCTGCCAGAGGCTGGTGAGTAACGTTGTTCTAAAACAGAAAAAAGTTGGGCGTCGGTGAGGTCAGGGAGTCAGCAAAAGAATACAAGTGAGGTGTGGGGTGGTGGGGAGGGCAGGGTACTGAGCTTCTCCCAGAATTTGGGACAGTTGGCTGCTGAGGCTGCTCAGGCTGGTACTTCATTGTCTGCTGACTGTCAACACCCCTAAATTCCCAACTGTTATTTTTGAACAAAAGGAAGTCAGGAAATTCTATATGATACACTGATCTGTTGGTAAATGTTTTAACAATCTTCTGGGAAGGGGCATGGGGGTAAGGGCGGAAGGAGCTCTTATTTGCATCATCCGCTCATTTCCATGGTGTTAGTATTTCTACCATAGCTGATTTCAAGCTACCAGTGGGAAGTTATTGAACAAGATGTTGGAAGAAATAGGAGACCTCAGCTCTTACCAGGCAGTTTGAACTGGCTCTGAAAACATTATAGCTTGAGGTTATGTCTGAGGTATTGGAATATTGGAATATTCTCAAACTTTTACTTTTTAATCTCTGCCTCAATGTTCCTTTTGGCTTTTCTCTCATTTTTTTTCTTTTCTTTCCTTTCCCTTCCTTTTTCCTTTCCTTTTCTCTCTCTCTCTCAATTCCTCCCTTCCTTTTCCCCTCCCTATCCCTCTCTCCCTTTTCTCCAATTTCCAGTTAGCTGGTGAATCATTTACAGATGTTTCTCCCATAAAATAATAGCAGTGTTATTGGTCATGTTGTTCCTTCCAGCAGATTTTGTTTTAAGTTACATTTTTTTTCCTAAAATAATGAATTGCTGTACTCCTGTCTTTAATGGTACAGAGATATTTTTCCTGCTGGTATGTTTTCTTAATCCCTAAGTAATGTTAGGGAAAAGTTATTATTTTCTACTCCCTTCTGCAATATGTCAATATTTTTTGCATTTTATTCTTCATTCAATATACTATCACATGCAATGAATTAATCCTGCAGTATTTATTAGATGCAGTATTGGATACTATGAGAACTATGACCAGTAATGAGATGACAGCCTGGCCTAAAATTTAATTGACAAGGAAACAATAATATAAACTAAAAAGTAGAGAACTGTATGGGACTGAATAGAAATAAGTGCTAAATTCCATAGAGGATTACAGCGATTTAAAACTGACCATCATCAGAAATGTTTTGTTTGGTCTCTACAGTGTTCTTTAGATTTTCAACCAGTTCCAAATTGCAATTTTACATGAAAGTTAGATATTATAATTCAACAGGAAAAATCAGATGATTTGGGAACCCTAGGCCCACATTGGGGAAGGTAGCAAGATCTTGAGTTTATAATCCTCCCTAATGCCATTGATCTTGTCCCAATATCTGTGCCAACCATTTGTTTCCATGACAGGGATTTATGAAATTTTTGTTCAAGATACAGATGATTCAGCATCAAGCCACATCTGCTGCTCTGATTGTTTATGATTTGTACCATAATCATCATAATACCTCTTCCTTTTAATTGGGAATGAATGTCTACCTTTTGGGCCATTTTTCATATCTATCCAGGCCAGTCTCTTCTTCACTATGTCACCTCTGTTCTGGTGATACCTGAAACCCAGACTTTGTTAGGAGGAAGGGAGACATAACCTACTAACATAGTCTGAGTGTTTCCTGCTGCTCTTAGCTGTTCATTGGCTGGACTGAACATGCTACTATCTCTGGTTCAACAGCCTATGACAACGACCTTTCCCTGTTTATATCATTTTACCAGAGATAACCTGCCAATTCTAACCATCTCATGAAAGAGTGCAATTAGTTTGAATGGGGTTGAACCTGGTTTCTGCGGGAAGAAGTATGGACCAAGATTTGGAAGGGGCGTCAACCACCTCTCAAGGAAAATATTCAGTATGATTCTGCTGACACTTTTCATTATACAAAATGAAATATGGAGATGCTCTAATATTGAAACGTGATTTTTCAGCATAAAGCATCACTATAGTTCATTTTTAACAAGGCTTTTGTATTCATCTTAGAAAATGTTTCCATTTCTGCATTCCCTACCATTTGCTGTTGAATTTGCAAACTCTGACACATGTTCATTATTCATAATTCCAGGCATTGTCGATGAGCACTGAAAAAGGGAAAAGAAAAAGAAAATCTTACTGTGTTTAACATATATTAAAATGACTATTCCTCTCAAAAATACACCAAAATGCCACCTATAACCCACAGTAATTTTTTCCTCATATTTTACAGCTTCTCTTCTTCCTTTGCTTCTCCTTTCTCCTTTTTCTTTCTTCTCTTTATTTTTATTATCATTGTCCTCTCCCTCATCTCCTTTTCTTTCCCTTTCCTTGATCTATGACAAGTTGTCTTTTTTTTTTTCTGTTTGAAAGTGGCTAAAACAAGAACATCATCACATCAGATTCTACTAAGTGGCACACAGACATCGGGACTATTGAAAGTCATGGGGTTCTTCAAGAAATTCCCAATAGTGGGGTGGTGCATCATGCTCAATTTTTTTTTTTTTTTTGTCTGAAGCAGTACATAGAGTAGCATGATAGTGGTGAACTATTCACCTAATTACTACTTAGCATAGGACAGTATGCATTATCATCAATACATGTAAATAATTTCACAAATGCAAAAAATGTATAGATCCTTATTCAGGGTTAGTACATTAATTCATTTAAAAAATGATCCTTTATTAATTGTTTGGTTCTGGGGAATTGTAATAATTTCTTTTCTTTTGTTTGTTTTTGTTTTTGTATTGTTTTGCGGTACGCGGGCCTCTCACTGTTGTGGCCTCTCCTGTTGCGAAGCACAGGCTCTGGACGCACAGGCTCATCGGCCAAGGCTCACGGGCCCAGCTGCTCCGTAGCATGTGGGATCCTCCCGGGCCGGGGCACGAGCACGTGTCCCCTGCATTGGCAGGCGGACTCTCAACCACTGCACCACCAGGGAAGCCCCTGTAATAATTTCTATATTCAGGGAAAATTATAGTTGAGCTAGTATATGCACAGGAGGAAGTAAATATGAGCTGGATCCAAGGAAGTAATGTCCTTGGAAGAAGGTGAAGGAGAATCTTAGCAGCACTGTGCCCTATTTAATATTCTTGCTCAATGGACCCCTCAGGATCAGATATACAGTGGTAAAGAGGAGAGAATTCAGAATGACAAGAATGACTTGTGAGTCAAAGCAGCCAACTAAAGGAATGATGAGCATGCTCAACCAAGTAATGTTGAAGAAGAGAATAGTCCCTTTTATAGCATGTGACTCAACAATGAGCTCAATGAGGTAAAAAAGTCAACTTCAGTTATTTGGGGGTGATTATGCCAATAATTATACTAGCTCATATTTTTATATTACTTTATACTTTGTCACATATATCCTTCCCTTTTATTCTTTCAGCAAGCATTTTAGATATGATAAAATTTTGTCTCGCTTTTACAGATGTGGAAACTGAGACCTGGAGAGGGTGTGTTTTACCCAAGGACAAGCAAGTAATGAATGCTGGAGTAGAGAAAAAAATCTAGGACTACTGGCTCTATGCATGTCAATGCTGCTTTCTTGATTCTATTAATAAATAATGAAGACTAATTGGTCACTTAAACCAAAGTGCAGAGAGGATGGGATGACTAAAATACACAGCAATTATATAATATAGTACATAATACTTATATAATATTATAGTACATAATATTATAAAATACATAGCAAATATATAATATTATGGGGAAAATATATTAACCCTCTGACATCATTTTCTTACTGAATCCTTTTGAAATGCTTAGCTTGAGCCATTTGAAGCCGAAATTGAAAAGATTCTGTGAGGCCCAGGCTGCCTCTGAGGATAATGGAAGATAGACTGGGTGATCTGTTAAATGTGACTGGCTCAAGTCTAGAGGATTCAGATGGCTCTTGTTGTATTCATTAGAAACAGGTTTGCTTAACAGTCTCTAGAGCTCCCTGAGAATGGAGCTGACATTTGCAAATGATAGGCTTAGGAACTTTCTTTCTTCCACAAGTCCCCTTTTCTATTGTTCCTTTTCCTCCGAGCTTTTCTGCTGGATGTTGGTAAATCTCTAGGAAATGCACTTGTGTTTTCTGTTGTCACATCTCATCAGTGCTCTGCAAGGGGGGTTTGTGGGGAAGATGAGGGAGAACCAGGAAGAAGGAGAGAATGCCCTGGGCTGAAATGGCAGCAGCATGCAAGTGAATGACAACCCTGTGAACATTTCCCAAGCAGTCACGTTTTATTACAACAAAATTATGGGATGCAATTCCTAGAAAATGGCAAAAGAGGGATAAAAATGGGAAAGTGACCATGCATAATTTATTCCTAATAGGCTCACTATTGAAATGGCAAAAGTACTACAATTTAGTTGTTTCTATCCTTCAATAAAGACATGCATTTTATTAACTGTACTTACCACCCTAGATAGGAAATAGAGGTGTGTACATGTCTACATTAATTTTTATACCTCCATTGCAATACTTTTGTCCTTTACCATCTTGGTTCTATTATCAATCTTCAAATTTAAGTAGGTCCCTGGGCAACCAACAATCCTAAAATGTTTTAGCTCAGAAAGGCAATCCCAGACCTTTACACATCTAAGTAGGAACAAAGTCAGATATTTGTCAATGACCACACTCAACCCGGTGACTATTTAAAAATATATATTCCTAGGAATCATTCTTCTGAAATTTTGATTTTGTAAATCTCGAATGGGAGATTCTGATGACAGTCAGGTTTGGAACCATGGAATAAAACACATACCTCTGGTAGTTTGATAGGGATTGCATTGAATCCGTAGGTTGCTTTGGGTAGTATAGTCATTTTCACAGTGTTGATTCTTCCAATCCAAGAACATGGTATATCTCGCCATCTGTTTGTATCATCTTTAATTTCTTTAATCAGTGTCTTATAATTTTCTGCATACAGGTCTTCTGTCTCCTTAGGTAGGTTTATTCCTAGATACTTTATTCTTTTTGCTGCAATGGTAAATGGGAGTGTTTCCCTAATTTCTCTTTCAGATTTTTCATCATTAGTGTATAGGAATGCAAGAGGTTTCTGTGTATTAATTATGTATCCTGCTACTTTACCAAATTCATTGATTAGCTCTAGTAGTTTTCTGGTAGCATCTTTAGGATTCTCTATGTATAGTAATATGCCATCTGAAAACAGTGACAGCTTTACTTCTTCTTTTCCAGTTTGGATTCCTTTTTCTTCTCTGATTGCTGTGACATTTTTCACAGAACTAGAATAAAAAATTTCACAATTTGTATGGAAACACAAAAGACCCCGAATAGCCAAAGCAATCTTGAGAACGAAAATTGAACTGGAAGAATAATACTCCCTGACTTCAGACTATACTACAAAGTGACATTAATCAAGACAGTATGGTACTGGCACAAAAACAGAAATATAGATCAATGAAACAGTATAGAAAGCCCAGAGATAAACCCACGCACATATGATCACCTTATTTTTGATAAAGGAGGTAAGAATATACAATGAAGAAAAGACAGGCTCTTCAATAAGTGGTGCTGGGAAAACTGGACAGCTACATGTAAAAGAATGAAATTAGAACACTTCCTAACACCATACACAAACATAAACTCAAAATGGATTAGAGACCTAAATGTAAGGCCAGACACTATAAAACTCTTAGAGGAAAACATAGGCAGAACACTCTATGACATAAATCACAGCAAGATCCTTTTTGACCCACCTCCTAGAGAAATGGAAATAAAAACAAAAATAAACAAATGGGACCTAATGAAACTTAAAAGCTTTTGCACAGCAAAGGACACCATAAACAAGACAAAAAGACAGCCCTCAGAATGGGAGAAAATATTTGCAAATGAAGCAACTGACAAAGGATTAATCTCCAAAATTTACAAGCAGCTCATGCAACTCAATATCAAAAAGAAAACAATCAACCCAATCCAAAAATGGGCAGAAGACCTAAGACATTTCTCCAAAGAAGATATACAGATCGCCAACAAACACATGAAAGGATACTCAACATCACTAATCATAAGAGAAATGCAAATCAAACCTACAATGAGGTATCACCTCACACCGGTCAGTATGGCCATCATCAAAAAATCTACAAATAGTAAATGCTGGAGAGGGTGTGGAGAAAAGGGAACCTTCTTGCACTGTTGGTGGGAATGTAAATTGATACAACCACTATGGAGAACAGTATGCGGATTCCTTAAAAAACTGAAAGTAGAACGACCATATGACCCAGCAATCCCACTACTGGGCATATACCCTGAGAAAACCATAATTCAAAAAGAGTCATGTACCACAATGTTCATTGCAGCACTATTTACAATAGCCAGGATATGGCAGCAACCTAAGTGTCCATCAACAGATGAATGGATAAAGAAGATGTGGCACATATATACAATGGAATATTACTCAGCCATAAAAAGAAATGAAATTGAGTTATTTGTAGTGAGGTGGATGGACCTAGAGTCTGTCATACAGAGTGAAGTAAGTCAGAAAGAGAAAAACAAATACCGTATGCTAACACATATATATGGAATCTAAAAAAAAAAAAAAGCTTCTGAAGAACGTAGGGGCAGGACAGGAATAAACACGCAGGTGTAGAGAATGGACTTGAGGGCACAGGGAAAGGGAAGGGTAAGCTGGGACGAAGCGAGTAGCATGGACATATATCCACTACCAAATGTAAAATAGGTTACTAGCGGGAAGCAGCCATATAGTACAGGGAGATCAGCTCGGTGCTTTGTGACCCCCCGGAGGGGTGGGATAGAAAGGGTGGGAAGGAGATGCAAAAGGGAGGAGATATGGGGATGTATGTATATGTATAGCTGATTCATTTTGTTATAAAGCAGAAACTAACACACCATTGTAAAGCAATTATATCCCAATAAAGATGTTAAATAAATAAATAAATACATACATACCTCAGGTAATGCAAATTGGTTAAAGCAATTCATTACTTTAACAAGCTTATTAGACTGCACTAAATAACAATTGTAGCTTTATGAAAGATTAAATTTGAGACAAAAAGTGAGGAATAAACCACATTTATATCAGATAAGGAATATTTCAATAAACAATAGACATGGAGAAAAGAGGATAGGTATATATTATTTTAGAGAAGTACTGAGGAGCTCAATCAAAAGTGATTGAGATGTGGTTCCTGCCTTTCATATACTCTGTCTGCTGAGGAAAATAGTGCATAAACATGTAAGTGGTATACAGTGTAGTATGTGTTAGAATTTGTGTATAGCTGAACAAAGAACTGTAGGAGCAGAAAAGGGAGAGAAACAGGCTTAGCTTGGGGGCAGAGGTGAAAAGCTTCACAGAGGAAATGACACCTCCAGAAAATAAAAAGATGTAAAGAGTTTAGTGAGGTCTAGGTGGAATCACATTCTAAATGGAAAGAAAAGCATGTGGGAAAGTATAAACTTTTGGAAGTGCATGACAATATTTATAATCTGCATAAAAGCCAGTGGCCCAGTTTATGCATGGCACAATATTTAAAACAAATCAAAACAAAAGGCATAGTCTGACAAACAAAAGTAATTTTAAAATAATTCAAATTTAGTTGCATATCTTTAAAATATTCACGTGAATCAAACCTAGGGAAATCATATTTATAGTTCTTTCCTATTCCCTTCCTTCATGTGTCATTCCTGACAAGTAAGATCTTGCCTATCCCAATCCCCCACTCCTTTTTGGCTGTTGCTTCACCCTCATTCTTTTCGCTCTCTAGACTTTATTTATTCTCCAAACTCTGCATTAAAAAACAAAACAAAATAAAAATGAAGACAGCCGCTGTACTTACTCTTCGAAAAAAGATGGAATAACAGGAATTGTATTTACCTCTCCACATAAAATAATTGAAATGAACAAAATATATGAAACAATTGTATGTAAGACACTGGACATCAGGCAAACAAATGAGGTGACCTATGACTGTCTCACATTACTGTATGGAGAGCTCATGGGTCATGATGCAAGAAAGGAGAATCAAGAGTGGAGCTAGCCATCTGGCTGAGTAGAAGAGACATTGTTGAGAGACCAGGAAGATGAAGGTAGCTAGAGTTCATAGGACAGAATACTGGAGAAGAGAGGGTTGCACAGATAGAGAACTCCAGAGATCTGCAGAGGGTCACCCTTGAGTATTCACCTGAGCAATGATCAACATATGTGTGTAAGGAAACTATGTCAGCTTGGGGAAAGAATCATCTAAAAGAAGTAGTGGTAACATGCCTGGCAGTCACATGGATTCAGGAAATGTTCCTGGCCCCACCAATAATACTAGAAAATCACATGATTCATGAAACATTTGCATAGTACATACAAAGGTGTATTGTCTCTATAGTACAAAATATTTATTTCTAGATTAATCATAATCTAGGTCTGCCTAACAAATCTTAGAAACAAGACCCCTCAAATTTTAATTGCTTTCAAGTAAGTTAATTTTAGAACAAAGCTTAAGAATACTCATAGGAAGACAAAAATATCCAGCACCTAAGAAGATAAAGTACTGAAATTAAAATGCCTGAGGTTAACAATAGATTAGACACTGCAGAAGAAAATATCAGTGAATGTAACAATAAAGCAGTGGGAAATTTCCAGAATTAACTATAGGAAAAAAAAACAAAAATACAATTACAAGAAGATTAGTGAGCTTTGGAAAAGCCATGAGAGACCTAATATACACATAAATATAGTTCATAGAAGAGAGGAGAGTGGAGAAGAAAAATATTTGAAGAAATAATGGCCCCAAATTTGCTAAACTTGATGAAACCAAACCTATACTCTCACAGATAATAGAATTTAATGAACCCTAAGCACAAGAGGCATGAAGAAAATTACACCAAAGTACAACAATTTGTTCAAGTGATAAAGAGAAAATCATATAGGTAGCCAGAGACAAAGGGCACACTTCATACTAAGGTTCAAAAATAGTGTGGCAGCAGATTATTTTGTCAGAAGTACTGCAAGCAAGAAGACAATGGAGCAATATCATTAAAGTACTGAAAGAGAAAGATGTCATTCTGGAATTTTATACTCCGTGAAAATAGCTTTCAAATTTGAGGATGAAATAAAGACTTTTTCAGGTATACAGCAGTTGAAAGTAGTATTCATCATCAACACAGTTACCCTATAGGAGATGATAAAGGAAGTCTTTGAGGAAGAGGAAAATGATACCAGATGAACATTAGAAAGAGTTGCAACATGGGAAAATATACAAGAATAAGAAAAAGAAAAATAATACTATCTAAGTATGTAAACTATAATCAATATTTAAACAAAAAGAATATCAATGTAGTATGGAATTTGTAACACATGTAAAAGTGAAATATATGACAATAATAGCATATAGGATAGAAGGGGAGAAACTGAAGTATACTACTGTTAGTTTCCCATGCTATATGTGAACAGTATATTGTCATTTTAAAGTAGACTGATAAATTAAAGATGTATACTACAAATCCCAAAGCATCTTCTAAAATAACATGGCAGATTTATAATTAAAAATTCAACAAAGGGCTTCCCTGGTGGCACAGTGGTTGAGAGTCCACCTGACAATGCAGGGGACATGGGTTTGTGCCCTGGTCCGGGAAGATCCCACATGCCGTGGAGCGACTGGGCCTGTGAACCATGTGCGTCCAGAGCCTGTGTTCTGCAATGGAAGAGGCTACAACAGTGAGAGGTCCACGTGCCGCAAAAAAAAAAAAAAAAAATTCAACAAAAACAAAAAACCACAATGACATTTTAAAAAAGCAATTTGTTAATCCAAAGGAAGGAATAAAAGAGGAAAAATAAATTATTTCTAGATAGAGTTAATCCTAATCAGATCAGTAATCATATTACATGTAAAGGGATCAAATACCCCCATATAAAAGGCATAGATTGTCAAAGTGAATAAAAAGCAAGGACCAGAAATATGTTTCCTACAAGAAGTGCATTTTCAATATAAAGACATAATGGGTTTAAAGTAAAAGAATGGGAAAATATATACCATGCCAACACTAATCAAAAAATAGCTAAAGTGACTATATTAATATCAGACAGTGGATTTCAGAGCAAAAAATATTACCAGGTATAAAAAATGTCATTTTATCATGATAAAGCAGTCAGGTTTTTTTTTTTGTTTTTTGTTTTTTTTCAGTACGCGTGTCTCTCACTGTTGTGGCCTCTCCCATTGTGGAGCACCGGCTACGGATGCGCAGGCTCAGTGGCCATGGCCCACAGGCCCAGCTGCTCCGTGGCATGTGGGATCTTCCCGGACTGGGGCACAAACCCATGTCCCCTGCATCGGCAGGCAGACTCTCAACCACTGCGCTGCCAGGGAAGCCCAAGCAGCCAGTTTATCAAGAGGACATAACAATCCTAGATGATTATGCACTCAGTAACAGAACTTCAAAATATATGAAGCAAAAACTAATAAAACTAAAGAATAATAGAAAAGTTCACAATTATAAACAAAGATTATAATTATTTATCCCTTCTCAAATAATTGGTAGAACAAGTAGATGGAAAATCAATAAAGACATAAAAGGGTTGAGCAACACAGTCTTTTACCTGATGAAATTGACCTTTATAGAATACTCCACACAACAGCAATCTAATATACATTATTTAAAAGTACATATAAAATACTACCAAGATAGACCATAATCAGGGCTGTAAAATACATCTCAATAAATTAAAAAATATTAAAACCTGAAAAGTATGCTCTCTTATTACAATGCAACTAAATTAGAAATCAATAAAAGGAAAATTCCTAAACATTTGAAAACTAAACATTAAAAACAACACACAGCTAAATAACATGAGTCAAAGAGAAATCAAATGGAATATTATAAAGTGTTTTTAACAGAATATAAATGAAAATACAACACATAAAAATGTGTAGGATGAAACTAAAGTAGTATTCAGGGGAATTTATGACACTAAATGCCAATCTTAGAAAAACAGGAATGGTCTCAAATTGATAACTTCAATTTCTACCTTAAGAAAGTAGAATAAAGTAGAATAAGAAAAGTCCATTAAACTCAAAGTAAGAAGAAGAATTTAAACAATACATATCAAATCAGAAAGCAGTGAAACAGTAAGCAGAAAAGCAATACAGAAAATCAATAAAAGTAAAAGCCAGTTTTTAAAAACAAGATCAATAAAATTAACAAATCTCAAGAAAGAATGATAAAACTAGGATTGGGAGAAGTGATTTTACTACACATTCTACTAGATATTAAAAGAATGATGAGATTATTATGAATTAACTTTATGCCAGTATATTTGAGAATTCATATGAAATAATCAAAGTTCACTCAAGAAGAAACAGAAAGCCTGAATAATCCTACGTTATTATAGAAATTAAATTTGCAGTTAAAAATATTCACACACACACACACACACACACACACACACACACAGAAATTCCAGGCCAGATGGTGTTACTACTGAAATCAACCATACATTTATGGAAGAAATAATATCAATTCTACCCAAAATATTACAGAAAATTTAAAAGGAAAAAATGCTTTCCAACTCATTCTATGATGCCAGCATTTCTCTGATACGAAGCCATAAAGGGCATTATGTGAAAGAAAACTATAGACAAATAATTTTCAAGAACATAGATACAAAACTTCTTCACAAAAATTTAACAACCTAGAAACCAGCACTATATCAGAAGGATAATATATCATGACCGAGTGTTGTTTATCAGAGGAATGTAGGGTTGGTGAAAATCAATCAATATAATTTACCATAAATAACAGGCTTAAAAAAGAAAAACCTTATAATCAGCTGGATATTAAAAAAAGTTTAAAAATACAACATCTTTTCTTGATAAAAATTCTAAGCAAACTAGTACTAGAAGAGAACTTTGTGAACTTGAAAAAATGCATCTATGAAAAAGCTATAGATAACATAATACTTAATATTGAATGCTAAATGCCTTCCTCATAAGACCAGGATTAAGACAAGTAGTAAGACACTTTTACCACTCTTATTCAATGTTGCATTGAAGTTTATAGCCCCTGGAATAAGGCAAGAAAAAGAAATTAAAAACATCCAGATCATAAATGAAGAAATAAAACTGTTTTTACTTGCAGATGATGTGATTACATAGAAACGCCAATGGAATTTTTATATATATTTAAAAAACCTACTGGAACTAATGAAAAAGTTTAGCAAAGTTGTAGAATATAAAGTTAATCAGCATATATTCTAAATCATAACAACAAACCAACAATGGTTGAAATAAAAATAACTTTTACAATAGCATCAAAATATGTAATAATTAGGGGTAAATCTGACAAAAGACAATAGACCTACGTACTGAAGACTATAAATCATACTGAGAAAAAATAAAGAAAACCCAAGTAAATGGAGATATATGACCTATTTACTGGTTGGAAGATTCATTATTACCTTAATTAAAATGCCACTAGGCATTTTGGTAGAATTTGACAAATATTAATTTTATTTAGAAATGAAAAGGACTAAGAATAGCCAACACAACTTTGAAAAAGAATAAAGTTAGAGGAGGAGCCCTGCGTGATCTTTACTACCTGGGATTTATCATAAAGACTCAATAACAAACACAGTGTTGTGTTGATATAAAAAGAGGCACATAATAGAAAGTCCTGAACTCAATCCACACCTATATGGCCAACTGATTATCAACAAAAGTGAAAAGATAATTTAATGGAAAAATGTTTTTTTAAACAAATGATGTTGTGCTCATAGGATATCCATATGCGAACAATGAACCTTGACACATACTTCACCATATACAACAGCTATCTCAAAATGGAATATTTACCCAAGTGTAAAATCCAAAACTTTAAATCTTCTAGAAGAGAATATAGAAGAAAACTTTGGGTTAGGCAAATGTTTATCAGATATATCTCCAAAGCACAAGCTAAGAAAAGACACATTGATAAATTAGATTTTATAAAAATAAATAATAATATTAAAAGGTCTACTCTTAGAAAGATATTATTAGTGGAATTAACAAAAAAAGTCATAGACTGAGGGAAAATATCATGTCCATGATAAAGGACATATCCATAATATATATTTATGAACCCTTATAAATAAAAAATAATAAACCAATAATAATAAAAACTCAAGCAACTCAATAAAAGAAACGTGCAAAAAGTTTGAGTGAACACTTCAGCAGAGGAGGTACATGGATGAAAAATAAGGGGACTACAAAGTAAAACCACAATGAAATACTGCAACTTCCCTATTAAAATGGCTAAAATGAAAAAGAATGCCTATGTGTATATTATGTGTTGGTGAAGCTATGAGGGAACTGGAACTCTCATACACTGCTGGTGAAAATGTAAAATGGTACAACCACTTTGGGAAAAAAATGGCAAACTTGAGCAAAAATCTATCATAGAGGCCAGCCATTTCATTCCTAAGTATTTGCTCCGAAGCAACAAAAGCATATGTTAATACAAAGACTTGTGCATAGATTTTCATAACAGTTTTATTTATATGAGCTTCAAACAGGAAACATTCCAGATAGCCATCAACAGGGGACTGCATAGACAAATTGTGGTACATTCATGCAATAGAATATTATTCAGCAATAAAAGGAATGGGATATTGACACATGCTACAACATGAAAGAGTTTCAAATCATGCTGAGTGAGACAAAAAGAGCACAACTGTATAATTACATTTATATACAATTCTAGAAAATGCAAGGTATCCTATGTGATAGAAAGTAGATAAATGGTTTCCTGGGGGTGGGAGCAAGGGGTAGCAGTGGAGAGGAGTTCACAGGAGGGATTCCAAAAGGGCATGAGAAAACTTCTGATCTGATGGTTGTACTCATTGTCTCGATTTGATGATAGTTTCATGGGTGTATACAAATGTCAAAAGTTATCAGATTATACACTTTTAATATCTGTGTAATTATACTTCAGCAAAGCTATTTAAGTAACAGCAATGAGAGAGAGAGAGGTAAAGAGATTGAAATAGAGAAAGAGAGAGTGAGGGGGAGAGAGAGAGATTCCGCATATAAAATTCTTTTTTGGTTAGGTAAAGCCAAATGTGGGAATTCTCACACATTAATAAATGTTATTACTGCTAAATGTACTTTGTTCATTATTTCAGTGGCTTTCTAGTAATACAGAATTTCCAGGGAAATGTCCATAAATATGTGGAACCAAGACTTCTGTACAATCAAACCTAGGAGTCCATTCAAACAAACACCCACACATTAAAAGGTTAAATTAACAATGGCATTCTCTTTTCCAATCCTTGAATTCCATAATACTTTAGTTAAAATTGTGGGCATGCTGCTTCAACATAAAATTTAAAAAGTGTTCATTCTATAAGGCATAATAATATATCCCTTTCTGAGATTTTTCTTTAATGGGGCAGCACCTACCCAAATACTCTGTCTTCTTAGTTCTCAACATTATTCTTAGATCCCAGGGGCTTTTTTCACTTCTTTTTCATTGCTGTTCTATTACCCCATGAATTTATCTTCAGATCTTCACTTTATTTTACCTTTTCTGTCTTTCCCTTGATTCTGATGATCAGCACTTTAAATTCTTCCAGGTCACTTGAGGAATTTTACCTTAAAACTTTATGCCTTTGGGAATTTGGCTGTCTTAGCTACCTCTAGTCATCCTAGGTGTATAGAAGTCAGGGACACAGCAAAAGAGAACTCACCTCAGATGGTTCAAATGGAAAGACTTTAAAGAAAAGACCTCTTTTTAGTTGAGGGGTAAAACAAAAAGGTGTGTTCAGGGGAAACCAGAACCGTAGACATGGAACTGTCTTTAGGGAGTTGAGCAAATAGAGAAGAAATACCCTGATCTTTTTCCTTCTACCTCCCAATCTCCAGTGAATGCCTCCCATTGCCAACTGGCAAGGGGACATAAGGAACGGTGTCTACAGAGGTCATCCTACTGTAGGTATAAAGCATGGCAGAGAAAGACAAAAAATGAATCTGGGAGAAAAATATAGCATAGGATGCAGGGTAATTCTAATCTTTTTGTCAGTCCATATATATCTCTTATTTTTATTAGATAACTGCTAGGTTGTGAGCTACATAATTTAAAAGGCAGAATTTTGAGAGGCCTTTAAAAAGGAAGCATTTACTTCAACTAATATTTATTGAGCAAATCTATTAAAGTACCATTGTGTGCTGTGGAACAGAGGAATGAATATGGTACATGCTCACGTCTACAGGTGAGGTTACCTTTTGGAAGTGGAGGACAAATTCAGTCCTCTATACAAGGCAAACTTATAAAAAATGTTGAACTTTCAATGAGGCCAAAGATCTTCTGTCTCTGAGGATCAGATTTGCCTTGAGTATCAAAGAACTGCCAAAGTCACCTACTTCCCCTCTTTTCCATTCTAGATGTGTATTTATTCCTTAAACCTTTTCTGAATGCACCTGCCCCTGTGCCAGAGACTGCACTGGTACCTGGGTACACAGTGATGATAAAGACACACAAGGACTGTTCCTATCCTCATGAAGATAACATTCTTGTGGGAAAAAAAAAAACCAGGTTGAAGTAAATAACTAACTAAAAACATATGTGAGAATGTTTTAGGGGGTCATAGGCTTACAAAGGAAAAATTAGGACTGTATAAAGGAGTAGCTAAGAGTGCTTTGAGCAGTCAGGGAAGTTATCTCTGAGACGATGACACTCTGAGCTAATACCTCAGGGAAGATACTGACAATAAGAGGAGCCCAAGGGAAGAGGGGCAGCAGGGAAAAGCCCCTGGAGTGAAACTCATTTTGATCTGGCTGAGGCATGGAAAGGAGGCTGCTGTAGCCAGAATGTGGTGATACAGGAGGAGAGAGAGGCGAATAAGTCTGGAAAGATAGAAGGGAGATAAGTCTCTCAAGAAATTCTAGGCCGGAGTAGAGGCTTTGGATTTTATTCTAAGGACTATGTATTTGAAGTAGGAGAGTGACATAATTTGACAAATTTGCTGAGTGAGAACGATGTCTAGATAAAAAGGGTAAACGGAATAGGAGGCAGTTACAGTGTTGAGGCAGGAGATAATTGTGACTTGGACTGGGGCAAAAATAAAGTGGACCGACAGGTATTTGTTGAACCAATAGAATTTCCACAAGTGGAGTTGGGGGCAATGTGAGGGGAAGAGAGCAATCAAGGATGCCTAGACTCTTCTCTTCAGTGTCCCTGACAAATTATCATCTGGCTTTGATTAAACATATTGAATGCTTTTGTTCTCACCATTTTGTGAGGCAATCCATCCAGCCCGTTGTAAGGCAACTCTGACAGTCATATTCCTATGAAATGAAGTTTAAATACATAATTAATTTAAACTCAACAAATTTTATGTTTAGTTATTTATTTCTATAAACTGTTACTGTAACAATTTAAACTTTTTTCTGCAGGTGCCTCAACGTTTGCACACAAAGCTCTAAAGAGCCACATGAAGCCCCATGGCAGTGGGTTGAAGCATCCCTACACTTGCCCTCATCTCAATGTGGTTCAAGTGAGGGGACTTTGACATTTTCACCGTAATGATCTCCTTTGACCCTGTCTGTGAGTCCTCCTTGTAGGAAATTGCTTCCTTTGTAAGAGGGAAGAGGTGATTGAAGAAGTTTCTCTTTACTTGCAGTAGTCAGACTAAACCAACACTGAGGGACAATTCTTTGCATTTTGTGAAAAGGTGATACATAAAGGGAAGTACAGAAGCATAATATAAAAATAACAATAAAAATAATATCTATCAAAGTTATAAAATCCAATATGGGTTTGTTTTGTGCACAGGAAAGAATATTCAATATTTCACCTGATGATTGGGAAAATATGTAATTTTATGATTGTTCTAGTAAAGTAGATTGTAGTGAAGCTATAATGCAAGCCATAGTGAGAACTTACATTTATGCCATGCCTTTCATCACAAAACACTTTTAGGAAACTGTATGTATTAACTCAAAAGCATATGGTAATGCATAGTCAAGATGTATGCTATAGACTGAATGTTCGTGTACCCTCCAAATTCATTCATATGTGACAGTGTTAGGAGGAGGGGGGCCTTTGGGAGAGGATTAAGTCATGAGGCTGGAGCCTCATGAATGGGATTAGTGACTTTATAAAAGAGATCCCAGAGAGCTACCTTGCCCCTTCAGCGGTGAGGATACAGCAAGAGAAGACAGCCATCTATGAACCAGGAATCAGGCTCTCGTCAGACAGCAAATCTACTGGTACCTTGATTTGGACTTCTCAGCCTCCAGAACTGTGAAAAATAAATATTTGTTGTTTATAAATCACCTAGTCCGTGGTATTTTGTTATAGGAGATGGAACGGATGCAGAAGGTGCATATAAGAATGATCAGCACACAGATTGTTCCTTCACCAACGTGAGTCAGCTTTGCCTTATGTAAGGTGGAGGATCTCGAACAACAATGGACATGATGTTGCTTACTGTCTGCTATACATTTGTTAACAGTCAGCCAGCTTGCTTTGAGTTATCCACTTTCTAAGGGAGGGGGGAATAAGTGATGCAAACTCATGCAGGGCTTATTTAATGTGCTTTATGAAACCAGAGTATTATTCATAGACATTTCATGGATGGGCATACATCTGGGGAGAGGGAATAAAACAGTTCCAATGAGCAGCTTGAGTAAATGGGAATTCCCTGGAAATGAGGAGGCTCTGGATAGAGCAATGGAGTCTCAGACAAGCAAAGATGGGCAGCACTGATTGGCTCATGCTCTTCTGGTTCTTGTATTTGTGTGGAAATAAGGAGTGGTGCATACAGCAAGCACAGAAATTGCATGTAAAAAAACATTTTATTTCGCCAGGAACTGAGATGATCATTTAAGCTATGACTATATGAGAAAAAAGAGCAGTGGGTTGGGAGAAAATGTTGATTCTGTGGTTTTGGCTTGTTGAAATGCCCCTTTGAATCATTGAGGTCACATGGTCTACTGTGTGACATTTGCTTACTTATCATGGCTTCACCAAGAATGGGCAGATGAGGCAGTTACACACAAACCTAATTCCGGTCTCTTGTGACTAAAATTCACCCTCCAGGCTTAGCTCCTCTTAGCAAATGGAACATAAGGCTAGTTTTCCTGACTCTCCTCAACCTTTATTGATACTGTATAGAATTAGAAACCAGAATCTAATAAGACTCTTTATTGAATAGTTTGTGTAATATTGAACCATTGCTTCATGAAAACACATCCCCCCTCCTCAGCAGCATCATTTTTGTTGGCCAGTAGCCAATTTGGTTTTTATCTTAATGAAATTGGAGCAATGCTGGTTGCTTTCTCAGCTGTGCTTGGTAAGGTTTTGTTCACGTCACGTCTCTCACTACTTACAGCTCCACTCTCATTTCCCGGCACCTTCTGCCTTTGTATGTGCGATGGAGTCTGCCCATTCAGAAAAATCAGGCAAAAATCTCCTTCCCAATTGAACATGATCATCTGTAATTCTCAAATCACCAGTCTTGAAAAAGGCAGGAAAGTGCTATTCTCTCTGAGTTTGGCAATCCAGAGGAGGGGACCTACCTCCTAAAAACTTCTACTGTGAAGTCCTTCATTCCTTTATTAGGAGGAAATGGATAATACAAGTATTAAAAGTGTCCTTGTCTCTTTAGACATATGTACCTAAATATTTTCAGATGAAATACTCTAATTTCTGGGGTTTATTTCAAAATAGTCTTGAGATAAGGGGTGGTGGTGGTTGGAGGTATAGCTGTAAGAAGACTGGCTATGTATTGACACTTGATGGATCTGGATTTCGGATAAATCAGGTTGATTATTCTATTGTCTCTACATTTGTAGATATTTAAATATTTCATAATATTTCATAAAATATTTCATAAATATTTCATAATAAACATTTTTTAAAAAAATGTAAGTATTCTGGTGGAGTTGGGAGCAGAGCTAAATATTTACTTAAAATTACACAAAGGCAGATTTGACAAATAAGCTGTACAGTAACACCATCAGCCTCCAAACCCATCAGAAGCATTGCTAGTGAATTGGTTAATCACAGCAGACTCTTCCTCACACCCTGCCTAGTAAAGTGTTGAGAAGGATTCTGAGGCAGCCTTCAGGCAGACACTACATGAATTAATTACAGTTGACAAATAAAATGATAACCAGTGGCTTTCCCTATACTAATATGTAAATAAACAAGAATAATTCCTGTAATTCCCCAAGAAGTAGTAGTGGTGGTACTGAGGAAGGTAGAAGAGAGAAATGGGAACATGAAGAAAAGTAATAAATACAGAGGAAGGACCTGAGATCACTAAAGAGAAACTGAAGACAATATCCTGAAAAATGACTCCTAGGATTGGCATAATCAAAGGGTTTTGGGGCCTTATGCACAATGATCCCTCACTGTGCCTGAAAGACTGGAGGTCACTTAATAGTTTAATTCTTCAGAACGGACATCTTAGCCTCTTTATTCTCTTTTTCTGCATAATTTATAGTATTCCCAACTATTTTGATGAGTTATTTTTGATGAACTAATATTTGTCACCTGAAGAGAAGAAATAGGTAGGGAAAAGTAAATAAATCTTTATGGGGCCCTGGCTATAAGTCAGACACAAGTCCTGGAGTTGTATATACAATGTACCATCTCATGAAAATTTAGAGCATCTTAAAATCACTGAGTGTTTTCAAGGTGTGTGGACTGAATCTTCATTTATTTGGCTTTTACTCCAGCTAATTTAGTTTAAATGTATAATGACAAAGAGGAAGAGCTATATGTAGGCTATATATTTTTCTCCATATAACATATAAACCTAATCAGAGCACAGCCTCATAGCAACATTTAATGAAGTGGTAATCTACCGTCAGAAACCTTGAAGAATAACATACGTCTTTAGTCTAGATCTCTGTAAAAGTGTCAAGCAGGGCCACCTACAATATATAAAACAGAAATATTTTTTAAAAATTTCTCTTTTAACACATCTTCTTCTTTGAAAGGCTTTATTATTCTCCCCACCTCCCTTATTCCCTACCTCCATCCTCACTGTCTCCTCAACACTATGCTTTTCTGTCCACTTTTTCCAACTCCATGCTGTACCTTCAAAGGCTATGTTTTGACACATGGCCTCGCTTGCTGGGAACAGCCCTTTGGGAAATGTGGTCTGATCTTCATCATGAGAGCTTTTATCGTAAGCAACTGCACTATAATTCTGGTGGGGAAAATTTCATGACTTGTTAAAAATGTAACTTTCTTGTTCCAGAAGTGTTGCTATCATTCCTGTTACCCAAAGTCGTCAAGAGTTAATGACTGTCTGGGGTCTTCTTTCTGGAGAGCTAGAACAGTGAAGAGGGGTAGAAAGGGCTAGGACACACTGCTACACTGTGGTGCAGGAGCAAGGTATGGAAGTGGATGGAGCTGACCTATATCTGCTGCTCAGAGCTAAAGTCTAAATCCTGAAAAGGGTAGGGGCCGACATCTAGGCTGGGCATCAAGGAGAAAGTGTTGTTCACTTAAGTAGGGCAGGGGCAGTTTAGGAAGCCAAAGATAAGTCAAAACATTGTGTTCAAGGGTATGGAGAAAGAGCTGAAACACGTTCCCTAAAATAGGAAAGCCCCAGAAAACACATAAAGTAATAGTGCACATTTTGGTGGTAGTACCTAGGAGCTCTGAGGCAACGGTTTTGTGTATGTGTGTGTGTGTGTGTGTGCGCGTGTGTGTGTGTGTGTGTTGGTAGTATGCTATAGATGACAGTATTAATCTAGGACCTAGGACCATATTTACCATGTTTTGGACCTAGAAGCTTAACCCGGCATTCTTTCCCTTAATTCCCTGGGCCATTTTCAGGTTGGGACTGGCTCCTTTGGCATCAATATGTCCACATTCTGTTCCCCCGAAGCACCAAGAATTAGTGACTACATCCATGAAAAAGAATGCTTTTCAAGCTTAAGAGCAGCTGAGAATTTTTATGCAACATTTTATTGAATATGTTGTGAATCATGAGTGAGTGATTGTATTATAATTTAGGATCTTAAAATATGGCTAAGAAGGCCTGTTGCAGCTATGTTTATGTATAGAGGTGATTGATTAACTAGTACTGGGAGCATTTCCATTATACTATTTCAAACGAGAATTTTAATTATAAGTCTTTGATTGTATCACAAGGGTCTTCCCTGTGATATTTGTTTTTAGTACCCCTATTTTCATGTCGATGTGCCTTTCAGAAATAATACAAGATTTCATAACTTTAACTTAGCCCTCCTTTGCTTGCCATTTGGTTTTCTCAGGGTGTTGAGAATTAAAATTCTATACTGAGGTGTTCAAAAGCCTGATTCAAAGCATTGCAATATACAGTGTCACTTAAAATAAGTACAACTTTTTTTTTAACAACTGCAAGTGCTACTTAAATGCCAAGATTACAAATAGTAATATTTATACTAAAAAATCTTAAGTTGCAGCCTGGGTTTTCTGGAAGCAGACATGAGATGAAATTTAGCATTTTATTAGGGATCAATACCTGTGGAAGGAAGAGGGAGGAAGCAGTCTTGGTTAGAGGAAGAAGAAAAGCTATGACACAGGCCCAACAAAGCCCCTCAACTCTGACAGTGAGTTACAGAGTCAGTATTGCCCAAGAAAGTGTCCCAGAGTTGTGCTGATAAACATTTAACAACTAGCTCTCTGGGAAAAAAAAATTTCCTGATTTGTAGTATTTGCCAATGTCCATCACATAAATTCCCCTACCATAGCTGACTTCAAGCTACCGATGTGATGTCATTAAGTGGGGAATGGGGAAGAAATACACACAACCTATTCTTGTGAGATGGTACCAGCCAACCACTCACCACATAAGACCAAAATAGCCAAAACTTTATATCTCTGCTTTGCTCAGTTTCTGGATATGGGTTGCTTTGTGAAGGTCATGATCTTGGGTAAATACATTTTCTATAATTGAGACAGAACCTGAAGGAACTTTTGACTGCACTCCTTGCAGGGGGGTAACAAGAACTTCTTTGCAGAGGAATTTGAGTTATTCATCTCTCTGTCTACTACATTCCATTTCTTGTACCACTCAGATCCACTTTTCCATATAGTAGCACTTTACCTTATAATTCAATGGGACCCTTATTGTACCCCCAGAAAGAAGTGCGCCACTTTTGAGGACCAGGAAATATAGCTCAGACTCATAGGTATTTGAAACACAAAATCCAGCAAATTATTCTCTGTGATGGTGAGACCATTGATGCCTCAACCCCTTGATTCCTGGAACTATACATTTTTCTTACTGGGGGCACACCGTATACTATTTCCTGGTTGATGGCATTACATCCTTGAGAAGAGGGGTTGGCAAACTTTTTCTGTAAAGAGTCAGATAGTAATTATTTTAGAATTTGTGGGCCATATGGTTTCAGTGACAACAACTCAAGTCTGCCCTTGTAGTGCAAAAGCAGTCATAGACAATATGTGTACGAATAAGGATGGCTGTGTTCCAATAAAACTTTTATTTACAAAAACAGGTGGCAGACTGAATTTGCCAACCTATGCTTAAAATAATAGCCTCTCCGCTGGAGCTGGAGCTGGAGCTGTAACTGTGCCTCCGTAGGCCATTCCAGCACATGAGGCCAGCTGCTTCTGACATTATGGTATGTCAAATGACCACTGGATCTCATGTTCTGTGCACACAATGAGGGCACAGTGTGAAATGGGTCTCAGGCTTTGCCACTCTGTAAAATAGTGGTGCTGGCTGAAGCTCTGTGAACAAGAAAGGGAAACCCATATGGGAAATGAGTCCCTATGAAGATAAACTGCTGGCCTTTTCAGGATATATGGGACCCAATGTCGTCTACTTGTCATCAAGTGGCCAGATGGTATCTTAGAGAAATAGAACCATGCTGGGGGTTGAGTACTGGTCTCTATTGCTGTCATTTTGAACCTCCAGTGGCAGCAGTAGCTAGAACAGCCTTTGTCGTTAGGAATTCATATAGTTGAGCCCATGCATAGCCTCCATCTCTGTCACCATGGCCACTTTTTTCATGTGTCCACTATGTAAAGTCATCTGATATACTTGCTTATTTAGTGCTTCTGTGGTGAATGCTCTTTAGTGGGTGTTAACACGTGTTTGAAGGACATTCACACTTTATACCCAGTCCAATATCTTCTTTCGTATGTCTGTATCCAAGATTTCTTTGTCTCCATTATTTCAATCTGTTTCCTTCTAGGCTCCTTTCCATCTGGTCAGTTAGTTATTCACCACTGCCTGTGAAGTCTAATGTGGGCCCACCTCTGTTTCAGCACAAAGTGTATGAACAGGGACACTGCCCCAAGCTTGGACTTTTTTTCCTCCTTTAGGAATCCCCACAGAGCTCTAGATGCAAGCTGAGGAAGGGGCACTGGTACAACAGTGGTGGATACTAAGGGGACTATCGGCTATATGCTTATGCAGCTTACTTATGCCCTCTGGTCCTACTTAATCTCAGTCTTAGAGCCAACACTCCATCCTACAGTGGATTACTGTCAGATCCACTGATCTCATAACTTGGTGGGTCTGATAGGACCCAACTTATGATGGGAAGTTCCAACTGCATGGTCGCTCATGTCTCATGGGCAGGCTTCTGTTCTACCAGGGCTGAGAAACATGACGGGCGTTGTTTTTTATATGGTGCATAATTCTCTTCAGCAGATGGCAATGTCCTGCTTCAGAATCCCAGGGTGCAACGTGATTCTCCCACAAACTCTGTGTAGCCTCTTTTCCCATCACTGATATTTCGGACACCAGAGGAGCATAGTCCAAGTGGTAAGACCATTGGTACCACAGTTTGGATCTTCAAAAGAGCTGTCTCCTACTTCAGGCCTTCAGGCCTCACTCAAAGCTGACAGCCTTTTGCCTCTCTCTGTATAAGGGGCAAAGCCATATTCCTAGGTGTGGAATATGCAGCCCCCAGGACATGAGAGAATTATGCTTCATTCTTTGTGGTAATAAGTGCAAGATGCAATAATTTGTCTTTACTTTGAAGAGGATGTCCTGGCACAGCTCTAATTACTGGACCACTACAGATTTTACAGATGTATTTGGTCTCTGAATCATTCTATGGAAGGGTATGTATGTGTGCCTTCCTAAGGCCTCCAGTGTTCTGGCCAGCTCTTGCTTATCCGGGCCAATCAACATAATGTCGTGAATGTAGATCAACGTGATTTTTTGTGGAATGTCTAAATGCTCCAGGTGTCTTTGAACTATATCATGACAGGAGGAAGGAGAGTTAACATAGCTTAAGAACAGAACTCTAAATGTATAACACTGTCCATTCCGTGTGAATGCAAACTGTTTAAAATCCTCTTTTCTAGTTGAGAAAGAAAAGACTATATTCACCAAATTAATAGTTACATAAAATGTATCCAAGTTTGTAATAATCTGCTTCAGAAGACTAGGTGATCTGTGACATAAGATGGATATCAAGACGTACTGCCCAGACAGAACCCCCTTTAAGGAAGGCCTTGCAGCCCATCTGGATCTGTGTTGGGCCTGATACGGTAAGGGAAGGGACTTTGCCTCAAATTACATAACTGAGCTGACAGATACTCACAATACGCCTAGGACTGGATGCTCAGGGTGCTACATCCAGAGCCCCAGAACATGAAATGCTGTGGAAAATAATTTACTGATCTGGGAGCTCTTTCTTGACATACAGGATTTAGTATCCTGGCAAGAATCTAAAGAAATTGTGTAAACTTGGTACTGATATGTCTCCTAGAAGCATTGAAAAAGTCATGGCTCACCCTGAACAAAGTTGAAATGCTGCAATTAACATTGCAGATTGCGGAGATGGGAGTCAAATGTTCAAGGAAGTAAGTATGCTGGAATGAATACACTGTAAACAGCTGGAAGAAACACCAAATGGTTATGTTTCCATGGAAAACCCCAGAGGACAGACCACCTATCAAAAGTCATAAGGAACGCACGGTAAGAGGGTCTCCAGAATCGTAAGAGGTCCATAATTACGTCTGTAGGTCCACCTCTTTCTAGTTGCCTGATCTTGAATGTCTAACAACTTTTCTGAGCTTCAGTTTCCTCATCTGTAAAATAGAACTAAATAGTACCTCATAGGGCTTTTGTGACAATTAACTGAAATGTTATTTGTAACATTCTCAGCATAGTCCTTAACGCATAGTAATAATAGCAGTTACTTTTAACTGTTAAAATAGGGCTCATTTAAGGTATCCTGGAGAGACAACATGGAGACCCTATGTCTAAACCTGCCCAGAATGAAGTTCCTGTTCCTAGTCAGTGATTCATAGCGGTGTCTTACATCACCTCCTTGCTCCTATGTCCAAGGCATATATTCATTCAGAGTACTCTATTCCCCAAGGGACACTTGATGAACATTTGGTTCAAGTCAGGAAAATAAATCCCCTTGGGACCTGTACTAGAATTGAGAAAAGGGAATGTTCTTTTCAATAGATTTTTTTGCTCTTAACAACTACCTGATCATCTTTGTCAACATTTGGAAAGAAACCACCTGAGAATGAAGCAACACAGAGGAAATCAGAGTCCAGAGATTGGGGGTAATGCAGAGAAGTAGGAACAGGGGGACACAGATTCCTAAGACACCTTTTTAACTCTTGGATCTAGCCATATCTGTCCAGATTCTCTGGAATATTACAATTATATGGATCAATATCCATCCCTACCACTTTTTAAAAATTGAAATATAGTTGATTTACAATGTTGTGTTAGTTTTAGGTATACAGCAAAGTGATTCAGTTACACACACACACACACACACACACACACACACATATATATATATACATTTTCAGATTCTTTTCCATTATATGTTATTACAAATTATTGAGTATAATTCCCTGTGCTATATAGTAGGTCCTTGTTGGTTATCTATTTTATATATAGTAGTATGTATATGTTAATCCCAACCTCCTAATTTATCCCTCCTTCCTTCTACTTTCATAGCCATAAATTTTTTCTGTGGGCTATGGGTCTATTTCTGTTTTGTATATAAGTTCATTTGTATCATTTTTTTTAGATTCCACATATAAGTGATACTGTGATATTTGTCTTTCTCTGTCTGGCTTACTTCACTAAGTATGATGATCTCTAGGTTCATCCATATTACTGCAAATGGCATTATTTCATTCCTTTTTATGGCTGAGTAATATTCCATTGTGTATATGTGCCACTTCTTCTTTATCCATTCATCTGTCGATGGATATTTAGGTTGCTTCCATGCCTTGGCTATTGTAAATAGTTTTAGAGAGCTAGTTTTAGTTTTGTTTCCATTGCTTGTAGCTGAAGAATTCCTGACTTATAGAGCTAGACAACCTAGTCTTTGGTCATCAGAGAAAGCTTCTCAGGGGAAGTGAATCTAAATGGGCACTTAAAGAATGAATAGAGACTGACCTGGCCAAGTGAGTTAGGAGGAAGGATCAGTTAAAATGGCATAAATGAGTTCCCTCTTAGCCTATTCACCCTTCTTTGATAGATTCGGTTATAACAGTTTGGTAATCTGCATTTTGCAGCACATCGCAGATTATAGAGAGCAAATTGAAAGGGGAAGAGGGCATTACAAATTTCAGACTTACTGACAGAGTGGCAGGTGACCTTAATGTGGATGGTATTGGTGGAGTAGTGGGGGTGTCAGCCTAATAGCGAGGTACTATCAAAGAAAGCATAAAGCAAAAGTCTTAAGAAAAATAAGTCATCATATGCGCTGCACTTAGAGTGGAAGCAGCGAGTCCATAAGCAGTGCTTGGCAACAATAACAGGATCAGCTATGGTGTACTGAGCTTTTACTACATTCCAGGTACTGTGTTAAGTTCTTCTCACTAATTATCTAATTTTATCCTAAGAACAACTCTAAAAGATAAGTGTTATAATCTTGTGCATCATTGCTTATTTTCCTGTCTACTGGATCATTTATATCAGCGTACAAATATAGTACACGTCTCATTTTAAATAATGGGAGGAAAGATTTTCCTTAACTCTGATGCCTCTCCAGCTTTCACCTAATTCCTTTGATCTTCTTTCCTGATCCTCTTTCCATTTAAAGAGTTGTCTATAATTCAATGACTCCAAGTCTTCTCTGATTCCCTCTTTTTTAAAATTGAGATTTAATTAACATTCCATAAAATGCACAGCTCTCAAGTGTACAGTTCAGTGAGTTGTGACAAGTGCTTACACACATAGATCTAGCACCCAAAACAAGATATAGAGCGTATCCATTACCCCAGAAAATTTCCTCTCGCCCTTTTCTAATCACATAATTTTCTTCCCACATGAATTTCTAACTTCATATAGTTTGTTTTTGGACTTCATGGCCTGATGAAATCATGCAGTAATTATGTTTTTGAGTCTGATTTCTTTTGCTCAACATAATGTTTTTGAGATTTGTCCATCTTGCTGGGTGTGTCAATATCAGTTCATTCTTTGGTGTTGCTGAGTATTAACATTATATGACTGCACCACAATCTGAATATCCATTCTCTTGTTGATGGATATTTTAGTTTCTTCTAGGTTTTGGCTATTATAAAGAGGCTGCTCTGAGTATTTGTGTATAAGTCTTTGAATGGATATGTGTTTCCATTTATTTTGGACATATGTCTTGGGTGGATGTGTTGAGTATTATGGTAAGCATATATTTCCATTTAAAGAAACTGTCAAACAAATGTAGTTCTAACACTTCACATTACAACTAGGATTACATGAGAGTTCCATTTGCTGCACATCCTCACCAATGTTTAGTGTGAGCAGTCTCTTTGATTTTAGCTATTCTAGTGAGTGTGAAATGGTACCTCATTGCAGTTTTGGATTAAATTTCATTCTCTTTTCAATCCACTTATATCAGGCAATTGCCTCCACCAGTTCACTCTGAAATGGTCCTTGTCAAGGTTTCCAATGATCCTCATGTTGTCAAATCAAATGGGAAATCCTTAGTCCCCTTATTATTTTACGTGGTTTATCACCCTAGCTTCTTTGAAGGTTTCCAGCATCTACTCCTCTCCCCTCATTGACTGTTCCTTCTCATTGTCCTTGCTAGTTCCTCAGCATCTCCTGACTTCTAATATTTGATTGCTCCAGAGCTTATTCTTAGACTCTCTTCTCTTTTGTTGGTGATCTCGTCCAGTCTCATGACACTAATTATAAACTTTTTATCTCCCGCTCAGACCTCTCTCCTCTACACCACACACTTGGATACACAGTGGCTAGCTTGATATGTTCATTTGGATGCACAATAGGCACTATAACTTAACATGTTCCAAAAATGAACTCCTGAACTACTAAAATAAATCTTCCCCTCTGTAGTTTTCCCTGTCTAAAATAATGACACTCCATCCACCCAGCTGCCCAAGACCCAAACCCTGGAATCGTCTTCGGCTCTTTTCTTTCTTTTACACCCAACATCAAATTCATTAGTAAATGTGTCTAGAGTCCATCACTTCCCACTACCTCCATCACTACCCTTTCGGTCCAAGCCACCAACATCTCTAACTTAAATTATTGCAGTAGTTTCCTAACTAGCTTTCCCGTTCCCAATCTCATCCACTTAACAATTTCTTTTAAAAACAGCAGCCAGCGTGATCCTCTTGAAATATAATTCATATCATCTCACTCTTTTACTCAAAGTTCTTTATTCATTCAATAATTGTCACCTACCACGTGCCAGCCAGGAAGATACCGGCATGAACAAAAATAAACAAAAATAAACAAGTTGCTTGCTTTATCGGAGCTTGTGGTTTATTAGGAAAGTTGGGCCATAATTACATAGTTAATTTCATAGTATATAATTCTGATAACTGTCACAAGGGATAAGTACAGGGGGCACTGAGAATGTGAAAAAAATAGTGAGGAAGATTACTGGAGGAAATGATATTTAATGTGAAGTCCGAAGGATGGGTAACACAATCTGCTCCTGTGAATATATAAGACACCCTATCATTAGAAAGTGGTGGAATGAATATTCAAGACCAGATTAATATGTTTCCAAATCTTGAACTTCTAAGCATCATGTAATATTGTCCTTGATGTTAAACATAATGATCATGCTTTATCAAGATCATAAAGCCCATAGGTAATGGAGCCTGAACGTAAATGCAGAATCAAGGGCTCTTTTTTTTAACCCTTGTGCCCTTCAGTTATTTTATGGCAAGACTTACATCTTGAGATGGATGAGAAGATAATTAATTCATTAAGAACTTATGCTTAGAAAATCAAGCTTAAAAATATGTATGTCATATGGATTAATTATAGTCATAATCACCTTTCTATAGGACATACTGTATACTACAGGCACTGTATTGAACATGCTGCATGAATTATTTTACGTATTTTAATTTCACAACAGGGTTATGCAATAGGGTCTATTACTCCCATTTTGCTGACAAAGAAAGTGAAACTTAGAGAGATAAAATCTTAACCTAAAGTCATACGGCCAGCACATGGCAGAAGGGGGCTTTGAACCAGGTACTTTGGCTCTTGAGTCTGCTGCCTTAATAACTGGGTTATCATTGTGAATATCTCCATGTTTTCAGTCTGAGAGCTCTCAGGCAACACCAGCTCCGAGTCATCCTTTGAGCTAGCACGAGTTGCAGAAAAGGGAGTGCTACTGATATTTTTTCCTTCTAGTTGTTATCTACTCATCCATGGCCCTCATCCACATCCATCGCCTCCAGAAACTGGTGTGCTTTGGTAACAGTTTCAATACCTGCTACACAAATTGCAGAGGTCAGTTGTGGGATTGCAGAACAGGCAACAGAGTTAGGCAACCTCACGTCGGGGTGTGTGACAGGTGGCTCACATGGGCTCCACTTTCCCCTTTTCAGCCTGCTCATCATAAAACACCTTCTTATTGAAATTATTATGGGTCTTGTTTAACGATTTTCGTTGCTAATAGAGATTCTAATTTTAGATTTCTCTTTTAGTATTAAGAATAAGCACACACATATTAAAGCTGAAAGAATGAACATAATCAACAATAACTAGAAGCTAGTGCATCCCAACTTCTGAGGAATTTCACTTGCAAACAGCTAATTGAAACATTCCTTCAATTTGTGCTGCTCAGTTTTGACAGTGGCTCTGCCCCTTGTCATAAAATCAATGGTCTTTTTTATCCCATGCCTCCTTTCACCATCTCGCCTCTGACTGTAGGGCCTTCTTTCCCCACTCAGAGTCTTCCTCAGATCATCGGGGTTAAGTGATCTTTTCAAACCGCCTGGTCAGACTGTCACAAGGCATTGAGTGGCTTTTGAAAATGAGCCATGTTAAATGGACTTGATGGGGGTTACAACCACCATTATTGCTATCACCACTGTGATAAAATGAACAATAATGACGGGGGAAGGTACTTATCACTGTCTTTTTGAGATCACTTAAGATATTTTGGGTCTGAAGCTTTTTGCTAAAGATAAATGGAATATGTACAAGATAAATGTTACCATTGCAGAATCTTTTGTGTGTGAACTTGCATGGGCCTGAGTTGTTTACCAGTGTGACAGCTAGAGAGGGGTTGGTAAAGCCCGGCCAGGAACCTCCATTCAGCATAAGGTGGCCACCCATCATGGCTGAGGGTGAGAGAGTCTTGATTAAAATGAATAAGTCAGAATGCAGAGAATGGAACAAAATAGGATAACATATTGCTATATTTTTATTGCCAATACACCATCCATTCGCCTTAAGCATATGAAATTATAGGAAGGGTCAAAGTCTGTGTTTCAAAATTTAATAATCACTGTTGTTTAGTTGGAAAGGCCCAGAACTAGTTGCTAGGAGCTCTGGATTCTAGTCCAATCCCATCACTAACTTACTGTGTGACCGTAGATGAGAAATTTTACCTTCCTGTGTCTCTGTTTCTCAGGGTGATAGACTCATCCCAGCTGGCCAGGGACTGTCCTGGTTTTAGCACTGAAAGTCACATGTCACAGGAGACTCCTCAGTTCCAGGCAAACCAGAATGGTTGGTGTTCCCATTGTTTCCTCCTCTACCTTGTCATGCAATAATATTAATCCTTTTTGTGAAAACTATTGAATAATGTAAAATGGGTTAGAAACGTAAAGTGACAAATTGTTATAACATGATTATCCCCACAGGGCACATCTTGGTCCTATCTCGAATTTAAAATCTCAAAGTTGTCCCCATGTATATCAAAAAGCAACTTTACTTCTAACTGGACAAGCCTGGTGGAAACAGATATTGGAAAAGTACTACGGTGGCGGTCAGACAACTGCACTTTAACAGTTACTGATTAACGCTACAAAGAGTAAAAAGGACCTTTACTAAACTCTGTTGCAGGGAATGCTAACTCCAGCTCACCTCAAAAGAACTGTGGTCAAAAGAAGGAAAGACTTGTAGAACTAGAATTCAAAGACCTGTTTTGCTGTCTGACCTATGTTCTATTTTAAACTGTTTGAGGATCTGTTTCCTGAATCATAAGTTTTAAATCATCAATTATTTTGATGATGAAATGAGATTAAGAATGTGTACATGTCTGCCATGTAGAAGTTGCTCAATAAATATTAGTTTTCTTCCTAAAAGGATATAGTCCTTGCTTCATTTATACCACATAAATTTTCAAGCACACCCTCACTTAATTTATGATGTGGAATACCTATATTTTTGTTTTATGTTATTTATAGGTTCCAATGAAGTAACTGTCTGTATCTTAATTATCTCACCTATGAAATGAAGTACTTAGGACAATTCTGAAATCTCTTCCAATTCTAACATTGTATTATTCTAGAATCATCAATAACATCTATAAATTACAAACAATTGTGGAATAAACCTGCATGTATCCATCACCAGTTTTGGAACTTAATAACATTCTAGAATAGCTTTATATATAAAAATATGAATATAATACATAAGGGAGCAAAATGAAATTTAACTTATTTCCTCTTCCTAGAGATAAGAATTATAATATATCCTCACAGACATTATATAACAAGGCAGTAGCATTTTTAAAATTTGCAATTTAATTCACAGTTGTCAATATCCTTCAGTTAAAAATACAAAACATAATGATGGCATAGAAATTGAATAGAACCAGCCACTAACTGTCACTTTGCCATCATAGGTGTCCTTTTCTTTATCTTGAAACTGAAGGAATTGAACCAAATTTTTCCTTAGGTGTTGCTGAGCTTACAAATAGTGGTTATCTAGTTTAATTTTTTATTCTGTAAGTTTCAGGTGTACTGCATTATAATTTGACATCTGTATACAGTACAAAGTCATCACCACTACAAATCTAGTTACCATCCATCACCACACCATTGACCCCTTTCACCCATCTCATCCACCCTCCAAACCTCTACCCCTCTGGCAACCACTAATCAGTTCTCTGCATCTACAAGTTTGGCTTTGTTTGGTTGTTTGTTCATTTGTTTTGTTCTTTTTTGTTTTGTTTTGTTTTTTAGATTTCACATGAGTGAAATCATATGGTATTTGTCTTTCTCCGTCTGACTTATTTCACTTAGTATAATCCCTCAAGATCCATCCATGTTGTTGCAAATGGCAGAATTTCATTCCTTTTTTCATGGCTGAGTAATATTCCTGTGTGTGTGTGTGTGTGTGTGTGTGTGTGTGTGTACACAGCATCTCCTTTATTCATTTCTCAATGATACTTACATTGTTTCTATATCTTGGCTATTGTAAATAATGCTGCTATGAACATGGGGATGCATATATCTTTTTGAGTTAGTGTTTTTGTTTTCTTCAGATCAATATCCAGAAATGGAATAGCTGGGTCAAATGTAGTTCTATTCTTAATTTTTTGAGGAATCTCAAAAAATTGTTTTCCATAGTGGCTGCCACAATTTACAGTCCCATCGACAGAGTATAAGGGCTCCTTTTTCTCCACATCTTTCCAACTCTAGTTATTTCTTGTCTTTTTGATAATTGCAATTCTAACAGATGAGAGGTGATATCTTATTGTGGCTTTGATTTGCATTTTCCAGATAATTAGTGATGTTAAACATCTTTTCATGTGCCCATTGGACATCTATATGCCTTCCTTGGAAAAATGCCTGTCCAGACCCTCTGTCCTTTTTTTTAAAATACAGTTGTGTTTTGGTTTTGTTGTTGTTGAGTTGTATGAGCTCTTTATATATTTTGGATATTAGTCTCTTATTGGATATATGGTTTGCAGATATCTTCTCCCATTCAGTAGGATGCCTTTCTTTTTAAAGATGATCCCTACTGAAGCTTTTTAGTTTGATGTAGTCCCATTTGCTTATTTTTTCTTTTATTTTCCTTGCCTTTGGCATCAATTCCACAAAACGGCTAAGACTGATGTCAATGAGGTTACTATCTATATGGTCTTTTAGGAATTTTATGGTTTCAGGTCTTACATTCAAGTCTTTAATATTTTGAGTTAATTTTTGTGTATGGTGTAAGATAGTGGTCTAGTTTCATTCTTTTGCGTGTGGCTGTCAAGTTTCCCCAACACTATTAATTGAAGAGACCTCCGTTGTATGTTATTGACTCCTTCATTGCAGATTAATTGACTATATATGTGTGGGTTTATTTCTGGGCTCTCAGTTCTGTTCCAATGATCTATGTGTCTGTTTTTTTGCCAGTACCATGATGTTTTGATGGCTATAGCTTTGTAGTAGAGATTGAAGTCAGGGTGTGTGATACCTCCAGCTTTGTTCTTCTTTCTCAAGATTGTTTTGGCTTTTCAGGATATTTTGGTTTTCCATACAAAATTTAAAATTTTTGTTCTAGGTCTGTGAAAATGCCATTGGAATTTTGATAGGTTTGTATTTAATCTGTACATTGCTTTGGGTAGTATGGACATTTTAACAATATTAATTCTTCCAATCTATGAGTACAGTATATCTTTCCATTTTTTGTGCCTTCTTCAATTTCTTTCATCAGTGTCTTATAGTTTTCAGTGTACAGGTCTTTCACTTACTTGGTTAAATTTATTCCTAGGTATTTTATCCTTATTGATGCAATTGTAAATAGAATTGTTTCCTTAATTTCTTTTTGATACTTCATTATTACTGCATAGAAATCCCACAAATTTCTGTATATTTATTTTGTATCCTGTGGTTTTACTGAATTCATTTTTTAGTTCTAACAGTTTTTTTGTTGGAGTCTTTGGAGTTTCCTACAGATAGTATCATATCATCTGCAAACAGTGACAGTTTTATTTCTTCCTTCCTTTTATTTCTTTTCTTCGCCTAGTTGCTGTGGCTAGGACTTCTAATACTATGGTGAATAAGAGTGGCAAGAGTGGACATCCTTGTCTCATTCATAATCTTAGAGGAAAAGCTTTCATCTTTTCACTGATGAGTGTGATGTTAGTTGTGGGCTTATCACATACAGTCTTTATTATGTTGCCGTTATGTTCCCTCTATACCCACTTTGTTGAGTTATTTTTTATCATAAATGGATGTTGAATTTTGTCAAATGATTTTTATGTACCTGTTGACATGATCATATGATTTTTCTCTCTCATTTTGTTAGTGTGATTGATTTGTGGATGTTGAACCATTCTTTCACACCTGCAATAAATCCTACTGATCATGATCCTTTCAATGTATTGTTGGATTTGATTTGCTAATATTTTGTTGAGGATTTTTGCTTGTATTTTCATTAGTGATATTGGCCTGTAATTTTCTTTTTTTTTTTTTTATGGTGTCTTTGTCTGGCTTATAAAGTTTCTGTGGAAAAATACGCTGATAGACTTACGGAGTTTCCCTTTTATATCACAAGTTGTTTTTGTCTTACTGCATTAAGGATTCTCTCCTTATCCTTAACTTTTACCATTTTAATTATGTCTTGGTGTGTCTCTTTGGGTTCACCTTATTTGGAACTTTCTGGGTTTCCTGAACCTGGATATCTGTTTCTTTCCCAGATTAGGGAAACTTTCAGCCATATTTCTTTTTTCTTTATTTTGTAAATTTATTTATTTATTATTTTTGGCTGCATTGGGTCTTTGTTGCTGTGCGTGGCTTTCTCTAGTTGCAGCGAGTGGGGGCTATTCTTCGTTGCGGTGTGCGGGCTCCCCATTGCGGTGGCTTCTCTTGCTGCAGAGCACAGGCTCTAGGTGCGCAGGCTTCAATAGTTGTGGCACACGGGCTCAGAAGTTGTGGCTCGTGGGCTCTAGAGCACAGGCTCAGTAGTTGTGGCGCATGGACTTAGGTGTTCCGCGGCATGTGGGATCTTCCTGGACTAGGGCTTGAACCCACGTCCCCTGCATTGGCAGGCGGACGCTTAACCACTGTGCCATCAGGGAAGCCCAGCCACTATTTCTTCACATAAGTTTTCTGGTTCTTTCATTCTCACTTCATTTTCTAGGACCCTTATAGTGTGAATGTTATTCTGCTTGGTGTCTCAGAGATCACTTAAGGTATCTTCAGTTTTTAAAATTCTTTAAAAATTTTTTTCCTTTCTGTATGGGTGAATTCCATTGCTTTGTCTTCCAGCTTGCTGATTTGTTCTTCTATGTCATCCAGTCTGCTATTGAACCCCTCTAATGTATTTCTCAGTTCAGCTATAACTTCTGTTTGGTACTTTCTCATATTATCTATCTCTCTGTTGAAGTTTTCACTATGTTCATTCATTCTTCTCCCAAGTTCAGTGAGCATTTTTATGACCATAACTTTGAACTTCTTATCAGGTTTTTAAAGTTCTTATTGTAAGGTTTTGTCTTGTTCTTTTGAATGTAGCATATTCCTTTGTCTCTTCATTTTGCCTAATTCTCTGTTTATTTCTTTGTATTAGGTACATCAGCTACTTCTTCCAGTCTTAAAGGAGTGGCCTTATGTAGGAGATGTCCTGGGGCTCAGAAGCACAATTCCTGACCGCTAGAGCCAAGCACTTGAGGGGTGTCCCCTAAATGAGATGCATGGACCCTACTGTTGTGGTGGGTTCCTGCCTTCTGCAGAGCATTGGTGGGTGGGGCTGGCACCCAGAATGGATACTGTGGGTGGGTTCGTCCCTGGGGTGGCTGTGGGTCCACCAGCAGTTGCTGAGGCATGCTGGTGGGCAGGGTTATCCACTTTGCTGACTGTGAGGCCCTGCCTTTGCACAGGGATGGGTGGGGCTCTCAATGGGGCATGACCCCTGGTGCTAACAGACTAGAGGGAGAATGCAAAAATGGCATCTGCCAGCACCAGTATTAGCAAGGTAGTCTGAGATTGCAAAAATGGCTTCTACCAGAGACCCAATTTTGAAGAAGCAATCCAATTGGTTCCTGCCTTTCCAGCAGACATTTCAATAATAGTAAGTGGGTCCCCTTCACCTTTGATCCATGTGTTTTTCAATCTGGTATTTTTGCAGTGGTTTTCAGTTCAAGTGAGTCTGTGCAAGAGCCCTTTAAGAGCAAGTTTTTTTTTGTTTTTTTTTTTCCCTGCAGTTTTATGGTTCTCCTGGGGATATTCCCCATTGCTTTAAAAAACCAGGTGTTTGGTGGCTCATCTCTCCTGTGCAGCAACCAAGAGTCAGATTGCCTGATGTGGTGCTCAAATACCTCACCCCCCAAGGAAAATAACTGCACCTTTATGATACCTCCCATCTTTAGATTGCTGTGGCTGGGGCATGGGTTTTCCTTGGTGAGACCATATCTCTGCCTCTCCTATTCACTTAGATGCTGCCCTTTTACCCTTTGTTGTGGAGACTCTGTTCATCCAGTTTTCAGGTCACTTTCAGATTGAATTATTCCATATGTAGTTGTATATTTGTTTTGTCCATGGGACGATGTGAGTTTAGGATTGTCCTGTGACACCATCTTGAACCTTTTCCCCTAGTCTAATTTTTTAACAGTTTAATTTTTGCATTAATAGGAAATAAGGTTAAAACAATCATTTGGTATTTTTAAAAAATGATGAATCAAGTACAGAGGTGAAGTCATCTTCTACAAATTCCAGAATATATATACATACATATGTGTGTGTGTGAGTGTGTGTGTATAAAACACATGTTTATATTTCATCTCCACATCATTTCTTTAATCTCTCATTTCCCTAGCAGCTTATGTTGGTTGGCTGATTGACTAATGAATATGGAACTATCTGACCAATGAATGGGGCCACAAAATGTACCAAGCCTACCATGGTCATCCTTGGACAAAGAGCTGATGGTCCTAGAAATTCAGTACAGATCCCAGGGATCAGGAATCTTAGGAGCTCCACAGTTTATCCACAGTCTGCAAGGACTAGATAACAGGCTCAAATACTATCAAAGGTACAGAAGGTCCATGCCTGATATTCATTATGCATACTTTCCAGTAACTGTTGTGCAGTCATGGGATTCATTCTCATGTAATCTTTCTCAGCACAGTACTCCAGACAACCCCTAAAAATTAATTGGTGGAGATGGTGAAATGAAACTCACTTGGCTTTCTTGCTCTAGCTCAGTGCTTCTCCAAGGAAAGTCTGTGGAGCTACTGTAGCAGAATCAGTTGAAATGTTTGTTTCAGATGTCTGGACCTCACTTCAGACTTGATGAATCAGGATCTCTAGGATGCAGCCCAGGAATCTGAAAATCTAATTATCTTATTGGGAGAGTCTTAAATAAAGTTGGAGTCCCTATTTTTTAAGGAACTCTTTTATGTTCCTGTAGTTGGTTCTTCCTCCTCCATTGCATCATTTATTTCTTCATTCATTAAATATGTTAATTGCCTTCCATATACCAGACATTTTTCTAGGTGCTAGGGCTACAATGATGAATAAAACTTAGTCTCTGCCCTAGTATGGCTAATTCCCAAAGTCCAGTTTATCCTTGTATTTTCTTCTCTCTTTCACATGCTTTACCCTTGGGAAACTCATTGACTTCAACTGTCCTGGATATCACCTCATGTAGATGACCAGTAAAACTGTTTCTCTAGTCCAACGTCTTATTCCCCAAGAATTCTCTTGTCTTCATATCTCTCTAGACATTTCTATTTGGATCTCACATTGTCATCGTTGAATTAGAGTACCTACAATTAAAGTCATTTTTATTAATTTCTACCTCAAATTACAAGCAGCTTCCCTTTGATTTCCCTAGTCTTGAAGTCTACCAAGCTTGAAATCTAATTCTGCTCTCTCCAAATTATTTTTGTATTCTCTTGTGTATGTTCCCATTCAATCCTATTTTCTTAGTCTGGTCCAAACCAGGTTTATCTCACACTCATATTTTTTTAACTTGGTTTTAATTTGTTCTTCTGATCTTATTCTCTCCTCCAGTATGTACTATGTACTTTAGTTTGCCAGACTGCACTTTTTAAAATAAGGCAAAGCCATGAAAGCAAAGTAATCATGGGATTCTCTCCCCCCAAGCCCTTGTTTCCTCCTCGCTCCTTCTTTTTCTTCCTCTTTCTTCCCTCCCTACGGGCTTCCCTCCATTCTTATTTCCATTCTTTTCTTTCTTCCTTCCATTATTTTTCTCTCTGCCCTCCCACATTCTACTTTAGTTCCACTTTTCTCCCATTTGTCTGTCTTCTATTTATTTTTTTAATGAATTATTTATCAGGTATCATAGGAAAATGTCTTATCATTCTCATCACTTGAGGATGAGGGGGATATAAAGGTGAGAAAAATGTTAAATGTTCTTCAAGGGTTTATATAATATAGTGAGAAAAGCAAGTATGCAAACCACTAACTTGGTTCTTCAATTCTTCTTTTCATGCCAAGATGAGTTATTGCTTTGGTGTATTTTGCTGGTGCTCTCCACTTCATTCTTTAGAGAAACCAGGGTAGATATATGCTAACTTTCCCTCTTTCCCTCTAGATTTGTGAAAAAAGAAAGTCAAAGATTCTGGTATCCTCCCCATCCTATGATGGTGGGGAGGAGAAACTCCTTCTTCACCCCAAACTTCAAAAACTGCCGCCTCTTTACATGCCAAAGTATGCAGCTTCTTTGCAGCTTACACTTCTACAAATGGAAAGTGTCCTGCCACTGAGATGTGAGTGTAATACTAGAAGTTCTTAGTGCCGCTGATCTTTGCCCTGTGGCACAGCTATAATTATCTGACAAGGAAACCTAGTAGAGTTCACCAGGAAAATGCCATGTAATGACAGAGTATGTATAGGTGGCTGAGGATTATTGTGTAATTACACTGAACAGATCTAAAAGTAATTACCAGCATCCTACCCCTGGGGTTTAGAGGGAAAGACTAATCATGTGCACAGAGCCCCTTCCCTCAAAGCGAATCCCTCTTGTAAGGGTTTCCCAGCAGGAAGAGAGCAAAAGAGCCTTAATGATTCTATGTGGTCAAGCACTTTGCCTAAGAGCACTGCTGCTAACCCCATTGCTCTGGCCTGACTCCAACTCAGGAAACTACATTTTGCTGTCCTGTCTCTCCCATTCCACTTTCACCCCGAGAAGTTTCTGTCCAGTTGTAACTGTGTTCACTGCTCGTATTCATAAACCTAGCATGGCATGGACTCATTCCATTTCATGCTGCCTGGCAACTGATAGGCACTCATGGTATGAATTTCCCACTCTGGTAGGGAGATGCGATGTGCTAATATGGCAACATCAGGCAGAATGTGGTGAGTTCCTTAAGAAAGTTAAGGAAACATAGACGTAAGAGAGGTTAGTTTCAATAGACGTTTTCAATAAAAAGGATCATAGATGGCTCCATGGAGAAAGGCAATTTATACTGGGCATTGAAAGATGGGCAAAAACTGTTGGTAAGGTAGGGATAATGGAAGGGAAGGAAATGACAAAGAGAAAAAATACCATAAACAAATTTATGGAAGCATGAGAGAGAAGGAACACTTGGAAAAGGACAAGAAGTCATTTGGAATGTCTCGTACATGAAAGTGACTTGTCAGTCAGAAGGGTTGAAAAGTGGAGTGAGGTCAGATTGTGGAGGGCTTTGGATACCAAATTAATGTGTGTGAATTTTATTCCTAATGGAATAGAGAGCTACTTAGTGGAGGAATATGATTAGGGATTGACTTTAAGAAAACTGATATGGCCACACTGTGAAAGGTAGGTTAGGATTGGAGAGGGGGATTTTCAAATCTTGGAAAAGATTTGAGGTTGAATGCTCTGTAAGAAACCCTTTGTAATATCAAATTGAAAAGGAGTTGGGACCACTAGGTGAGCAGCTCAGGAAATGGAAAGGAGAGGACATTTTAAAAGAAGCATTTTATAGGTTCAGTGAGCAGATTAGATTTAGAATTTGAAGTGAGGGATGAGAAAGGAATGATGTGAAGGGGACATAGTCATATGTCATGAGAATGGCACTGTTATTGCTGGAGACAGCAGACACATAGGAGAAGCCACAGCAGGAAGGTGAGTTCAGCTCTGATGGGTGGTGCTTCAGAAAAGATTTGCAATCCTTTTTAGGAACAGAAAGGATAATTTTCCCTAAACTAGTGGCTCTTCCAGGAAGCAGAAAAAGTACTGTCTTTCTCTAGTCCTCCATTTCCTCTTCCAAAGAATGAGGGCATCAACCAGGAAGATGGCAAACGTCTCAGCTAATACATGCAACCTGCCTTCTAGGAAGAGCTCAGAAGAGCAAGGAGAGATGAGCCCCTGTCTGTCTATAACAGGCTTATAATGTATAAAACCAAGCAAATCAAAATTTGGCTACCTGTATATTTTCTGTAAGAACACATTTATAAAGTAACAGTGGAGATTATTGGTACCAAATTACCACATTACAATGTGCTGCCTGTAATTACCGTCATTCTGTTGGCTGACTTACATAATCATAAGTCTGGGAAACATGAAACTATATGCCATGAATTGTATCTCCTCAACCCTGCTCAGGTCCCCCATCTCAGCATTATATGGGGGGTTCATAAGTGTAGCAAGAAAACAAGTTTGTATTTGTGGTTTCACTCTGAAGAAAAAAAGTTCTGGCAAATGCTAAAAATACATTTTAAGTGCTTATGAAATGATCTCTGCTTATGGAGTATGTGTACTTGTGTAAATAGTTAAGGTCTTTTGGGTTGAGTCCTTTTTTGTGTGTATGTTTGGTTTTTCTGCCTTCAAAAGCAATGTGGATGTTCATGTTCCTAGCTTTCTTGCCTTTTATTAAATAGTGTCAGGCAAATCAAAGAAGAAACAATTTACTATGTATACCCTCTGAGCTCTGTTCTGAAAAGAAGATTTGGGTGGAGGGGTGGAAAAAAAGAAAGAAATCTCCTTTAGGATGCTTATATTTACATGAAGAGCTTTTCTCAAAATAATGGAGAAACAGATAAATTACAGAGAAGTCTTAATTTTGAATGCATGCTGGCCTATATCTTTATTTCACAAAGGTAGGAGACAAAATATTAGGTTGGCAGTGAAATAATCTGAGCACATAGCACTGAAGCTGTTGGGAGTCATTTCCTGGACAGATACACTTTCTCTTTTTCTCTTTAGGATGTTCAGGGATCTTCAACCAGTGAAGAGGTGACAGGCTTCTGATTCCTATGTTCTGTAGGATGACATGGCCTAAGATAGCACTGTCCAACAGAAATTTAATGAGAGCTACAAAGTTAATTTAAAATTTCAAGAAGCCACATTAAGAAAAAGAAACAGGTGAAATTAATTTTGATATAATATTACGGTTAACTCAATATGATGAAAATATCATAATTTCAATAAGTATATTAGTTTCCAGGGGCTGCTATAACAAATTATCACAAACTTGGAGGATTCAAACAATTAAAATTTATTCTCTCACAGTTCTGGAGGTCAGAGTCTGAAATCAGTTTCATTGGACCAAAATCAAGGTTTCAACAAGGCCATACTTTCTCCAAAGGCTCTAAGGACAAATCTTTCTTTTGCTTTGTCCAGTTTCTGGTGGCTGCTGGCATTCTTTGGCTGGTGGCTGCATCACTCCAGTCTTTGCCTCCATGGTCAGGTTGTCTCCTCTTTTGTGTATGTCCAAATATTCCTATACCTTTCACTTATAAGCATGTGATTAAATTTAAGGCCCATCTGGATAATCCCAGATAATCTTCTCATCTCAAAATCTTTAAGCATGTCTGTAAAGACCCTTTTCGCAAATAAGGTACAAGTTGCAGGGTTTAGTAGCTGATATCGTTGGGTCACCATTATTCAGATTATTACATAGTGTAATTAATATAAAAAGGATTAATCAGATATTTTACATTTTTGCACTTTTTTGAACTCTAATGTACATTCCCCACTTGTAGCACATCTTAAACTGGATGCTAAATTTTCAATGGCTTAAATGAAATGTAGTCCTACCTTACCAAGGAAGTTGTGTTTGACAGAAAAATATTCCACATTGTTTCAGGTTTTTAAGATTTTTTTTTTTGATTTGGGCCATTTTTAAAGTCTTTATTGGATTTGTTACAATATTGCTTCTCTTTTATGTTTTGGTTTCTTGGCCATGGGGCATGTGGGATCTTAGCTCCCCGACCAGGGATCAAACCTGCACCCCCTGCATTGGAAGGCAGTCTTAGCCATTGGACCTCCAGGGAAGTTCCCTGTTTCAGGTTTTTAAATTTAAATTAAAATTGAAGAGATGAAAGATTTAGTTCTTCAGCGGCACTAGCCATATTTCAGGTGCTAAATAACCATATATGGCTACTGGCTGCCGTTTTAGAGAGTGTAGGTCTAGGAGGTCCCTGGTTTTTCTCCTCTTTCCTCAAGCCAATAAAATACATATAGTCATGTTTTGTGTACAATTATCCAAATATACATTTCCCCATATATAATTTATTTTTGAGACTAACAGTCACCTTAATGGTAGCTTCCTCCACCCCCGCACTTATATTTTGCAAGTGAGTAAACGACCTACACAGAATACATGGGTTGACAAAGAACTCACTGGTCCTTAGTGATGGATGTGTGCTTGAATTCAGCAGTATTTCCATGGCATCCTACTGTATTTTTCCAATAGCATGTTTTAATACTGAAACCGTGAGAATTTTCCTCCCATTCAGAAGTTCACGCTTAGTTTAGCAGCAACCTTGCCAGAGGTTGAATCCTGCCCAAAAACATTGTTAAATAAGATAAGGGCATGAAAACAGTGGCATCTAGTTCTCTCAGTTAAGAATTATAATTTTTGATGAAATTGAAAGAAAACCCTTTGCAAAGAAATTATGGTTCTGCATTTTGTGCATATGACATGTCTACTTTGCTATACAATTACAGTTAAGTGATGCTATATTAGCATTTGCACTATATATTATATTGCATAAATTTTGTAATTTTGGTTAAAATAAATAACATATATTTTGTATTATTTTCTATTTTTCACAGTGTGTTTTATGCATTATTTCATTTGATTTCTTAAGTAGCCCTCCAATTTGATAAGAAAAAATTACTTATGAGCATATCAAGACACAGTTTTAAAGACAATGCATATGAGTATATGTTTGTTGAATAAAATGAATAAAGGAAAATAGAATAGGGAAATATCAAAAAATAAAACAATTAAATTTACCAGAGACTGAAGATAGAAATGGAAAATGTCTTAGTCCATGGTATAACAGTTGGTGGGTATTAGAAGTCACATATATTGTATGTAGTACAGCCTTGTCAATGTCAAAATTCTGATGACTCGGTTCTTTTTCAGTGGCTGCTTTTGACATTTCAGCTCTGCAGAGTTCTGAGGACCCTCTTCTGTGTCAAATAGATATTCTATCTCCTCAGCTGAGCCTCCCCCCATTACCTCACTCCTCCCCTCCCCATCCTCTCTTCATGTGGTGCTGTTGCTGGTGATATTGACAGACTAAAGGATTGCTCTTTCCCCATAGCCCCACAAGGTAAATTAAAAAAGAAAAGTCAAAGCTATTTCTGGACACTCTCACACTTAGGGACTCCCAACTCAATACATCTTGGTTGCTTGGAAATGATGCTTATTAATAAGTGAGGAAACCACAGTTATTTCATGAGGCTTCAGGGTCACCTATTTAGGGGATAATTTGCTTCCCAAACATACTTTTGCTTCAGATTCTTTTAAGTTGTTGAGCACAAGATATTTGACATTAAAGCAATTACTGTTATCAGATCGGTAAATGCAGTAAATAATCAGAGGAGCTGGGGACAATTTCCAAAATCTTTCCAAATTCTAACGTGAAATTTCTTAGCAATTAGCCCTCCAGTGGTTACAATCATTCATAGAATCAAAATATGTCTACATAAAATGAGATTAAACTAGCATTCCTTTCCAGAAAGAAAAAAATGGCAAGAAATAGAAAATACTGTATGTTAAAGATATGTAATCTTAGTTTATGAAATATGCAATTAAGGAGGGAGCTTTCAGATAATGTGACACTTTGAGCTTTGATTTGATGTCTAATCTCTTGAACCTGATATTGAACCTCTTGAAATGACTACAACAATATAATGTTAGAAAAAAAAAGCCTGCTTTAGAGTTGGAAGGTAGGAAAGTACCTTCTACAGGTAAACCCTTCAAAAAATTTCTGATACATATGACATTAAAAATTGATGGATATCAAGAAGATGAGAAGACAGGTCACAAAATATTCACAAAAGACACAACTGATAAAGGGCTGTTATCTAAAATATACAAACAATTCTGAAAAGTAAATAAAAAAATAAACACACTGATTAAAAATGGGCCAAAGATTTTAACAGGCATCTCACAAAAGAAGATATACAGATGGCAAATAAGCATATGAAAAGATACTCCACATGACATGTCATTGGGGAAATGCATATTAAAACAACAATCAGATACCCCTACAAACCTATTAGAATGGCCAAAATCAAGAACTCTGACAACACCAAATGCTGATGAGAATATGGAGCAATAGGAACATTTATTCAATGCTGGTAGGAATTCAAAATAGTATGCCAATTTGAAGGGAAGTATGGCAGTTTCTTACAAAATTAAACATACTGCTACCATACAGTTGTGCTCCTTGGTATTTACCCAAAGTTGTTGAAAACTTGTGCCCACACAAAAAAAGTGCACACAGATATTTATAGCAACTTTATTCATAATTTCCAAAACCTGGAAGTGACCCAGATATCTTTCAGTAGGTGAATGAATAAATGAACTATGGTATAGCTAGACAATGGAATATTATTCAGCACTAAAAAGAAATGAGCTCTTCAGCCATGAAAATGGAAGAACCTTATATACACGTTACAAAGTGAAAGCAGCCCATCTGAAAAGGCTTCATGCTGTATGACTCCGACTATATGACATTCTGGAAGAAGCAAAACTATGGAGATAGTAAAAAGGTTAGTGGTTGCCAGGGATTTAGGATAGAGGAGGAAAGGAGGAATAGGTCGAGCACAGAGGATTTTTAGGGCAGTGAAAATACTCTGTGTGATACAATAATGATGGATACATGTCATTATATGTTTGTCCAAACTCATAGAATGTATTGTACAAACCAAGAGTAAACCTTAAGGTAAGCTATAGCCTGTGGATGACAATGTGTCAATGTAGGTTCATCCTTGATTAAAAACGTACCACTCTGGTGGGGGAAGTTGATAATGGGGAAGGCTATGCGTGTGTGGAAGTAGGGAGTATTTGGGAAATCTCTGTACCTTCATCTCAATATGGCTGTGAACATAAAATTGCTCTAAATTTTTTTCTTAATTAAAGAAAATAGATGGATATGTTTGGTAAGACGGCAGGTTAGTGGCACCTTTGTCTTGCCTTCCTGACATTAACTGAAAACAAAAAGAATAATGAAAGCAGCAAACACCATCTTCAACCAAGAGAGAAAATAATTGCAACCTCAAGGCTGTGAAGAATGGCACTAAGGACCTGTAAAATAAGACTTAGAGGAGGAAAATAGACTTAGAGGAGGAAACAGAGAACACATTGAGCCCTTAAAGAACTTGAGCCCTGTGTGAAATCTTCCATAAGAATTTTAGACATACTAAAGAGCAAAATTCTATGACCCTTAGCTTGTAATATAAGTCTAATTTTGTGGAGGGCTTCTGGAGCAACCCTGTCTGACACTACAGACAGGAAGAAGAGATGGACCTGACTGAAAAAAACAGACAAGACATTTTTCCAAGAAAGCAGGCTATTGGGTGTGTGGTAGGCAGAATAATGGCCCTAAAAAGTTGTCTATGTCATAATCCTTAGAACCTATAGATTACATGGCAAGGGGAAATTAAGTTTACAAACAGAATCAAGAGGGCTAATCAATGACCTTTATATGGAAGATTACCTTGTATTATATAGGCAGAACCTATGTAATCACAAGGGTCCTTAAGTGGGAAACAGGGAGGCAGAAAAGTCAGAACCAGCAAGAAAACATTGAAAGAAAGACTCAACCAGCCATTGCTGATTTTGAAGATGGAAGGTGGCTACAAGCCAAGGAATGTAGGCAGCCCCTAGAAGCTGGAAAGACGAAACTGATTCTTCCCCAGGGGCCCCAGAAAGGAACACAGCCCTACCAGTGCCTAAATTTTAGCTCAGTGAAACCCATTTTAAACTTCTGACCTGCAGAACTGTAAGATAATAAATTTGTGTTGCTTTAAGCCACTAAGTTTGTGGTAATTTGGTACAGCAGCCACAAGAAACTGATACATGGTGTGACAAAACAAAGAAGAAATAGAAGATGGTAATCCATCTTGCAGTTGACAAGTTTAGTCTGCTAAAGAGGTGTGATAGTAAATTAAATCTTTTCACTGAAGACTGCTAAATGAGGCTTTGCTCTAATAATAATTACTACTAAGCACTTACCATGTACCAGACACTGCACTAAGTGCATTACATGAATTATTTGCTTTAATCTTGAGCAGAACCCTATGAAGAAGGTGTTATTGTTACACAGTTTTAAAATCAGAGCATGAGGCTCAGGGAGTAGAAGAAAACTGCGAAGGTTATAGAGCTAAGAACAGTTGGCATCAGAATTCAGATCTGTATACTCTGATTTCAAACCCAGAGCATCTTGTTAGCCCAGAGCAAAGACACACTTATAAAGTATGGTATTGGTAAGGAATTGACTGCAGACCAAAATCAAAGCTGTCTGTTAATCCACTTGAGTTCTCTTCTCTCTTCTATGATACATCAACCAAGAGCTGATCATATGAATAAACAGTCAACATTCAAAGTAATAACAAGAAAAAATTAAACAGTCCCTGCAAGTCTGTAAGGAAAAGAAAAATGAAAAAACAAAACCAAGGTGCAGAATATAAAGTATAGAAATTACATCATAAAGCAGATGACAATTATGGGTCAACATAACTCCAGGAAATCAAAGAAATGAAAGAAAAATGACCTCGTGACACAAGAGTTTAAAAAATGAATATATGGAGATCCCAGGGAGAGGACTGGGGTTGGCTGCATGAACACAGCCTGAAGGGGGTTAGTGCACCACAGCTAGCAGGGAGAGAGTCCAGGAAAAACTCTGGACCTGCCTAAGAGGCAAGAGATGATTGTTTTGAGGTGCACAAGGAGAGGGGATTCAGAGTACCGCCTAAATGAGCTACAAAGACAGGCAAGAGTCACGGCTATCAGCGTGGACACTAAGGATGGGCATGAAACACTAAGGCAGCTGCTGCAGCCACCAAGAAGCCTGTGTGCAAGCACAGGCCACTATCCACACCTTACCTCCCAGGAGCCTGTGCAGCCCACCACTGCCAGGGTCCCATGATCCAGGGACAATTTCCCCAGAGAACACATGGCGTGCCTTAGGCTGTTGCAACATCACTCTGGCCTCTGCTGCCTCAGGCTCGCCCTACATTCCATACACTCCTCCCTCCTCCCAGGCCTGAGTGAGCCAGAGCCCCCGAATTAGCTGCTACTTTAGCCCCATCCTGTCTGGGCAGGGAACAGATGCCCTCAGGTGACCTAAACACAGAGGCAGGGCCAAATCCAAAGCTGAACCCCAGGAGCTGTGCGAACAAAGAAGAGAAAGGGAAATTTCTCCCAGCAGCCTCAGGAGCAGCAGATTAAATCTCCACAATCAACTTAATGTAGCCTGCATCTGTGGAATATCTAAATAGACAATGAATCACCCCAAAATTGAGGCGGTGGACTTTAGGAGCAAACATAGACTTGGGGTTTGATTTCTGCATCTAATTTGTTTCTGGTTTTATGTTTATCTCAGTTTAGTATTTAGAGCTTATTATAATTGGCAATTTGTTTACTGGTTTGGTTGCTCTTTTCCTTTATATATATATATATATTTTTTTCCTTTTTCTCTTTTAGTGAGTATGTATGTGTAGGTTTCTTTGTGTGATTTTGTCTTTACAGCTTTACTTTTACCATTTGTCTTAGGGTTCTGTCTGTCTCTGTTTTGTTTTGTTTTTTGTTTTCATCACTTGTTATCATTGGTAGGTTTGTTTTTCTGGTTTGGTTGCTCTCTTCTTTCTTTCTCTTTTTTGATTAATTTTTATTTTTTTACTTTAATTTTTTTTATTTTTTGTTTTAATGACTTTTCTTTCTTTTATTTTTCTACCTTTTCTTTTGAGCTGTGTGTCTGACAGGGTCTTTGTGCTCTGGCCAGGTGTCAGACCTGAACCTCTGAGGTGGGAGAGCCAAATTCAGGACATTGAACCACCAGGGACTTCCTGGCTCCATGTAATATCAATTGGCGAGAGCTGTCCCAGAGATCTCTGTCTCAACGCTAAGAACCAGCTCCACCCAATGGCCAGCAAGCTCCAGTGCTGGAAACCCCATGCCAAACAACTAGCAAGATAGGAACACAACCCCACACATTAGCAGAAAAGCTGCCTAAAATCATAATAGGGTCACAGACACCCCAAAACACACCACCAGGTGCAGCCTGCTCACCAGAAAGACAAGATCCAGCCTCATCCACAGAAACACAGGCACCAGTCCCCTCCACTAAAAACCTACACAACCCACTGAGCCAACCTTACGACCTGGGGGCAGACACCAAAAACAATGGGAACTATGAATGTGCAGCCTGTGAAAAGGAGACCCCAAACACAGTAAGTTAACCAAAATGAGAAAACAGAGAAATACACAGCAGATGAAGGAGTAAGGTAAAAATCCACCAGACCAAACAAATGAAGAGGAAACAGGCAGTGTACCTGCAAAAGAATTCAGGGTAATGATAGTAAAGATGGTGCAAAATATTGGAAATAGAATGGAGAAAATACAAGAAACCTTTAACAAGGACCTTGAAGAACTAAAGAGCAAACGAACAATGATGAAATTATGATGAACAACATAATTAACTTCATTTTAATAAATGAAATTAAAAATTCTCTAGAAGGAATCAACAGCAGAATAACTGAGGCAGAAGAATGTATAAGTGACATGGAAGGTAAATAGTGGAAATAACTACCACAGAGCAGAATAAAGACAAAAGAATGAAAAGACTTGAGGGCAGACTCAGAGACCTCTGGGCCATTAAATGCACCAATATTCAAATTATAAGGGTGCCAGAGGAAGAAGAGAAAAAAAAAAGGGACTGAGAAAATATTTGAAGAGATTATAGTTGAAAACTTCCCTAATATGGGAAAGGAAATAGTCAATCAAGTCCAGGAAGTACAGAAAGTCCCATACAGGATAAATCCAAGGAGAAAAACGCCAAAACACATATTAATCAAACTATCAAAAATTAAATACAAAGAAAAAATATTAAAAGCAGCAAGGGAAAACCAACAAATAACATACAAGGGAGTCCCTATAAAGTTAACAACTGATCTTTCAGCAGAAACTCTGCAAGCCAGAAGGGGAGTGGCAGGACATATTTAAAGTGATGAAAGGGAAAAACCACAAAGAAGATTACTCTATGCAGTAAGGATCTCATTCAAATTTGATGGAGAAATTAAAAGCTTTACAGACAAGCAAAATCTAAGAAAATTCAGCACCACCAAACCAGCTTTACAACAAATGTTTAAGGAACTTCTCTATGCAGGAAACACAAGAGAAGGAAAAGACCTACAATGACATACCCAAAACAATTAAGAACATGGTAATAGGAGCATACATATCAATAACTACCTTAAACATGAATGGATTAAATGCTCCAACCAAAAAACACAGGCTCACTGAATGGATACAAAAACAAGACCCATATATATGCTGTCTAGAAGAGACCCCCTTCAGACCTAGGGACACATACAGACACATACAGACTGAAAGTGAGGGGATGCAAAAAGATATTCCATGCAAATGGAAATCAAAAAAAAGCTGGAGTAGCAACAATACTTTAAAATAGACTTTAAAATAAAGAATGTTACAAGAGACAAGGAAGGACACTACATAATGATCAAGGGATCAATCCAAGAAGAAAATATAACAATTATACATATATATGCACCCAACACAGGAGCACCTCAATATATAAGACAAATGCTAACAGCCATAAAAGAGGAAATCGACAGTAACACAATAATAGTAGGAGACTTTAACACCCCACTTACACCAATGGAGAGATCTTCCAAACAGAAAATTAATAAAGAAACACAAGTTTAAATGATACATTAAAAAAGATGGACTTAATTGATATTTATAAGACATTCCATCCAAAACAACAGAATACAGTTCCTTCTCAAGTGCTCATGCAAAATTCTCCAGGATAGATCAAATCTTGGGTCACAAACCAAGCCTTGGTAAATTTAAGAAAATTGAAATCGTATCAGGTATCTTTTCTGACCACAACACTATGAGACTAGATATCAATTACAGGAAAAAATCTGTAAAAAATTAAAAAAAAACATGGAAACAAAACAATACACTAGTAAATAACTAAGAGATCACTGAAGAAATCAAAGAGGAAACCAAAAAAACCTGGAAACAAATGGCAATGAAAACACAATGACTAAAAACCTTTGGGATGTAACAAAAGCAGTTCTAAGAGGGAAGTTTATAGCAATACAATCCTACCTCAAGAAACAAAAAAAAAAATCTCAAATAAACAACCTAACGTTACACCTAAAGCAATTAGAGAAAGAAGAACAGAAAACCCCCAAAGTTAGCAAAAGGAAAGAAATCATAAAAATCAGATCAGAAATAAATGAAAAAGGAATGAAAGAACAATAGCAAAGATCAATAAAACTAAAAGCTGGTTCTTTCAGAAGATAAACAAAATTGATAAACCATGCCCCACACTCATCTAGAAAATAAGGGAGAAGACTCAAATAAATAGAATTAGAAATGAAAAAGGAGAAGTAACAACTGACACTGCAGAAATACAAAGGATCATGAGAGATTACTACAAGCAGCCCTATGCCAATAAAATGGATAACCTGGAAGAAATGGACAAATTCTTAGAAAAGCACAACGTTCTGAGACTGAACCAGGAAAAAATAGAAAATATAAACAGACCAATCACAAGCACTGAAATTGAAACTGTGATTAAAAGTCTTACAACAAGAAAAGTCCTGAACCAGATGGCTTCACAGGCAATTTCTATCAAACATTTAGAGAAGAGCTAACACCTATCCTTCTCAAACTCTTCAAAAATATAGGAGAGGGAGCAACACTCCCAAACTCATTCTACGAGGCCACCATCACCCTGATACCAAACCAGACAAAGATGTCACAAAAAAAGAAAACTACAGGCCAATATCACTGATGAACATAGATGCAAAAATCCTCAACCAAATTCTAGCAAACAGAATCCAACAGCACATTAAAAGGATCATACAAGATGATGAAGTGGGGTTTATGCCAGGAATGCAAGGATTCTTCAATATATGCAAATCAATCAATGTGATACACCATATTAACAAACTGAAGGATAAAAACCATATGATAAACTCAATAGATGCAGAAAAAACTTTTGACAAAATTCAACACATATGTATGATAAAAACCCTCTAGAAAGTAGTCATAGAGGGAACTTACTTCAACATAATAAAGGCCATATATGACAAACGCACAGCTAACATCATTCTCAATGGTGAAAAACTGAAACCATTTCCACTAAGATCAGGAACAAGACAATGTTGCCCACTCTTACCATTATTATTCAACATAGTTTTGGAAGTTTTAGCCACAGCAATCAGAGAAGAAAAAGAAATAAAAGGAATCCAAATTGGAAAAGAAGAAGTAAAGCTGTCACTGTTTGCAGATGACAAAATACTATATGTAGAGAATCCTAAAGATGTTACCAGAAAACTGCTAGACTAATCAATGAATTTGGTAAAGTAGCAGGATACAAAATTAATTCACAGAAATCTCTTGCATTCCTAAACACTAATGATGAAAAATCTGAATGAGAAATTGAGGAAACACTCCCTTTTACCATTGCAACAAAAAGAATAACATACCTAGGAATAAACTTACCTAAGGAGACAGAAGACTTGTATGCAGAAAACTGTAAGACACTGATGAAATAAATTAAAGATGATACAAACAGATGGAGAGATATACCCTGTTCTTGGATAGGAAGAATCAACATTGTGAAAATGACTATACTACCCAAAGCAATCTACACATTCAATGCAATCCCTATCAAACTACCAGTGACATTTTTCACAGAACTAGAACAAAAAATTTCACAATTTGTAGGGAAACACAAAAGACCTCGAATAGCAAAACAATCTTGAGAAAGTAAAATGGAGCTGGAGGAATCAGGCTCCTGCACTTCAGAGTATACTACAAAGCCATAGTAATCAAGACAGTAAGGTACTGCCACAAAAATAGAAATATAAATCAATGGAACAGGATAGAAAGCCCAGAGATAAACCCACTCACATATGGTCACCTTATTTTTGGTAAAGAAGGCAAGAATATACAATGGAGGAAAGACAGGCTCTTCAGTAAGTCATGCTGGGAAAACTACATGTAAGTAGAAGACAGCTACATGTAAAAGAATGAAATTAGAACACTTCCTAACACCATACACAAAAATAAACTCAAAATGGATTAAAGGCCGAATTGTAAGGCCACACACTATAGAACTCTTGGAGGAAAACATAAGAAGAACACTCTATGACATAAATCACAGCAAGATCCTTTTCAATCCACCCCTAGAGAAATGGAAATAAAAACAAAAATAAACAAATGGGACCTAATGAAACTTAAAAGCTTTTGCACAGCAAAGGAAACCATAAGCAAGACGAAAAACCAACCCTCAAAATGGGAGAATATATATGCAGATGAAGCAACTGACAAAGGATTAATCTCCAAATTATACAAGCAGATCATGCAGCTCAATATCAAAAAAAGCAAATAACGCAATCCCAAAATGGGCAGTCGACCTAAATAGACATTTCTCCAAAGACATACAGATTGCCAACAAACACATGAAAGGATGCTCAACATTGCTAATCAATTCAGAAATGCAAATCAAATCCACAATGAGGTATCACCTCACACCAGTCAGTATGGCCATCATCAAAAATTCTACAAACAATAAATGCTAGATAGGGTGTGGAGAAAAAGGAACCCTCTTGCACTGTTGGTGGGAATGTAAATTGATACAGCCACTATGGAGAACAGTATGGAGGTTCCTTAAAAAACTAAAAATAGAACTACCATATCACCCAGCAATCCCACTACTGGGCATATACCCTGAAAAAAACCATAATTTAAAAAGAGTCATGTTCCACAATGTTCACTGCAGCACTATTTACAATAACCAGGACATGGAAGCAACCTGTCTATTGACAGATGAATGGATAAAGAAGATGTGGCACATATATGCAATGGAATATTATTCAGCCATAGAAAGAAACAAGACTGAGTTATTTGTAGTGAGGTGGATGGACCTAGAGTCTGTCAAACAGAGTGAAGTAAGTCAGAAAGAGAAAAACAAATACCATATGCTAACACATATATACGGAATCTAAGGAAAAAAAAAGGTTCTGAAGAACATAGGGGCAGGACAGGAATAAAGATGCAGATGTAGAGAATGGACTTGAGGACATGGGCAGGTGGAAGGGTAATCTGGGACGAAGTGAGAGTGACATGGAGATATATACACTACAGTATGTATAATAGAGAGCTAGTGGGAAGCAGCTGCATCTCATGCAGATATGAGCTTGGTGCTTTGTGTCCACCTAGAAGGGTGGGATAGTGAGGGTGGGTGGGAGATGCAAGAGGGAGTAGATATGGGGATATATGTATATGTATAGCTGATTCACTTTGTTATAAATCAGAAAGTAACACAGCATTGTAAAGAATTATACTCCAATAAAGATGTTAAAAATGAATATAATGGATTAAAGAAAAATAAGACAACAGAATGTGATGAAAATTGAGCTGACAGAGTTCAGGAATCAAATAGAAGGGGGAAATTTCAGAAATGAAAGTCCTGTTAATAGCAGCAAAAAAGGGAATAGATACTCTGGAAACCACAGGAAAGGACATGGAGGACAGAACCGAAAAAAAGAAATACAAGTGAATGGAAATGAGTAAAAGGAAAATAATAGATATGGAATTTATATAAAGATTTAACAGGCACATCATTGGAATCAATTAGGAAGATAGTACAAATGAAACACTAAAAATTCCAAGTTATATAGAAAATATTCATGAAATAGATGAAATGATAGATTTACAGTGTGTCTAAAGATATACAATCATAAACACCAAGACACAGCTGGTAAAGTTATAGTACTTCCATGGCCAAGAGAGAATCCACTGATATAGGTACCACCCCCTCCTCAAAAAGCCAAGCCTCTTATTAAGAATCAGGCTAGCATCATACTTAACCACACCAAATCCAGCATTAGAAGTCAATAGAATGCTGTCTATAGAGTTCTAAGGCAAAGAAAGCTTTATCAAGAAACTTATAAAAAGCCAAAACTCATTCCAATTAAGGCAAGAAATAGATATTTTACACATGAAAAAAGTCTAGAAATTAGTAATCATGAGCCTTTTAAAATGAACTTGAAAAAATTTCAGATACCTGGAAAATCAATAGGGAACTCTTGAAAATAGGTGAGGTGGTGAAAATTGTTCTAAATTAATACAGGCTAAGGCTAACCTATTGAGGGAATAATAATGTAGAAATAAAAATATAAGTAAATATCCCAAAATTTGAAGTAGTGAGGGATGAGGACAGAAGATAGTAGAAATGGGTAGATTTCCTCATCTTTCAGAGCAGAGGAGCTACATATACTGTTAAATGAGATACATCAAATAATCACTGTTTGAGTGTATTACTCTAATGTATAAAGGTAACCATTAGTAGAAATGAAATTGAGTGGAGGAAAAAAATGTAAGAAATGGGAGTGTCAGTGTACAAATCCCTTGTCTTCTATGTTTAAAGATTATAATTAAAGAAATACAGGTTTGAGGCCATTATCCCAAGTTGTAGATATCATTACTAGAATTTATATAAAGAGACAAGAAATTTCTAAATTATCTGGAATAAACTCATAAACATGCAAATCATAATAAATATATACCGCTTTGTGGGAAAATAAGAACAAGGCTTAAGACTTTAAAACACAATGACAGAATTAAGACCAAACGTATCTGTCATATACATAAACGTTAACAGGATATACATATTAAAAATAAGTTGCTCTAGGGATTAATAAAGAAGGAATACCCAAGATATTATGTATAAAAGAGACATATCTAAAACAGTAATCTTGACCAAGTTAGGTTAATCCTATGAGCATATGGTTAGTTCCATGTTAGCAAATCTAACAATAAAAATACATGATGCTAAAAAAATATGGTCAATACCCATAGGAAACAAAACAAAAAAAAAGCAATTGGTGAAATATCTCATTAAATATTGAAGAAAATAATTTTAAAACTTTCTCTCCTTCTCCTTCTCTCTCTCTCTCTCTTTCATTTATACATTTATATATCTTAATTAAAATCCAGCATTAGGTTTAATGAAAAAAAAAAGTCACATTTTCCTTAAAATTAGCCATACATAAGCCAACGGTGCCTACCATGCTTACTAGAATTAAACAATGTCCCAAAATCTAGATGTACTTGCCAATAAATTAGACAAGAGAAAGAAATAAAAAGTATAAAACTTGAAGAAAGCAAAATTATTATGACATAGAGGTAAAATTCTATATGTGAAGACTCAAAAGGAAAAAAAAATAACTATTAGAATTTATGAGAATTCAAAAAATTGCAAATTACAAAATTAACACTTAAAAAAACTCTTGCATACTAGCAGTCAATTGAAAGAGAAGGCAGCATTGTCAATAACAACAAAAATGATAATATATTGAAAGTTTGGCTTGTTAAGGAATATTCAGAATCTATTAGGAGAAGTCCCCCCATCTAGGAACATAAATAGAAATGTCCACTCTTTTCTATAGGGATACTTATTACTGTGAATATGTCAAGAGGAACTATAAAAAATAATGTAATGAAAGTTAGGAAAAGAGATTTTTCACAAATAAAGGACGATCAAATACTGTCAAATACTGAGGAGGGACAAAATAAGATAAAAACTTTTAAAAATTCTTTAGATTTGAAAATTAGGTGGTTATTGGTGAACTTAACTTCAGTGAGAACAACGTAGAGGTGGGCAAGATCAATTTTAAAAGAGAGAGAGGAAGGATAACTGAAGAAGACAGGTGCAATCCTAGTGGAAGAAGGAGAGAAACAAGAATCAGGGTGGAAGGATGCCTTGTCCTTTGAGCTAGAGGGAAAAATGGAAGAAGAATGAAAATATGGAAGTTCTCAACAGGTAGAACTGTGGCATGAAAACCAACAAAATAAAATTTTTAACAGGGGTAATGTCTGTATTTGGGATCAAAAATAAATTGACTAAAAAAGTTATGAGAGACAGAGTTAAATGAGAAACTCATTGCTTTTACTCAAGTTGCAAACTCAAAAGTGTGATAGTTGTTGGAAACATTTTTTTCCGTTACATTTGTAAATGGAAGTCCATGTCCGAATCAAATATTAGGATGGTTTCATTGTATTGATACAATGACAAGTCATGCCACACTTGAATGTCTGGGTCTAGTTTGGAGCACTGCCCTTTACAAGTCTAAAGTTGATGAACCTGTTCATCAGCCGTAAAGGCTGAAGCTTAGGCAAATGATGATTTGGGAAATTTGGAGAAAGGAACATTTTGAGAGAGGTATCCTGGAAGCCAATTTTAATATTTGAAGAGTTGTATGATTTCTTGTATCCTCTTTCCCCACCTCTGAGTACCAAGAGTTTTTTTTTAAAGATTGAAGATATATATATATATATATATATATATATATACACACACATACATGAATAAATCAATGCAATTGTGGTCATGAGGTGTTGAGCTCCTGTCTACTGGGGCACTACTCCCAATTATCCTATACTTTCAGGAAAAACAACAAATAGTCTATCATCTGGAAGTGAGCAGAGATTTCCACCATGCCCCTCCCCATCCTAGGCAACAAAAAAGAGAATATTAACTCAGCAAAAGAAATCATTGAGTGGTTTCTATGTATCGGGCATTGTGCTCAGTGTTGGGTAGAATTATAGGGTGGTAAATTTCAAGTCTTATAAAGATGAAGCTTCTAATAATTAAGTCTGTTAATAATTGAGCTGCCTGCTTTAAAAAGTGATGTGATCTCTGTCACTGGAAACATTCCAAGAGGGAGCTGTGTGAGCATCTTCCAGGTGTGCTTGAGAAATCTTGTTTTAGGGAATGAATTATACAAAGTAGTATCTCAATTACCATCTAGTGGGTTAAGGGATGCTATGCTTTGAATGCTGTCATTGGGCAACGTACATGGACTGGGTTTCTGTAAACTCCTAATGGACTACTCCCTCCAGTCCATCTTTTCCTGTTTCATCACCTCAGAATCTGAACTACTGCTCTCAATACTCAGCTTTTTGTGGTTGACCAGAAGTCATATTGTATGGCCACTAATTCCTTCCCTGTTCTCTGTAATCCTCCCCCAGCTAAATAGTCACCTTTTTGTTTCTATTATTCCATTGGTGCAGGTCTAGCAGTTTTGTGCAGTGTTGGAAGGTAAGGTGAGTACGAAGTTACCTGGTGTCAAATTGTTAGCTCATAATTTATTTATTCAACACATATGTATTGATTACCCATGGCAGTACAGCCATGCTACTGGTATTTCTAGAGTTCAGTAACAGTATTCACTTATTCTGCTTCATTTTTCCTCTGTGCTGGCATGTATGGATAGTTTTATTCACCCTTTATATCTCTTATTTCATGTCTTCTAGATCATCACTAGCAATCAGAGCCTTTTATTTTGATTTAAAAATAAGAGCTTTTGCTATTTTAGGACAGAGTAGTTGTGTTATTATTAAGTGTATATGTATGTATGTATTTTCCTAAGGTGAAAACTTAAGGTTTGGTTTTAATTTTATGGAAAGTACTTCTGGGGCACTCAGCTTTCTCTCTTATCACTGATTTCAGATAAAACCAAAAAAATCTTCATAAGCCCACTTTATTTACAGAGTTCCTTTCAGCTAACATACTTGAGCATTCACTCAATAAATATTCAACCAGTGCCATGCACTTTTCTAATTGTTATGGAAGCAAGAGTGAACAAGACAAAGTCCCTAACCCTCATGGAACCTTCATTACAATAAGGTTATCATTTATAGGAAAAATTCTGGGGTCATCTCTAAATTTTAAAGGATAAAAGATACAAAATATATTTATATCTATATTTATGTTTATGTTTGTATCTACATATATATGTATAAATATCTATAGCCATCTACAGAGGAGGAAGAGGTGTGTGTGTGTGTGTGTGTGTGTGTGTGTGTGTTGCCTAGATGGTTTGAGACACTAAATCTAGGTGAGTTGAAGACTGTATTTTCTGTTGAGAAAATATGAAAACAAAGAAGAGGAGAAATACAAGAAGGAAGAAAAACTGAGTATTTTTTAGATAACTCTCCCTCATCATAAAGAAGTGAAATAGTATTACTAGTCTCCCAGAGGAGTTATCTTCATTCAAAGTCCACCTAGGCTTGGTGTCTTGAAATACACAGAGTGGGGAGAGAGGGAGAGAGAGAGAAAATCAGAAAATATCTGTGGTGGGGACTTCCCTGGTGGCCCAGTGCTAAAGAATCCACCTTACAATGCAGGGGACACTGGTTCAATCCCTGGTTGGGGAACTAAGATCCCACATGCCCTGGGACAACTAAGCGTGTGCACCACAACTATTGAGCAAGCTCGCCTCTACTAGAGAGAGAAAACCCACACGCCACAACTAGAGAGAAGCCCGCCCATCACAGCTAGAGAGAGACCCGAGCGCTGCAACAAAGGGATCTCGCGCCGCCCCAACGAAAGATCCCGCAGGCCAAAAAAAAAAGAGGCAACATTTTTAAAAATTAAAAAAAAAAATCTGTGATGAAGACTGGGTAGGAGAAGAGAGGACTTGGTAGTATAGAAAACATATTCTAACTGGAAAATTCCATTTGCTTTCTCCTCCCCTATGTTCTTGAAACAAGATATGGAGAAAAGAAATGGCTAGTCCCCAAGAGCAACTGTACACCAGAGTATTGCTTTAGGAAGAGGAAGAGGAAGTGCAGGACCAAATGACTAGCCTGAGCTAGGCCTACTTAGATCTCTGTCGGGAATCACAGCCTGAGTTTTAGGCTGCCGAGGCTAAGGAGTTCTCTACTAGAATTCACAGGGTCCCTGAATATAAATAGGTAACTATTATATTTTCATTTTCACTAACTTCTAACCAGAATTTAGCATTTACTTCTATTATAAATGTAGGAAAGAAATCACAATGTGATTAGCAGAATTTATGGCCGTCATCAATAGAAATCACAGATACTTTTATACCACATCACAGTTGTTGCCGCTGTCTACAAATAACATTTGTGCTCATCACTACCTTGAGATTATGGTGGTTATTAGATCTACACTAGATCTTGTTATTTAATGTGTTAATAAAGACATATATGGTCTTATAGCACAATGTTTTCCTTAATTAGATAACTATCTCAATAAAACAAGTTTCCTTTGAAACTTACTCATTTTGGTTTTATATTTAAAAGCATGATTCTGAGAAGGGGTTTATAGGTTTCCCCAGACTGCCAGAGGGGTACATGGCACAGAAAAATTAAGATGCCTGTACTAGAGAGAAGAGGATACTACTAGAAATACCTGGACCAAAGAATGTACTACAGTCTGTCCAGCCATATTATTAACTCTTCATATTTTAAAGGGAGGTAGAATAAGGAAGAGGTGGTAACATGAAGGAGAGGCATTTTTTTTTTCCCCTTCCACAGAATTGATACAATTTCTTTCTCTGAGAGTTTCAATCAATTATAGATCCACAGAATTAAGGAATCTCTTGGGAGAGCAGGTAGGGATATCAATGCCTAATTTCAATTTCATGTTGTGAGAGGGTTGGAATCAGCATCATGGCAATGGAAATGATGCAGAGGAGCCATTTTGTTCCTTGTCATTTTGGCACTTATATTTAAGCTCTCTTTTCTAAATACACAGTCATTCATTTGTTTATAATTAGTTTTTTTATTGAGGTATAGCTGATGTACAATTATTAAAAAAGTTTTAGGTGTCCAACATAGAGATTCATAATTTTTAAACATTATACTCCATTTATACTTATTATAAAACATTGGCTATATTCCCTGTGTTGTACAATATATCTCTGTAGCTTATTTATTTTATACCTAATAGTTTATACCTCTTAGTCCCCACCCCTATATTTCCCCTCCCCTCTTCCCTCTCCCCATTGGTAACCGCTAGTTTGTTCTCTATATCTGTGAGTCTGTTTCTTTTTTGTTATATTCACTAGTTTTATTTTTTAGATTCCATGTATAAGTAACATCATACAGTATTTGTCTTTCTCTGTCTGCCTTATTTCACTTAGCATAATACCCTCCAAGTCCATCCGTGTTGTTGCAAAGGGCAAGACTGCATTCTTTTACACATTCATTTGTAAGGGTTTCAAAATTTTTAAAAGTGAGGTGAGACAAAAAGGTATAGTTCTACTAAACACTTCAAGAAAAGGAGTAGCTTTCTGGAGCATCCATGCTAAAGGAGCAATACAAGTTTGATCACGATAACAGACAGGATTATGCTGTGATGGTGGGTGGTGGTCAAAATGTAGCACAGGGCTTCCCTGGTGGCGCAGCGGTTGAGAATCCGCCTGCCAATGCAGGGGACACGGGTTCGTGCCCCAGTCCGGGAGGATCCCACATGCCGCGGAGCGGCTGGGCCCGTGCGCCATGGCCGCTGAGCCTGTGCGTCCGGAGCCTGTGCTCCTCAACGGGAGAGGCCACAACAGTGAGAGGCCCGCGTACCGCAAAAAAAAAAAAAAAAAAAAAAAAAAAATGTAGCACAATACGAAGAGTTTGTGTCCCACCATAGAGCAAATTTAGGTTAGTATTTTAAAGGGGGAGGAAGAAAAAGAGAAAAGAGGGGCCTATAACTCAAAGGATCTCTGAACTAAATTAATGTGTCAAGTGTATTTGATTCATTTTGAGGCACACAGCATGTCAGACAAAACTGGGAAGTCACACTAGCTTGTGTTAATAAGCTTTCCTTATTTGAAAAATGAAGGGAGTGGGACAGATAAGTTACGGAGGTCACTTCTGGTTCTAAGCTTTCTATGTTTAGAGCTTGTAAATTCTTTAAAAGTCAGATACAAGGCCTTATAACTCGTGTTCTCCAGCTATCCTCCACTCCCTGCCCATAGCATAGTGTGCTAAACACATTTCTCAGGTTGGTACTGAATGAGGGAAGCAGCACCACTGACTCTATAGATAACATGTATTGAGCTACCATGTGCCTGGCATTGTGTCCAATGACTTTTTCTCACGCCTCATTTAATCATCGTGTGACACCCCTAATGGGTGGGTGCATTAATTTTAAAAACGAAGAATGAGACTCAAAGACACAGAGCTCTCAATAACACAACCAGGATTTAAACTCATGTCAATCTGACTGCAGAGCCTGTCTTAATCCCTACGTCCCCATGTTGGAGATGCTGTGAAAGGGGGCCACTTCTGAGACCAGTAGAAAAGAGTGGCCTCACTGGGTCCTTGCAGCCTGATGTTTGTGACTCCAGCCAGAACGAGACTCAGCTTAAAGCAGCTCTTGCCTGAGCCATCTAGTCCTCCTTGTGGACAAGTATTGGCTCAAGGTGATATTTCTCATGACTGTTCTGTACCCGGGAAGGCACCTGTTGTCCTGGGGTGGAAAATAATTTTGCCTAATAGATTATGGAGGCCCTGAGAATGAGGATGAGGCGGCTGGTACTAAGAGTAGCCAGTTTCCTTGAAAAAGTGCTAACATAAAGTAGATCTCTATTTATATGACAGCATGAATAAAATAGGCTATTTTGCATTTATATAGTGTCTTTCCTCACATAAGAGCCCAGGGGCTTCGCCCACACAGCCTTACAATGAAACACAGCCACCTCTGGGAGACCACCAGGCAGACAACTACAGCTGTGCAGACTTTAAGGCAGTGCGGGAGGTGAACGTGGAGCCGAAGGCTATCAGACGCCCGTTCTGAGTTGCACTAAATTGAATGCTTTGATAACAATCTATGCTTTCAGAGCCTCATTATAGACACACCCTCATCAATTCTGAAACTTGCCAACAAGAAGTAGAGAAGTAGGTACTGAATGTTCTGTTTTGTAGATTAAACAAAGCAATTATTTTTTAAATTGCATTTTCAATTTAAGTTAAAATGGTATAATGTCACTTCTGATATTATAGCTCCTGTATATATCTGTATAAGTAGCTCTATATCTCTGCTTAATGTCTATATATGTGTGTGTGTGTGCTTGTGTGTTTGCATGTGTGCTTTTATGTGGTTGAGATTGTGTTGTGTATCATACATAAAAGACCTTCTTTCACTTGGCAGTCCATAAGCATTTCCGTGTATTTTGGAAATATCATAACTATAATGTAATGGCACACATTGTATTTCATCTTCTACATGATAATCCCATAATTCACCTAACTGTTCCCTTTATATTTTTTCTATATCCCCTTTATAAATAGTGCAATGTCTTTCTGTATAAAATTTTATATTTATTTCAGATTATTTTCCTGGAAGTGGAATGACTGCATGATGTGATGAGCATTTTTAAAGCTATTGATACACATTATCAAATCAACAAATTAATTTCCTGAAACTCGTACAAATTCATATTCTCAGGAGCAATGTATGTGCCCATCTTATTTTATCAATGCTGTATATTATCACTTAAAATTGTTTTCAAATGTGAAAAAATATATATCTATTTTAAAGTTGAGCAATTTTTAATGATAATTAACCATTTTGTACTGTTTGGTAAATTGTCCATGTTTCTATTGGAATACGGTGATCTCATACTGATTCAAATTATCATTTTCATATATTAAGGATATATTAACTTTTTCTCTCTTATTAGAAATATAGCTTGTTGTTTTAGAGTACTATCTTTGGAATCATTCAACCTTGACTTCTAAGCTCAGCTAGCAGTTTACAAGCTATGTGATTATGGACAAGTTGCTTTCCCTTCCCAGCTTCGGTTTCCTAAATTGCAGGTGAGGATAATCAGAGGTAGATTTACCATGAAGCCAAGAAAGCACTTTAGAATTGTGTTCACATGGTTTTACATTTTTGAAAAATTTGCAAAAGTGAAATATTTGAACAATACTCATGTAAGACCACAATTTCATTCTATTCCAATTTCCCTTTATCACTCTTCCCCCCTATCGTACATTTCCTCTATTATACTTTGCCTTATGACACATTGCATTGTAGTAGCTGCAGGCATGTTGGGATCCAGCTAACAGGATATCTAGAGTCTGGGTTTGTGAGATATTTTTATATGGTTCACCACCACTTTCATGTATAGCTAGCCCTGCTAGTGGAGGAATGATTTCCAACAATTTTTTCTACTTGTGCCAACCTCCTGGTGTTTTGATACTAAGATGTATAGGTAGAATTTCTAATCCAATATGAATATGTTTTCTGGTGCTTACCACTGAAAGTGTGTGGTTAGTGGGGGAGCACCAAGATTTGAAATGTAGGAACCCAGAAATGAATCTGTGAAAATTTTCCAAATCTAACAGCTCATATATGAAAGAAACTTGATAGAGATTTTCCCAAAGTTGACAATAATCCTAACCACTTACATGACATTATCAAAAATGAGTTGAGACTCTGAAGAAATTTCTTTGAATTATCAATAATAAAAAATAAAATGGCTGTTTTTATGAAAAAGTAATCAAAGAGCATGCAGCCAGAACAGATATATGGAGAAGTAGAAGTGTCAGACAATTTTTTAATTAATTTTTTTTCAGATTTCTTATTTGAGGGCTCTATTAGCTTTTCTGAAGTTTGTATTTTGTTGTGATTTTTCTCATCCTAAATTAATATTCCCTTTCATGACTAATTTTGTATTTGTAATATTGTATTCTTCTTGTTAAAGAGGACACTCACAATTGTGATAGCTGAAGTCCTTCAAAAATCTGGATCTGTAGGACTTCCCTGGTGGTGCAGTGGATAAGACTCCACACTCCCAATGCATGGGACCTGAGTTTCATCCCTGGTCAGGGAACTGGATCCCACACGCATACCACAACTAAGGAGCCTGCCTGCCGCAAATAAGACCCAGTGCAACCAAATAAATAAATAAAGATTTTTTCAAACTCTGGATATAGGCCTGCATATATACTTTGGGTAAGATAAAAATCCAATTTTTCTTTTTGACACATATCTAGTAAATTTCTGCAACACCATTCATTGACTATCACTCTTTCTCATTGATTTACAATGTTAATTTATTATTTGTTGATTATCTATATATCAGGAGCTGTTATTGGCCTATTTTGGTGCATTTTTGGTGCCAAGGCTTTAATAACTGTATATTAACAGTGATATGCTTTACTACCTCACAGGATAAGTTCTCCCATTCATGATAACTCTAGTTGTTATGAAAATGTCCATTCTTTCTTATGGATTATTCTGAATTAATTCTAACATCATTTTGTTTTTTCCTCCCAGTTTCTCTTAAAAACTCCATTGGCATTTTGATCAGAATTGCAAGAAACTTTTAAAATAATTTTTCTAGATTGATGTTTTTACAATATTATCTTTCCATCCGGGAACATCACATAGCTCCACAGTTACCCAAGTCTTCTTTTATACTTCTCAGTAATATTTTATAATTTCTTCAAAATACAGTTCTTTAAATATGAAAATTATCTTTCCTAGAAAGATCTGGATGACCTCAGAGTAATTCAGTTAGATCCAGCTAGACAGCTGCCTGGTTTATTTGGGGACTTGGTTTATTATATAATTTTCTAGAGTAAATAAGGATCCAAAAATGACCTCTTAGACCTAAAAAATGTCTTGCCAGTTATTCAAATTTATCAGGACTGCTTCATTTCATCAATTCATTTTTTCAACTATTCAATTATAATTTCGGTAGTAGTTTTAACATGTTTAACTGTGGGATTGAGAATCTGAACACCTTAATTTGAGTAAAATAATGCTGAATATTCCAGGTTTGGAACTGTTCTCAAGGGTCTTTCAGGGCATCTTAGTTTTATAATATGTGTAAGATAACATCCTGCTCTGGATCTGTTGTATCTTTTTAAAAAACTTGTGATTATCTCATGAAATATAATTATTCATGGGGAAGGAAAGAATTCAAATGCAGACAAAGTCTCTTTGCTGTGTTTGTGATAAAGGCTACAACACTGATTCTTTTCATTTACTGTGACCATAGGTCATACTAATCATAGCATGAGGTCCTCATTACTGTTTTCATGACTGGATTATTTAGGCTATAAAGAGTGTGGCACTATCTTATCACACAGCATGACATAACCAATAGGTAAATTATTAAAACTTTCTAAAGATAACAAGAGTAATGTGTTAACCTTTGGAATACTTAACAGCTCATTTAAAATGTTATATAGCAGTTATTTCCATATTTTGACATCATTGGAAGATAGATGGAAAATTTATGACCTGTTACTTTTTATCCCTGGGAAAATAATATAATATAATCCACAAGCTACTTAATTACCATCTAAAATGAAATAGATAATGCAAAATGGGAAAGTAATACAAAATATTTCCTAAGTATATTTGTCTTTGAACACTACAGAAAGTTAAAATCATATAATGAAATCGTATTAGGTACTCAGGGCCATACTTTCTTCATCTAAAAATGAGGATATTAAGTGAGATTATTATGAGTCACTTCTCAGAGAACTGCTTGGATTTTTAAAAAGTAGTTTTGCTGTATTACTTAAATTCTACTGTCATCTGATGGTTGATTTTATAGATAAAGGAAAAATTGTGGATCTAATCTATTATGTCATAGTTAGGCTTTCGATTCTGTTTTGGATGACCTATATATATTCATTACCTGGGTAGGCATAACAGACCATATGTAAACAATGAGGTGGATAGATTTAACTGGTGAATATGCAAATAATTGACATCAATGAGTTATGATGACCTGAAATGACATAACAATTGATTTTCCATCATAATTATTTCTGCATTTAATGGTATTTAATAGTTCAATCAATAATTTGAATGACCATGTTCATTAGGTATGCAAATGGTCCCATGCTAGTTAGTAGAATGAGTATTAAAATTCAGTACAACTAAGGCAAGCTGTAATATGATAGGAATTACAGAATATTTAATAAGAGGGAATACACTTATGGAAAGATAAAATATATAAGCAGAGTTACACATATATTTCTCAGATTAGGCATATCTGAAAACACTCAGAGCAGACTACAAAATGAATAAATATGAAATACATCTCATTCTATGCTAAAGAAAGTATAAAGCCCCCTCAAGTTTTAATGCACCAATAATTAAATTTTAATATAAAATAAATTGAGCATAGTTACAGGGTCTATAAAAGCAAAGGTTATAAATTTGTTGAACTGTTCTCAAGTCTGTTTCTCCATTTCTGAATACTTAAATTTTATTTAATATAAAATATTTTAGGCAAACATGAAAGTGCAGATGACTACATAATTAATATCTCTATATTCAATACCTAGCTAAAGAAATAAATCATATAAAATTTAATATCTTTTCAATATGATGTCAATGTGTATTTCCCTTAGACACATATCACTGTTGTTTCTCTTTGACTGGAAGCTCAGAAGCCAGGGGACTAAGTCAGTTAATTCTCAACTTTTTAACAAAAACTCAACTTTATGCATACTTAATGCTTTGTGATGATACTGTCCTCAAAAAACCTTGGGGTACCACACCCAGTCCTCCTCTTTCACTATTAGTTACCTAAATGTCAATTATATCTCCATTTTTCCTCTTTAGTTTTTGTAGCTTTATTGAGATATAATTGGCATATAACATTGTGTAAGCTTAAGGTATATAACATGTTGATTTGATACACTTATATATCACAATATGATTACCACCATATTGTTAACTAACACATCTGTCACATCACATAATTACTATTTCTCCAAAGAACATGTTAATAAGACAGATGTAAGACCTATGAGGAAAAGCCAAAGAAATTTGAGTTTTATAATCTAGAAAAAAAAAATCTGAGGATCACTTAGAAATAGTCTGCAATATAATAATAATAGTAAATATAGGTAATAAGCAATGATAAATGGGATTAAAGTAATTTTAATAAATAATGATAACTAACAGCTATCTTAGAGGTTTTTAACCATAATCCTTTAGATGGTAACAACTATGTCCTAGGCACTATACTAAGTGTGCTTTTTGGATTATCTTAATTATTTTTCATCACAACCCTAGGAAAATGGTATTATTATTCTCATTTTACAAGTGAAGAGTCTGAGGCTGGAAAGAAATGTTACATTGTCTAAGACCAAACATCTGTAAAGAAGAGGGCTGGGATTTTATCCCATGCTATCTGCCCACACTCCTAATTAGTAGAAACATCTCACAAGTTATTGGGGTTTTTAATTGTATGTGTGGTTATATGTTGTAATTAATAAAGTGTGCTATAACAGATCACTAAATAATCACATGCTTCTTCAACTGCTTCTTTCTTTTTATGGCTTATTTGCCATTTCTCTATTGATATTGCCAGGATCATTTGGTTTTTGCATCATGAGCTGTATCTATGTTTCTCTAGAAAAGAAATTGTCTCAATAAGCCATATTAGTTCATACTATCACAAAAGTAAGCATTATCTGTAAAAACTATTTTCCTAAAGAGTAAAGATCATTAAGTAGTGAATCAACAAGGACAGGGGAGAGGAGAGGAGCTAGGATGGATTAAGTCTTGGACAGAGATCTGTTATCAATGATAAGGCCATCACTTATGTTGGATCACTCAGAGGTTGCCACATATGGATAAGATGAACCAGCCACAGCAGTTGAAGAACTAGGAGTGTGGTGTGAAGGTCTGTGTATAAAGGTGGATAGTGGGGAACTTGTGGACCACTGGATCAATAATTTAGATACTATGGAGAAGCTGAAGAGCAAAGATGAATAGTCAGACCTGGTTCTATAGAAAGAGGAAATAAAGATAAAGTAGTGTACATTAGAGGACCCCAAAGTAGTTGAGATTAAAGTGTAAGTAAAGCATGTTCATGGCCAATGTTTTGGACAAGATTCTGTCAGACAAAGGAATATTGATGCAATTGTCATACTTGCCTCCAAAACTCCCCAAGGGCATCATGAGTGGCTTCTGATTCCAGGGATCTCAGGGAATCTCTGAAAGGCTTCAGGGACCTGTGAAAATTGTAAACTTGCTCTCATGAATGTCAATGAACTCACTAGAGGAACTTTTGCATCCCTTTCTAGCTCTGAGAGTCTACATTTCCCTTTTTCAGTCCAGCCCAGAGCTCTGTTGAAGTGGCAACCCAATGACAGGTAACACATAAACTCTTGGTTGGATAAACAGACAGATGATCCCTGCAACATGTTCTGTTCCAATGATTTCACTTCCCTCAGATGGAACCTGGAGACAGTCATTTTCACTGCTGAGTGGATGCACAAAAATACAAGATAAGGCAAGAAGAGGGCTGCAGCTTATAGGAAATATTCACATGTAAAATCTTTCTCCAAAGGCAGGTTTTTAATCATTGTTCTGGGAAATGAGAAAACAAACCCATATAAATCTTCAAAATTTTTATTTTAATCCAGAGCATGTGGGGTTGGAGAAATTAATTTTTGCTGTACTTTTATTGATAAATTTGTTGCTAATAGGTAAAATGTAATATTGCCTTTTGAAAATTCAGGGATGTGGAATTTACTCTCTCTACTGAGAACATGGTGGGCACTTGTAACTTGTTCTTAAAGCCAGAGCCTCAGGGTTGCTTGATCTTCCCTTTGTTTTCTTTGGTCCAAAGAAAATTTAAAAAATATCAGGAAATCAGAGAGCTCTCCAGCTGGGAAATTTTCATGTGGCTATGTTATTATTGCCACAATTTCTTAGTATTTTCAAACATACTTTTAGGTTGAAAAGTGATAAAATAAAGCACTATAATATTAAAGTTCTTTGAGAGTATGTAGATTCTAAGTGACTCTTTACATATGAAGGTAAAACGAATGAATTAAATTCTTTTAATTTTATGAATAGATTATGTTTTTAAAACCCTGGTATATCCTTTGGCATATTAATTCATTGATCTGAGTGCTAACTTATTTATGTATCCACTCCACAATGTCTTCATTCTGACTGATTAAATTTAGAGAGAAGAGTAAAATTTGAGAATAAACCCTAGATGTTTCATTTTGAGTCCCTGAATGGATCTTGTTGCCTTTAAGATGGAAAGCATAGGTGGATGAGCAGGTTTATGGCTAATTTTTATACTTAGCATCTCTCAGTTCTGTCAGTAAATGGCATTACCCCACACTGTGCTCAATCCAGATCTCAGATGCATCCTTTATTCTTCATTCTTCTCCATTTGTCACCAGATCTAATCACAGAGCTCTGATGATTTGAACTCTCCAAAATCTTTTCTTTCTTAAGTTGCCATATTTTTAAAACAACTTTACTAGGGCATAATGAACATATAATAAACTGCACATATTTAAAGTGTACAGTTTGATAAGTTTTGATGTATGTACACAGTCATGAACTTGTTACCACAGTTTTATGAAAGGACATATCCATTCATCACAAAACATTCCTCTTGCGTCTTAGAAGTCCCTTCCTCCCATCCCCTCTTAACCCCTTTCCTTCCTCAGGTAACCACTGATCTGCTTTCTTTCACTATAGATTATCTCACACTTTATAGAATTTTATATGAAGGAACTCATACAGTATATTCTCTTTTTTCTGGCTGTTTTCACTCATTATGTTTATTTTGAGATTCATCTATGTTGCTGCGTGTATCAAAAATTTATTTCTTTCTATTGCTGGGTCACATTCTGTTGTTTGGTTATACCACAATTTATTCATTTACCTACTGATACATTTATGTTGTTTCTAGTTTTGGGCTTTTAAAAATAAACATTGCTATGAACACAGTGTAAAATCTTTACGGACATATGCTTTATTTTCTCTCTGGCAAATACCCAAGAGTGGAATGGCTAGATCATTTGGTAGATATTTGCTTAACTATATTTACAATTTTTTTTTAAGCTGCCAAACTATGTTCCAAAGCTGTGGCTGTGCAATTTTAGATTCTCATCAGCAGTGCATGAGAGTTCTAGTTCTTCTACTTCTTTGTCAACACTATTATTGACAAGTGTTTTTTCTTTAAATTTTAATTTTAACAGACTTTATTTTTTAGAGCAGTTTTATATTCACAGCAAAATTGAGGGGAAAGATAGATATTTCCCAAATACTCTCTGCCCTGAATCATGCATAGCCTCCCTCATTATTCAGATCCCCTACCACAGTGGTCCATATTTTACAGTTGATGAACCTACATTATCATCATCACCCATCATTATCACTCAAGTCCATAGTTTACATAGTTCACTCCTTGTGTTGTACATTCTATGGGTTTAGACAAATGTGTAAGGACGTGTATCTATCATTATGGTATCATAAAGAGTATTTTTACTGCCCTAAAAATCCTCTGTGCTCTACCTGTTCATACTTCCCTCCACCATCCCCAATCCTTGGCAACTACCAATCTTTTTACTGTCTCCAGAGTTTTGCTTTTTCCAGAATGTCACATAGTTGGAGTCATATAGTATGTAGCCTTTTCAGATAGGCTTCTTTCACTTAGTAATATGCACTTAAAGTTCCTCTATCCATAACTTTTCATTACTTGATAGTTTTGTTTTGTTTTTGCTGAATAATATACAATTGTCTGGATGTACCACACTTTATTTTTTCATTCACCTACTAAAGGTGAATGAAATTTGGTGCAATGCCAAATTCTAGATTTTGGAAATTATGAGTAAAGTTGCTATAAGCACCCAGTTGCAGGTTTTTTTGTGGACATAAGTTTTCATCTCCTTTGGGTAAATACCAAGGAGCTCGATTGTTAGATTGTATGGTAACAGTATATTTAATTTTTGAAGCAACTGCCATACTACCCTCCAAAGTTGATATAGCATTTTGCATTCCTACCAGCAATGAATGAGTATTCCTGTAGGTCTACAATACTGCCAGCATTTGGTGTGGTCAGCATTCTGGATTTTGGCCATTCTAATGGGCGTGTAGTAGCATTGTTGTTTTAATTTGCATTTCCCTAATGTCATACGACATGGGGCATCTTTTCATTTGCTTATTTGCCATCTAAGTATCTTTGGTGAGGTGTCTGTTAAGATCTTTGGTCCATGTTTTAATCAGGTTGTTTGTTTTCTTATTGTTGAGTTTTCAGAAAATTTGGCATGTTTTAGATAGCAGTCCCTTATCAGATGTGTCTTTTTCAAATATTTTCTCCCAGTCTGTGTCTTGTCTTCTCATTTTCTTGACATTGTCTTTCACAGAGCAAAACTTTTTAATTTTAATGAAGTCCAGCTTATCCTTTCTTTCTTTAATGGATCTTGCCTTTGGTGTTGTATCTAAAAAGTCTTCATTGGGACTTTCCTGGTGGAACAGTGGCTAAGAATCTTCCTGCCAATGCAGGGGACATGGGTTTGATCCCTGGTCCATGAGGATCCCACATGCCACAGAGCAACTAGGGCCGTGCGCCACAACTACTGAGCCTGCACTCTAGAGCCTGCTGCCTAGAGCCCGTGCTCTGCAAGAGAGGCCACCGCAATGAGAAATCCGTGCACCACAGTGAAGAGTAGCCCCCACTCACAGCAACTAGAGAAAGCCCATGTGCAGCAATGAAGACCCAACACAGCCAAAAATAAATAAATTTATTTTAAAAAGTTTATTTAAAAAAAAATAAAAAGTCATCACCATACCCAAGATCATTTAGGTTTTCTCCTGTTTGCTTTCTGGGAGTTTTAAACTTTTGCATTTTACATTTAGATTTGCAATTTTTTAGAGTTAGTTTTGTAAAGAGTGTAAGGCCTGTGTCTAGATTCTTTTTTTTTCCCTGCAGTGGATGTCCAGTTGTTCTATCACTATTTGCTGAAAAGACTATCTTTGGTCCATTGTTCTGCCTTTGCTCCTTTGTCAAAGATCAGTTGACAATGTTTATGGGGATCTTAATGGGCTTTAGTTGCTATCCATGTCTTTTTTGGCAAAGTGTCCTTCAAACATTTTGCCCATTTTTATTAGTTTTTAAGTTTTTCTGATTATTCATTGTTAGTATTTATAAATACAATTGATTTTTGTATGTTGAACATAAAAATGCGATTTGCCTATCTCATTTATTAGTTCTAGCAGCTTTTTTGTAGAGTCTCTTGGTCATGTTGCTTGAAAGTAAAGAATTCTTTCTTTTTGATATTGATGCTTTTATTTATTTAGTTAGTTATTTTTGTTTTCCTCATTGTACTTAGTAGAACATAGACATGCATAGACATGGTGAGCTAGGTATCCTTATCTTTGACCTGATTTTTAGGGTGAAAACATTCAATCTTTCAACATTAATTATGATGTTAGCTGTAGGTTTTTTGTAAAGGTCTTTATCAGGTTGAAGGAGTTCACTTTTATCCCTAGTCTGCTGAGAAATTTTATCAGGAATAGATGATGGATTTTGTCAAATGCTTTTTATGTGTTTATTGAGATGATAATTTCATTATTCTTTTTAAGTGTGTGAATATGATGAATTACATTATTTTATTTTTGAATATTCCTTTGCATTCTTAGGATAAACTCCCTCTGGTTATGATGTATTGTCTCTATATTTTTGGGTTTGATTTGCTAATATTTTATTTAAAATTTCTGCATCTATGAGTGATATTGGTCTATAGTTTTTCTATCTTGTAATGACTTTGTCTTGTTTCAGTATCAGGGTAATGCTCGTCCTATAAAATGAGTTGGAGACATATTCTCTTCTTTTCAGTTTTCTGGAAGAGTTTCTCTAGTGTTCCCAGATATTGTGAATTTTAGTTTGTTGGATATATAGGCACATACATATAAACATATATATCACACAACTTTATTAATACTTGCTTTTGTTATCTTCAATTTTTTATATGAGAAATTTAAATTACAAAGAGGTTAGGGAATTGCCTAAAGACATAAGCTGGTAAATGATGGGGCTGGGATGTGAAACGGGACTGACTCCAGAATTCATGTCCTTAACCAGTATATTCTCTCTCAGTTACAACAAGATATTCTAGGTCTGTCTGATTCCTAAAGTTTATTTTATTTAATTAAAATTTTTTTATTGTTTTAATTTAGTTTAATTTATTTTTTTATACAGCAGGTTCTTATTAGTCATACATTTTATACACATCAGTGCATACATGTCAGTCCCAATCTCCAATTCATCCCACCACCACCCCCACCTCCCAACCACCGCTTTCCCCCCTTGATGTCCATACATATTTTCTCTACTTCTGTGTCTCAATTTCTGCCCTGCAAACCGGTTCATCTGTACCATTTTCTAGGTTCCACATATATGTGTTAATATATGATATATGTTTTTCTCTTTCTGACTTACTTCATTCTGTATGACAGTCTCTAGATGCATCCACGTCTCTAGATATCACCAAATTTTGTTCCTTTTTATGGCTAAGTAATATTCCATTGTATATATGTACCACATATTCTTTATCCATTTGTCTGTCGATGGGCATTTTGGTTGCTTCCATGACCTGGCTATTGTAAATAGTGCTGCAATGAACATTGGGGTGCATGTGATTTTTTGAATTATGGTTTTCTCAGGGTATATGCCCAGTACTGGGATTGCTGGGTCATACAGTAATTCTATTTTTAGATTTTTAAGGAACCTCCATATTGTTCTCCATAGTGGCTGTTTCAATTTATATTCCCACGAACAGTGTAAGAGGGTTCCCTTTTCTGCACACCCTCTCCAGCATTCGTTGTTTGTAGATTTTCTGATGATGCCCATTCTAACTGGTGTGAGGTGATACCTCATTGTAGTTTTGATTTGCATTTCTCTAATAATTAGTGATGTTGAGCAGCTTTTCATGTGCTTCTTGACCATCTGTATGTCTTCTTTGGAGAAATGTCTGTTTAGGTCTTCTGCCCATTTTTGGATTGGGTTGTTTGTTTTTTTAATATTGAGCTGCATGAGCTGTTTATATATTTTGGAGATTAATCCTTTGTCCGATGATTCATTTGCAAATATTTTCTCCCATTCTAAGGGTTTTCTTTTCATCTTATTTATGGTTTCCTTTGCTGTGCAAAAGCTTTTAAGTTTCATTAGGTCCCATTTGGTTATTTTTGTTTTTATTTCCATTACTCTAAGAGGTGGATTAAAAAGATCTTGCTGTGATTTCTGTCAAAGAGTGTTCTTCCTATGTTTTCCTCTAAGAGTTTTATAGTGTCCAGTCTTACATTTAGGTCTCTAATCCATTTTGAGTTTATTTTTGTATATGGTGTTAGGGAATGTTCTAATTTCATTCTTTTACATGTAGCTGTCCAGTTTTCCCAGCACCACTTATTGAAAAGACTGTCTTTTCTACCTTGTATATCCTTGCTTCCTTTGTCATAGATTAGTTGACCATAGGTACATGGGTTTATCTCTGGGCTTTCTATCTTGTTCCACTGACCTATGTTTCTGTTTTTGTGCCAGTACCATATTGTATTGATTACTGTAGCTTTGTAGTGTAGTCTGAAGTCAGGGAGTCTGATTCCTCCAGCTCCGTTTTTTTTTACCTCAGGACTGATTTGGCTGTTTGGGGTCTTTTGTTTCTCCATACAAATTTTAAGATTTTTTGTTCTAGTTCTCTAAAAAATGCCATTGGTAATTTGATAGGGATTCCACTGAATCTGTAGATTGCTTTGGGTAGTATAGTCATTTTCACAATATTGATTCTTCCAAACAAAGAACATGGTATATCTCTCCATCTGTTGGTATCACCTTTAAATTCTTTCATCAGTGGCTTATAGTTTTCTGCATACAGCTCTTTTGTCTCCCTAGGTAGGTTTATACCTAGGTATTTTATTCTTTTAGTTGCAATAGTAAATGGGAGTGTTTCCTTAATTTCTCTTTCAGACTTTTCATCACTAGTGTATAGGAATGCAAGAGATTTCTGTGCATTAATTTTGCGTCCTGAAACTTTACCAGATTCATTGATTAGCTCTAGTAGTTTTCTGGTGGCATCTTTAGGATTCTCTATGTATAGTATCATGTCATCTGCAAACAGTGACAGTTTTAATTCTTCTTTTCCAATTTGGATTCCTTTTATTTCTTTTTCTTCTCTGATTGCCATGGCTAGGACTTCTAAAACTATGTTGAATAATAGTGATAAGAGTGGACAACCTTGTCTTGTTCCTGATCTTAGAGGAAACACTTTCAGGTTTTCACCATTGAGAATGATGTTTGCTGTGTGTTTGTCATATATGGCATTTATTATGTTGAAGTAGGATCCCTCCATGCCTACTTTCTGGAGAGTTGTTTTCATAAATGGGTGTTTTTAATAAATAAATAACCAAGAGATCACTGAAGAAATCAAAGAGGAAATCAAATTTTAAATATTGTCAAAAGCTTTTTCTACATCTACTGAGATGATCATATGGTTTTTATTCTTCAATTTGTTAACATGATGTATCACATTGATTGATTTGCCTATATTGAAGAATCCTTGCATGTCTGGGTTAAGTCCCACTTGTTCATGGTGTATGATCCTTTTAATGTGCTGTTGGATTCTGTTTGCCAGTATTTTGTTGAGGATTTTTTTATCTATATTCATGAGTGATATTGGTCTGTAATTTTGTTTTTGTGTAGTATCTTTGTCTGGTTTTGGTATCAGGGTGATGGTGGTCTCATAGAATGAGTTTGGGAGTTTTCCTTCCCCTGCAATTTTTTGGAAGAATTTGAGAAGGACGGGTGTTAGCTCTTCTCTAAATGTTTGATAGAATTCACCTGTGAAGCCATCTGGTCCTGGACTTTTGTCCGAAGATTTTAAATCACAGTTTCAATTTCATTACTTGTGATTGGTCTGTTCGTATTTTCTATTTCTTCCTTGTTCAGTCCTGGAAGGTTATACCTAAGAATTTGTACATTTATTCCCGGTTGTCCATTTTATTGGCATAGAGTTGTTTGTAGTAGTCTCTTAGGATGCTGTGTATTTCTGTGGTGTATTTCTGTTGTAACTTCGCCTTTTTCATTTCTTATTTTATTGATTTGAGTCATCTCCCTGTTCTTCTTGATGAGTCTGGCTAATGGCTTATCAACTTTGTTTATCTTCTCAAAAAACCAGCTTTTAGTTTTATCGATCTTTGCTATTGTTTTTTTTTGTTTCTATTTCATTTATTTCTGCTCTGATCTTTATGATTTCTTTCCTTCTGCTAACTTTGGGTTTTGTTTGTTCTTCCAGTTCCTTTAGGTGTAAGTTTAGATTGTTTTTTGAGATATTTCTTGTTTCTTGAGGTAGGCTTGTACAGTTATAAACTTCGGTCTTAGAACTGCTTTTGCTGCATCCCATAGGTTTACATCATCATGATTTCATTGCCATTTGTCTGTAGGTATTTTTTGATTTCCTCATTGATTTCTTCAGTGGTCTCTTGGTTAGTTAGTAACGTATTGTTTAACCTCCAAGTGTTTGTGTTTTTTACGTTTTTTTCCCTGTAATTCATTTCTAATCTCATAGTGTTGTGGTCAGAAAAGATGCTTGATATGATTTCAATTTTCTTAAATTTACTGAGGCTTGATTTGTGACCCAAGATGTGATCTATCCTGGAGAATGTTCCGTGTGCACTGGAGAAGAAAGTGTAATCTGCTGTTTTTGGATGGAATGTCCTATCAATATCAATTAAATCTATCTGGTCTATCATGTCATTTAAAGCTGTGTTTCCTTATTAATTTTCTGTTTGGATGATCTGTCCATTGGTGTAAGTGAGGTGTTAAAGTCCCCCACTATTGTGTTACTGTCAATTTCCTCTTTTAGAGCTGTTAGCAGTTGCCTTATGTATTGAGGTGCTCCTATGTTGCGTGCTTATATATTTATAATTGTTACATCTTCTTCTTGGTTTGAGCCCTTGATAATTATGTAGTGTCCTTCCTTGTCTCTTATAAGTTTCTTTATTTTAAAGTCTATTTTATCTGATATGAGTATTGCTACTCCAGCTTTCTTTTGATTTCCATTTGCATGGAATATCTTTTTCCATCCCCTCACTTTCAGCCTGTATGTGTCCCTAGGTCTGAAGCGGATCTCTTGTAGACAGTGTATGTATGGGTCTTGTTTTTGTATCCATGCAGCAAGCTTATGTCTTTTGGTTGGAGCATTTAATCTATTCACATTTAAGGTACTTACTGATATGTATGTTCCTATTACCATTTTGTTAATTGCTTTAGGTTTGTTTTTGTAGGTCCTTTTCTTCTCTTGTGTTTCCCACTTAGAGAAGCTCCTTTAGCATTTGTTGTAGAGCTGGTTTTGTGGTGCTGAATTCTCTTAGCTTTTGCTTGTCAGTAAAGCTTTTGACTTCCCCATTGAATCTGAATGAGATCTTTGCTGGGTAGAGTAATCTTGGTTGTAGTTTCTTCTCTTTCATCACTTTAAGTATATGATGCCACTCCCTTCTGGGTTGTAGAGTTTCTGCTGAGAAATCAGTTGTTAACCTTATGGGAGTTCCCTTGTATGTTATTTGTCATTTTTCCCTTGCTGCTTTCAATAATTTTCCTTTGTCTTTAATTTTTACCAGTTTGATTACTATGTGTCTCAGCATGTTTCTCCTTGGGTTTATCCTGTACGGTACTCTCAGCATGTCCTGGATTTGGGTGGTTATTTCCTTTCCCATGTTAGGGAAGTTTTCGACTATAATCTCTTCAAATATTTTCTTGGGTCCTTTCTTTCTCCCTTCTCCTTCTGGGACCACTGCAATGTGAATGTTGTTGTGTTTAATGTTGTCTCAGAGGTCTCTTAGACTGTCTTCATTTCTTTTCATTCTTTTTTCTGTTCCGCAGCAGTGAATTCCACCATTCTGTCTTCCAGGTCACTTGTCCGTTCTTCTGCCTCAGTTATTCTGCTATTGATTATTTCTAGTGTATTTTTCATTTCAGTTATTGTATTGTTCATCTCTGTTTGTTTTTTAGTTCTTCTAGATCTTTGTTAAACATTTCTTGCATCTTCTTGAACTTTGCCTACATTCTTTTTCCAAGGTCCTGGATCATCTTCACTAGCATTATTCTGAATTCTTTTTCTGGAAGATTGCCTATCTCCGCTTCATTTAGTTGTTTTTCCTGGATTTTATCTTGTTCCTTCATCTAGTACTTAGCCCTCTGCCTTTTCATCTTGTCTATATCTCTGTGAATGTGGTTTTTGTTCCACAGGCTGCAGAATTGTAATTCTTCTTGCTTCTGCTGTCTGCCCTCTGGTGGATGAGGCTATCTAAGAGGCTTGTGGAAATTTCTTGATGGGAGAGACTGGTGGTGGGTAGAGCTGGCTATTGCTCTGGTGGGCAGAGCTCAGTAAGACTTTAATCCACTTGTCTGCTGGTGATTGGGTCTGGGTTCCCTCCCTGTTGGTTGTTTGGCCTGAGGCAACCCAACACTGGAGCCTACCCCGGCTCTTTGGTGGGGCTAATGACAAATTCTGGGACGACTCATGCCAAGGAGTACTTCCCAGAACTTCTGCTGCCTGTGTCCTTGTCCTCATGGTGAGGCACAGCCACCCCCCACCTCTGCAGGTGACTCTCCATCAGCAGCAGATAGGTCTGGTTCTGTCTCCTATGGGGTCACTGCTCCTTCCCCTGGTTCCCGATGCCCACACTTCTTCGTATGTTCCCTCCAAGAGTGGAGGAGTCTCTGTTTCCCACAGTTCTGTCAAAGTCCTGCAATAAAATCAAACTAGCCTTCAACTTCTGATTCTCTAGGAATTCTTCCTCCCTCTTCCAGACCCTCAGGTTCGGAAGCCTGACGTGGGTCTCAGAACCTTTGCTCCAGTGGGTGTACTTCTGTGGTATAAGTGTTCTCCAGTTTGTGAGTCACCCACCCAGTGTTTATGGGATTTGATTTTATTGTGATTGCAACCCTCCTACCATCTCACTGTGGCTTCTCCTTTGTCTTTGTATGTAGGGTATCTTTTTTGGTGAATTCCAGTGTCTTCCTGTTGGTGATTGTTCAGCCGTTCATTGTGACTCCAGTATTCTTGAAAGAGTAAGTGAGAGCACGTCCTTCTACTCCACCATCTTCTAAAGTTTTAAATAAAGCAATATTTCCCCCGCCCCCCGAACGAGTCAATGCTGTAATGATAGGCCACAGAAATATTCCTTTACTTCTTTTGGCTAACTTCTCATCTCTTCCCGCATAAGTTTCCTTCACTCACTGACATAAGTAATATCAGCTCTCAGCTTAACATAACACATAGACTTGAACATAAACTAACTACTCTCTAAGCTTGCTGTGTCTGCCTCATAAATTGTTGGCAGGAGGATGCTGAAGTAATTAAGGTTTGCTTCCTTTATTTTTTCTATTTGATGAGAAACATTTTGGAGAGGGAAGCAGCTGTTGAGCTCAGCTTTTGTATGTTTCCTCTTCCCACAGCTGAAGATATTTGACTTCTCCCATTAGGCTCAGCCCCACCCTGGTTTTTAGAAACACTTCTTGGAGTAAACAGTTAAAGGGACTCAGTATCATGTCACTCTTATTGTTATTCTGATGTATATTTCACAGTCCAGTTGTGGTGACTGAGCTCCTGCCATATTCCCACCTTATTCCTTCATCTGATAAGAACCTTATGTCCTATTCGTAAATGTATACCTGGTTGTGCCAATCTCATTCCACCTTTCTCAACCCCCTCTCCCCAATCTGCCCAATTCTAGAACCAGAAATAAATAACCACCTAGCTCAGAACCTGCCCTCCTGTTACAGAGAAGGCACTAGGTAACATTATAAATGGAGTCACAGTTCTGCCTGTGACTCTCAACCCTGTGTTGGTAATTCTACCACCTGCTGAGATATTTCCAGATGCCAAGTATTTGCTTGCTGCTTGACTCTCTGGCTTCATCTGTCTAGCTTTCATGTAATTGTATGCCTGAATGAATACCTGCAGTCTCCTGCCAGGTTCTGTGAACATAATGCCCTGCTAGGAAGCTGTGTCTTCTTCAAATATGGGCAACTAAGTCTTTCTCCCTGGTACCTGTCTGGTCAAGTGGGTTGGTAGTTTTGGACCCTGGATTCCTTGATGCTCAAGTTCTATTGTAGTAAACCTAGCCATATCAAGGCATGAATAGAATAAGAAACTCTCAGAGCAAAAATAGCACTTTTGAGTTTATGAGTACCTAACTCATTCAGCAATGTCCTCTATAACACTCCTAACAAGTCATTATCTCTGCTTGAAGACCTCTGAGGATGGAAAGCTGTCTTAGGAGCCACTCTTTTCTAGCAAGTTTACTTTGAAAATTTATAATATTGAGCCAATTTTTTCTTTCTTTAGATTTTTATCTCTTATCAAAACCTCACCATCAGGCTTAAGGTCATTAGTTTTAACAAAAACACTAAACTCAGTGCAGTTAGATTTCAATACAGTTACAAAGCAGAGGGTGAGTAGAACTGGCAATCCAGAAAACAACCTGCTTAAGCTTTAGGCATTAAAGCTGTTAATAAAGTGGGCTGTTAATCACGGGCAAGTGTCTTAGCTCCATTTCTTTTTCTCATAAGATGAGAAGCTGAACTAGATCAGTCATTCCGAAATTGTTTACTGGCTTCCTTACATTTTGATAGACTTCCTAAAAAAATTTTTTTTTTTTAAAAAAAGGTAAAAAGCACTCTGTCAAGTAACATTAGAAATTGCTGGGTTAAATAAATTAAATAGTTTTCTTCACTGGAAGATTTCTCAAAACCTTTAATAAATCAATGTGCTTTAGAGTCCAAAAAGGAAAAATAATAAAATAGTTTCCAAAACCACAACCTTAGTTCTTTTTTATTCTTCCATTGATGACCTATTAACAGAATTTCACTGGACACTTCAGGAAATGCTGCAACTAATTTCTAAGGCGTAAATAATGTGTGATTCTATAATGAAAAAAATTGCCTTTGAATAGAAAGCTAAAAAAAAATATATATATATATAGACACACACACACGTACACATGTACACATATATACAAATAATTTGTATCTCAAGATTTGAATATCAATTGTTTAATACACTTTTCAAATACCCCCTTTAAATCATAGTGTAAAACTTACTTCTTTTAAGAAGGTTTCCTCAAGTAATACCTATGTATTCTGATCACTCCTGAACTCTGTGTATTCAGCTGGAGAGAAATCTGTCTACGTTTATGACTCAGGCATACCCATGTGTATCCTTTCTCCCTAACTAGACTCTTCAAAGGTATGAGTAATCTGCTCAGCCTGTCTTCCTGTTAGAGTGCCTAGAATAATGCTCTAAGCACAAGAGGACTGCACACATAGACGGACTATTTCATGATTTATTTATTTTCCAGTTTACTGATAAACCCATGTCTCTTCTCTTCAGAGCAATTTCATTCCCAAGACTCTATTTAGTCCCATGATTTTTAGGAACCCATGTTTAGCAATTGCTTAAATAACTCCTGTCAATCTTTTAAGCTGCTCAAAAGATGAGTTGAACTTTAAGTGACATGATTTTCTGGAGAGATCTTTAGTCTCATTTAATACCATACCCCAAGAAAAATATGCCATGCCATTTCAGACAGATTTCAAACTTCCTGTTTATCCCTCCTCCAGCGTGCCAGTTCCTCTGCAGAATGAAATGTCTCCAAATTGCTGAGACTGTAATTTCCATGACAGTGTCGTCCATCTCATTTCTTGCCTGTCCTTTCAGTTTTATGAAGGTTAGAGACATTCTTCCTGGATGTTTGTTAAATTGTTTATCTAGCCTGGAACCAGCTACCCATGCTCAGAATATTTTATGCAGATTCCCCTATCCCTTGTTGCTGGACGCCTCTGAAATCCGGCAGCCACCAAGCAGGAAGAGACACATCTTTGATGGCTGTTTCATGTTTAACCAAATTCATTCATGTCAGTTTATGCTGCTTACTCGTTGGGCTCAGAGTATGCTACATCAACAGACTAGGGCATTTCCTGTTTGGTCACAAGTCTGCTGTATTTTTCTGCCTCACTCCAGTTCAGTGCACACAGTGGATCTTTGGTTCCACTTCATCAATATTCAAATCTGCAACAATCTTATGTTGTTCACATAAGAAAGACAAACATGTATATTGTCTCTCTCTCATCCCTCGTTCTCTCCTCTCTCTCTCTCTCTCCTTTTGCAAGACATTTCATAAAAATGAAATACAGTTTCCCCTACTGAACTTTTCCAAATATTTAGTGGAAAATGAATTTACATGGTCATTCACTGATTGATGCACTCCAGTTATTGAGCATGACCATGTACCTGGCATTTTGTTTGGTACCAGGAACAAAAAGACAAGATTCTTGCCTTTGAAGAGCTTACAAAATGTTTTGTTTGGGAGGTACCAACATGGTAGCAAGAAAAGGGGGTGGTCTAGTTAGTAATGGAACTCAATACTTCTTTGAAACCATTATGGCTAGAACGCCATAAATTTATATTCCAAAGCTGGTGGCAATTCTTTCATTCTATAGAGAAGATATTTGACTTTTTCTTTTAAGGTAAATTATCCTCTTGCATTTTGGGGAAATATTATACATTTTCGATGTGCAAAGGTGACTTTTTGATACTACTCCAGAATGGCAAGGATCCAGGCTATGAAAACCTAAAGCATTCTCATGGGAACATGGACAATTATTTTCTCTGTGGACAGCATCTCTGAAAATATACTGTTGGAAAGCCTGGCCTTAAACTTGGAATAAGAAGGAAACAGATTTATTTCCTTCTGTTGGGTATCAGGAATGGACTTCCTTGAAGGAGACCATATATGCAAACAGTCATATTCAAGATGAAGTTTTTTTGTTTTATTGCTTTTTTTCCCCGAAAACTTTAATTCTTCTCTTTGCCCCAGGCTATTGGTCAAGTTTTGACTTTTGATAAAATTGGCCTTCGTAGTGCTTTGGTGATTAGGGAGCAGGAATATATTCTCATTTAAAGTAAACTAGAATGTGAAGAGAAGCAGCAACTCTTTATGCAGTGGCAAGAGGTGATTATGGGAGCTGAGCAGAGAGGGTCATTAACAGTCTGTCCTACAAGATTATGAATGAAAACTAAGCTGGGTCTGTTTAATGAAAATGTTCCTCACATTTGTCCAGAGATAGCTGGGGAAAGACATGATAAGGACTGGACTTCTTGTGGCCACATGGCATTAGTTCTCAGATTATTGCTGTTTGGGAAATGAAAGATTACCATTTCTGATAAGGGGGCCAGAAAAATTACAGATATTTTGCTATGATGCACTCAAGGGCCCTCCAACTACATCCATAACTATACCTAAATATATTACAGCAAAACTACTTTTGATACATTTTTCAATGCTAGCACAAATAAAGGGAACTCCTAAGGGCCAAATAACCACAGTTTTGAAACACAGGGAGCTGAAACTACGGAGAGTAGCCATGAAGAGTAAGCAAGAACAAAAGCTAGGATTGCCCTGCAGTCACTGGAATAGGGAAGCTAAGTCTTGGACCCACCTCAAGATGAGGGAATTGAACCTGGTTCTAAAATTGTTTCCAGGTTAGTAAGTTCTCTACTGCCAGAAAAAGGAAATGCACTTCCTCTCTGTTAGAGGAAAGTATCTCCACCTTATACCCTCAGAATTTTCCGAGACTACAGTCAGTAACATGCAAGCACATAATAAAATTCTGTAACATATATAAAAAAAGATATCATGAGTAACACTCAGTAAAAAACAACAACAACAACAACAAAAAACCCACTAGATATACACCCTCTAAAACTTGAGAGTTAAATTATCAGGCACTTATTAATTAATACAATGTGTGAAATGTTTAAAGAAATAAAGAAGAAATTTAGAAAAGCAGGAAACAAGAGTATAGAAACAAAAATTTAAATATAGTCATTTTTAGAAATAAAAAGATAATTGTTAAATTAATATTAGTAGATGGTTTAAACAAGGATTCTAACTGGCTGAATAGAATGAACTAGAAAAGTACAGGAGAAATATACATAGAAATTATGAAAAATATCTCAAAATATGTAAAAATTGAATCAATAAATTTAATATACATCTATTCTGAGACCAAAAGAAGAGACTAGAGGAAATGTAGAAAAGGAATATGAAAATAATGCTTCAGAATTTTCCAGTTTTGAGTTTATGTGTACATACACCATACTCAAAACTACAGAACACCAAAGACAAAGAGATCATAAAAAGAGTCAGAAAGGAAAAAGATGTATCCTTTAAGGAATGACGATTAGATTGACAACAGCTTTCTGAACAGAAACATTTGGAAAATTCTCAGACATTTCTTAGAAAATGACTATGCTTACTCTTTCTCTCCTTTTCATCTGGAAATTTAATTAGACATGTGTTGAACTTCTCACTTTCTTTTCTATGGATCTTAAACTTTTATTCATATATTCTATATCTTTGTATTTCTTGCTGCATTCTGGATATTTTCTTCAAATGTATGATAGTTCATGAATTTTTCTTTACCTATATCATCTACTTTTAAACCTATCCATTCAGTTTTTCAAATTCAGTTTGGTTCTTTTCCAATCTATTTGAAGATTTTTATAGTCTCATATTTCTAACACATATATTCAATCACTTATTTTTTAAACAATTGAGTATACTTATTTTATAGTCTAGGTTTGATAACTTTAATATCTGAAGTTCTTAAGGTACAATTTTTAATTTTTCTGTTTATTTTTGGTGCCATGTTATTCTATACGTGTGTGGGGGTGTGTGTGCACGTGTGTGTGCATGTTACTATGAGCTCATATTTCTATAAAGCTAATCCATAGCGATACTTTGAAAACTTCATAGAAAGTAAATTCCTCCAGAAATAATTTTCATTATCTTCTACCAAACACCTATGATATTATCAACTCATACAATTTTTAATTAAATTTTAAGATTGAGGCTTTTGAAAATACTTAGGTAGTAGGTATTTATGCCTCATATCTGTATGAAGGCCAACTTGTAGTTACAAATATTCAGAGTATTATTTTCTTCTTTTTTTTCAATGCTGATGTACCAGTGGACAATTTTCTTAAGAATCTTGGTAGGTTTGTTTCTTGTTTACACTTACACAGAGCATCAAACACTGGAATCTTAATTTTATTATATATGATGTGGAGGTTGAAGTTCCTTTTAGATTTCATTTTGAGTGGATACTCAGATGGGGCTGGAAACTGGAAATTGAAGTTCATCCAAATTTGACAAAGTCCTTCACTAGGAAGCCAGGATTGGCTCTCTGCTTTCCTCTCTGGATTTCATTTAGTTTTTGGTCTCTAAGATTTTTTTCTACTTTATTACCAAATCAGTAATGCATTTATAAAAGATGTTAGCTGTGTGTTGCTCAGCACTTTAGTTGTTTTTAGGGGGTGCTTTATTTAGAGTATTAATTTCACTTCAAAACAGGCAAAAAGGGAGAAAAAAATAAAATGTGATGAAGAGAAAAATACAGTAAAATAATTGTAAAAAGAACCAAATATTTTAATAACCATAATATATACAAATAGTCAGAATTGCCCATTAAAGACAGAGTGTCAATATTCATTTAATAAAAAGTCTATATATATTCTTTTCACTAGATACATATTTAAAACCTGAGGACAAAAAAAATAATGTAATCAAGGAATGGTAAAAGATATGACAGTTAAATACTAACCAAAAATTAATCTGGAAGTATACATCAACAGACAAAAATAAGACAAATAACATTATTAAGGATAAAAATAGACACTGCATAATGGTAAAAAGAGGTTCAAGTCACTCAGAAAATACCATATATCTAACTTGTATGCCTTTAATAAAATAACCTCAAAATTTTATCAAAAAGTTGAGAAAAAACTATAGGGAGAAGTTGACTAATTTACTAGAGCTGAAGTTTTCAATACACTTGTCTTAGTAAAAATGATATAAATTAGACAAAAGCTACCAAAATTATTGAAGATTTAAATAATAACATTAACAAGCCTGATTTAATGGGCATCTGTAACAATGCAAAAAACCACATTCTTCTCAAACATTTATAAAATGCATACAGTAGTTAAATAGGTATTAGACCATAAAGCAAATTTTGACAAATGTAAAAAAATTGGCTGTAGGTATCACATTCTCTGAAAATAATGAAATTAAATTTGAAATTAGTAGCAAAAAGAAAGTAAAAACTTCAATTTGGGGATATTACAAAATCATTCTAATTAACTTGTGGGTCAAAGAAGAAATCATATTAGAATAAATTACAAAATTAAATAATAGTAAAAATACTATGTATATAAATGTAGGATGAAATAAAAGTGGCACTTCAAACTAAATTTATAAATTTCAATGCTTACTAATAAGGAACAAAGACAAAAAGTGAATGTTCTAAGTTTCTGATTTAAGGGATTAGGAAAAGAACAGCAGAATAAAGGACACCATAAAGTGCAGAAATCAAGGAAATAAAAATATATATATAATAGAGAGGCAAATAAGTAATAAAATAAGCTTCTGGCAATACTAGTTAAGAGAAAAAATTATTCTACCAAAAGTTCCACTAAATTTTCAAGTGTTTGGTAATTCCTGATTCATGCAGAGACTCTATTCAGAGGCTGGAATCAAATAGAGTATACCACAACTCATTTTAGTGAGACTAGAATAAGCCTGTTATAAAGGAGAGAGAGAGAGAAAAAGGGAGAGAAACAGAGAAACAGAAATACAGAGACAGGGAAAGGAGGAAAGAGGAGAGAGATTGATTTATTATGAAGACATTGTTCATGTAATTAAGGAGGATGAGAAGTCCTACAATCTGCTGTCTGTAAGCTGGAAACCCAGGAAAACTTCTGTAGTGTAACTCAATCTGAATCCAAAGGCTGGAGAACTAGGGGAGGTGATGGTATAAATCCCAGTCCCAGGGCAGAGAAGGTAAGATGAGATGTCCTAGCTCAAATAGTGAGGCAGGAATAAAATGGGTGAATTTTTCCTTCGTCTAGTTTTTGTTCTATTCAGGGCTTCAAAGGGTTGGATGTTGCCCACCCACACTGGGGACGGCAGCCTACTTTACTGAGTTGACAGATTCAAATGATAATCTCATCCAGAAGCAACTTTACATACACACTAGGAAGTAATGTTTAATTTGGGAACCCCATGGCCAATCAAACTGACACACAGAATTAAACACTACACTGGTTAAGAAAATCTGAAGTCTGTAGTGCAGACTATTAGGAAGGGAATAACTCAAGCAGGTTAGAACTCCATGGACAAAGGCTCAACTTGTTGTCTTTCTTTCTTTTTCTTTACACACTTTTATTGGCGTATAATTGCTTTACAATGTTGTGTTAGTTTCTGCTGTATAACAAAGTGATTCAGCTATATGTATATATTTATCCTCATATCCCCTCCCTCTGGCGTCTCCCTCCCACCATCCCTATCCCACCCCTCTAGGTGGACACAAGCACCGAGTTGATCACCCCATGCAATGCAGCTGCTTCCCACTAGCTATCTATTTTACATTTGGTAGTGTATATATGTCCTAGCCACTGTCTTACTTTGTCCCAGCTTACTTTTCCCCTTCCCCGTGTCCTCAAGTCCATTCTCTATGGCTGCTTCTTTACTCCTGTCCTGCCCCTAGGTTAATCAGAACCATTTTTTCTTTTTTATATATGTGTTAGCATATGGTATTTATTTTTCTCTTTCTGACTTAGTTCACTATGTATGAAAGACTCTATGTCCATCCACCTCACTAAAAATAACTCAGTTTTATTTCTTTTTCATTTCACTTATTGTATTGTTCATCTCTGTTTGTTTGTTCTGTAAGCCTTCTAGGTCTTTGTTAAACATTTCTAGCAACTTCTTGATCTTTGCCTCCATTCTTTTCCCGAGGTCCTGGATCATCTTCACTATCATTATTCTGAGTTCTTTTTCTGGAAGGTTGCCTATCTCCACTTCATTTAGTTGTTTTTCTGGGGTTTTATCTTATTCCTTCATCTGGTACATAGCCCTCTGCCTTTTCATCTTGTCTATCTTTCTGTGAATGTCTCATTTCTTTCTATGGCTGAGTAATATTCAAGTCTATATATGAGCCACATCTTCTTTATCCATTCATCTTTCAATGGACACTTAGGTTGCTTCCATGTCCTGGCTATTGTAAATAGTGTGGCAGTGAACATTGTGGTACATGACACTTTTTGAATTATGGTTTTCTCAAGCTATATGCCCAGTAGTGGGATTGCTGGGTGATATGGTAGTTCTATTTTTAGTTTTTTAAGGAACCTCCATACTGTTCTCCATAGTAGCTGTATCAATCTACATTCTCACTAACAGTGCAAGAGGTTTCCCTTTTCTCCACACCCTCTCTAGCATTTTTTGTTTGTAGATTTTTTTAAATTTTTAAAGTGTCTTTAATTTTTTAACATCTTTATTGGAATACAATTGCTTTACAATGGTGTGTTAGTTTCTGCTTTATAACAAAGTAAATCAGCTATACATATACATATATCCCCATATCTCTTACCTCTTACATCTCCCTCCCTCCCACCCTCCATATCCCACCGCTCTAGGTAGTCACAAAACACCAAGCCAATCTTCCTGTGCTATGCGGCTGCTTCACACTAGCTAGCTATTTTACATTTGGTAGTGTATATATGTCCATGCTACTCTCTGACTTTGTCCCAGCTTACCCTTCCCCCTCCCCATGTCCTCAAGTCCATTCTCTGGTAGGTGTGCATCTTTATTCCCATCTTGCCCCTAGGTTCTTCACGAAATTTTTTTTCTTTTATATTCCATATATATGTGTTAGCATACGGTATTTGTTTTTCTCTTTCTGACTTACTTCACTCTGTATGACAGACTCTAGGTCCACCCACCTCACTACAAATAACTCAATTTCATTTCTTTTTATGACTGAGTAATATTCCATTGTATATATGTGCCACATCTTCTTTATCCATTCATCTGTCGATGGGCATTTAGGTTGCTTCCATGTTCTGGCTATTGTAAATAGAGCTGCAATGAACATTGTGGTGCTTGACTCTTTTTGAATTATGGTTTTCTCAGGGTATATGCCCAGTAGTGGGATTGCTGGGTCATATGGTACTTCTATTTTTAGTTTTTAAGGAACCTCCATACTGTTCTCCATAGTGGTTGTATCAATTTACATTCCCGCCAACAGTGCAAGAGGTTTCCCTTTCCTCCACAACCTCTCCAGCATTTATTGTTTGTAGATTTTTTTATGAAGACCATTTTGACCGGTGTGAGGTTACATCTCATTGTAGGTTTGATTTGCATTTCTCTAATGATTAGTGAGGTTGAACACTCTTTCATGTGTTTGTTGGCAATCTGTATATTTTCTTTGGAGAATTGCCTATTTATCTTCTGCCCATTTTTGGATTGGGTTGTTTGTTTCTTTGATATTGAGCTGCATGAGCTGCTTGTATATTTTGGAACTTAATCCTTTGGCAGTTTCTTTGTTTGCAAATATATTCTCCCATTCTGAGGGTTGGTTTTTCGTCTTGGTTATGGTTTCATTTGCTGTTTAAAAGCTTTTAAGTTTCATTATGTTCCATTTGTTTATTTTGGTTTTTATTTCCATTTCTCTAAGAGGTGGGTCAAAAAGGATGCTGCTGTGATTTATGTCATACAGTGTCCTGCCTATCTTTTCCTCTAAGAGTTTTATAGTGTCTGGCCTTATAATTAGGTCTTCAATCCATTTTGAGTTTGTTTTTGTGTATGGTGTTAGGAAGTGTTCTAATTTCATTCTTTTACATGTAGCTGTCCAATTTTCCCAGCACCACTTATTGAAGAGGCTGTCTTTTCTCCATTGTATATTCTTGCCTCCTTTATCAAAGATAAGGTGACCATATGTGCAAGGGTTTATCTGTGGGCTTTTTATCCTGTTCCATTGATCTATATTTCAATTTTTGTGCCACTACCATACTGTCTTGAATACAACAGCTTTGTAGTATAGTCTGATGTCAGGGAGCCTGATTTCTCCAGCTCCATTTTTCTTTCTCAAGATTGCTTTGGCTATTCAGGGTCTTTTGTATTTCCATGCAAATTAGAAATTTTTTGTTCTAGTTCTGTGAGATATGCCATTGGTAGTTTGATAGGGATCGCAATGAATCTGTAGATTCCTTTGGGTAGTATAGTCATTTTCAAAATGTTGATTCTTCCAATCCAAGAACAGGGTATATCTCTCCATCTGTTTGTATCATCTTTAATTTCTTTCATCAGTGTCTCATAGTTTTCTGCATACAGGTCTTTTGTCTCCTTGGATAAGTTTTTTCATAGTTTTTTTATTCTTTTTGTTGCAATGATAAATGTAAGTGTTTCCCTAATTTCTCTTTCAGATTTTTCATCATTAGTGTATAGGAATGCAAGAGATTTCTGTGCATTACATTTGTATCCTGATATTCTACCAAATTCATTGATTAACTCTAGTAGTTTTCTGGCAGCATCTTTAGGAATCTCTATGTATATTATCATGTCTCCTGCAAAAATGACAATTTTACTTCTTCTTTTCCGATTTGGATTCTTTTTATTTCTTTTTCTTCTCTGATTGCTGTGGCTAAGACTTCCAAAACTATGTTGAATAATAGTGTTGAGAGTGGGCATCCTTGTCTTCTTCCTGATTTTAGAGGAAATGGTTTCAGTTTTTCACCATTGAGAATGATGTTGGCTGTGGGTTTGTCATATATGGCCTTTATTATGTTGAGGTAAGTTCCCTCTATGCCTGCTTTCTGGAGAGTTTTTATAATAAATTGGTGTTGAATTTTTTCAAAAGCTTTTTCTACATCTATTGAGATTATTATATGGTTTTTATCCTTTAATTTGTTAATCTGGTGTATTACATTGATTGATTTGTATATATTGAAGAAGCCTGCATCCCTAGGATAAACCCCACTTGATTGTGGTGTAGGATGCTTTTAATGTGCTGTTGGATTCTGTTTGCTAGAATTTTGTTGAGGATTTTTGCATCTATGTTCATCAGTGATATTGGCCTGTAGTTTTCTTTTTTTGTGACATCTTTGTCTGGTTTGGGCATCAGGGTGATGGTGGCCTCGTAGAAGGAGTTTGGGAGTGTTCCTCCCTCTGCTATATTTTGGAAGTTTGAGAAGGATAGGTGTTAGCTCTTCTCTAAATGTTTGATAGAATTTGCCTGTGAAGCCATCTGGTCCTGTGCTTTTGTTTGTTGGAAGACTTTCAATCACAGTTTTAATTTCAGTGCTTGTGATTAGTCTGTTTATATTTTCTATTTCTTTCTGGTTCAGCCTCAGAAGGTTGTGCTTTTCTAAGAATTTGTCCATTTTTTCCAGGTTATCCATTTTATTGGCATAGAGTTGCTTGTAGTAATCCCTCATGATCCTTTGTATTTCTGCAGTGTCAGTTGTTACTTCTCCTTTTTCATTTCTAATTCTGTTGATTTGAGTCTTCTCCCATTTTTTCTTGATGAGTCTGGCTAATGGTTTATCATTTTTTTTTTATCTTCTCAAAGATCCAGGTTTTAGTTTTATTGATCTTTGTTATTGTTTCCTTCATTTCTTTCTGATCTGATCTTTCTGATTTCTTTCCTTCTGCTAACTTTGGGGTTTTTTTTCTTTCTTCTTCTCTCTAATTGCTTCAGGTGTAAATTTAGGTTATTTATTTGAGATTTTTCTTATTTCTTGAGGTAGGATTGTATTGCTATTAACATCTCTCTTAGAACTCTTTTTGTGAATCCCATAGGTTTTGGGTTGTCATGTTTTTATTCGCATTTGTTTCTAGGCTTTTTTTGATTTCCTCTGGTTTCTTCAGTGATCTCTTGGTTATTTATTAGTGTATTGTTTAACCTCCATGTGTTTGTGTTTTTTTTACAGTTTTTTTCATCTAATTGATATCTAGTCTCATGGTGTTGTGGTCAGAAAAGACACTTTATATGATTTCAAAGTTTTAAATTTACCAAGGCTTGATTTGTGACCCAAGATATGATCTACCCTGTAGAATGTTCCATGAGTACTTGAGAAGAAAGTGTATTCTGTTGTTTTTGGATGGAATGTCCTATAAATATTAATTAAGTCCATCTTGTTTAATGTGTCATTTAAAGCTTTTGTTTCCTTATTTATTTTCATTTTGGATGATCTGTCCATTGGTGAAAGTGGGGTGTTAAAGTCCCCTACTATGATTGTGTTACAGTCAATTTCCCCTTTGATGGCTGTTAGCATTTGCCTTATGTATTTAGGTACTCCTATTTTAGATGCATAAATATTTACAATTGTTTTATCTTCTTCTTGGATTGATCCCTTATCAGTATATAGTGTCCTTCTTTCTCTTGTAATAATCTTTAAAGTCTTTTCTGTCTGATATGAGAATTGCTACTCTAGCTTTCTTTTCATTTCCTTTTGCATGGAATATCTTTTTCCATCCCTTCACTTTCAGTCTGTATGTGTCCCTAGGTCTGAAGTGGGTCTCTTGTTGACAACATATATATGGATCTTGTTTTTGTATCCATTCAGCCAGTCTATGTCATTTGGTTGGAGCATTTAATCCATTTATATTTAAGGTAATTATTGATATTTATGTTTCTATTACCATTTTCTTTGTCTCTGATTTTCTTTTGTTTCAAAACAAAAGTTTTGCCTTTGTTTCTGTAGGTCTTTTCATTCTCTTGTGTTTCCTGCCTAGGGAAGCTCCTTTAGCTGTTGTTGTAAAGCTGGTTTGCTGGTGCTGAATTCTCTTAAGTTTTGCTTGTCTGTAAATGTTTTAATTTCCCCATCAAATCTGAATGAGATCCTTCCTGGGTAGAGTAATCTTCTTTGTAGGTTTTTCCCTTTCATTACTTTAAATATGTCGTGCCAGTCCCTTCTGCCTTGTAGAGTTTCTGCTGAAAGATCAGCTGTTAACCTTATGGGGATTCCCTTGTGTGCTATTTGTTGGTTTTCCCTTGCTACTTTTAATATTTTTTATTGGTATTTAATTTTTGATAGTTTGATTAATATGTGTCTTGGCATGTTTCTCCTTGGATTTATCCTGTATGGGACTTTCTGCACTTCCTGGACTTGATTTACTATTTCCCTTCCCATGTTAGCAAAGTTTTCAATTATAATCTCTTCAAATATTTTCTCAGACCCTTTCTTTTTCTCTTCTTCTTCTGGGATGCCTATAATTTGAATGTTATTGCATTTAATGTTGTACCAGAGGTCTCTGAGACTGTCCTCAATTCTTTTCATTCTTTTTTCTTTATTCTGCTCTGTGGTAATAATTTCCACTATTTTATATTCCAGGTCACTTATCTGTGTGACTGTTAGCCACACAGCTCAGAAGAAAAGGGAGAAAAAAAGAAAGAAAAAACTATTAAAATAAAAATATTTAAATTATTAAAATTAAAAAATAAAAAAGTAATTAGAAAAAGAGAGCAACCAAACCAATAAACGAATCCACCAATGATAACCAATGCTATAAACTTTACTAAGATTACCATCAAAATCAGAAACAATCAGTGGCAAACAAAAAACCCCAAGTCTACAGTTGCTCCCAAATCCACTTCCTCAATTTTGGGTTGATTCATTTTCTGTTCAGGTAGTCCACAGATGCAGGGTACCTCAAGTTGATTGTGGGGATTTATTTTCTGCTCCTGAGGCTGCACGGAGAAATTTCCCTTTCTCTTCTTTGTTCGCAGAGCTCCTGGGGTTCAGCTTTGGTTTTGGCTCCACCTCTGTTTGTAGGTTGCCCTCAGGCTTCTGTTTCTGTTCAGACAGGAGGGGGTTAAAGCAGAGGCTGATTAGTGGGCTCTGGCTCACTCATGCCAGGGGGAGGGAGGGCTACAGTAGTTATAATTGGAATGCAGGGCAAGCCTGCAGTAGCATGAGGCCAGTGTGATGTCACAACAGCCTGAGGCATGCCATGTGTTCTCCCAGGGAAGTTGTCCCTGGATCACAGGACCCTGGCAGTGGTGGTGGGCTGCACAGGCTCCCGGCAGGGGCAGGTAGGGGGGTGCATGTGGATAATGACCTGTGCTTGCACACAGGATTCTTGTTGGCTGCAGCAGCAGTGTTAGTGTTTCATTCCAGTCTCTGGTGTCCCAGCTGATAGCCGTAGCTCATGCGCATCTTCTGTGGACAGACAGGGAAAGAATCCCCTCTCTGCGCACCTCTTGAAACAATGGTCTCTTGCCTCTTAGGCAGGTCCAGAGTTTTTCCTGGACTCCCTTACGGCTAGCTGTGGTGCACTAGCTCCCTTCAGGCTGTGTTCACGCAGCCAACCCCAGTCCTCTCCCTGGGATCTGATCTCCAAAGCCCAAGCCTCAGCTCCCAACCCCCACCCACCCCAGCGGGTGAGCAGACAAGCCTCTCAGGCTGGTGAGTGCTGGTCGTCACTGATCCTCCGTGCAGGAATCTCTCCACTTTGCCCTCTGCACCCCTATTGCTATGATCTCCTCTGTGGCTCCAAAGCTTCCCCCCTGCCAACCCCTGTCTCTGCCTGTGAAGGGGCTTCCTAGTGTGTGGAAACTTTTCCTCCTTCACACTCCCTCCCAGAGGTGCAGGTCTTGTCCCTATTCTTTTGTCTCTGTTTTTTCTTTTTTCTTTTACCCTACCCAGGTACGTGGGGAGTTTCTTGCCTTTTGGGAAGTCTGAGGTCTTCTGCCAGTGTTCAGTAGGTGTTCTGTAGGAGCTGTTCCACGTGTAGATGTATTTCTGATGTATTTGTGGGGAGGAAGGTGATCTCCACGTCTTACTCCTCTGCCATCTGAAGATCCTCCCTCAAATTGTTCTCTATAGTGAGAATTCATTCTCTCATTTGGGAAAGCTTCAGCACTGCTTTTTAAAATTAATTAATTTTTATTGAAGTGTTATTGATTTACAATGATTCAGGTGAAGAGCAAAGTGATTCAGTATATATATATATATATATATATATATATACACACACACATACATATATATATTATTTTTTCAGATTCTTTTTCATTATAGGTTATTACAAGATTTACACTATGTCAAATAGCTCTGCTTTTTAAGATCTTTCAACTGATTATTCAGGCTCACCTGGGATAATCTCCTTTACTTAAAGTCAACTGATTAATTGACTTACATCTGCAAAACTCCTTTACAGCAGTAAGCAGAATTAATGTTTGATTTAATAACTGGGGACTATAGATTAGCCAAGACATCACATCAAAAAACCATCACTGTCCTCCTTTTGTCAAATTGGCACCCACAGAACACATCTCCTTAGCCATACTTAATCTCCAAATAAAGACAAAGATAAAGACAGGCGTCCTCTTAACATGATACAACTATCCTGCATACAATTCAAACCATGCTAACCCTTTCCCCAGAAAAGAATGCCAAGTTCTTGGGTGATGGTAACTCTTCTCTTTTGAATTGCTGTAACTTAAACATTGAGATATAAACTTATCCATTATTAAAACATATTATGTTTATTGATAAGTAGATAAAAGAAGGAAGAAAACAAAAATATTTGTATACAAAAATAGTTTATATCAAAATAAGGAAAAATACTCATAACTATTACTGTCCTCATGATGAAATGTAGTTGCAGCTGGTATTTATAACTACCTTTTTGCTGAGGCAGACAACCTCAACTTGTCATAGTTCTTTCTCTGGCATGGTGACCCAAGTCTTCATTGCTAAAAGCTCTGGTTATTATTAGTACTCCTGAGGTGGGTTGTGATTTTTCATTGACCTTAATTATAGAACATAGGAAAACTAAGAGAGACCCTAAAGTATCTTCTATAATCCAGATATATTCCTCGATATTCCCATTGAATAATAACAACCCAACTTCCCTTTGGTAGTAAGGACAATTTGTCCCCAACAATAACCCCTTCTTTGCTTGTTGATTCAGAGACACTCGGAACCCAAAGTGGCCAGGTGACAGTCTCTACTTCCAGTTCAGTGGAATTATTGTTGTGTTCCCTGATGGAAGAATTCTCCCATTAGGAACTAGAAACACTCTTCCAGCAAAGGTGAGGGTTACAGGAACAAGAAGAAAAACTTTTGCTAGTGTATCACTAGAAGTAATACTGAGAGGAGATGCTCCCTCTTCTATACTCTACCTTAATTCTCCAACCCATGAATACTGGAAAAGAGACAAACAGCACCATATGTTGGATGCTGATTCAAAATGTGTACCTCATCTGAAGAGAAATGGCCTCAGTTCTGCAAAGTACTGCCACCTAGTCTTCATCATAGCTGAGTCCTCAAAAGACCATTCTACAATTGTATCATCACACTAGCTTCTTCAGGTTGATGCGGAAGACGGTAAGAACAGTGAATTTCATGAGCCTGAGTCCACTGCCATACTATCAGGAAATGAATTTCTTGATTAGAAACAATGCTGTGTGGAATATCAAGATAAGGCATTCTGAAAGTCCAAAGATGGTCATTTTGAGAGAAGCATCACAGGCAGGGACCACAAATTCGTATCTAGAGCATGCTTCTATTCCAGTAAAAGAAGAGTACTGCCACTTCTATGGTGGGAAGTGGTCCAATGTAATCAAACTTCTATCAAGTAGCTCGCTGACCACCCTGGGGAATGGTGCCATGTTGGGGGATCAGTGTTGGTCATAATGTTGGTAGATTGGGCACTCAGCAGTGGCTCTAGCCAGGGGGCTTTTTTAAGTGAGAGTCCATGATGTTGAGCCCGACCATAACCTCCATTGTTGCCACCATGGCTACTTTGTTCATGAGCCCATTGGACAATTACAGGAATAACTAAAAAAAGAGACTGCCTGAAATCTATAGAACGGGCCATTATATTCATTTGATTATTAGAATCCTTCTCTGATGAATCACTTTTTGGTGGATATTCACACGGGACATAAACATCTGCATGTTATTTGCCCATTTTGAGAGGTTTATCCACATAGTTCCTTCCATAGGCCTTCTTGCCACTAATTTTCCAATCGTGTTCCCTCCAAGGCCTTGATCAACCAGCTAAACCATTGGCCACAGTCCATGAAATGGTATAGACTCATACCTCCGGCCATTTCTTCTTCCAAGCAAAATAAACAATCAAGTGCACTGCATGAAGTTTTGCCCAATGGAAGATTTCTTTTCTTCACTGTCTTTCAGTGGTATCCTAGAAAAGGACTGCAGAGATATTGCTGTCCACTTGTGGCTGGCACTTGCAATGTTATACAGGACCAGCAATGAACAAGGACAAAGTTTTCTTTCTCTCTTACTTGATTTGTTGTGGGGGAACTGTCCATGAGGACATAGGTGGGTGTAAGCTAATAGAGAGAAGGTAGTGCAGAAAGAGTTGGGCATGGGCATTTGGGCCACTTCCACATGAAACTTACTTATGTACTCAAGGTCTGCTTCAGCCAATCTTACATACACCAATTTCATTTAATACTGCAGTCTGGAGGTGCACATCCAACTTTATAGTTTGGTGAGATAGACAACATCCAGCTTAGGTTGTATGGTAACTTGGTGGTCCATGGTTAAGTATTCCGTCTCTGCTAAGGGCCAGTAACAAGCTAAAAGCTGTTTCTCAAAAGGAGAGTAGTTATTCACAGATGGCATGGCTTTGCTCCAAAATCCTAAGGGTCTGTGTTGTAATTTACTTATATGGAGCTGCCCAAACCTCCAAACACATCTCTATCTGTTGCTGACATTTCAAGCGCCATTATATCTGCTGGATCATATAGCCCAAGTGCCAGGGTGGCTTGTAAGGCAGACTGGACATGTTGAGGAATCTTCTCTTGTTCTGGAAGCCTCTCAAAACTAGCAGCTTTCAGATCACTTGATAAATGGGTCAGTGTAGTACAGCTATATGAGGTATACCTCAAATGCAAAGAGGCCCACTGCAGGAGGTGCCAGACCAACAATTTATCTTTCACCTTGGAAAGGATATTTTATCCCCCAGATCACTAGACACCTAGATATTCTACTGTGAATTTTTGTGTGAATGTGTATTAAGAGAACAGAATCAAAGTAATTTGTTATGCAGCAATAGAATACTAATATACCTAGGATCAGAACTTCAAAAGCTAAGAGAAATTGGCAAAAACAGGATGAAATGCAATGAGATTAGATCAAACTCAAAAAAAAAAAAAAACCAGGAAAGGTAGATATGACATACTTTTACTTGGTTGTCCTAAAAATAATACAATGAAAGAAAACAAATATTTATAGTTATCATCAATGAAAACTTTTTTGAAATAAGACAGAATCACAACACTCACATATTAACAAGGGTCAACTAAGTATCTGAGAAAATTGACACAGAATGGTCAACTCTGGGACATACTTTAATAAACTATTAGAAAAAGAAAAGAAACTACAAGGTCTTCAGGAATAAAAATTAATAAAAACAAAAAAACTTAATAAAGGTAAGAACATGTGATTGGCACCAGACTTCTTAAGAACATAGGGCAACTCTGGAAAACATTTTCAAGAAACTCAAAGAAAGAAAGTACCAGCCAAAAAATTGATATCTAGCCAACTTACCCTTCAGAGATCAGGATATAAACTATTTTAAACACAGAAGGACTCAGGCAATACTTTATTTGAATGCTTTGTCTAACCCAGCTACTAAAGGATAAGATTTATCCAATCAAGAAATTAATGGCAAAAGAGTGTGATCGTGAACATTTACTATATATAATTATACCTTTAAAATCAAAACAAGGGTAAAGGGTTAAAAGAGTAGTATGTAAACATTGTATGTGCTTACTAAATAAAAATATTACAACTAGACATGTGAGGCAAGGAAAAAGAAAGGAGAAAGTAGAATAAAATCATTTATTATGGTAAAGGTGATAAATAGGAGTCAAAGAATACTATGTAAAACTGACAAATTAGTTAGTAAAGGTTATATAAGGAAAAAGGGGTGGTGGATTAAGGACGCTGTAAAATGTACAGAGGTACATGTAACTGTTAGAATCAAAATGTACACTTTAAATACCCACCCACTAAAAAAAGAGAACAGTGAAGACACATCTGTTAGAACTACTTAAAAACACAGTAAATATGATATAATATACATAGTAATTATAAGATAATATGAAAGAATCATATATTAGAAGAATTAGAAGAATCAAGTATATTAACCTTGTCAATAAAACTAAATGAGCTGAACTAGCATAGTAAAAGGACAAAGACTTTCATATTGGTACATACAGCAAAACCAAATTTATGTTGTATAGAGACACATCTAATATAAAGTGATTCAAAAATATCCAGTCACATATAAAGGGCCAAAAAGTACTCCATGAAGTTTAGTCTACAAGATAAAGAGATTAGCATACACACACATATACATGCATATATATATACATATATATATATAACATATATACATGCATGTATATATAACATATATACATACATATATATATGTGTGTGTGTTTGTAATGGATATTATTTATAATGGATATTAGCCTATATCCATTACATATGTTGCAAATATGTTCTCTCAGTTTGTCACTTGACTTCTGAAATTATGTATTGTGTTGTCTGCCATGCAAAAGCTGTTTATGTATATAATCAAATATCTTTTCTTATTTTGCACCTGAATTCTGACTCCTATTTAGAATGTCCTCTCCTACACCTAAGTTATAAAGGAATTAACCCACATTATCCTTAGTACAATTATAGTTCCATTTTATAAATCAAGATCACTGATCTCTTTAGAGTTTATTCTTGTGTGTAGTATGACAAATAGTTCTGTATTACCTCTTTCACATGGCTATTCAGTTGTCTCAAAACACTTATGAAAGTGTTCCAATTTTGCCCCCACTGATTCGAGATGCCACTTTTACTAAAGGTTCTTAGGCGCTTGGGTCTATTTTTGAATTCTCTCTCTATTTCATTGGTTGGTTGTTGATATGCTGAGTATCATATTGTTTTAACTATTAAGACTTTGTATAATATTTTTATATCTGATACCTCTTCCTTTCCAGTGTTTTCCCAGCTATTTTTTGTAGCTATTTTTCCACAAGAACTTTAATATCAATTTTCTAGCTTCATAAAAACAGCTTGTATTATTTTATATTGGGATCATCTTAAACTTATAAATTAACCTAGAGGGAACTGACATCCTGATAATGTTGAGACACTCTATCCAAGAATAAGGGAGTTTTTTCCATTTGTGTGTTCAGAAGTGTTTTAAATTTTCTTAATGCAGGCTTTGAACATTTTTTAAAGTATATTCTAAAGCATTTAAACTTTTGTGGTTGCCTTTGTTATTGTAAATGGGGTTTTCTCTTCCATTGTGTCTTCTAACTGGCAATTAATTTTTACACATTAACTTATATCCTCATATCTTGCTGAATTATTTTTTGTTTGTTTGAATTAGGTTTACCATTGATTTTCAAGGTCTAGTTTTTTTCCAGGTAATATGAAATTATCTACAAATAGTTCCCTTTCTTTTGCAATTCTTATGCCTCTAATGGTTCTCTCTTTCCCTATTGTATTGGCTAATTCCTCCAATACACTGTTAATAATGGAGATAGTGGATATCTTTGCCTTTTTCTTGACTTTAGTTAGAATGTTTCTATTGTTTTCTCATTAAGTAAGATGCTGGATTTTGGACTGAAGAAGTTATCCATCCATTCTTCTTTCCCAAGAAATATTCTTGGGAATATTCCTTTTATAAGGAATATGTTGATTTATTCCAAGACTTTTTCAGCAAAAAACATTGTGGGGATAATTATGATTTTTGTTCTCCTTAGATATACTTAAATGATACATTATATAACAGATTTCCTAATGCATGTTTGCATTTCTGGTATAAATTCTACTTAGACATGGTGTATTATTTTCTTAATTTGGTGTTGGAGTCTGTTCACCAACATTTTATTTAGGATTTTTGCATCATCTTCCTAAGTGCTTTTGTTCTATGCTTTTCTTTACTTAGCCATATTTATCCCATTGGGTATATCAATGTTTTATTTGCTTCATAAAAAGAATTTGTTTCATAGAAAATGCTTTGAAACAATTTATGTAGCATTGGGACAATCTGGTCTCTAAAGGATGGGTAGACTTACCCTCTGAAAAGATCTGGGTCTGGTAAGTTTTTTTCTTTCTTTGTTTTGGTTTCATTTTGTTTTGTTTGTGGTAGAATAGTTTCTCCATAATGTTCTTGATTTCTTCTGTGGAAATTGGTCTTTTAAGTTTTTCCTCTCTAATGCAGTCAGTTTTGTTATGCTGTAATTGCCTAAGAAATTGTCTCAGTGTTCAAACAGATTTGCATAAAGTTGTACTAAGCAGACTTTTGTATTACAAATTTCCCCATATCAATAGTTATTTCTCTTATATCTCTTGTCAATTCTTATTTTCTGTATTTGTGCATTCTCCCTTATACCTTAATTATATTGTAGTGGTTTGTCTATATTGTTTATTTTTTTTCAAAGAAACCAGATTTTGATTTAATTTGTTCTACAGTTTTCCTATTTCCTCATAATTTGGTTTTATTATTACTCTTCCACTTTTTGTGCTTTCTCTTGGTTTACTTTGTTCTTTTTTCTTTTTAAGTTGACAAGTTAATTTTTGATTCCTATTATTTTATTTGTACTAACATAGGTGCTTAAGTCTATAAATTTTCCTCTGATCACAGTTTTAAATCTCCTCAATTTTGATATATAATGTTTCCATTTTCATTATTTTTCAAACATCTGTTTATGTTTTCCATTTAACCAAGAGTTTTTTAAAGATTTCTAACTTTCTAGATAGTGATCCTCTTCTTAAACATAATATTTTAAATTTCTACTTTTGTTGCATTGTGATCAGAAATGTTCATTTGTAATATTTTAATTTTATGAGAATTATGTGATCAATTTTCATGATTGTTCCATGTACAAATGAGAAGATGTAGTCTCTGTTTTCACAGTGTTCTACACACACAATCACTCACACATCTATATGGTTTATCTGATGATGATATGGTTTATATCTTCAATATCCTCAGTTAGTGTTTTGTCCATTTACCCTGTGTTATACTGACAGTAATGCTCATCTCCTTTTATCAATGTGTCTATTTTTTTTCTCCTTTAACCTCATGCAGTTGCTGCTTTAGGTCACTGCAATATTACATGGTGCAGAAGTATTCATAACTATTATATCTTCATTTAGAGTCATGGCTTTTAGCATTTAAAGTGTTCTATTTTATCTCAGTTCATGCTTTTTGTTTGGTAGTCTGCTTGCCTGGTAATGGCATTATGAAATTTTCTTTCACTTTTTTCCCCTCATTTGACTATCTTTGCACATCCCTTTAAATTTAGAAAAATACTAGACTCTGTCTTTGCCTTTTTTCTAAGAAGAGAATGTTTTCTGTTAAACATATTATATTACTTAAAAATAACTGAAAGTAATTAATTGAATTAAAATGCTACTTGATTTCACACAAAAGGTAATTGAATAGCCAATGTACCATAATTACATCTATTTCACACCACCCTTTGTCACCCATTTTATTCACCTGCTAAAATTCCCAAACTCCTTTCAAATAAACTGAATTTTAACCCATTCCATTTACTAACTAACTGCTTGCCCAGTACTGATTTCCACAAGAAATTAAGACAGAGGTAGAAATAGAAGGATGAAAATTAAGGAAAATAATACCACAGGGGGTAGCATGCCAATCTTGAAATAACAAATCGTAATTTATGTACTTTTTGATCCAGCCTCTATTTACCTTTTCTTCCTCACCCTCCCAATCCATAATCCCTCAGAAACCTAATTTCCAGCCATATTAAATTCTAGTGCCCATGAATTGTTTCACTTCAGCACTGTTTGTAATCATAATAGCAATGGTTAACATGCATACATGTAGTTAAATTCCCACTGTCTTCTGACTGAAAGGCCCTACTCTACCCTAGATCCAGTTTAAGCATCAATTTCTCTAGTCTTCTTTTCTTTCCCTAGTCTCTAGCGGCCGCATTCAGACCTTTAAATTTCAGCCACCTTATTCCTATAATTATTTACATGTCTGACTCCTCCAGGACTTCTCCAGAATACAACCTCTTCATCCCCAGAATGGTGCCCAATGTTGGACCCAAGCAACTGCTTAATAAACACTTGTTAAATGGTAATCGTAAATATTTGTAGAGTGCTCTACAATTTACAGCAAACTTTCATCTTCAAAGTCTCATGATTTTTAAGACTCCTTGTGAGAAAAAAAGGGTGTCCTACAGCTGGGTCTACCTGCAGTAGTGTAGTCCTTTTTAAACTTTCAGCACCAGACTGGGTGGCTACTGTTGCCATCCGCTTCACACATCCCACACCCTGCTTGCATTTGTACCTCTCTGTGCTGTAGCAGTACAGGAAGAACTGGGCTTTGAAGGAGAAGTTCAGCGAACATGTTAATTGTCAATCACTAATCCTAATGATAGCTAACATAGCCGCTCTGTGTCAGGCCACATTCTAAGTGCCTTACATACGTTAACTCATTTGTTCTCACATCAGCCTTATAATGGTGGTACTCATATATTCATTTTGATGGAGAAGGAAACTAAGGCTGAGAAAGGCTAAGAAACTTGCCCAAGGACACAGGTAATAAATGGTAGAACCAGGAATCACACCCAGGCTTTCTGGTTTTACAGCCCACTTCTTTAATGCCTATTGCAATGTTTTTTAAATTCCAAATAACGACTCTGTAATGAGTTGCAAAATAATTCAGGGCTCTGACTTGAATTTAAAAAGGTAGAAAATATTAGAATGCATTCCACAAAGTAAGGAAATTATTATAATTTTTTTGGTGTGAAACATTTGTTTCAGATATGTGTAGACATAACACAGTTTCACTGGTACAGTTGTGCAGTTTGGGTACTTCACAGACGCACCCAGCTCTGGGGTCACGGGGGATAAATGCAGCCATCTTCACAAAGGCCAAATCATGTGCTCCAGTGGCCATGTCTGCAAAAGATAGCATCTGTTTCTACTTTCCCCACCCACAGGGGTCACCTTTGAATAATTTTCACAAAGACATCTTAAAAACTAGCAGTGCCTCTGTACATACATATGTGTGTGCTGAATCAGGATGTGAAATATGTTCCTTACTAAGGGCTGTAATCAAAAGAAATGTTTGAAAAAGCTCCCTACACCATACCATCAACAAGAAGTTATATGTTTTAAAACAGTAAAGAAAAGAAGCCTGTTAACCTCATATCATTTATTCTAAAGGCAGGGCTTAACTAAAGCTCAGTGGAGGCTGACGATGGAACAGAAAGCTTCTCTGATATTCGTATGGTTTAGAAGTGGTTTTTTCAGCAGTTGCTGAGCTCTGATCACAGATACATGTAACTCTTGCAAAAGTGCTTTCAGGACATGCATAACTTTTCGCCATTTGGAATTTAGGGCTTAGCCCATTGAATTTTTAGGAAAGTGCTATTTAAATAAAACGTGCCTGGAATTTCTGTAGTAATAATAACAATAAGGAGAGGGAGGAGGCAGCAGAGGAGGAAGAAGACAAGGTAAAGAAGGCAAAAGATGATGAATAGCTGCCCCTGATAGGTGTTGAGCAATTAAGTGCTTTGCATTTGATTGTCACAACATTATGAATAGGTCTTATTATCCTCACTCTGCACATGAGGCTACTGAGGCACAGGGAGCTAAAGAGCCTGCACAAGGTCACAGAGCTAGTAAGGGTTAGACCTGGGAGTTGAACCCAATTTCTGGCTTCAGGGTCCAGATGTCATCTACTGTCTTATTCTGCAGCTGTCTAATTAGAAAGTTATTTTGGTCCCATAACAACTGCAGAAACTGGTAGGTACTATTCCAACTTTCTGGACTAGATTTCCATGAAATATCTGTCATTGCCTGGCAAAATATTCTAAGTAATCCCGTCAGTGACTTCATAACACAGAGTGGTTATTCTACTCTCCCACTATGAAAAATACTGTTAAGAAAACAGGACGTGATTGTTAAATAATTAATAATTGCAGACTGCTCATCAAGCACAGAGTCAGGCATTGCCCTTGGGGTGCAACATCATAATGTTTGCTACCTCCACTAAATACAAGATTGCACTTTTGATGGAGCAAGTCTTTAAGAGGCCAAAGGAAAAGAGTGCTGAGACCTCATGATCTTATTTCGACACATATGCCAGCAAGTGATAAAAACCTGAGAAGTGAAGTAGAGAACTATCAGTTGAAGAAATAAAATTGTCTCTAAATGCTATGTCTTTCAAAGTTTTCCAGGATACATCTCTGTGTCTGTAAAGACAGCCTTCCCTTCTTTAAAGGCAGGGTCAGTCAAGGGCAGCCAGTCATTTATCTCAGAGGTGGCAGAAGTCTATAACTTAAGAACACCCCACTTGAAAATGACAGTCATCTGGAAGCCCCTTTTATGATATCTTCTTCTTTCAAGCTGATAATAGCACAGAACTTGGTAAGGGCCACTCCATGCCATGAATCAAATCATACTTCACAAAAGTCATTTCCTATTGATGTTGATGTGCCTGTTCCTCATTTATATTGATCAGTGGACATTTGTTTGCCAAGATAAAACTAAAAGAGATTTCCTGGATGCCCTGTGACATTTTCAAAGGGGAAAATTCATTCTTTTCCACATTCTCTATATGACTGGGTTTCAGAAAAAGAGTTACAAATCTTCTTTAGAGATGTATGGATTGGAATGGGGAAGATAATGTTTCTGGGTCACTTCCTCTTTCCCAAGGGCCATCTTTACAAAGTTGGAGTATGTATCATTTTTTAAATGAAATTGGGACCATCTATTCATTCAATTCAGTTAGGTTCTAGGATTTGAATGCTTGTGATCAAAACTTGGTACTTATCACATACAGTGAGAATAGCTGGATTTCAGAAAATCCTTAAAGCAGTGCAATTTTTGAAGATGAAACAATGGCTCATGATACCTGCTGAATTAAAAGTCCGAATGTGTATTGTGTGTATATTGTGTGTGTATGTGCACATGTGTGCAGTACCCCTCAAAGCCGAGTAGAAAAGCTCAATGTTGATTTGGGCAAAATACTTGTTTACATTCAGTTAATAAAAACAAGTGATCAAATCTGTTACACTCAGAGCATCGATAACTGTATAACTGTTATATCACAAAAAAGTTATCTGCATAAGCAGTTTATCAAAATCAAATATCTGTTTTAATTAAAAAGAGGCTACTTTGAGTAAGAAGCTAAAAGTCACAGCTTAATGCGTTTAGAAATGGAGGCTCAAACCAAATGCCCATTAAGCAACAGTTACTGTATTTCATCTTGACAATAAAATGTATAAGGGCATTGAGAAATTGACCTTTTGTGGTAATACTCCATGACAACACTTTTTTCCAGTTGATCTTGGTGATACTTTGGGTCACGTACAAATCTTTTATGACCACCTGAAGAGGCTAGCAATCAAACTCAATCACCAAATTGAGAAGAACAAGATGCTCTTTTGAAGGTCATTGCTAATCTTCTGGTTACAAAAATCTGTGACATTTCCTCAGTTTTCATGATTTCTCCATTTTCTTAGCTACTGAAACTAAAGATGACCCTTTTACCAGAAGCCCCCTTGCTTTTTCATGTTCCATGAAAATGTGCTCTCCATGTTTTCTTCTTTATATCCCAACACTTCCTTTTGTTGTCTTCTCTTTGTCCTTTCCCAAATGATACTGAAATTTTCTTAGATTTAGTCTATAGCTTTCTCTTTTCTTTTCTTAAATCTCATGTCGTAATTTTGTTGGGTTTTTTTTCCCTTGAGGAAATGCCTGTTTGTACCACTTGTGCCATGATTTCTTCCTAGGCTTAGCCATATCTGACATTTATGCTGTGTTGGGAAAGTTAAAATATTGTGTTCAAGTGGATCTATAAAGCCAGGTTACGGCAAAATTTTAGAATATTAGAGCAAGAAGATTGGTTCATTATTAAAAATATATTTTAAAAGACAGATAAAAATTTGAAGGCAAATACAAGCCTGTAAGAACAGTCTTAGCGGTAAGGGAGAGATTGGACAGGTATTGCTTCTACTTCTGTGGGAATGGATATCAAACATACACCACCAGTCCTGGCTGCTTCCCTGAAAGCTGATTCTAATTGCCAAATGTTTTCTTGATATCTTGTTAGAATGTCAAGTTCAACATATCACAAGCCAAATTTTTGCTAATCACCAGATTTGCTATCATACTTGATTTCTCTCTGTGTTAGTGGTAACACAACTGTACAAAGAAAAGTGTATATCTTCTTTTGCTTTGGAGAGACTCATATTTTAGATTAGATAAAATTCTCTGGCTAATGATGGATTTATCTGTCCAGCTCTCCTTCCCTACTAAGACTATTCTTCTGATTTTGCACTTGTCGTTAGGTCATTATTCCTGTTCTTATATATGTCTTAAATAATCAACATATGACTTTATCCAAATATTCTAAAGTCCAGTCTTTCCCAGGCTCTTTAGCTCCACTTGGATGCCGTGTTTTAGCTTTCTCAACATTTTCTAATGCTCAGTTTGACTAGGCCTACTGGTAGGATCCTAGGCACAATACTAGGTTCATTCCTCTGGGACATCGTTCCATGTTTCATATACTGTGAATGGAATTATTCATCAACTCTATCTATGGACCCAATATACTTTAGTTTCTTCTAGTTAGCATTTTATTCATATGTGCATAATCATTTATTGATTAGAATTTATTACCTACCCACTCTTCCCCAGGTATCATGCTAGGCATTGGGATACAAATCCAGAGAAGACAATATCCTTACTCTTAAAGGGTTTCAGTCTCATGGTGTAGGGAGAAAAATAAATTAATAAATATAATCCTCTGTAATGAGGGACAAATCAAAGTATGCCAGAGATGTGAGACCAGAGAAGTAGACTTGTATCATCTAAATAAGCAGGGAATCAGTAAGGCTAGAAAACCTTCCTAGATAAGGGGATATTGGGGCACATGCAAAATTCCTGAGGCATGAAACTCACATTCACAAAGTTCTGAATGACTGGAGCAGAAGGCATTCATCGAAATTTTATAGGGGATTATACATTATATATTATATATAAATATATATATAATTTATATATATTATATATATAAATTATATAGCGAAAGGCTTGAACTAAACTGTGAAGGAACTCTGCTTGGGTGCTGTGCTAAAGAATTTGAACATTATCCTGAAAACTATGGGAACCACTAAATAATTTTAAGCAAGGGAGTGATATGAACAGATAAGCATTCTAGAAATATCACTTTGGTAGAAAGGTAGAAAATGGGTCCTAAACAGGCAAAACTGGAAATAGAGAAATCCATTAGAATACAACAGCAATCCAGGAAAAGTATATTGAGAACCTGAACTCAGGTCTTGATATCACAAAAGGAGAAGTAACAAAAGATTTGGGAGACATTTGCCTGGCAGAATTACAGGTGCTGGTGGGTAACTGCATTTGGGGGTTGAATGAGTGGGAGGAGAGAGAAGTCTATGATGAATTCCAGGTTTCTGATTTCCATGATTGGGTGTGTGGTTACGTTTTCACTGAGAAAAGACATGCAAGAGGAGAAACAGGTGTTTGGGAAAAAACACAGAATTAAGTTTTGTACCTGTGGAAACTGAGATGTCTATGGAACATTTAAATGGAAGTGTCTGGCAGAATAGAGTTCTGAAGCTTAACAGGGAGATCTAAGCTACAGATATATATTTGTAAGTCATCATACAAACGGTACCTCAAGCCATGAGAGTAGATAAGGTCATCCAGGTTATGTATGTAGTATATGATCAGGATCCTGAGTTGAAAACTTTAAGGTTATTTGAAGGAAACATAAGGCACCACAGGAAGGAAGGAAGGAGGAAGGAAGGAGAGTGAGAAAGGAAAATATTTTTCTTATAGTAGAATGTCAGCTAGTAAACATGAAAGGAATGCAATAATCAGTAGCTAAAATTAATGGGTAAATTTTGATGAGGGGCAGGATATCACACAGTCCCGAAATACCTCCCAACAATCTTATTAATTTACAAAGAGAAAACTGTAACTGTATAATGGACAAATCTGGTGGACACCATCTTAACCAGGGAGTCAAATTTTGCAATATCAATATTGGGACAAACTGACATTATATGCCTCTTAATACGCTCAGAGAAAAACAGCACAGCACTTCTCTAGAAGTCCTGCAGAAAATGCATGAATCTAACCATGAAGAAACTTCAGAAAAACACCAGTGAGGGACATTCTATAAAATATTTAGCCTGTACTCTTTAAATGTAAAGAACAATAAAAACAAAAATGACTGAGGGACCATTCCATATTAAAGGAGATTACAGAGACATGACAACTACATAAACGCTTAATCTTGCATTGGATCCTGGACCAAGAAAAAAAAAAAATAGCCCTAAAGATGACAATTGATAAAATTTGCATATGGACAGTAAATTAGATAATAACATTATATCAGTGTTAAATTTCCTGATCTTGATCATTGTCTTATGGTTATATAGGACTTTGTCCATGTTGTTAGGAAATGCACACTGAAGTATTTAGGGACAAAGAAGCATGCTGTTTCCAATGTATTCTTAAATGGTTCAGAAAAAGAAAGAGATTAGAGAAATAGGTAGATAGATAGATAATGTTGAAGCAAATTGTCCATGTTATAAATAATTGGTAAATCTCTTTAAATGGTATATAGAAATTCCTTGTACTAATCTTGTTACTTTGCTACTTTCCTCAAAGTTTGAAATTATATAAAAACAAAAATAGCTCAAAATGTACAATATAATATGAAAAAGACATTACACTGATAGTGGGCCAAACTATTTTTAACTTAGTGATGATGTCCTTTTGGTTGTCCTTTCCATTTTTCCTAGGTTCAGTTTGTTCTTTTAACATCTTTCTTCTACTCTCACATTCCCTGTCAGTCTTTCATAGAGTAAAGCCATATGGGGCAGTGGTTAAGAGTGAGGGCTCTAGAGCCAGACCATCTGGTGTGACTGTATGACCTTGGACAAGATATTTAATGTCTTAGTTCACTAGTTGTTGTTGTTTTTGTTGTTTAATCTATAAAAATAGAAAAAATAAAGATGCCTATATTATAGGGTTATTATGAAGTTCTTAAAATGTTTCCTGACATACAGTGGGTACTCAGTAATTTGGGTCTTTGATGTACGGTTTTATCCTCCCAACTTAAGAGAATGACTTCTACTTTGGATTTTTCTATTAATTGACAAAGAAACACAAACATTTAAAAAAAAGTTTTATTGGAGTATAGTTGATTTACAATATTGTGTTAGTTGAAGGTGTACAGCAAAGCGAATCAGTTATACGTGTACATATATCCACTCTTTTTTAAGATTCTTTTCCCATATAGGTCATTACAGAGTACTGATTGGAGTTCCCTGTGCTATATACAGTAGGTCCTTATTAGTTATCTATTTTATATATAATAGTGTGTATATGTCAATCACAATCTCCCAATTTATCCCTCTCTTCCTTTATACTCTGGTAATAATGTTTGTTTTCTGTAGCTGTGACTCTACTTCTGTTTTGTAAATAAGTTCATTTGTACCCTTCTTTTAGATTCCACATACAAGCGTTATCATATATTTCTCTTTCTCTGTCTGACTTACTTCACTCAGTATGACAATCTCTAGGTCCACCCATATCACTGCAAATGGCATTCTTTTGTTCTTTTTTATGGCTGAGTAATATTCCATTTTATATCTGTACCATATCTTCTTTATCCATTCCTCTGTTGATGGACATTTAGGTCTTATATGTGCATAAACATGGCTAATCCCTCCCATAGTTTAAATAGAGAATATAGTTAGTGAAGATAAGAGGACAAATAAGAGGGTCAATGTGAGCAAGCTAGGTTCAGGGGAAATAGGTCTTGTAGCCTTAACTTCTTTGGCACAACCATTCTAAGAGAGTATGTTACGGGACGGGGCATAAATAAAGCAGTTTTGACATCCCAGTTTTAAAGTGGTCCCATCAGTAGATCAGCTCAAACTTCCCACTTTATTTATCTAGAACCATAAGCAAAATACTTCCAAACGCTTCTCCTCAACACACTACCATACTCATTATCATATTGGGGCAGGGAATAAGTGTGGGCTTTATTCTATTTATCCTTTAGAGGAATTTAAACATCCTCTGATCAAGGTTGTTTGAGCTTACTTTGTCTGTTATTGTTAAACAACAACAAAAATTGATAATGTGCAGAACCAAGTTAACAGGCTGTTTCATAACCTCAGGTGAAAAATAATGGTGGAAATGGACTTCTAACTCACAGGTATCCCAAACATTTCTCTCACCATTCCAATAAATTGTAGGTAGTATTTTGGAAGTAGAGTACACAGGACTTGAATGGATTTGATATGGGAGCTCAAGGGATTAGAACCAAAGATGACACCTGGGGGATTCCCGGGATTCCCTGGTGGCGCAGTGGTTGAGAGCCCACCTGCCAATGCAGGGGACACAGTTTCGTGCCCCGGTCCGGGAAGATCCCGCATGCCGCGGAGCAGCTGGGCCCGTGAGCCATGATCGCTGAGCCTGCACGTCCGGAGCCTGTGCTCCACAACGGGAGAGGCCACAACAGTGAGAGACCTGCGTACCGCAAAAAAAAAAAAAAAAAGATGATACCTGGTTTTAGGGCTTGAGAAACTGTTTAGACAATGGTACCATTTAGTGATACGGAGAAGAGAAAAACAGATTTGATCATTAGGGAAATAAAATTTTCTTTTGGGTCATAAATCACTAAGTTTATGTAATCCGACATTTGTTCAAATGTTATTTGCTTTTCACAGACTGACAAATGTATCAATAAGTAAATGAGTGTATTCTATCATTAATTCTACAGTACTAATTTAGCATACTTTCTTAATGTAACATTGTTTCTTAATGTAGAAAAAGCAATAATAATCTGTTAGCCAAGACATCTCTGCGTGATGTTTCCAATTGTCATAGTATGACATGTGCTTTGAGTGGGCTGGAGTCTCAGTGACCCATCCATGCCCTGCTCTGTAATGTTCTGCCAAGACAAACAGAACACAAGTTCAGAGAGGAATTGAAGCCATATATTTCTCCCATTAACAGAGGACATTTATCAAGAAGCCCTCCTTATCTTCAGAATAAATACCAGAATATAATGAATTTGTGACACTGTCAAATCGAGGGCTCAGAGCCACCCTTGCCACTGAGAGAGCTGGTTTCACTAGGCTGTTGCTCCTCTCCACCTTGAGTTCAGCTTCAATTCCAGAGGACAGACAATCTCGGGCTACTTCACCTAGTAGAGCAGAAATATCAATAAGCTCTACTGTTTTATTAGGTATATCAAACAGCAGTATATCTGGTCTGCTGGCCAGGATGTGTGGATCTGTTATCATAACTCTATCCCACTTTATCTCACAGCAGTGGTCTGTGAATAGCATCTCACATCCATGCTTAAAATATGCCTGGCATTCCATTAAAGCTCTAGAAAGTCCATTCAATGTGCAATAGAGACAGGGACAGAGAATTGTACATACGAAAGGAAATAGATTATGGTTTGATCCTCTTTTTTTTTTTTTGCGATACGCGGGCCTCTCACTGTTGTGGCCTCTCCCGTTGCGCGGAGCACAGGCTCCAGACGCGCAGGCTCAGCGGCCATGGCTCACGGGCCCAGCGCTCTGCGGCATGTGGGATCTTCCCGGACCGGAGCACGAACCCGTGTCCCCTACATCGACAGGCGGACTCTCAACCACTGCGCCACCAGGGAAGCCCTGATCCTCTTTTAACACTAATAAAATTAAGTTCTGGGGCCTTGTCTCTTTTCTAGAGAAACAACTATTACATTTGCTGTTGTCACGTAGGGAAAGGAATTACTGGCCCTTGTGTAGTGTTTTAAATTTTACAAATTTCTTTCATATTTAAAATTTTATCAACAGCTTAAGTTTGTCCTAGTATTTTATACACAGGAGAACTACACAGTGTTAATCAATTACCTTGCTAAAATGAGGGCAGTTAGGGTGCAATCTTAGTAGCAATATTATGCTTAGGGGTATAATCCACAAAACAAAGTAGTGTATAGTTTACACGTATGCTCTATTTTCTAGTGCAGCAAATATCTTTCTTAAATATATGGAATGCCTTTTGGTATGTGCCATTCAGCCCCTTCTCATCATCACACTTCCAGCTTCATCATTTCCATGGGATTATGTAAAAGATCAGAAATATCAACTAGTAATCAGCTTTGCCTATCCATTGATTACGTTTGTTTTCTGATTCAACTTCTAACCATATATGACTTTACTTTCTATACCTGGAAGTCATAAAATATTTTGTCTAGCCTTACAAACTACAACTTTTTCCTTAAGAAGACTTCCATATCCCTCCTAGGCAGAGTCTCTTATCTCCTCTGTCGTGTTGACATTGCCTTTCTACATACTTGCTTTATCACGCACATCACACTGTTCTGTAAGAAATTGTAAGCAGGATTTTTTTCTTCCACTACATTCTGAAACTCTTGATGACTTTTTTTTTTTTTTTGCGGTACGTGGGCCTCTCACTGTTGTGGCCTCTCCTGTTGCGGAGCACAGGCTCCGGACGTGCAGGCTCAGCGGCCATGGCTCACGGGCCCAGCCGCTCCATGGCATGTGGGATCTTCCTGGACCAGGGCATGAACCCGTGTCCCCTGCATCGGCAGGTGGACTCTCAACCACTGTGCCACCAGGGAAGCCCTCTTGATGACTTTTTAAATTTATTTTTGAATCCTGGATACCTAGCTTCATGACTTGGCAAAAAGTGGCTCTCAGAAGTAGTTTAAACCTGTTTTGTTAAATGTAATAGGATATTAAGATGGAATTCCAAACTCAACTTTGCCCCAAAGACCAGTACAAGAGAAATAAGGTACCGAAGTCATTGTGGAAAAGACCCTTACCCCCCACCAACCCCATGTAGAATTTACAAAGGAAATATCTATATATCTTGTAATCTACAATTCTTTACCCTTTAACAGAAAAATAAAATAAACTGAAGTAAAGATTTTGAAGAGAATTTCTTCAGAGCCCCAACAATTTGACTCCCAAAAAGTTGGGATATGGCATGGGAATGCTAGCCCTTTCACTTGAAAACCAGAGTGTAGTTTATAGTTAAGAGGAAGTAAACAGTGTAGCAAAGGATGTAGAAGTAAGGAATCATAAGTCTCAGATTTTTCAGGACAGCTCTAATATCAAATAGCTTGTCCTGTGGTCCCCCATAAGTATACTCATGCTGTCAGACCACATATTTCGATTTTTGTAATAAAATATAGTCACTCTACATAAAGTTGACTCAGAAATTTGAAAAGGTGATAAGATTTTGAGATTTTAGATCTGAGGAGCTTGAAAGAAATAATAAGGAGAAAAATGGTTTGGCAGTTCAGAGAAAGCTGGGTGGTTAAGGGCACTTTTGATGATTGTTTTAGTCATAGAGATTTAGAACACTTAGAAGTTGGCTTCCATGAGGCATCTCCTAGCTGGAACAATCAGCCTAAACTTCCGCTGAGGCTGATAAAACTTTAAATATCTTTGCTTTAGTTAGAGGCAATCAAACCTAAGAAGAAAAGAGATTGGATCTGGAGGTGAATTCAGATCCCAGAATGTGCCTGGAAATGGGGAAGCCTTGATGGAAAGTCTTCCTGTTTCTCATTTCTGCTTGATCTGCAAGTCTGTTTCTTTCTTTTCTATTTGAAGATTGTCTTCCTCTGATCCTCACAAAATAGTATTGTTACTAGCTAACACTTATTGAGCACTTGCTCTGTGCTTCATTTACATAGTAACTAATTTAATGCCCACAACAACTTTAGGAAATAATCCCTTTTTACAGATGAAGAGATTAAGCCTCAGAGAGGTTAAGTAACTTTCCCAAACTCTTAACTGATAGAAGAAGGTTTTGAAAATAGGCCATTCTGACTCCAGGACTAATTCTATTAACCACTTTGCACATTCCTTCTACTTGGCAATAGGTGCTCTCCCTCTACAAATATCAGGTTTACTCATAAGAGATCAAGGTACTGGAAAAGTATAATTCTAGCCCTTCAGGACCAATTCTGAGTCCTTGAGGGTCATTATCTTCCTGGTCAAGACTGAGTGAGATGAGAATTTCTGATGGGGCTGGTCATGCTTTGTAAACTGAGGGTGCATCCTCTAACCAGAGGATCTTGACTGAGGAGTGGAGTGGTCCCCTTCCTGAAAATGGAGACTCACGCACCAAAATATATCTGTTATACTCTCCTTTGGAAATGGCATTCCAAATCTCTTATAACAGGTTAATTTGATTCTATTCAACAAATATTTATTGAACACCTATTATGAACATGGCTTTATTTGGGTTGCTCAATTTAGCAAATAAAATATAGGACATCCAGCTACATTTAAGTTTCAGATAAACAATGAACCTTTTTTAGCTTATGTATGTCCCAAATATTGCATGGATAACGTGTATTTTATATGGCAATCCTGGCATTATTTTGTACCCTAAATTTCTAGTGTCATGAAGAATAAGGAAACTGGTCTTCGTTTTTAGTCATTTTAAACTAAATTCAGACAGCTTCATTTAGTGCAGACAGCCTTGAAGAGTATATTTTCTCTCTTTCTGTTTAGATTCACTCGCAATATCAGCTATCACTTTCCTTTCTAGACAGAAGAGATTATTACCCAGGTTATTACCTGCGGGGTTATTTTGGTAGTTCTGAAAGGAATTAGCCCATTGAAGAGCCCTCCAGCCAAATATCATTAAAATCACAGATCTTTGGATTCAGCATAGGCACCTAAGATTTTGAATCTGTTCCCATGTCTTATTTAGGAAATTAATTATTTAGAAATATTAAATGTGTTGGGAATGGCTGATTTAAGAAGATTAGTGGTCACTAATTAAAATCAACTATGTCCAGAAGAGACTTCTGTGCAGGTGTGTGCTCTGACAACTTGGCGCTCCAAATATCAACTCATTAAAGTGTCTCCATATTGATCCTCTTCACTATTTCCACTCCCTATCTTCCCTTCACAACACACACAGACCCATGCACACACATACAGAGGTACACTCACACATGTACACACACACACATAAACGCACACACACAGAGTTGAGTGCTAAGCTGGAAGGACTGCCCAGTTTTTGCTTAGAGAAAGGTGTTTATGACTCGGCTGTGTACACCTACAGTACTACATCATTCCCCAGCAAAACTCCCGCTCCTTTCATATCTGGCTCCAGACCACATCCAGTATACCTGAGGCACCGGCTGTGCTTTATGAAGTCTAAAATTTTCAACTGGTTGTATCTTTCCACGCAAACTCATTAGGCACTATTTACACCCGCTGCAGCTGCGAAGAGAGGGGTTCTGAACTCTGGCATTCTACAGTAGGCTTTGTTTCTCATTTACATTTGCATATTAAAGTGTTTGCCTGAAATAGGCTATTGAAATTAATTCAGGATTAATTGGTGTCTTTATCTCATTAGGACAATCTAATTTAAGGATGATGAAATTGTTTAGCCTCCCGTTTGCATAATTAGATTGCTTTGAATTGCTGTCATTATTGGCTCTTTAGCATCATCTGTAGGCCTCAAACAGACAAGAGCTTCAACCTCATAAAGACCAATCATGTGTTACAGCAGAGGGCTGTTAACCCTTTTTAACCCAAACTCACTTGGATTAGCAGTCACAATAGACAGGCCATGGTCCCTGAGAGCCTTGAGTGCCCTCCTTTTAGAATTCTTGATTTTCAGATCAATAAATTTCCCTGCATTTGTATGTTTGGTTGTGGAAACTGTTATAGCAACTCTTCTGGGATCTAAAGTGTTCTCAAGACTCCTCTCCTTTGAGCATCACCCTCAATGCTGTGGAGACCTCCCTTCACTGTAAGTTTATCTCTTTTTACCTCTTAAGCTAATTGGAAATTCTCTCATGACCTCAAATGGGACAACATTCTTAGCATCTACGAGAATGTTGGAATCTTTCTACCAAGCCCAACACTCTTTACTTGTCAGAATGCTCAGCGACAAGTACTATTATTTCAATGAAGTTGCAGAATGAGACACAGGGAACCATCTGACATTCATTCAGTTATTTATTCATTCAACATTTAGCAAGTGTTTGAGCACTTTTGCTGTACTTGATATCATGCAAGGCACTGAGGGGTCATTGGGAAATTTTATGGGTTTGTTCTGCATTGTTTTTTGGGGGAGGAGAAAGTAGAATAAATGACGGGAGAGCTGGGTTCTGGAGCTAACTTAGTCACTGCTTTGGGAAGTCACAGAACCTCAATGAACTCTAATTTCTTTACTGTTTTGTTTTATCAATGAAGGGTTGTACCAGAGTAATGATTCTCATCCCTGGCTACACATTAAAATCACCTGTGGACTTTTGAAAACCACCAATGCCTGGGCCTAAATCATCAATAAATTAAACAAAACTGCTCAGAATTGGTGTGGTCCCCCAAATGCTTCAAAATTAGTTGAATCTGATGCACTGAAAGCCAGTCTCCTGAATGACTTTTAAGATTGTTTGTAATAATTAAAACAAACCTGCAAAAAAGATAGTATTTTCACTTTATACTAAACTGGTAAGAATGATTCCTGGAATACAAAATTTGACTTCAATTTCTTCAGGTATTAAGGAGAACTAACATTACAGAATGAAGAGAATATTTAGATTTCAAACTGAAAAAAGTAGTAACTTCAAACATCAATGCTTTATCTGAAGAATACATACTTGAGAAAATTAAAGTCACTTAAATTAAGAATAACAAACAATATAAAATAAAACAACAAAAACAGCCTATGTAAACATGTGGTAGCATTTTTTCCCCTGAAAAACTGAAGTGACTTATAGAATCCTTAATGCACTTAAAGATGCTTGATTCACATGTTAGCTGTATTTCTCATGTTTCTCTGGTTCTACAGGTCATAAAAGAAGAGCTAGTTGCTCCAGATTATCAGTTAACAAAACAGCCAAATTAAGAGCAAACAAGACAGAAAAACTTTAGACATAAATTTATAAACTAGATTACCTTGTGGAACTTTTTCACAGGACAATTCAAAGAACCCTTTATGAGTATCCTTAGTCAATATGCCTTACCAACAATATTATGATAGAGTGACGTATTGTTATCACCCAATTATATAAAAGAGAATGGAATTCAGAAAAAGAATGATCTGTCATGATGGATTATAACATCTGATTTTTTTGATGTTTTTATTTCCATTGACTTTTGCTTTCAGTTTAGTCTGCCTTCAAATCTAAAGGGCAGGGATTATAATTATGTATTTATATTACATTATATTATATTATTAGTTTCCTGAAGAAGCACAACAATGTACCCAAACAGGAGACTGGAGCCTTGGGTATGAATAACTGATTGTATAATCTTGGATAATTTGCTTAACTTCCATGGCCTCAGTTGCTTCAACTTTAAATGAAGAGAATGTGCAAAAGCCCAAAGGGTCTTAAAGCTTTGCTATTTCTAGGACTACACATTGGAACATTTATTATAGTTGATTATATCCTAAAAGCATTAATCAAGTCCTAATAAGTTTGAAAGAGTTGGAATCATAAGTAGAATCAGACCATACGTCCAGGGGTGGGAGTAAGGACATTAGACAGATGTGCCATTTTTTCCCATTACTGTATACAAGGGACAATATCATGACACAACACAACACAACAACCGTGTTGCCAAAGAATGGCAATAAACTCCACACAGGAGCATTAAGTACCAGAAAATATCTGTGGAGTACGTGATAACTACTACTCCATTATTCAGCTTGAAAAATATAATGCTCTGGAAAGTGATTGACTTCAATCTGGACAACGAAGCCCCTCAGCTGAGTATGAAGAACTAAATGGACCACCAGCTTCTATGAGTTGGAAAGCAAGACAGAGCAGGAGAGAGGCGGCTTTATGAGTCAGTTCACGTTTGGCAACATCTGGTTGTGTCTCATCACATTGCAAATTTATGACCCTGGAAACAACATGTTGATGTTGATGATCCTTTACGAAGAGAAGCCTGAACTATAAGCTTATGACCAGAGCAGTGGCAAGAGGCTGTGGCTGCTTTCTCTGATCTGACAACTCTCTGGCTTGGGTCAAACAGATAAAGACTTGGACTACTGGCCCTTGCTAAACAATGTCATCGATGAATATTGAATGAAGAGGACTAGCTGACAGAAGAGCAGAAGGTTATGAAGAAATTAAGGCCTGACTTCCCCCAGGAAAACCTGGTGAAATTTAGCAGAGGCCAAACCACACACAAGTCAAGAAATGACCTATCAAAAACCAAGCCTGGATATTTAACTCACACAATGGCAAATTCATCAAATTATAAAGCAAACTTCTTCTCTGAAAATACTGAGATTTGCTTTTTGATAAGGCTGAAACTCAGAGAATCAAAGACAAGCTGTCTGTGTGTGTATGTGTTACAATAACCTTAGGCTTCTCATCACAGCCATGTTACAAGATGAGATATATTCCAACTCTCAAACACTATGTTTTTAACAGCAGAAGAAAAGATCTTGTCCATGAAGGATTCTCCTTTGAGAAATTCCTTCCCTCAAATGAAACTGAAGACTCTAAAAATTTCTCACATAAAATACATTCAAAAATATACCACAATTTTTACTTGACAATCTAGGTAATGGAAGGATGATTTTATTTCTGTGTAATATTATGTTAAAATGTCTTATTTTTAAGACTGCTGGTAAAAGAAAGCAAAGTGTTTATTCCATACCATTCCCTGAAACTGGCTCCACAAAAGCAAAAACTTTTTTTTAAAAAAGAGAAAATTCAATTTTCCAAGAAGATAAGAAGAAAATCTGACAAATAGAGTGAAAATTGTACAATGTAGACACATTGTGAAATAACACATACTATTCCAAATCTCAGTCAGTGTGCATATTTACCTGCAATAAGTTAGAGTCTTGAAAGATTCAAGTAATGTTGATTTCCTTGGAGTCATGAGAAATGGTATATGTGTGGTAAGGAAGGTGGATACAAGAGTCATAGAAGGCATTCTTAGAGCAATCCAGTCCTACCCAGAGGAGAATAGGGTGGAAGGCTACTAATGGAAGGGTTTGCCCATATTTGCCAAATTCATTCACCTCACCTCAACCCAGAAAACATAAAGGGTAGAACATTAAGAAAGAGAGAACTGCACAGTAAACAACTCTGAAGTTGTTGGCAAGAGTCAGCTGAATGGAGATACATAAAAACGAATGAAACAAACAAAACAAAATAAACAAAATATTTAATGTGTCATGCAGTCTTCTTATCAGGGTAAACCATTCATCTCAAGAAGTGAACTTGCCATGCTCAGACTTGTTCACCAAGACTGAAGGATACAGCAAATTTGATGAAGGAGTTTTTTTTAAGGCAACATACTTGTATTAAAGAGATGCTGACTTCCCCAGCTCATTTTCTCAACTCATCTTTATTGGCGGGCTTAGATGGAATTCTCCCTTTTAAAGAGGATTAAGGTGCAAAGAAAAATTATCCAACATGTTTCTTATGCAAAGAAAATATTTTAAACAGGAGAAAATATAAGTGAATTAAAGACACATTTTACAAAAAGAATTACATGGGAAAATATATGAATTTCTTTTACACAATTGAATTGTAGAGAATATTGTCTTATTCAAAGAAGACATGTAAGCATCCAAGTTAAAAAAAAATAGGATAAACAATAGAAGTTCTTAAAAAGTGACAGGTCTAAGCTCAATATATATATAATCATATATTTTAAATTAAATATACATATATATTTGATTTTGGAAATAAGAGCACATTAGAAGTACTCAGATTAGAATAAATGTTGCTTTAAAAGAGTGAATGTGTGAAATATGGCTTGGAAAAATAATATAAAAGAAAATAGAGAAGAGCAAAAAGCCATGAGATGATACTATTACAAGAGAGAAAATAGAGATCTGATTTGCATAATTGGTATTCCTGAAGAAGAGAATGGAACAAATTGAAAAGTAAAATACTCAAAGATATAATAAAATAATATTTTCCTGGAATAAAGAAAGAAATGAAATTATGGATCTCAGGGAAATAAATAACAAAAAAATAGTTGAAAATATCAAGAGTAACACAATTTGAAGAGAAGTTACTGAACTTCAAGATTCAAGGACAAAGAAAGAATTCAATCAACATCAAAGCAGAAGAACTAAGCCACCAAACACACACACACACACACACACACACACACACACACACACAAATATCCTTGATAATGTATCAAACCAAAATCCAACACCATGTGTAACGTTAACACAGTAGAAGCAACCACACTGAGGACAGTGACAAAACAAGAGTCTATCACCATGACTATGCAACACTCCAAAGATGATAATTGATGAGATCAGTTTTTAAACTCAAATATTCTGATCCACAGAATTTATAGGAAGTCTATCTGAAATTAAAATTGAAGTTATTTTATGTCTGAACTCTAATTGCCTACAGTTCACAATTCTTCAATAAAATCTGTATAATTAGCAGCACTGATTTAGTGTTGTTATAAAAAAAGAAACGAAAAGGGTTACAATCTCAGAATTTTAAGCATGAGAAGCATAAAATGAGCAGAGTCTTCATGAGATGCAAGAAAGAGTGAGATGCACAGTAGACCTTACTCAGGAGCTAATATGAAAAAAAAAAAATCATCTTTTCAAATACACCAGAAAAAAATGTGCATATGGGGATGAAGTAGTTAGCATACTACTATTATATGGAATGAATGCTCAAGCATTTTTATTTAAACTTTAAAGGAATAGGAAGCCCATTATGGTTAAAGAATACAGAGAATATGTGATTACAAAAAGAGCAATGTAAAAAAGATAATGAGACAGAAGACTCCATTCACATGAAGGGAAAAGTACAGCTAAGTAAATTAAAGAATGTGAAAGACATGTATGAAGAAAAGTTAATACTAGTGAGGAACATAAAAATATATACAATTTGGAAAGTAGTATCTTTTTCTTGGATAGGAATATCTACTTTTGAACAATGTGGATTTTCCCAGAGTTTAACTATAAATTCAGTATGAACACAATCAAAACATTAACAGGATTTAGAAAAATGTGTCAAAATGGTCCTGATGTTCACCTGAGAAAAATGCTAGAATAACTTTTAAAAATACATAAAAAAGGTTATAAATGACAAATTATTCCTATCAGATATTAAAAATCATTTTAAGGTACAATAGTTTAAAAAGCACATGGTCAGTACAGAAAATATCAGGTTATTGGGACAAAAATAAATGCAGGGCTTCCCTGGTGGTGCAGTGGTTGAGAGTCCGCCTGCCGATGCAGGGGACATGGGTCCGTGCCCCGGTCTGGGAAGATCCCACATGCCGTGGAGCAGCTGGGCCCGTGAGCCATGGCCACTGAGCCTGTGCGTCTGGAGCCTGTGCTCCGCAACGGGAGAGGCCACAACAGTGAGAGGCCCACATACCGCAAAAATAAATAAATAAATAAATAAATAAAAAATAAATGCAGATGACCCTGAACAACATGGAGGCCAGGGATGCTGACCCCCTGCCCAGTCAAAAATTGTCATGTAACTTTATAGTTGGCCCTCTGTATCTACGGTTCTGCATCTATGAATTCAACCAACTGTGGATCAGGTAGTACTGTAGTACATATTTATTTTTAAAAAACTGGGATGTAAGTGGACCCAGGCAATTCAAACCCATGTTGTTCAAGGGTCAACTGTGTTAGTTCATATGTAACTATATTTGTTTATATGCAAATGTAGTAAGAAAAAAATGACTTTTCAAATAAAGGGGGGAAAAGTGGATTTATCAATTTTTTTAAAAAAGTGTATTAATTGACCAGCCATTTGAAAGAGCCACATGAATCGTAGATTTATATGTAAAAATAAAATAATAAAAGTAGTACTAAAATAGTTTTAAAATGTTATATTTAATTCTAAAAACATTTAAAAAGAAAATTCTTAGTGGTAAAAAATAAATACCATAAGCAAAATTAAAAGAGAAATGACATATCTGGAAAAAAATTGTAATATATGACACACAAAAAAGGCTGATTTCCTTTATATAAAAAGAGCACTCAAAGACCAATAAAAATGGAATGGCAGAGTGAGGACCTCAGTGAACTTGCTCTCCCTGTAAAACAATGAAAGTATGAACAAAAAACTAACGTCAACAATTTCAGAACTATGACTATTAACCAAAGCCAAAGAATGAATTAAAAATCATATATCTAAGAGACACTATTAAACATCAGTAAGACCACAGAGCCTATAATATTTTAACTTGGACTATATATATTTCCTCTTCTCACTAGCTCATTGGCATGGTAGCCAAAATCTGTCCTCATTGCAAAGAGATCTGATGGTTCTCAGAACTCTGTTAAAAGCCTCTTCCCTAGAACACAGTGAAAGAGTGGGAAAATGCCTACTCCAAGGATTAATTTGAACAATTGCAAAATGCTGGCAACCTCTCAGGTGACTAGGTCTGTGAATTCAATTAGGACGAAGAGCCTGGACAGATCTATAAAAACAAATAAACAAATATGAGGAACGTTGAAAAGCTCTGAAATCCCAGGACTTTTATAAGGCTGTGCACACATGCCATACTATGTCCATGCCCAGGAAAGACACAGGAAAAGAGAAGTCATCAGTAGCTTGCTCATCTCTGACTTATCTTGAGGCCCTCTGTAAGGAGATGGAAGCTGTCGGAGGCTGTCATGTAAACTGTCTAAGTTTGAAAGAAGGCTTTCTCATACAGATCCCTTTGGCAAAAGTGAAAGCTACACAAGCATGTTAGTTAATAAAACTTTCTGACCAATCATTGGCTGACCACTAAATTATATAAACCCAGGTGTGACTCTTAGGAAGCCAGGCTTAAAAATATAAACAAGCACTTAAAAAAATTAACAGAAAACTTAAAGTCTATAACTACAGAGAATGTGGAATACACAGAATTAGTCCAGGGAAGTCACTAAACAAATAAACATCAAGAAAAACAGCACAGACCTTGTAGGATGCGGAAATCTGATCCCATATATTATCTAAAATGTCTAGATTTCAACAAAAAATTTATAGAGCATGAAAAGCAATAGTAAAAGATGCTTCATAGGGGGCGGTGGAGCCAACAGAAAATATCCCTGAGAGGGCCCTGATTTTGGAATTAGTAAGCAAAGACTTTAAATCAGTTATTATAAATATGTTTAAAGAACTAAAGGAAACAACATAAAGAAGTGAAGGAAAGGAGGACAATCATATCTTACCAAATAGAGAATATCAATGAAGAGATAGATATTATAAAAAAGAACTGAATAGAAATTCTAGAGCAGAAAAATAAAATAGCAGAAATAAAAAATTCACTAGAGGTACTCAACAACAGATTTGGTCTGACAGAAGAATCAGTGAATTTGAGGATATGTCAATAAAGTTTATCTAGTCTGGAAGCAGAAAGAAAAAAAATGAAGAAAAATGAACAGAACATAAGAGACATATGACATCATAAAACATACCAACATACCTATAATGAGAGTTCCAGAAGGATAGAAGAAAGAGAAAAAAGACAAAAATATTTGAACAAATAATGGCTGAAGACTTCCCAAATTTGATGAAAAATATTAGAATACACATTCAAGAAGATCAACAAACTCCTAATGAAATAAATCAAAGAGAGCCACACCTAGACACTTTATAGTCAAGTTGATGAAAGACAAAGACAAAAGGAAAATCTTGAAAGTAGCAAGAGAAGAATGACATCACGTATCAGGAATTCTCAGTGAAATTAACAGCTGGCTTCTTTTCAAAAGTGATAAAGGCCATAATAGAGTAGGATGACATCTTTAAACTGCTGACAGAAAAAACTGTCAAGAATTCTATATCCACATATGCCTTCCTTTAAAAACGAAGGAGAAATTAAGATATTTCTAGATAAACAAAAACTGAGAAAATGTGTTGCTAGCATATCTACTCTACAAAATTTACTGGGTCCTTCAGGCTGAAATGGAAGGACATTAGAAGGTAATTTTAAGCCATGTGAAGAGAAAAAGGACACTGATAAAGAGATGACATAGTTATTATGAAAGAAAGTAAAAATCATTTTTGTTTGTTACACTTTTCTTCTCTTATCTGTTTTAGAAGACAATTGCATAAAGCAATAATTTTAAAAGTGTGTTGATGGGTTTATAAAGTATACAAATGTAATTTATATGACAATAGTAACACAAAGGGGAGAGAATGGAGGTATATTGAAACAAAGATTTTGTACACTATTTAAATTAAGTTAGTATTATTCTGAACTAGATTTTTTTTTTAAAGTTAAGATGTCAGATGTCATTCCAAGGGCAACCACTAGAAAAAACCCTCAAAAATATAGTAAAAGCAACAATATGGCAATTAAAAATATACTATATTAATTTCCTAGGGCTTTCATAATAATCATAAATTGAGTGGCTTAACAGAGATTTATTTAATCATAGTTCAGAATTCCAGAAATCCAAAATCAAGATGTTGGCAAGCCACTTTTCTCCTGAAGGCTCTAGAAGAGAATTCTTCCTTTTCTTTCACCTCCTGGTGGCTCCTGTTTTTCCTTGGCAAGTAGCAGTGTAACTCCAATCTCTACATCCATCTTCACATGGTCTTCTTACTGATCTACTAACCCAGTAGAATCTCATCTTGATTCCTGCCTTAGTTACATCTGCCAAGACCCTATTCCCATAAAAGGTTACATTTTGAGGTTCCAGGTGGATGTGAACTTTTGAGGGACACTAGTCAAACCACTACAGATACACTAGAATATACCTATTTAACACACACAAAAAAGATAGGAATCAAGGAACAGAGAAGCAAAAAGATAGACATTTTAGGAAAAAAAATGACAAAATTGCAGATGTAAATTCTATCTTATGAGTAATTATATTACATGTAAATGAATCAAAACAAAAATCAAAAGGCATAGATTGGCAGAACAAATTTTAAAAAATCATCATTCAACTATATATGTCTACAAGAGATACACTTTGAATTAAAAGAAAAAGAGTGTAAAAAAAAGTAAATGAATGTGAAAAGATATACCATGAAAGCAGTAAAAAAAGATAGCTGGAGTGGCTGTGACCATACACAATAATTAACTCAAGTGGATCATAGATCTAAATGTAAGAAAACTATAAAATTCCTCAGAAAACATAGGAATAAATTTTCATGATATTTGGTTAGGCAATAGTTTTTCAGACATGACACCAAATGCATTAATGACAAAAGGAAAAATAGGTAAATTGGACTTCTGCAAAATTAAAATCTTTTTTGTGTTAAAGGATACCATTAAGAATGTGAAAAGGCAACCCACATAATGGGAGAAAATATTTGCAAATCATGTATCTGACAAAGGACTTGTATTCAGAATATACAAAGAACACTTTCAACTCACTGTTAAAAAGATAAATAATTCAATTAAAAATGGATGAGGATGGGCTTCCCTGGTGGTGCAGTGGTTGAGAGTCCGCCTGCTGATGCAGGGGACATGGGTTTATGCCCCGGTCCGGGAAGATCCTGCATGCCGCGGGCGGCAAGGCCCATGAACCATGGCTGCTGAGCCTGCGCGTCTGGAGCCTGTGCTCCGCAATGGGAGAGGTCACAACAGTGAGAGGCCCGTGTACCGAAAAAAAAAAAAAAAAGGATGAGGATTTTAATAGATATTTATCTAATGAAGATATACAAATGACCAATAAACATGTGAAATAATACTCATCTTCATTAGTCTTTAGGAAAATGTAAATAAAAAATACAATGAGATATCATTCCATACCCACTATAATAGCTAAAATTAAAAGGAAAGTCAATAACAAGTCAATAAGAATGTGGGGAAAAATGGAACCTTTATACAATCTTGGTGGCAATACAAAATGGTGAAGTCTCTTTGGAGAAGAGTTTGATAGTTCCTTACATTGCTAAACCATGTGACCCAGTAATTCTTAGTAGGTATACTCAAAAGAAATGAAAACATGTCTGTACAAGAACTCGCACACAAATGTTTATAGCAACACTATTCATAATAGCCCCAAAGTGGAAACAATCCAATGTCCACCAATAGATATCCATGATGGATGTCTACCATGAAAAATCATGAGTGACAAACCATCTGCCATGATGATAGATAACCAAAAGTGGTATATCTGTACTATGGAATATTATTCAGCAATAAAAGATAAATGAAGTACTGATAATATGCTATGTGTATTAACCTTGAAGACACCAAGGTAAATGAAAAAAAACAGTCATAAAGACTTCATATGGTATCATATTTATGTGAAATATCTAGAACATGCAATTCATGCATTTAGAAAGTAAATTCATGTTTTCTTGTGACTGGGGAAGGGGTGAGAGGAGAAGGAATAGGGAATGACTGCTAATGTGTACATGGTTCTTTTGGGGGTGCAGAAAATATTCTAAAATTAGACTGTGATAATGCTTACACAGCCCTGTGAATAAACTAAAAATCATTGAACAGTATATTTTAAATAGAAAAATTATATGGTATGTGAAATATATATTAATAAAACCATTAAAGAAAAAAGTGCCATCAACTCAATAGGGAAAATTTTTGTAAAAACCTAAGGACACAGGTAAAGAAATACAAATTACTCATAAGTATAATAGAGATGATGAACTATCTTCATGAAAAAAAGTCAAATTAAAACAAAATGCCATTTTTCATTTATTTTTGCAAGGATTAAAATACTGGCAGTGCTCTTTTACACAGCGGGGAAATGTAAACGTGAGCAAACACTTTGGAAGGCAATTTAAATAGATGGATAAGATTTGATGTAGGCATAGGCATAAAAAATATCTGAACATTTGAAAATGTATATGTATATTAACTCAGAAACTCTGTTTTCAGAACTTTATCCTAAATATCATAAATAGATAAATATACAGGAATATTTAACTCTCTATTGTTTGCCATAGTGAAAAATAGACATAATATACATATTGATAAATTGTATAGTAGAGTTTAAATATATTTTTTCATAGAATTAAATATACTATGCAGCCATCATATATGAAAGATCTATAATAATAATATGAAACATAACGTAAAAATGGTGAGAAAGTCAAGTTGCAGTAGAATGGTATATAATATCATTTGAAATATAAAGTGAATATATTGTCTATAAGAGTATACAAATACCTTTATATGCATAGAAAATGCCTGAAAATATACACAAGCAACAGTTAAAAGTAGGTACTTCTGGGAATGGGTTGGACACCTTTGTTATTACAAACACATATAGGCTTATAATTTTATAGCAAAGATTTTATTAAAATGTTTGAAATATACATAGGGTTTGGTGCCACCTTGTTGAAACATAAATGATATTTCATAGCTGTTGATGTCTACAAAGCAGAAATGTTTTTCTCTTAATATTTCCAGTATTTGATTTCATAATTTGCATTTGATAGGCATTACACCACTGAAATGGTAGATCCACAGTTACAGATGACTCAGACTACTGTGTTTCTGTCCTACCATCCTAGCAGATTCCAGACTTAAGATCACTATAGAGTCCATGATGGAGCCTGGAACTCCAGGCATCACACTCTTTTTCTTCAGTCCTGCGTCCTCTATTTAAAATATGTTCAGTTAGAGTTGAATGTTAATAATCACTACCACAAGAAAATTACAAACAGCCAAGTTCTGTTGTAGTTTAAAGTCAGGGGTTAAAAATTTCATTATCTTTGGCTTTTTTCACCAGTGTTTTGGCACCTCTTTGGGCTTATAATATAAAGTGAAACAAAAACAACACAAACAGTGAGGGGATAATTTTATAAAGGGACCTAACTACATCAAATGCATTTCATACCTTTTTTTGATATTCAAAAATATATTCCTTGTCTATTTGTCCCCTCAAAGTTCCTGTCCACTTAACACATTTTTCCCTAATTCGCCATACTTTTACATCTAAATTCTGAGTGTTCCATAGCAGAACATTGAGTTTTGACAGTTTGTATATCATCTCTGATATTTACATCTGGCAGCATTATAAAGTGACAGGTCTTTCATAATTTTTTTGAATTCACTCTGTAGTGTTAATCATAAGTGATGAACATTGTGTATTCTATGGACAAAATGGGCAATTCTATATGACTGAGACTCTAATTTTACTCTATACTAATGGGCACTAATTGTAACAATCAGTGATTATGTTAGTTAAAGGCAGTGCTGATGGCAATTGATGACAACAGTGAAAGCCCTGACACCATTTTGGAACAGAACTTGGAGCAGCCATTTGTAAAGAAGGGAGATCAAATTGGGTATCGGTCAATTATTTTCCTACACTTTTTAATCTTATAATTTTCTTCATTTTTTGTATACTGTACAGCATGTTGTTCTTAAATACTGATGGCTTTCTGAACTCACTTTTCTACCTATTATAAATATAGTAGACACATCACTCTCAAAACACCAAAGTGACTCAAGAGATTTTTAAAAGAAAAATACCTCTTAAAAAGATAACTCTGAATAGAATTGTCTCTTAAATTAGGGGCAAATTATGGCTAAGGGAAGTGACAGATGACTATATAAATGCCAGTGGAACATCTGGATTGTGTGATGATGCTAGACTTATTGCCTACTTCCCTGTAAATATTCCATGTATGTTTACAAGTCCTCTGCTGCCCCTGAATGAAGGCAACCCTTTTCAGGGATAATTAAATTTGTGTCCTATCTAAAGGTAGGATCCTGTCCCATAGTTATAAGATATTTCCAGAAGAAAACATTACTTACTGATTTGGAAAAGAACAAATAGTATTCATGGGCACAAAATGAAGTGGGAAAGCAATTCAAGTCAGTAGTAAAAGAGTACAAATTTTATTGTATATTTCCTATTAACAGATACTACTTAAGGCACATAATCTGTGTTAAAACTAACAACAGATTTATGCAGAAACTGAGGTTAAGAGAACTTAAATATCAAGCATAAGTATTCAAGGTCACGCAGACCATTAGTAAGGGCATATCTCCTAAACATTCTTTAAGATTTAATTAAGTTTGATGTCATATCCTTCAAGGACCCTTCTTTGACTACTTCCAGGCTGAATATGAATCTCTATCTGCCAGTCTCTGTAATGTTCTGTGCTTCCCTCTGTTGTCATGCTTATCACAGTGCACTAAAATTTTCTCATCACTTGTTGATCACCTTGGTTGAATTCTAACCCTTTAAAACAATGACCTTATTTTATTAAATTTTTTTAGCCCCAGACCCTTTAGCATAACATCGGACTTATAGTAAGGAGCTCAATAAACATAGAATAAGTGAATGAATGAATAAATGAATGAATAGAGCAAAGATTAATAAGACAAGGTCACTGTCTTAAGGAACCAAACCCACTGGAGGTGGTTAGGGAAGAGTTCAAGAACCACCAAACCATGCAACCTCTTAGCATTCACTACTGTTTTGTGTAGTGTGGTTTTCCAGGTGGATGCATTGAATTTCAGTGGTTCTTCTTGGATTAGCTTAATTTTACATAACACTAGATTCACCATACTCCCTATATCACAGGTCTCTATAAAAGCTTAATGAGACATTGAAGTTGTAAAAGGCTTGAAAATCTTTACAAGAAATATAATTTAAAGGTCAATCATCTTATTATAATTATTATTTTATTTATTTACTTTTAACTATAGTAGATTTACAATATTCTGTTAGTTTCAGGTGTACAGCTTCAGATTCTTTCATTAAAGGTTATTATAAGATACTGAATATAGTTCCCTGTGCTATATGGCAAATCCTTGTTTATATACACATATATATCACATCTTCTTTATCCATTCATCAGTTGATGGACATTTAAGTTGCTTCCATGTTTTGGCTATTGTGAATAGTGCTACTATGAACATATGGGTGCATGTATCTTTTTGAATTAGAGTTCTCATTTTTCCCAGATATATGCCCAGGAGTGGGATTGCTGAATCATATGGTAACTTTATTTCTTCGGTTTTATAGGAACCTCCGGATTGTTCTCCATAGTGACTGCCCAATTTACATTCTCAGCAACAGTGTAGGAGGGCCCCCTTTTCTCCACACCCTCTCCAGCATTTATTATTTGTAGGCTTTTTGATGATGGCCATTCTGACTGGTGTGAGGTGATATCTCATTGTAGTTTATTTTTATGTTAATTTTTATACAGCAGGGTCTTATTAGTTATCTATTTTATACATATTAGTGTATACATGTCAATCCCAATCTCCCAATTCATCACACCACCACCACCACCACCACTTTACCCCCTTGGTGTCCACACATTTGTTCTCTACATCTGTCTCTAATTTTCTGCCCTGAAAACTGGTAAATCTGTACCATTTTTCTAGGTTCCACATATATGCCTTAATATACGATATTTGCTTTTCTCTTTCTGACTTACTTCACTCTGTATGACAGTCTCTAGATCCATCCACGTCTCTACTAATGACACAATTTCATTCCTTTTTATGGCTGAAGAATATTCCATTGTATATATGTACCACATATTCTTTATCCATTCATCTGTCCATAGGCATTTAGGTTGGTTCCATGTCCTGGCTATTGTAAATAGTGCTGCAATGAACATTGGGGTGCATGTGTCTTTTTGAATTATGGTTTTCTCTGGGTATATGCAAAGTGGTGGGATAGCTGGGTCGTATGGTAATTCTATTTTTAGTTTTTTAAGGAACCTCCCTACTGTTCTCCATAGTGGCTGTATCAATTTACATTCCCACCAACAGTGCAAATGGGTTCCCTTTTGTCCACACCCTCTCCAGCATTTGTTGTTTGTAGATTTTCTGATGAGGCCCCTTCTAACTGGTGTGAGGTGATACCTCATTGTGGTTTTGATTTGCATTTCTCTAATAATTAGTGATGTTGAGCAGCTTTTCATGTGCTTCTTGGCAATCTGTATGTCTTCTTTGGAGAAATGACTATTTAGGTCTTCTGCCTATTTTTGGATTGGGTTGTTTGTTTTTTAATATTGACCTGCATAAGCTGTTTATATATTTTGGAGATTAATCCTTTGTCCATTGATTCATTTGCAAATATTTTCTCCCATTCTGAGAATTGTCTTTTAGTCTTGTTTATGGTTTCCTTTGCCATGCAAAAGCTTTTAAGTTTCATTAGGTCCCATTTGTTTATTTTTGTTTTTATTTCCATTACTCTAGGAGGTGAATCAAAAAAGATCTTGCTATGATTTATGTTAAAGACTGTTCTTCCTATGTTTTACTCTAAGAGTTCTATAGTGTCCAGTCTTACATTTAGGTCTCTCATCCACTTTGAGTTTATTTTTGTGTGTGGTGTTAGGGAGAGTTCTAATTTCATTCTTTTACATGTAGCTGTCCAGTCCTCCCAGCACCACTTATTGAAGAGACTGTCTTTTCTCCATTGTATATCCTTGCCTCCTCTGTCATAGGTTAGTTGACCACAGGTGCATGGGTTTATCTCTGGGCTCTCTATACTGTTCCATTGATCTATATTTCTGCTTTTGTGCCAGTACCATATTGTCTTGATTACTGTAGCTTTGTAGTACAGTCTGAAATCTGGGAGCCTGATTCCTCCAGCTCCATTTTTTTCCCCCAGTAATGCTTTGGCTATTAGGGGTTTTTGTGTCTCTGTACAAATTTTATATACAAATGCAAGAGATTTCCATGCATTAATTTTGTATCCTGTAACTTTACCAAATTCATTGATTAGCTCTAGTAATTTTCTGGTGACATCTTTAGGGTTCTTTATGTATATTATCATGTCTTCTGCAAAAATGACAATTTTACTTCTTCGTTTCCGATTTGGATTCTTTTTATTTCTTTTTCTTCTCTGACTGCTGTGGCTAAGACTTCCAAAACTATGTTGAATAATAGTGGTGAGAGTAGACATCCTTGTCTTGTTCCTGATCTTAGGAGAAATGCTTTCAATTTTTCACCACTGAGAATGATGTTTGCTGTGGGTTTGTCATGTATGGCCTTTATTATGTTGAGGTAGGTTCCCTCTATGCCCACTTCTGGAGAGTTTTTATCATAAATGGGTGTTGGATTTTGTTAAAAGCTTTTTCTGCATCTATTGAGATGATCATATGGTTTCTCTTCTTCAGTTTGTTAACATGGTGTATCACATTGATTGATTTGCGTATATTGAAGAATCCTTACATCCCTGGGGGAAATCCCACTTGATCATGGTGTATGATCCTTTTATTTTGTTGTTGGATTCCATTTGTTAGTATTTTATTGAGGATTTTTGTATCTATATTCATGAGTGATATTGGTCTGTAATTTTCCTTTTTTGTAGTGTGTTTGTCTAGTTTTGGTATCAGGGTGATGGTGGTCTCATAGAAAGAGTTTGGGAGTGTTCCTTCCTCTGCAATTTTTTGGAACAGTTTGAGAAGGCTTGGTGTTAGCTCTTCTCTAAATATTTGATAGAATTCACCTGTGAAGCCATCTTGTCCTGGACTTTTGTTTGTCCGAAGATTTTAAATCACAGTTTCAATTTCATTACTTGTGATTGGCCTGTTCATATTTTCTATTTCTTCCTGGTTGAGTCTTGGAAGGTTATACCTTTCTAAGAATGTGTCCATTTCTTCCAGGTTGTCCATTTTATTGGCATAGTGTTGCTTGTAGTAGTCTCTTAGGATGCTATGTATTTCTACGGTGTCTGTTGTAATTTCTCCTTTTTCATTTCTAATATTAATGATTTGAGTCCTCTCTCTTTTTCTTGATGAGTCTGGCTAATGGTTTGTCAATTTTGTTTATCTTCTCAAAGAACCAGCCTTTAGTTTTATTGATCTTTGCTATTGTTTTCTTTGTTTGTATTTCATTTATTTCTGCTCTGATCTTTATGATTTCTTTCCTTCTACTAACTTGGGGTTTTGTTTGTTCTTCTTTTTCTAGTTGTTTTAGGTCTAAAATTAGGTTGTTTATTTGAGATGTTTGTTGTTTCTTGAGGTAGGATTGTATTGCTACAATCTTCCCTTTTAGAACTGCTTTTGCTGCATCCCATAAGTTTTGGATCATCGTGTTTTCATTGTAATGTGCGTGTAGGTATTTTTTGATTTCCTCTTTGATTTATTCAGTGATCTCTTGGTTATTTAGTAACGTATTGTTTAGCCTCCATGTGTTTGTGTTCTTTTATGTTTTTTTTCCCCTGTAATTGATTTCTAATCTCATAGTGTTGTGGTCAGAAAAGAAGCTTGATATGATTTCAATTTTCTTAAATTTACTGAGGCTTGATTTGTTAACCAAGATGTGATCTATCCTGGAGAATGTTCTGTGTGCACTTGAGAAGAAAGTGTAATCTGTTGTTTTTGGATGGAATGTCCTATAATATCAATTAAATCTATCTGCTCTATTGTGTCATTTAAAGCTTGTGTTTCCTTATTAATTTTCTGTTTGGGTGATCTGTCCATTGGTGTAAGTGATGTGTTAAAGTCCCCCACTATTATTGTGTTACTGTTGATTACCTCCTTTAGAGCTGTTAGAAGTTGCCTTATGTATTGCAGTGCTCCTATGTTCTGTGCATATATATTTATAATTGTTATATCTTCTTGGATTGATCCCTTGATGATTATGTAGTGTCCTTCCTTATCTCTTATAACATTCTTTATTTTAAAGTCTCTTTTATTTGATACGAGTATAGCTACTCCAGCTTTCTTTTGATTTCCATTTGCAAGAAATATCTATTTCTATCCTCTCACTTTCAGTCTGTATGTGTCCCTAGGTCTGAAGTGGGTCTCTTGTAGACAGCATATATATGGGTCTTGCTTTTGTATCCGTTCTGCAAGCCTGCGTCTTTTGGTTGGAGCATTTAATCCATTCACGTTTAAGTAATTAGCAATATGTATGTTTGTATTACCATTTCCTTAATTGTTTTGGGTTTGTTTTAGTAGGTCCTTTTATTCTCTTGTGTTTCCCACTTAGAGAAGTTCCTTTAGCATTTGTTGTAGAGATGGTTTGGTGGTGCTGAATTCTCTTAGCTTTTGCTTGTCTGTAAAGCTTTTGATTTCTCCATCGAATCTCAATGAGATCCTTGCTCGGTAGAGTAATCTTGGTTGTAGGTTCTTCCCTTTCATCACTTTAAGTATATCATACCACTCCCTTCTGGCTTGTAGAGTTTCTGCTGAGAAATCAACTGTTAACCTTATGGGAGTTCCCTTTTATGTTGTCATTTTTCCCTTGCTGCTTTCAATAATTTTTCTTTGTCTTTAATTTTTGCCAGTTTGATTACTATGTGTCTCAGCATGTTTCTCCTTGCATTTATCCTGTATGGTACTCTTTGCGCTTCCTGGACTTGGGTGGTTATTTCCTTTCCCACGTTAGGGAAGTTTTCGACTATAATCTCTTCAAATATTTTCTCGGATCCTTTCTCTCTCTCTTCTCCTTCTGGGACCCATATAATGTGAATGTTGTTGCATTTAATATTGTCCCAGAGGTCTCTTAGGCTGTCTTCATTTCTTTTCATTCTTTTTTCTGTTCTGTAGCAGTGAATTCCACCATTCTGTCTTCCATGTCACTTACCCATTCTTCTGCCTCAGTTATTCTGCTATTGATTCCTTCTAGTGTATTTTTCATTTCAGTTATTGTATTGTTCATCTTTGTTTTTTTGTTCTTTAATTCTTCTAGGTCTTTGTTAAACATTTCTTGCATCTTCTTGAATTTTGCCTCCATTCTTTTTCTGAGGTCCTGGATCATCTTCACTATCATTTTTCTGAATATTTTTTTTTCTGGAAATTTGCCTATCTTCACTTCACTTAGTTGTTTTTCTGGGGTTTTATCTTGTTCCTTCATCTGGTACATATCCCTCCTCCTTTTCATCTTGTCTATCTTTCTGTGAATGTGGTTTTTGTTCCACAGGCTGCAGGATTGTAGTTCTTCTTGCTTCTGCTGTCTACCTAATAAGTGGAGTGAGCTATCTAAGAGTTTTGTGCAAGTTTCCTGATGGGAGGGACTGGTGGAAGGTAGAGCTGGCTGTTGCTCTGGTGGACAGAGCTCAGTAAAACTTTAATCTGTTTGCCTGCTGATACTTGGGGCTGGGTTCCCTCCCTGTTGTTTGTTTGGTCTGAGGTGACCCCACCCTCGAGTCTATGCAGGCTCTTTGGTGAGGCTAATTGCAGACTCTGGGAGGGCTCATGCCAAGGAGTACTTCCCAGAGCTTCTTCTGCCAGTGTCCTTGTCCTCTTGGTGAGACACAGCCACCCCCCACCTCTGCCAGAGACCCACCAACACTAGCAGGTAGGTCTGGTTCAGTCTCCTATGGGGTCACTGCTCCTTCCCCTGGGTTCTGGTGTGCACACTACTTTGTGTGTGCCCTCCAAGAGTGGAGTCTCTGTTTCCCCCAGTCCTGTCAAAGTCCTGCAATCAAATCCCGGTAGCCTTCAAAATCTGATTCTCGATGAATTACTCCTTCAGTTGTCGGACCCCTGGGTTGAGAAGACTGATGTGGGGCTCAGAACCTTCACTCCAGTCGGTGGACTTCTGTGGTATAAGTGTTCTCCAGTTTGTGAGTCATCCACCCAGCAGTTATGGGATTTGATTTTATTGTGATTTCGCCCCTCCTACCATCTCACTGTGGCTTTTCTTTGTCTTTGGATGTGGGGTATCATTTTGGTGGGTTCCAACGTCTTCCTGTCAATGACTGTTCAGCAATTAATTGTGATTCCGGTGCTCTCACAAGAGGGAGTTAAAGCACGTCCTTCTATTATGCTGTCTTCTAAGGTTTCCTCATTGTAATATTGATTTGCATTTCTCTAATAATTAGTGATGGTTAGTCACTTTATTATTGTCTGCATTATTGTCAGTTTGAAGCTGATAACAAATCCACCAAGAGTGTGGTTCCTTGATTCATTTTCATATTCTTCAGGATGAAGATGGTACTAGAAACTAACAAGTTGGTAACTACTTGTAAAAGAGTTTGTCATTAGTAAATTAATTTCATTCTATTTTGTGAGCTCAATGATATAAAAAAGTAATAAAATATATTAAGTGTATATAAAAGAATGTTTGAACATACAAGAACATGTGGCATTTTCTATGTGTACATACGTGTTTGTGTGTTTTCGTGTGTGTGTGTACATTAACAGTGGTTATCTTTAAGTGATTACTGACCATTTTAATAGTGTATCTTATCTTTCCTAGTCTTTCCATATTTTTGATAGTAAGCATGCATTACTTAAAGTAATTACAGTTATATCTAACACTTTTTGTGCACTTATTTATGACCCTGGGCTGAAATCATTACATGCATTATCTCATTTAATATTCTCCACAACCCCATAACATGGGTATCTACTTTATAAATTAGAAAATTGTGGTTTGAAGAAATGTATTTGACCCCAGAGTCCATTTTTTTAACTACTACATGCCATATTCACTAGAAAAGAAAATGAGAGAAATAGAAAGATGGAGAGAGATAGACAGATAGACCAACATGGTCAGTCATTTTGTAATTGTTTTGCACTAATGAGACAAACGTGGTGTAGTGAAAAGATTGCTAAACTGAAGACATTGAGTTATGCATCTATCTGGATCCACCATTTTCCCTAGGATGACTAATGTGTGCTTGGACCACATACACTCCAGTGTATCTTCCAGTCTTCAATGCTGACAGTTCAAAGCTCAGATAACTTGGGTGTTTGAGCATTTGATAGGCCTAATCAAAAGCTCTCTAATCTGATTCTAATATACACAGAGAAGACATTACTCTCACTTAGTATTAATCATGTTAGGAACATCATTGTATCTGTCAACTGCATGGGGCATTTTGAATTCATGGCCACATGTCTCAATACCTTTAGAACCTGATTCTGATTTTTGGAAAATAATTTTGAGATGAGATATTCTCAGCACCCTCTAGACAGAGTAGAGGAGATGAAAACTGGGAGACAGGGTGGGTGGGGGAGAGGTGGAGGAGGGGAGACAGTGAACCAAACCATAACTACTCTGGGGTACACAAGGCTGTGGTTTGGTTGTTTTCCCAATGTGTTCACCATTTTCCAGATTCTACTGTAATATTTGGAAGACTCAAGTGCAAATGTGTTTTCTTTGGATCCCACACCATTGTACTGTCTTCCCACTTAAGCAACAAAATGTTGAGTGTAATTGACAGTTTTGTCCACTTATTTCAGTGAGCTCTTTTCAAGATATAGAACACTAACTTTCTCAAGGATGTTCCTTTATTGGGACTCTGTATAAAAAGTAATAAAAATATAAGTAGAAGAGAATTGAAGCTCTCTTAATGTACTGCATACAGTTTATTATATGGATAATATCATAAAAATGAGTGTTTAACTAACCATAATTAATATACTTATGTGTCTATAATGCAGTCCCAGTGTTATTTTACAAATTCCTTAATCTTCTTGCTCAATTTCTTTTCTTTTTTTTCTTTTATAGACTGGTTCTCTGCTATCTGCCAAACCACTGGTGTATCCTGGTCTGTGTCTTATGCTGGTACCTCTTAGACTAGTTATTTTCTTATAATGGGACATGATATGAGAAACCAGATTCTTGTTTACTCTGTCTGCCATTGACCAAGGTTCAGTATCTAAGTTTTAAACTCTTCAGAAGCTGAATGACTATAAATCGACTTAGTTCTGATTTACAACACTTCTCATCAATGGAACATCAAACTTCTTTCTATTTTCCTCTAGGGTATACTTGCTAAATATGCCTAATATAGATGCCAGAGGGCAGCCTATGTCTTTGTCTATCTGCTATGGCAAGTAGGGCTCACATGTTGTCCCAATATTTGGCAGTAAGAGAAAGACTTTAAGAATTAATGCTGCTGCAGATGGTTTTCTCCCATTGGTCAAGCAATTGTTCATCTACAGGTGCTTCTTGTTCATACTATTACAGATCTCATGACAGTTCTGGAGTTATACATTTTATGCCCAGGAATGAGTTGGTTCCAAATACACAGTCCTTTTATATTGCTCAGCTTTGTGAAGACTAGTTATAAGACTGTGTAATTAACTTGTTCTTCTGCATATGGTTTGGGTTTATGACGTAAAGAGGTTCCTACCAATAAAACATCTGTAGGTCAGTTTCTCTAGCCTGTCTCTTATTTAAGGGGAACAAAGCATTTTATGTGTTTTTCTTCCTGCACTGAGAACCTATCTGAGGATGGTGAATGCTAAGACCTGGCTCCTTGAGAAGGGCAGGGGGAGGAGGTGATTCTATAATCCATTTCACAGTCCAGTGCTTCATCTAGGAGGTGTGATCTGAGAGCCATGAAACTCAAAGTCATCAGAGGAAACCTTGATAAAAACTTGATAAATATTCAGACATTGTGTGGACTCCTTACAATCACCCAGACAGGAGAACAGCTCAGACACAGCTAGAAACTTGAGTAGCACAAGAAATTTAGACCAACCAGTTTCACTCACTGCTTTTGCTAAAACTGAGGGGTCATAAATTAGAAAGATTTCTAGAGGTATCATTTAGCAGCCACCCATATAACATAAAACTGGTTTTTGTGACTCTCTGCATTTATAGGAAGAGATGCTATGTTTTCATGATGCTTTAGAGAATTGTGAACAATTCGTGTGTATATCTGAACAAGTGGAAGGATTTTGTGTTAATGAGGATTTATTAAACATCAGAATGAAGTCATATTTCTATTTATCTCTTAAGATTTGAATAGAAATTCAGCTGTTTAAATGGTTTACTGTATAAGATTATGACCTTCAATCCATTTTTTCAAGTTTTCTGGTTTTAAATGTGCTACTTTATACTAAATTTATACACACATAGCATTTTATCTAGGTCTATATTTATTTTTACATATTTATCACAGGTTTGCTTCAAAGATATGTTATGTTTGTTACTCTAAGTAGAACTATTTACATCGGCCATGTATTTGATTCAAAAGTAAAGTTAAATACCTGAAAAAAATTCCTAGTTCTTTTCTTCAAGCATTTGATAGGCACCAAGAAGTTCTGAACTGGGTCCTGGATTAGAGGTGGAAAGAGAAAAGTGAAGAAAACAATAATTATTTTTGAGGAGCATTAATCTACTTGGATAAATAGATGGAAAAAAACACATGTGAACACCTCCATCTGTAATAGATGTCCATGTTCCTATTCAATAGCTCTAAGGACACATATGTATGAGAATTGGAGAGTATTTCTAAAGCAAATGTAGGAGTATAACAGTGTGTACAAAAAAATCTAAAAATCTCCACTGAGGAAGCAAGAATGAATTGATACAGAGAAAAGCAGAAAACAAATTCCAGAAATAAAAACTTGAAAATGGAAAAGATCTGATGTACTAATTGGCAAGAATTATTTGGAGGTCAGTGAGCAAATCGTTTTGGACACATAGAGAAAGACAAGCAAATGTTTGAATAAATAATCATTCTCTTCTATTTTCTACAATAAGCAAGTTAGATGTAACTAGCACATCTCTGCCATTCCAGAGACCCAAATCTGCTCTGAGAAGAGCACAACAGTGCAGGTTGTGCCACAGACCAATGGAAAAGTTTTTGGTTGCCCTCCAGGCTAATCAAGTCTGAAAGTTGATCTACCATCTTTTATTCAGAGCAGTAAATTGAATTGTTTAAAATGACAGTCAAGGGTATGGGATTTGTTGCTCAGTGTGGGAACAGTGAGTGAATCTTTTTCATCTTAGAGTCTTGTCATAAAAAATACTGAACTGTATTTTTTGCGTCAGGAGACTGATAATTGAGAGGATAAAAAATTATGGAAGGGAATGATTTAAATTTGATGATGGAGGAAATACCCCTTTGATTTCCAAATCTGTTATTCTTAAAAAACTGAAAATTTATTGGAAGAAATAAAGATAATTAGTGTGGGGAAGAAAACAAAAATGAGTAACATGGCATCAATATCAAATATAGAAATGTCCAATGAAATAGAAATGGGTTTAGATTTGACTAGAGGGTATAACTAGAACCAATGGGTAGAATACACAGAAAGGCAGATTTTCGCTTAATGTTAGGAAGACTTTCAATTAGAATTTTCCAATATCACAATAGGCTGTTAAATGCATTGGAGAAAGTCCTTCAACGGGGCATATCAAAGCAGAATCTCTTTGATCATCTGTATAAGTGCTGATGAAAGGATTGGTAAATTACTTGGAAGTTTGTTCCAGAATCTGATCTCTACAGGTCTTTTAATTTGAAGACTCTCAGCATAAGAAGAGCAATGTTTTGAGACTGCATTAACAACAATGTGGAATCATAGAAGGAGGTAGATTGTTTATAACTCTTTTACCCTGACCAGAGCCAGTGTTTGTGGGGGAGGTAGGGAAGTAGAATGATGCAGGGGCCACCAGCAAATGTAACTGTGAACAGTGATGGCAATACACTGGGAATTTGAATTGAATAAATAGACTAATTGTGATCATTAGTATACATAAGCCTTCTACATATCCAACTTCTACACATTTTTCAAGGTCTAGTTCAAAGATCATCCCCTTAAGGAATACCTACCTAACCTGCTGCTGCTCCTCGGTGCAAGCACTGTCCCAGGCAATGCAATTCAAGCTGATTACATAAAGAGTTGTAGTGTGATATTCCACTGAAACCCTGAGGATCATTTAATAAAGATTTAAAATACTAAGATGTCAAAACAATATATTGTTTTAAAAGCTCTGCAGTTAATTTGCCTGATCATCAAATAGCATTTTCTTATTTGTACTTTTCTTTCCCTCAATGGTCTCAGCTTTTAGATGCTTGATGATGGTGATTTCACTAAATCTTCTTCCTCTAAATACTTGTCCTTGTTGTTTGGGTGTAATTAAGTTTCCAGGTTGCTTAGGAAACTAAACCTAGGCAGCAGCTGCTGGGGCTTAACAATGAGGTCCCACTCCAATTCAGTTCCTTTGTCAAAGGTTAAATGGACAACCGTTATTATTTCAGAAGACATAATTTTTTTAAATAGTGTATTTAATTTAAATTCAAAAACATATTTTGCAAAGTAAATAATCCGACAAATCCTTTTTTTTTTTTTTTTTTTTTGCTGAGAGTTGCTGAAGGAAGATAGGACTACATTACCGTTGCAACCATATATTCCAGGATATAACAAGCCATTGTATCAGATGCAGACAGCATTGGGGATCTGGCTGGGAGTGAGATGGGAGCTATGTTTGCAGGAGTGCCAGCATCTCTGGACAAGCAAATGAAAACCACCTGCCAGAGCAATGATACCCAGGAGCCTTCCTCAGGCCAGGCAAGCAGAGTCAATTGTTCTTAGAAAATGAAGGAAAAAAAAAGAGTTCAGCCTCATAGAAATTAAAATCGGTCAAGAGATGAACAACATAAGGATAATGGCTTCAGCTGTGGCTTTCACAGAGTTATAAAGCTTTCATGGACACTTTTCCTGCATGTTTTATCATCAAAATTTAGTCATTTATTAAAGAGCTAGTTCTTTGTGTCACTTTCTAGACACAATATTAAATAAAGGTATATAGTTTTTCCCCTCAAGTCTCTTAACGTTATTGACGGTTATTTGAACCATTTGTATTAATTTACTCAACGAACAAGTGTTTACTGAATGCCAGTAAACAGAGTGTAATAAGAACTGTGCCAGGTACACAGTGATACAAAGAAGAATAAAGCACAACCCCTCAAAGACTGCCACGCAGGAAAGTAATAAAGCTACATCAGGACAGATAATCACCATAAGGTTAAGTACAGATGCTATAGAAGCAAATATGACAGGCAACAAAGCCAAGGTGGGATGATGGCTAGAGATGATTTTTCCAGGCGAATGTCAGAGAAAGCCTGGAGATAGCATTTGACTGTAGAAAATACATATAGAACTGAGACTTCTATGTGGAGGACAGTAGCCAGATTAATGTTAATAAGCAGAGCAAAGGGCAAATTATGCAAGATTTTGTATACCATGTTTCTTTATCAGGAGGATAATAAAGGGTTATATAAGTGTTTTATACAGTAGAATTAATTTGGTTTTGTTTTATAAATATTGGTATTTCATTTTTATTTGTGGATTAGAAGTGGGAGGGCTAGAAGTACAGACTTGTGTGATGTAGTTACTGTAATCCAGTGATGAGATGCTGATGGCTTAAACTAAGGCAGCACCAATGGGGATCCAGGTAAGTGAATAGATTTGAGAAATATTTTGGAGGTAAAATTTACAGGATTTGACTTTTTGACATGGCCACTGAGTGAGAGAGAGAAGCAAAGATTCAAGCTGAGATTTCTGACTGGGCAGGTGGTGTGGTGCTAGGGTCATCCTTTGAGATAGGAGAACACCAGAGATAAAACAGACCATGGAAGAATATTTATTGAACACAAGCCATTGGGTCATGTACTGTTCTACAGTGAAGAACAAGAAAGACAAGGATCCTGACCTCAAGTAGCTTACATTCAAGTTGAGAAAGCAAAGTAAACAAACTGCTAAATGCATAAATATAATAGTTACGTGGTGGTGAGTTATTGAAGTGATAAATGGAAAGTGCTAATACAAACACTGGTAAGAAGGAAGAGAAAAGGAATGTTAAAGATAGTGATTGCAAGTTGGAGAACATAACGATTCGATGGTGGAGGAAGTCTTCTCTAAGAAAATGTTCCATGGGCTGAACAATGAGATGGAGCTACCCCTGTGAAGACCTGAGGACACACAGCATCCCAGGCAGAAGAGCCCATGAGTAAGAGGCTCTAAGCTGGAAATGAACTTGACATGTTTCAGAAATAAAAGATCAGTACGGTTAAAGCATAGTGAGCAGATGGGTACAGGGAATCCTGGGTCATGAGATAGTACAAGTAAGCAGGGATCCCAACATAAAGAGACTTGTAGGCTTCAGTAGTCAATTTATATTTTATTGTGACAGAAATGAGAATACAAAAATTCTAAGTAGGAAAGTGGCATAATCTGACTTCTCTTTGGCTGCTGTGTAGTAAATGGATTGATTATAAGGGGATAAGACAACAGAATACCAAGTAAGAAGGATGTAATTACATATAAAAGTAGATTGGTAGATATAGTGGTGGTTAGATGAGGCTGTTTCTTTCTTATTTCTATCATTTTATCAAAGTATTGTGAAGCAAAGTGTCAGCTGAGGATAAGGGAAGAGGAAGGGAGTTTTGGAGATTTGAGGAAAGGCATGGAGCAATATTCTGCTGTTTGAGTGCAAGTGAGGAGTAGATATATAGTTGGATTTATCCACATTAGAATTTTGTTAAGCCAGCATTATGAGGTTAAAGAAGAATAAAATAATCAGTGATGTTTGCAGTGCATGATTATGATATAGTATTATAGAATGGGTATGGATATGGGATGGATAGTGGAAGCTGATCAAAGGATTGGAGGTCCTTAAGTTGTTGGATGGGAGTTGGAGTAAGCTCTAAGCAAAGGAGGTATTAGAGAGACAGAGACAGAGGGAGAGAGAGAGAGTGAGGGAGAGATTATTGAAATTGAGATTCCAGAGATAGTGCCATTGACTGTGACATGGAATTGAGTAAGTGAGCTGGGTGGAGAACTTGGTCAATGGGAATAAGATCAAGAAAATGAGAGGTTAGGGCATCAGATGGGCCATTCAAGTCATTGTTGAAGTTGCCAGGGATCATGATGGAAACAGGAGTATAGAATAAAATGTGTCAGTTGCTAAAGTCATCAGTAAATGAAAGAGAAGTCACCAGGATCACAGCTGCAGAGAGGGAATCTAATTTGATTACATAAACTTCGAATGATCTTGAATGTTTGTAGAGGACAGAAGAGTCACTTTGCTAGAGCATGTGACTTTATGATGACTTCCCCAGACACAATGAGTTTAGTCATTAAAGGTTTGATCTACAGAATAGCCAACAGGATTTTTAATATGGATCTGGAAGTCAAGGAACTGAGATGAATAAGAAGGGAGAAGTTGATGGCAGTTGAATACATGGGATTGATGAGGTCAGTGGATGAAAATTTTGAGGGACTTCACTCTTTAGAAGAAACAGAGAGGAAAGAACCGTAAAGAAGAGTGAGAATCATTTAGCACAAGTAATGCTAAGAAAGCAGGGAAAGAAAGCCCTTCAAGACAGAGATAGTGGTTGGCATTGTCAAATGCTGAGAAGATGTCTCATGAGAACTGAAAAATGTCCTTCAGATGTAGCAATGTGAGGTCAGTGATGACTTTAGAAAAGCAACCGGAGTGGAGTGATACAGGAAGAAGTCAGGTTGCCTTGGTTTGAAGAGAGAATGGGAGTTAAGACATGGGGTCAATAGATGTAAATAATTCTTAAGAAAGTCCTATACATGAAGTCTGTGAAGGGAAGAAGAAAGATAGTTGAAGGGAGCAGTGGGGTTTAGAAAGGATTGTTTTTATACATATAAGCCCTATAAACCAAAAAATTCTTCCCAATTTGCACAAATTGTCTCTTATTATAGCAGTGAACACATTGAATTATAATAATTTTTCATGTCTACTCCCTACACTTTATTGTGAGCTTATCAAAGGTAGTGAACACATTTTATTCAACTTTCCACCCTAAATAGCTATCATAATGGGACACATAAGCATTAAAAATATCCTTTTTGAATTTACTTCTACACCAAAACTATATTTTATTTTATTTTATTTCAAAACTGTATTTTAGAAAAAGAAAAAGAGAGATTAATGAAACTAAGATAAAGCAAAGAGAAAGGAAGGTCAAGTAATGGTTTATAGTGGCATGATAAAAAGTTTAATCTTTGTGATATTATGTTTTACAGGGAAGTAGATATCCCTAAAGAAATGTAGCCTAAATTTACTGTATGTGTGTGTGGGGATGGGGTGGGGGGAGATGAGTGTCATAGGTGGAGTGATAAGTTTAGAAGTCATTGGAGAGAAGGGATAGGTTATCTTGAAGATAAAATGTTCAGTTGTCTTCCAGAATGAAGGAGAGAGGAATGTGATGGACTCTCTACTCAGAAAATAACTTTTAACTGGAGGAAATTATTTAAAAAAAAATAAAAGATACTCTCATTTAAAGTCTCTGAGAATTGTCCTAAGAGCATACAGCAAATGGATGTACACTCACTTAAGCATATTTATTAAACCTCTGTAAGAACAGCAAGAGTCTGTGGCATTTGAGCCATGACCCATGCCCTCATACACCAAATTATGTTTTATGGAGACTACTTGGATAACTCTAATCCAGACAGGTGTGGTCAAGAAAATGGAGCTCCTTGTTTTTCTACCTCCAAGTCTGGGACTAGAAATTTACTCTAGGAGGGGAAAGCCGCTACTCTTTTTTATCTCTCCTAGCCCTGTGCTGCAGAAGCTCTATTCTGCATATCAAGAGGACTGTGATCTCTTCCTCCACCCAGTCTCCACTCATAGAGCACAAAGTCACCCCAGGTGCAGCAGACTAAGAACACTCGGCTCTGATCCCTCCTGCCCCAGCTTAATGATATAGTGGAGGTTCCATGTTCCCAGCAGGTTCTTGGGGCAAGCCAAGAATGCCAGTGTCATAGCCCCCTCTGCTTGTAGAGCAAGGGTGACTGTGTGGTACTGGCATAAGAATACACATACAGATGAGTGGAATACAATTGACAGTGTGGAAACAAATCTTTATATTTATGGTCAATTTATTTTTGACATAGGTATCAAGCCATTTCAATGGGAGAAAGGACAGTCTTTATAACAAATGATATATCAATCATTTGGATTGATCAATTGGATATTCACATGCAAAAGAATGAATTTTATCCCTTACCTCACACCAGACTCAAAAAGTAGCTCAAAGTGGATTATAGATCTAAATGTGAGAATTAAAACTATAAAACTTTTAGAAGAAAATGTAGGAGTAAACTTTGTGACCTTGAATTAGGCAACAATCTCTCAGATATGACACCTAAAAAAGTGAAAAAGAAAAAAAAGTGTGTAAATTAGACTACATCAAAATTAAAAACTTTTGTGCTGCAAATGGTATCTCCAAGGAAGTGAAAAGACAACCCTCAGAATAGGAGAAAATATTTGGAAATCATATATCTGATAAGGGACTGATATATAAAATATATTAAAAAAAAACCTCATGCAACTCAAAAATAGAAAATCAAATAATCCAATTTTAAAATGGGCAAAGGATTTGAATAGACATTTCTCCAAAGAAAGTATACACAAATGGCCGATAAGTATATGAAAAGACATTCAACATATTTAGCTGTTAGGGAAATACAAATCAAAAACCAAAAACCCATTAGGATAGCTACTATCAAAAAACCAGAAAATACCAAGTATTGGCAAGGATATAGAGAAATTGGTAACTTTACACATTGCTGTTGACAATACAAGATGGTGCAGCCATTTTGGAAGACAGTTTGGCATCTCTTCAAAATGTTTTACATAGTTACTGTCTGATCCAGCAATTCCACTCCAAAGTATATACTTACAAAATTTTAAAATATATGTCCACACAAAGACTTATAAATCAACAGTTATGGCAGCGTCATTCATAACAGACAAAAAGTGAAAACACAAATGAAAATTACAATGAGATATCACCTCACACCAGTCAGAATGGTCATCATCAAAAAATCTACAAACAATAAATGCTGCGGAGATTGTGCAGAAAAGGGAACCCTCTTGCACTGTTGGTGGGAATGTAAATTGATACAGTCACTATGGAGAACAGTATGGAGGTTCCTTAAAAAACTAAAAATAGAACTACCATATGACCCAGAAATCCCACTACTGGGCATATACCCTGAGAAAACCATAATTCAAAGAGTCATGTACCACAATGTTCATTGCAGCTCTGTTTACAGTAGCCAGGACATGGAAGCAACCTAAGTGTCCATCAACAGATGAATGGATAAAGAAGATGTGGCACACCTATACAATGGAATATTACTCAGCCATAAAAAGAAATGAAATCGAGTTATTTGTAGTGAGGTAGAAGGACCTAGAGTCTGTCATACAGAGTGAAGTAAGTCAGAAAGAGAGAAACAAATACTGTATGCTAACACATATATATGGAATCTAAAAAAAAAAAAAAAAGGTCATGAAGAACCTAGGGCAGGATGGGAATAAAGATTCAGACCTACTAGAGAATAGACTTGAGGACACAGCGAGGGGGAAGGGTAAGCTGGGACAAAGTGAGATAGTGGCATGTATATATATACACTACCAAATGTAAAACCAATGGGAAGCAGCCGCATAGCACAGGGTGATCAGCTCGGTGATCAGCTTGGTGATCAGCTTTGTGCCCACCTAGAGGGGTGGGATAGAGAGGGTGGGAGGGAGATGCAAGAGGGAAGAGATATGGGGATATATGTATATGTATAGCTGATTCACTTTGTTATAAAGCAGAAACTAACACACCATTGTAAAGCAATTATACTCCAATAAAGATGTTTAAAAAAAAGTTAATATATGTAAGCAAATAAATAAATTGCCCTGTACCTGCAAAAAAAAAAAAAAAAGTGAAAACAACCTAAATGCACATCAACTGATGCTTTGTAAGTAAAATGTGACATATCCATATAATAAAATATTATTAAACAATTAAAAAGGAATGAAGTACAGATTCATGTGAAAACACTGATGAACCTTGAAAACATGTTACATAAAGAAACCCAGTCACAAAAGGTGGCATATATTCTGATTCTACTTATATGAAAGTTTCAGAAAAGGTGAATTTATAGACTGAGAGTGGATTAATAGTTGTCTAAGGAAGGGGTAAAGCGGGATAGGAATGGAAAGAGACTGGTATTGGATAGGAGTTTCTATTGAAAATGATGCAAATGTTCTAAACAGATTATGGTGATGGTTGCACAACTCTCTTAACACACTAAAACTGTGCATTATACACTTTAAATGGGTAAATTTTATGCAATTAAATTATACCTCAAATATGCTTAATAAAAGAAAATACTCAGGTTGATGGAATGTTACAACAGCAAGCAGAGAGATGGGATTGTGTAAGACAATTTCAAAGAATGGTTGAAATGTCAAAGTTGTCTAACTGGCTGGAGAAAATGATCAGTGTGTACTGGGGGTGATGAGTAGTGAGAAAGTAAATTATAAATGCAGGATGCAGCCAAATGTTTGCCTAGAGAAGTCACTCTGATGATGTCACTCCTCTGCTTAACAAATAATGGGGGGTCCATAAAGGCTTTTGAGCAGAAGAGTAATATGACCCAAACAGTGCTATAAGAAAGTTGATTTTGGTATTTAGGATTTTTAGTTTAGTTACACATCATTCTTGCATTTCAAAATGCCATCTTTATGTGCCAATATGATATCTCATTTTTTGTCAGTACAGCCCTTCTACAGGAAACAAGCTAACTGCTTTGCTATTTCTCATATTTAAACTGTGTATATCTTTCCTTATTCAATCACCCCAAGTGGAAGTCACTTTTCCCTGCCCTCTACTATATTTTGAGCCCCAGTTTGAAACACATTTCTCTAGAAATCTTCCCTTATTACCTCCCATTCAACCCTGACCATTTCCCTACTCTACATTTCTCTTTCAACATGTGTGCATTTAGTGTGTGCTATACTGGTTGACATGTATAAATATTATATATATATTTAGTTATGTTATTTTTAATATATGTTTTCCCAATATAAACTGAAGGTTGGTGCTACTAATTTGATTTTGGTTGAATGTGTCCTGAGTAGCCATAGTATAGGATTTAGTGCCTAAAAAGTTACTCAAAAATTGTTCTAGCTAGCAAAGTCCTCAGGGAGGGTCACATTCTTTTGGTATACTCTTCATTCAGATCATTTGGCCAAATCTAATTTTCTCTGTGAGACATTTAATGGCTATATTCTTAATTTTCAGGATGTGCTGTCTATAATATACACTTCCCAGATGGTCTTATTGTTATAATAAAATTACAAAACATTTACATCTTTCTAACTTTCTCTCCTTCTGACACCTTCTGACTAGTGATGCATCCTGATCACAGTGGCCTGAGTTGTGACATAAGTTGCTTGAAAAACCAAGTGCTATATTATTGTGACTCCATTTCAGGTGCTAAGAACAATTACGTTAGGCACCAAGGGAGTTCTCATTCAATATCATACTCAGGAGATGTATACTTTATTGTATACCCCTTGATGTCATTAATAAATATTTTTAGTTAGCAACTTGGTCTAAGGGAAAGGCCTTTTTATGAGTCAGAAGAATGGCCATCACCATCTTTCTTGGTACATGAGACCTATAAAAATGGGACTTAGGAGAAGAGTACCTCACAGATTTAAATAAGACCTGATACACATGACTGAGGCCCTAACCCTGTTCTACCTAAAGGAAGACAATACATAGGAAATTCATAAATGGACACAAATATCTTTTGTTCATTTTGACTAAATAATGAAGGCTAAAATAATTTTTATGCTCATTTCCATGTCCATCACAATTTAACACTTTTTGAGAATTTGATTTCACTAAAAAAGAACATACCTTCTGGCTCTCACTATATGTTTATTTTGGAGCAAGTTATATAAACTCACTGATCCTTGGTTCAAATTTTTAAAAAGGTAGTTATGAAGAACAAATGAACTAAAGCTAGAAAACTGACTTTCAAATTAAAATATTCTAGAGACAAAAGATAATATTATTTTTACAAGATGAAAAATGTCAAGTGTGTATTTGAGTAAAAAACAAGTTCAAATATAAATACTGAGAGATTTTCTTAAAAGAAGTCTTGAGCAATTTAATCTTTATTTTCTTCATGAGAAAAGTCAACATAAAAGCACTCAAACTTACATATAATTTCTGTAGCCATACCATATATTAAAAAACATGGGAAGGCAGGTTCTTTTTAAGTTCAATGAAATAAGTTCAAATGGGCCAGATTTGGGGATTAGAAGTAAAGTGCAGCAGATGCTTGGAGAACAGATCCAGCTACAGGAGCTAGAAGGAATTCTTGTCAAAGGTAATGGTGATAGATAACAGGTAACACTCCTATGGCATCAAGAAGGTTCAGCTGGCTTAACAGAGTGTATCTACAGGCATCCAACCCATAGCAAAAGGAAAAGAGAATTTGTAAAATCAAACTAGTTCTGTCTACCACTAGTTCTGTCTAGTTGGCAGGGCCTCAGAAACTTGACAGGGGGTTGAGGGATCCAGTACATACCAACAAATGGTATGAGGTAAAGAAAGGAATAAAATCAAGGTAACATCTTTAACTTCGGGAATTAAGAAGTTTATCAAGACAGAATCTCAAGTCATAGGGAAATAAGACCAGGATCCAGTTGCCAAGGTTGAAACTAACATGAGCAATGAGCCTCTGGACAGGCAGGGGTCCAATTATACAAACTGGGGTATAATAGTTATAATACTAATATCAGTGTGACACTAGTGAATGTTTATCATTTAATATATGATGGATATAGTTCTTTTTGATGCATACATTATTTTATTCACTTCCTATTAAAACCTTAGAATTGAGTCTTACTATTATTGCCGGTGTTGTACAGATGAGAAAATTGAGGCACAGAGAAGTTAAACAACATGGTCAAGGTCAAAAAAAAATTCCTATTCAGGCATTTGGCTCTAGAGCCTTGACTTTTAACCGCTGTGTTATACTGTCTCTCAATCCCATGAAAAATCCCAGAATGAGACTACCAATGAAGGTAACTCCGTGCTGCCTAATGTCCATTATCACAGGGATGGATTCCCAGTAGCCCAGAGAAAAAGAAGCTAAATTGGAGATTTATTATTGATTTTAGAGAAGTCCAAGTCTGAGCTATGAAAACAATTTCAGTATTAGGTCTAAACTATAATGAGGATGAAGAATCAGAGAATATGGGAAAAGATGGTATCAGGTAACGTGGTGTGCAGGATAAGGTAAGCTCTAGAAATGGGTTGAGGTTTGAAGTCAGGATCTGGGCATTTGATGATGAGGCCAAGTCATGTATAGCAGGGGTCAACACAGCAATTCAAAAGAGAAGGGCTAGGCTGGAAAAAATGTGGTTTGTGCTAGTTAAACAACTCCTGTCTGAAGTAAGGATTGGATGGATTGGGATATCCTCACCAGCAGGGAGAACAGACGAAGAGGACCATTGCTCTCCTCCAGGAAAGGCTGGGTTTGGTGATTGTAAGTAATCTCTCTCTTCGGATCTCCTGATCTAGCCTAATTAACATTATTCTCTTTTAGAGGTAGTTATGATTCGAAGTGAATATAGGCTCCCATCTTCAGATACGTGTAAGAATCAGACACAACATGAACTTCAGCTATTCAAACACTCTGGGACACACACTCTTGAAGAAACTAACTGGTAATTTTATAATTGTCCAGACATATCCTGGTGAGGTGATAAACATAAATTTTCAATATTCAACAATGTACAATAAATCATGCTTTGAAAGCTTCCATTTCTGATGGCACATTCAGGATATTTCCACATTTACTCAAAAGGACTTCCAATTTCTCCCCCTTCTTTCAAAGAAGACTCTGACTCTTCCCCAAATGATTCTCCCTTTAAATTTGCATGGTCAATCAGAATCTTTGGAGTTGTTTTTGGACATGAGTCCTCCTTCTCCCCAGGTTGATAGCCCCCTAATAAAGCAACCTTTCCTTTTCCAAACAACACTTGTCCCTTGAGTATTGGTTCTCAAGTGGTGAGCAGCCAAACCTGAGTTTGATAACACTAAGAGGTTAAATAATAAGTAATATGGTTTCCAGATTATCCTCTTGGAAATCTTTCATTTGGATCAAAGAGCAGTCTGACTGTCCTGAGGCCACAGTGCTGTGACAAGGTCCAAAAAGGCCATGCAAAGTCCACATGGAAAGATCCTTAGACTACATAAGGAGAGAAATTCTCAGTTGGTCATCTAATGTTCAGTCCACCCTATTCTTCTAGGTCTATCTCTAGCTGGCTGAAGCCATGTGTAAGATCTGAGCCAATGGACTTGATTGGCTCCTCCTGAATTTCTTACTCACAAAAAATGTGAGGGATAATATGTTATTGTTTTGAATCACTAAGTTTTGAGACAATTTTATGAAGCAATAAGTGAAAGGAAATGAGAAATATTATTCTGGGAAGCAATATACACAGTTAAACATAGAGTTCAAATAGTAAAGGAAAAAGAGAAGAGTGGACATCCAGCAGTTCCTGCCACACTTCCCATGAATTTATGTAATGTGGTGGTAGGAACAATAGAATATAGAGATAGCATATTGTAATGTGGTAAAGTCCTTTAACTTTAGTGTGCACAGGGTGTGCGGATGTGGATATTTTTTTGAACCTGGTAGCTGAAGGAAGCCCTCCTTCAGAAGTTTAATAATAATAAAAAGAGCAATGATAACATTCGCTATTTAGTAAGCATCTTAGTGAGATAAACGCTTTAAATATCTAATCTCAATCCTTATAACAATACTTTGAAGTAACGTTCATTATCCCTGATGTAAAAAGGAATTAGTGGAGACATAAAAATAATTTATCTAGTAAATGGAAGAATTCTTTTTTTTCAAATTCAAATCTTTTGACTTTAAATTCTAGATTTGATTTGAGTCCCAAGGAAGAATGAGAAGAAATTAGTGAGTGAGTAGTGAATGAAAAGGGAAAGAAAATGGCTTTGTAAAAGTAGGAAATTGCATTTATAAAATAAGGAAGTAAGAACGTGTGTGAGACCTTCAAGTTTGGAATTATTTAAGCACCAAATTCAAGGCAGGAAGTAGAAAAGGATATTGGGGAGTAAACAGGTACCAAATTATGGAGGGTCTTAAGTAGCAAGTTAAAGAATTTCTGCTTTATCCTTTAAATGATAAAAAGCCATTGAAAGGTTTTAAGCAGAGGAGTTACAAGATCATAATTTTTAGATCAGTCATCCAGTTATAGTGTGCAAGTTGGATTCTAAGAGGGCAAGAATACAGAATTACAATCAGAAAAAATTACACTAGGTCAGTATGAAGGAGCATGATGGGCTTGTCAGAATAATACACGTTGGATATGAGGGGATAGGTTCAAGAAATACTTAGGAAGTGAAACTGTTAACCCTTAGTTATTAGGGCTGGGTGGGTAATAGACAAGAAGAAATCTCAGATGACTTCCTGGTTTGGGGATTAAGTAACTGGGTGAACTGAGACCTAGAAGACTTGCATGTCACTGTGGAGTGGAATAAAACTGTGAGTTTGTTTTGGATTTCTGAGTATGATATGCTTAGGAAGATATCTGATGATGTATCCAGCAGGAAGTCTCATATATAATTTTGATGTTTGAATGAATGTCCAGCTGCACAAATATATCTTTGGTAATCATAAGCATGTGGTTGTAATTAAACCAGAGTTGATGAGGTCACGATCATGATACATGCAGAAGAAAAAGAGCAGTGGTTTGAAGTCAGACTCCTAAGGAGGCAGATCTAAGAAGGAGGCAGAGGGGGAGGTTATGAGAAGACTTGAAAGGGAAAAGTTAGAGGGGTAAGTGAAGAACCAGAAGGGAAGGGCTCACCAATAACAGATAAATAGGATGTTTTTAGAATGAGCAAGCTGCTAACATCAGATAGAGCAGAGAGGATACCCGCTGTATAGTCAGAACAGTCTGAAAAGTGTTTGACTGACTTGACTCAGATCAAAAGAAATTTGGTATTTGACTCTTTCTCTCACATTTAAGAAATGTTTAGCAAATCTCATAAGCTACACTTTCACTAGAATTTAACCACTCACATTGTGTCCACTGCTAAATCAGCTCCTCACTTCCACACTTGCCTCCTTACATTCTACTCTCAAGACAGCATGGACAGTCATTCCTTAAGGAAGGAGTAAGATCAACTCACCTCTCTGTTCAAAATCCTCTAATGCCATCTCTTTTGGTATAACAGAAATTTAAAATATTAATGTAGTCCTGTTTATTGATATTTTATCAATATTTTTCTTGTTGTTAGTGCTATTTATGCTCTTTAAAAATATTTTTCAAATTACCTCAAGGTTGTAATGATATTCTCCTATATTATCTTCTAGAATTAGATTTAGGGTTAAAATCCATCTGGAATCTGTTTCTGTGTATGGTGTGAGTTAGGTCAATGTTCATCTCTTTATCTGTCTATTTATCTATCATTTATCTATCTATCTATCTATCTATCTATCTATCTATCCATCTATCTATCCATCCATCCATTTAGCTCCACAACAGTGACTGAAACATTTAACTTTTCTCCACAACTATTCAGTACCATCTTTCTTATAAATCAAGTGACCAAACATGTATAGGTATGTATCTAAACTCTCTTTTTTATTGCACTGATATGTTTATTTTCATGCCAATAATCTCACAGTCTTAATCTCTGTAAGTTCTTCAATTTTGTTCTTCCTCGTGATTGTCTTGGCTCTTCTTGGCCCTTACCATTTTGAATAGAAATATGATTAATATGTCACTGAATGTGTAGATCAATTTGAAGAGAAATGACAGTTGTATTTGAAATTTCTAATACAAGAACATAGCATATTTATTTATTTATTTTTCTCAATAATATTTCATAGTTTTCTCTGTAGAGGTCTTACATACTTTATTGTAATTATCCCCATGAACTTAATGTTTTTGGTGCTATTTTGAATTGTAAATTTTTTCCATTTTAAACTTTACTCTTATATTGTCTTTTGCCAGGCTTTCATTTTTCACCATAGCACTTTTCACCATGCAACACACTCTTTGGTTATTCTCTATGTCCTTTCACTAGAATGTAAACTCCATGGAGTATGGGAAATTGTATTTGTTTTATTTATCAATGTAACCCAGTATTCAGAACAGTGCAGAGTAAGGCAAACATATTGTATGAATGAATGAATAAACGAATATATTTCGAGATGCTTGACTAAGGAAAGGGACGTAAATGGGGTGGTAACTAGGAGGTTTGAGATTTCTGGTTTTGTTTTATGTTGATGTTATTTCTGATGAATATGTTAATAGTCTGAGGTGATAGAGCTAGTATTGAAGGAGAGGTTGAAGATTTAGGACAAAGTGGGTAATAAATGATGTCTGTATGGGTGTGGAAGAACATTGTAAAAGTGGAGCATCTTGTTTTAAGATGCAGGATAAGAAGACCGGAGGGAGGGAGTATGTAGTTCTTATTTAGATAATTTGCAGGTAGCTGCTCAGTGGTCAAAGACATTTATTTCAGATGGCTTAAAGTCTCTGATGATGTTATATAAGAGCTCATCTGCTGAGAATAAAGAAAGGGATGGAGAAGCAGGGAGCAGGAAGAGAGAGGTGAAGGTTAAGAACAGTTACTGAGGAAAATGGGAAAGGAGACTGATCAAGGATAAGTAAGCAAGGGCACAGCTAAGGTCAGAGACCATGGATTGGTTGTGGCCCCAAACCACACTGTTATACGGTTTCCCTTAAAAGTGCCAGTTGTTAAATTAAAGGAACAGAGACTATGTGGTGAACTGAGAGTTTAGGTTTTTCTGGAAAAGGGCAAAGGAAGAAGGAACAAGAGGTTGAAAGTACTCGTGAGAGAGTATTTCCAAGGATCAAACTTGTAATCTTAGTTGATAGCAGCAACTTTCTAAGAAAATTGAGACTCTGTGCTGTTGAAAAATAGGTTTTATAATAGAGAGGTTGTTGACCTTTTGAGAAGAACAAGTTTCTACTTGTTCTTCTCTGCTTGTAATGTGAAGAGTATGAACAATTAGTTTCCCTCCAAACTATATTGCCTTCCCCATCCAACTAGCTCTCTGAAAATCCCCATACTGTTTCCACCCCCTAATAGCAAAGGAAAATAAGGTCACACAATAAACTGTCAAATATATCCATGCTTAGGTCTGTCCTAGAACATCTGGGAAGCTATACTTTCTCTGGCTATGAAACTCTGTGTTACACCAAGGATTTTGAAAACTGTTTCAATGTCTGGAGGCCTGGTGTTATTGAGGCAAATCAAATGTGCATATCTCACCAGGGTGAGAGGTAAAATGTGGATGGTTTAGGGGTGCTCTGATTTGCCTTTCAAGGAGAGTTTCCCCAAAGGAAGCAAGTCTGCCCACCCTCACTAGCTATAGCTCAACCTGGCTCTAATTAGGAAAGCCCTAGGGTTTCCGTAGCAACTATACAGGACTTTAGGGGATATGCCCTGCTCTCTGCTTGGTTGCTTAAGGAAACAACAGCAGGGGGCACTGGGGAAGCTGGGCATGGTGGGTCGTTGCTGTTTGTGAGGCACACATCCTGTGGGAAGAGCATTTCCGACTCCTGGTCTCAGTCTGGCAGATTTCACCATACCTTGATCACCAGTTACAAACAACAACAATGAAAAGATTCCTGACTTTAGCACCAAGGCTGAAAGCATTTTCTCCTCACTCACCCTTTCTCAGTCCGATTTGTGTGTGTGTGTGTGTGTGTGTGTGTGTGTGTGTGAACAATTGAGAAACAATAATTATAAAATAATGGAATAAAGGTGATTTTCAGCTTAAACGATGAAGGTTACCTCTTGCAATGTGAGATACTTGAGAGGCATCTGGTCAAAGATACCACTAGGGGAGAAGCTCTGCAATGTTTGAGGGATGTCTCCCATCATTTGTGTAGCAATATAGGAAAACCTCTCAGACTAAAACAAGAAAAGCAATTAGTTTCCTGTTTGGAAATAAAGAGACATCTGTGCAAAGTATGCTAGCATATTCACCAGGGGCAGGTACTGTACATGAAGAATATATTCCAGCTGTACATCTCTCCCCTTCTTCACCCAAGATCAAAAGCTCTAGTTAGTCTCAAGTAGAATTATTCACTGCAATCTAAGGAAAGTACAGATGCATTAATAACTGATTCCCAGCCTTCTCAAAGGTGCAGGAAAAGGTGTGCTATAGACCCTAATTACAGTATTTGTATTCAAATTTAAAGGATTTTTGGAACACTCTGAACCTCACAAATTAACAGGATCCTAATTACACAGAAAATAAAACAGGTCTAGGGACATTAGTAATTTACCCAAGCTACAAAATCGGTAACTGAGAGAAATTGAATCCATATTATCTGACAATATTAATTACACTACTTACTGAATACTTAATCTATTTGCCACCCTTTACATATATATTGTTATTTAATCTTCATGGTCATCCAAGAAAGTATGTATTATTATTTCTATTTCATAGAAAAGGAAACAAGCCCAGAGAAGTATTAAGTAAATTATTCAAGGTCACACGACTAGCAAGTGTTAGAGACTGGACTCAAATCCAGGTACATATGACTCTAAGATCCACGCACTATTCACTGCATGACTCACCCAGAGCCTGGGCATCTTGTGTAACATGGTGGAAAGCTCCCTGGGCAGTTAGGTATTCATTGTGGAGAAAACAATGTTGAACCTGTAAGCAAACTCTTGAATATTGTCTTAGAGACACAACTCTCTTCAGTTTTCTGCCCTATTGAGGGATTGTGAGTAGTAAACGTCTACCCTGTCCGTCTTCTAACATGTGTCCCACTCTTTCTGTGACCCATCTTGAGCCTGTGGTTCAGACTTTGTCACGCTTTGTCCTTACCTCCTAACACCATCCCATTCCATATGTCGGGCCCAAATTCTAACTCCCAACCCTCTTCCTCCTGGTACAAATTCTTTACTGTGTATGTTTCCCCCATTTTAATCTCTAGCATTATATATGGTTACCACTTTTTTTCTCTGTACATTTCTTTTTTAATAAATAAGGTCACCTGAGACAACTTGTACTCCCTCTTATCTGGTCTTCATCCTCTCCTGAATTAGTAAGAAAGCATTGTGTAGGTGACTGGTTAGGAAAAGGGATTTTAATTTATGCAAGCCTTGACCAAAAGCTGACTTAAAGTGAGATTGAGATGCATTGTCTACTCCCATGATGCCGATGCTATATGAAGTCAACTAAATTTATAAAAAAAATTTTTCTACCATCAATCCTTATCCCCCATCTTAGGAAACAACTGTTACCAGTGCTTATGGGGCTCCCCTTTCTAAAATCAGTAAATGATATTATGATCAATATTATAGACCCCCTTGCCTCTATGTTGATGATAACATAGTTTCTCTAGGCATTTGGCTGCTATCTGCTGGGCTCATTCATATGTCTGTGGTCAACTGGTTATCACAGTTTGGCCCTCCATCTCAGGAGAAAGAAAAAAAATAACATTCAGAATATCTATTACATATTAAAGTACTTTTATAACATCTTTGAGGGAGGTTACTGAAGTATTGATGTCTATATATCTGCAGCCCTGTAAATGAAATGTGTCAGAATACCTCTCCTTCTCTTTCACCTATGTATTTTACAGTTATGTTTTTCGATACAACATGCATTTTATAGCATGACTTATTTTGATCAATGGCACATTTACAAATGTGAACAAGCAGAAGCTTGAAAAGCTGTTGTGTTTTGGGACGTGCCTTTTCTTGTTGTGTTCAGAGCCCTGAAATCATTATTATGTGAAAAAGCCCAAGCTAGCCTGCTGGAAAGTGAGAGGCCATTATGGAGAAGAAATAAGGTGCTCTGGCCAACAGCCTGCCTACAGGCAGACGCATGAGTGGAGCCATCCTGGATCATCCAGCCACCATCTGGCCTGCCAGCTGACTGCAGATGCTTTAGTGAGCCCAGAAGAAATAGCCCAGCTGACCTAGACAAAAGATCTGCTCAGCCAATCCACAGCATCATGAGCTACATAAATGTATATTGTTTCAAGTCTCTAAATTGTGTGCTTATTACACAGCAAAAGCTAACCAATACAGTGGAAAAAGAGCCAGTGATAAAGTCAGGATAAGGTCATAATCTCACTTTCCATGTATGTAAAATAGAAATAATTATACATCCCAGATTTGTATAAGCAAATGGGAATGATTCAGGAAAGAGAAAATTGTATAATGTGGAATGGGCAGTGGGAAATTTCCAAAATGATATCATTGAGTAAGCAGGAGAGGATGAAAACTTGCTCACAAGTGGAGCTGTGAGCCTAAAATAGGAATAAAGACAGTTGTATATTAACAAGCAAAAGTCAGGTAGATGCCAATAAATAAATAGATACATTTTGTGGGGGAAGCTTGTGGAGGTTCTTTTCTGAAATAATGAAATAAAAAGCAAGGTCATCTCCTAAGAATGAGGATGGAGCAGGAAATGTTGAAAACTTCAGGAGAGAGAAGACAATATTACTAGATATCTATCTGGAAAAGTGTAATAATGAAGAAAGATTGACAAAAATCTTACAATCAAAAGCAATATGTGTTAAACATAAGTGAATTTATAGAAAAAAATTGTGATACAACTATTCAATAAAATATTAGACTATTAAAATTATATTCTTTAAGGACGGTTAAAATCAAAAGAAAATACATGAAAATACTTGAAGGTCAGAATTAAGAGAAAAAAGCAGGATACCAAGCTATATGTAGAACATTACCTGACAAAAATATTTTCACACAAGTAGATAAAAATAAAACTAGAAATAAATATGCCAACATGTTAATAGCAATGATCTCTGGGTATGAAAATTCTAGTAATTTTTATATCTTTTTTACATTTTCTGCATTTTCTAAATTTCTTACAAAGAACATGTTAAAAAAATAGGAAAAGAAACAATTGATGCTATTTTGATAACAAACTAACAATGGGAACAACAATTTCTTCCTTCCCTTCCCAAGCTTCTTAAAAGCAGATGTAAAATACTGGAAATTTCCAATATTTTACAAAGTGCAATGGAAAATAACAGAGAACATAGAAAATAAAAGAATTAGAGAAACACAGACCAGTTAATAAAGTATAGGAGCTTTGCTCTCCGGGCTGTCAAGCCCTTTCTTGTTCACTACTGTTCTGAGGTATTTATGTTCTATCCTCAAATGGTCGGCAGCTCTTTACATTTCCCTACCTTGATGCCGTACGTCCCAGCCAGAAGCCTGACTCTGAGTGAAGGATGCAGGTATGTGAATTCCCCAGTCCAGTAGCCCAGCTGGGAAACCGTGAATTCCTTCAGGGTCAATACCATGAGAAGAAAGCCTCAGTCTATAGCACTCCTGGGCTTCCCTTTCATTTCTGTTTCTTGGTTGGAAGACATATTTCATAACTAACACTTCACCATTCAGATGAAACTCTGCCTGTACCCACAGATTTAATAATAGAATGACATTTTGATTATAAAATAGCCACATTCAGTAAAAAATATTTTTAACATCAACTATGATCTTGAGATACAATAGTGGACAAACTGAGTCTCTACCCTCAAGGGGTTAATACAATGTAGAAAAAGCATAATATACAGTGGCTTTCAAATTATTTTGACTGTGGGAAATACAATTTATACCACATCCCTTTACACACACATGTTCACATGAATGTAAAATCTAAAACAAAAGTTTCACAAGACAATAATGACTCACTTCATGTTATACTCTCTGATATTTAAAAAATTTATTTTATGAGTCATGAATCGGTCACAAATCAAGTGCTGAAAAACTCTATTGTAATAAAAAGAGCAGAGGATTTGAAGTCAAAGAGACCCGAATTAAATTCCCAACTCTATGGCTGATTGGCTTTGTTATCTTAGAAGATTATTTAAACGTTCTTGGTGTCAGTTTTCTCATCTAACAAATTGAGATAATAGCACCTATCTTAAAGGGCAGTTCTTAGCACAATCCTGGTACAGAGAAAACATTTTCTATAGGACATTTGCTTAATAATAAGCTATTATTATTACTATTATTAGTGTTATTAGTATTATTATTCAGACATTATAATGGTGTGTGGTAGAGGGTGATTTTCTTGCTACATCTATGTTACTTAGGTATGGGAGAGTGTAAATGGGTTATGAAAATAAGCACTGATCCTGCCAAAGGGAGATCATGTAATAGAAGCAGGCAGGCACCTCACATCTATAGAAATAGTCTGTCACTCTTTTCCTTTTTTCTATTGGTTTAAGAAAGTTATCAATAATGCAGCATATGATTTTTAAAAAGGTTATAGAAAAGAAAAAAAGAAAAAGAATGTGTATTCAATGAGGAGGGTTCAATTTAACTATTTTGAAGATAGTCATATATCTGAAAATTTTTAAGGAAAAATCTGGCTGATTTTTAAAAACATTGGGATTCCAGTGTTTTTAAAACCCTGGAATTCGAGGGTCATGATGACTTGGGTAGACAGGAATACTCTTCCAAGGGGGAAAATGAAGTTCTGCTGAAGAAACTACCCGTGAACATACAGGAAAAGTTATTTGGAGAAAAGAGCACACGATTTCCTGTTTTATACTGAGGCACCAACTGCTCTGACTTATATGACTCAGTGAATCTTGTCTACCTGTAGAATATCCCCGTAATTCATTTCCCTCCAGTAAGAGATGGTGGAGATTGGCTCTGCGTCTGTTAATTGACTGTCTAATAATTCAATATGAAAGTGATCATTAGAAATCCTTTTAAATGACTTACAATTCAAGTTGAACATTAACATATATATTTTCTCTGTTCAACAAAAACTTATTAACCAAAAAAAAAAAAAAAAAGAAGAAGAAGAAGAAAGAATATAGAGGCTAGAATAAAGAATCTCCCCACCCCCTTTTGGAGTTATCCAACACATTTACATTAGCTTGAGTGTGATAAATGGATGTGTCACCTCGCTGAGAGATAAGAATCTCTGACCTTTCAACGCTTGAGTGAGCCATTAGGGCAAATTATGAAAAAGCAAACTTCAGTACTGAAGCCAGGATTATCCCTCTTTGGATCTCAAATTCTCTATCACCGATCTTTCCTCTCTTTGTCTCCCTCCTCTTCTTTTGCTCTTTATCTAGCTTTTCAAAACTATAATCCGGATGAATGGGAATTCATACTTGGTGATTTATAGTGTTTGCTTATGTAAGCTGGTAAATGATCCAAAAATTACTTAAGTCTCTTATCATGCCTAGACTTGGTGTTTCATGATCTGGATGAATAGGATGATGCCTTGGAAAGTCAGATGGGCAGGTGTACTTTGGAGCCTACTGAATCAACGGGCAGTTTCCATGAAATGTACTTGGTAGCTAGAAATTCTACAAATAGAGAAACTCTGTAGGAGGTAACTGTCATTGCATTTTGAACTCATAAGAACAGTTAGTCAGAATTAAATCTGAGCCCCTCATTTTCAGTGAGGCTAGAACGTCAAGAGGACTGAAGCATCTTGTCAAATGACACAAAGTTGGTGGCAGGCCAGGTCTCCTGATGCTTGGTCTAGTGCTCTTCTAGGGATACCATAATTCCACACCTGAGGAAAAATTTCTCTGACTTCCCTGATTCAAAGAATCTGGATAGATTTTTCCCCAATGTTTTTTTATGATAATCAAGAAATTACTGAAATAATCAAAATAACAACAACAGAATTTCTTCATCCAGGGAACTATCTTGGAAAAGAAAAAAAAGATACAAAAGCGGTGAGTGCATATAGATTATATCACCAGGGAGGGAAAGGCACAGTTCCAGAGACATTAATTTTCAAGGAAATTAAAATATTTTCATATGACTGGGTTAAAATGAAAACAAATCATGGTTTGTGGGTTGCATCTAAAGTCAGAAAATAATTTAAATGTCACTCTGTATGTTTGTGAAGACCTAATGCCCACATTTTTATCAAACCTGCAGAAGGGATATTTTCTAGTTTTTTTTCTTTTTAGTATTTTATTAGTTGTATTGATGTCCATTGTATTATTTTTCCTGTGGGAAAAATACAGGAAAGTGTGGAGAGAGACTAAAAAAGGGGAAATCAGTGGTGTTGTATAGAACAGGGAATGAAGTAAAGAAAAAGCAAAGTGAAGCGATAAAGTCAAGTTCAAGTTCAGATTTTGAAGACATTTATGCCCTGTTTTATTAAATCATCATGTTACTCTCCTGGTAACGAAGAAGAAATAAAATTATAGGCTTGTATTTCCTACCCAATAAAGTGGCTATTTACAACCTGTTATCAACTTACCTTTCCAAATCTGTACTCACTTTGTCCTGCATACTGTTTTCTGGTTAAAATCTTTTATTTATCATTTGCCAAATATATGATCCACTTTCATATCTTTCTATTTATGCTTGTAAATGCATGTTCAACCTGGAATGTCTTTATTTCTCTTACCCAATGACAAATTTGACTTTTTCTTCAAAACACAGGACTTACTCACTTCCTCTAGCCAGGTTTAGTCCCACCCTAATCTATGTCTATATAACAGTTTCTATACATTTTAATAATATTTGACATATTTTCTTAGTTGTACATTGATGTGTTTATTTCCATTGATAGAATATGAATTCCTTAAAGTTAGGGATATGTATTATTTATCATCCCTACATATTCCTGACACATGGTTACTACATGTCTATTGAAATGAATTTATGTATATTCTTATGTTCTCTGCAAGAGAGTAGGGAACAGATTTCAGACCTCCTGACTGATATTGGAATCCAGTTCTCTTTATTGAACTGCACAGATTCCTTAACTCTCCAGCCTTTTTCATAGTGCTTCCTCACCCATCCCAGCTGGAGCAGTCATGCTCTAGTGACTCCAGATGGTTGGCGTGGGCCTTGGGCAGCTGGGTGGGGAACGCCCCTTCCATCTGATTGCACTCACCATGGGTGGGCAGGTGCCCTCTGTCAAGATGGCTGCAACCAGAAGCCAAATGGGTGGCTCACTGAGGTAAAGGCAGCAAACAGGAATTGCCATGATTCCAATCCCAAGGTTGACTTGAGCTAAGAAGATATTACGTTGTTGACCTTGAAGTAGATGGTCCTCCCCTATACGGGTCATTTTCATTATCATAGCCTAAGGGCTTGGCTTCTTCCTCAGATACACTTCCCTTCAATTCCACATCCAGCTTGAGAAATAAGTCATCAAGAAACACAATGCTTTATTGAGTCAGTTGTCTGGAGCGCTACCAAATTCTCCTTAGGTGGTAGAGATTTATAATGCTACAGACTATGTCCAGATGGGCAATTACAGGTAAACAAAGAGGTAGAAAGGCCAGCATTGTCCAAATAAGAAGAGTTCTCAGAAGGGCTGATAAAGCTTTTTCCCATCTGGAGCTTTCCCTGCTGGGTCTGACCATTCTCACCATTCTAAGCCACCAGTATTGCTCCCTGGATATTGCTCTCTGGATACTGCAACTGATTTGTTGGCTTCTGTCTTTATATCTCCTTGTATTTTCCTCATGGTAAAGTCATCTTTTTCTTTTTTAATTGAAGTCACTCAGGTCACTCCAGTGCACAATACCCTCCAATGGCTTCCCATTTCCTTCTGAGTAGATGCCAAAGGCCTTACAATGACCTATAAGACCCCAAGTAGCTTAGTTCCCGTTGTCTCTCCGACCTCTGTCCCTCCTTTGCTCTGCTTCAGTCACACTAGTATTCCTGTGGATCCCCCAACATTCCAGAGCCTTTGCACTGAAGTTCAGTTTTGGCAAAATTTCTCTTTCTCTAGCTGTATCTTAGCAAACCGCATAATTAACACCTCACTTTCTTCAAGCTTCACCTGACCACCGTTTGTAAAATCAAAGCACTCTTCCCCAGGACACTGCTAATCACTCTTCTTGCTTTATTTTTGTGTGTAGTATTTTTACTCATTGGCATACATATTTTACTGATTTATTGTTTTATTGTTTATATCTTTCCTGTAGAATGCATGCTCCAGGAAGGCAGGATGATTCGTGCTTTGTTCACTACCATGTCTCCAGTGGGCAGAGCAGTGTCTGGCACAAATAAGCAATATCTTTTGAATGAACACAAGACATTGAACACATTAATTGCAGTGTGTACTCTACACACAACCCTCTTTTTTAATAGGAAAAGCATTATCCATAGTCCTTACTGAGATAAGCCTTTTCTTCTTCAACAGTGACCATGCTCTGTACCACGTAACTCTGTGTTTTACCCTCCTATACTTCTACCATAGTTGATTGGACCAGGGGTGGGCACATGACTCAAGGGCAATCACCCACAGACTTTTCAGTGGTCTGGATGGAAAGCTCTAACCTAACAGGGATGACAATGATTAGCTAGGTTTAGTAGACTCCTTCTCCTAGGAATCTGATGTAGGAAATAAGAGAAGAATTCCCCAGATGGAGCAGAGAGGGAATACAAAGGGGGGAAAAAGTGACTCCCATGAACATCAATACCCATAACTGAGGGCAAAGAATACTTGCTGTTGAAGGAGTAATTCAGCTATGAGGATTTTCTAGAGTTCTCTGAGATTCCTGGCTTTCCTACTATTATGTGCAACCTCACAATAAATCCTTCCAAATTGAAGAAATTGTAAAGTTTCTGTCCCTTGCCTAAATCAAGCAATCTAAGATTACCTGGCCACAGAAGAAGCCTGATTGTCAAAGAACTGCTCTAGCTTATGTAGAAGGATCTTCCAGATTTGAATTTCTTAATAATATTACGCAAAAATTATTGAGTCCTTACTATACATCCAGCATAGTGCTAATTACTTCATATACTAGCTAATAACATTAGAGGTAGGTATGTATAAGAATTCTGAAATCCATAAAATGTTACGTAAATATCCAAGTCATTGTTTTCTTATAACTGGACTACCAAAATGGCTTTCTAATTGGTTTCCTGGTTTGCATTCTTGTCCCAGTATACACTGTAGAGGAGACACATCAATGAGAGTAACTTTTAAAAGAGAATAGCCAAGTTATATTAATCTGCTCAAAACCAGTCAGGGATATTCTCATCCCATTTAGAACTAAATTTAGATTCCCTAGATAGCCACAAGGTTCCTGGTCCTCTAGTTCCTGCCTCCCTCTCTGTCTCATGTGCTCCCAATCTTTCTTTGTTCTGATATTTTCTGGAGCTCTGATATTTTCTGGAGCTCCTTCATTTTGCTTGAGTTCTCTTGCACCAGCTGGTCCTTCTCTCTGGCTGTCTTCTCATTAATCAGGTATTAGATCAAATGCCACCTTCTTAGAGAAGCTTCTCCAGTCATTCTCTAGACTGGCACTATCCAACACAGTCGTCATATTTTGGTTATTGAGCACTTGAAACGTGGCTACTCATAATTGAAACAGGTTGCAAATATAAGTGTAAGAAACCTTGAATTTCAAAGAAGTAGTATAAGTCTTTACAAAGACTTAGTATAAGTCTTTATAAAAAATAATACAACTCATCTCATTAACATTTCATGTTGAAGTGATGATTTTGGGCACGTATTGGGTTAAATAAAGCAATGTTAAAAATTATTTCACTTGTTAAACTTTTAAATGGAGCTACTCTAGAATACCTTAACATACAGATAGGGCTTATATTACATATTTCTATGGGACAGCACTGATCTATACCATTACTCTATTTATTTTCTCCTTAGCACATATGACTCTCCGACATTATTTTACTTGTGTGTTTATTTTCTGACTCCATCACAAAAATGAAAGTTCTGGGAGGCTGGGACTTTGTTATGTTCACTGCTATATTTCAAGCACTAAAATAGTGACTGGCAGAGAGTGGATGCCAGATAAGATTCGTGGATGATTAATGAATAAAATATTGGGGACCTTTTTCATCAACTCTACTCTCCTTTCAATGGATTATGTTCAGCTGGGCACAGGTGTCTTCTGACTAATAATAATTCTTTGATATTAGGACATTACTATTCATACAGACCAGGAATCAGCAAACTTTTTCTGTAAAGGACCAAATAATGAATATTTTAGGCTTGCAAGACAGACTGTCACTGTCACAGCTACTCAAATCTGCAGCTATGGAGTGAGTGCTGTTGGAGACAATACATAAGCAAATAAGCATGGATGTCTTCCCAGTAAGACCTTACAAAAACAGATGGTGGGCTGGATTTGGCCCATGGGCAGTAGTTTTCTGGCCTATTATTCTCTGTAGACAGTCCAAAGATAACACTTTGGCTACAAAGAGTTTTGAATATATATATATATATATATATATATATAGAGAGAGAGAGAGAGAGAGAGAGAGAGAGAGAGAGAAAGAGATCTCTCTCTCTCTCTCTATCTAGAGAGTACTTGTAATATACAGAGCCATGGGAAGCATAGAATGAGCATAATATAATCCCAATCTTCCACTTATATATTAGCTGTAGAAACCAGATATGTAAATGTTTATATAAAATTCTTAATAAATATGTAGACATTCAGGTCATATCCAAAGTCATACATTAAGAGTGATGACTCTTTCCATACCCTGATATACTGAAAATGTTGAGTTGGATATGGAAAGAAAAGCTATGGAACTTGGACATTTGACTAGCAAAAGAAAGCCATCCCTTTAACCTAAGTACTACAGAGAAAGAGACACTTTATTCTCCTCGGCAACGGTAGAATAAGCCTGGAGTTCTACTAAAATCTTTTGAAGAGACTGCATCTTTGTGCAGGTTGATGATGCAGATAAAAATTCTCTGAGATGTTTAGCACAAAATGGTAATTCTTCAAGAGAAAGTTTTTCCTAAAATATCTAAGTCTGACCTTTTGTGCTTCCCATTAGCTCGATTTAATATTTCCTTACAAAACATGGAGTAGAGAAGGCAAGACTAATGCCATTTGAATTTGACCAACTCAGTGGACTGGGTTCAGCCAGTAACAAGATTGTGATTTCAATGTTTTAAACTTAGATGTCAGAATATCATGTTGTGTCTTCAGGTTCTCCAACATGTAAAATTACCCCCAATTTTCTAGTAGGTCCTAATGAGTATGAGAGCTTTCCAGAGAGAACTGTAAATTCTCCAAAGAACAGGTAAGATCCCACTATTTTAGAGACAACAGTCCATTTCATAATCTTGTTGAATTTGTCACCTAATTATGGAATATTGTCACCTCTCCCTCAGGTAAGATCTTCCTTGACCTGGTGGTTTCGATTTCCTGGACACACTCCCTCCCTTTGTTAGGAGGATGGGAGGGAGAAGAGAGATGAGCTACAGCCAAACTTACTATTAGCCAAATTCTCTTTCCTTGTCTATTAATGTGCAAGGCCTATCTCTTTCTCCCTTCCTCGCCAAGTTGCTCCCTTTTATTATCTGTCTCACTGCTAATGCACATCACCCCTGTGGTTTTTCCAGGAAAGAAAGGTGATTACCAGCTGAATGACAATTGGGTTAAACGAGTCCACACTGGAGAGCCAGCTGCTGAATTTGACATTGGAACTACCAGTTACAGTGGCATTTCTGGAGAGGGACTTACATAGAATCATTGAAGTCACATTCTTTAGTGCATGTCTAGGCAAAAAGGATAAGGGGATAAAAAGTGGGGAAGAAGGAGAGATGAATGAATAATATTTGTATGGTGCTTTACAGTTTTCACAGTACTTAATATACATATATGATTTGGATATAATACTGTGAGAGTGTTCCCCCATTTATATGTGTGTCACTTCCACATATAATCATCCAGTTACACAGAATATCCTCTGTTAGAATCAACAAAAGGGGAGATTAAGATGGAAACTCAATGGACAAAAGACAGAGAATAGTAATTATGATTTAAGGCAAGTGACATCCACTAAAGCCACATAACTAGTCTGTGGGCAGCTGGGACTGGGACCAAGGACTTCACTTCTGAGTTTCTGTCCCAGAAACTTTTCTCCCTAGAAATTAGGATTTAATCCTGGGGGTAGAGAAAACTAGGCAGATTTGTATATGAATTAGCTAGATAAGCAGGGGATAGATAACAATCAGCACTGAGAGGAAAATCCTTCATTCAACGATCCTGCTTGCATAACAGGACCTCTGTTATGCATTCTCTGCATGGCACAAATCCAAACCAGAGATTCTTTATTAAAAAAAAAAAAATCAAACTTGGAATTGTGAACCACAGGAATTTAAGAGACCTCTGCCCCTCTCACTCTGATGCCTAATCACCATTTTGTATTTTGGCAGAGATAAGGAAAGAAAAGTAGAGAAATCAGAAAGAAGAGGGAGGAGAGGAAAAAATGTAAGTGAAGAACTGTTAAAACCTACTCAGAGTTTGGAGAGTAGAATTACACGTCAAAAGATAACCTAGGTTTCTTTTTTTTCATTCCTGGTCTTCTTTTAGCTCAAATACTTACCTTTGACATTGTTCTTTGTGTGTCCCTTCCTCCCCCCACCCCCACGTTCATCATCTATTGCTTTTCCTTCTCTATTTGTATCTTTGCCTGTGTCCTAAGACCTGCCAAGGACCACAAAGGTACTTTAACTACCTTCCCAAACTGCCCACTCCACCCTGCCCCTATTCGTCTCACCCTATCCCCAAGCCATGGAACGGGGTGTAGTGGCAGTGCCGGTGATGGAATTACCCTAAGGTTTTATTGAATTCCACATTCATCCCTAATTTGTAAATCACAGGATTTGACTGGGTGAGGCTTCTAAGCACTCTGACCATTTTGCTGTTTTGCGAGCAGAGGGTGAGAGACGGAGGGGTCCTGAGAGAGATTTCAGCAGCCTCCTTTTAAAATAAAGGAGGTGGAAAAACAATCCCTCTATTTCCCCCATTTTTCCTACAACTTACACAAAGTCCTTGTCCAAGAAAATAGTCAGGTCCTCACAAGAAGTCATTTCAAATCTTCCATGGGTCTTTGCGTAGCAAGGTGAACAGTCATTAAGAGGTACATGGCCCGGCCGTGTCCTATTCCTCACTCTGTCAGGCCTGAGGGGCACAACACAGTAGGAGGGGTGTGAATGAATGAAATTAACGTTGCTTTAAAAGTAAGTCAGAAAGAGAAAGACAAATATCATAAGCTCTCACTTATATGTGAAATCTAAAATACAACACGAATATATCTACGAAATGGAAGCATGTTCACAGACATAGAGAACAGACTTGTGGTTGCCAAGAGGGAGGGTGGGGTAAGGAAGGAGTGTGAGTTTGGGATTAACAGATACAAACTGTTATATTAAGATGGATAAACAACAAGCTCCTACTGTATACCACAGGGAACTGTATTCAATATCCTGTTGTAAACCATCATGGAAAAGAATAGGTAAAAGAATATGTATATATATATATGTGTATATGTGTGTATAACTGAATCACTTTGCTGTACAGCAGAAATTAACACAGTATTGTAAATAAACTATCCTTCAATAAAATTCAAAAAAAAATAACGTTTTTTGTTTGGGATTGGAAAATACCAGCATGGTGGGGAGAGGTAGAGCCTTGAGAATTTTAGGTTAATTTGGAAAATATTTCTCTTCTACTTTGAGTGTTAGGTGAGTGCTTCAGAAGCTAAGCTAAGCTAAGGACTACCTAATGGATGTTGGGTGCACCCATAAGATAACAATTTTAGAAAATGTTTTTAAAAATGATTCAAGAAAGTCTTTAAGATGAATGAAAATAAAATAGTACTTCAAAATTAAATTTTATTTCATATGAATGCGAAGTATTTATCTAACAACAAAAATGTATTGAGAACTTATTCAATACTATATGGCAGACTCAGTTCTAAATGCTGGAGATATAGTTGTGAACAAAGGAGTCCCTACTTCACAATGCTTAGTGGAGGATTTATTGAGAGAAAAAGTGAGGACTGTGTGAGAAGAAGAGTGTTAAAAACTGATCTGAGTCAATTTGGTCATATGTAATATTTCGCTCATTCTCAGCAGATAATTGTTGCCACTGAAGAAGTCTAAATTTGTGAAGGAAGAGTTGTTTCTTCACAACCTCACAAAAACATATCTGGTTATCATGAACAAAGACCTCAGACCAAATCCTACAACACACCTATTTTATTGGCCAAACACTCTTTACATGAGGCACAAAATATTTCCTAGACTCACTCAGACAGATTTAATAAAGTCCAGCTCTCATATGCTAAAAAAATTAACTCTAGGTAGAAGGGCAACGTTTCCAAGGCAGGAGGCAAGATTCTGTGCACTGTAGTCAGAATCTTGCAATCAGAAATCCTAAATTACTGGCTGGACAGGGATTACATGGAGATCCAACCTCAGGGGCCCCATCCCTTGGAGCTTCAGAATATAGGCCTTCAAGGATAGAGAGAATCTCTAAGCTGTTTAACAATGTTTGTATGTTAAATGCTTTAATTTCACAAAAGACAGCCCATTTCTAACATCATCATGCAAACAAATAGGTTGCTAGTTTCACCAGTAAAAATCAAATGTGACATCCAGTATGCCAATCAGCAAAAGTTGGTTGCCAGTGAGACAGGGAACACAGAAGGGCTTGAAGTGACCAGATCTGGAATGAGGTTCTGACTGATAAAAGTGCTGGTTGACTATGCCAGGACTGGGAATTCTTGATATTATGTTAGCTAACTACCTCCAAAATTCAAGCTTAACCTAACTGGGATATTTATACTATACCACTAAGTATATTTAGCATTCTAAAGTAAATTATAGATCTCAAAAAAGGTAGCTGGAGAGCTCACTAAGAAGATTTCAATGTTTTGGCCTGAGCAATGGAATAGAGTTGCAACTTACTGAGAAGGTACAATTCATAGGAGATTTAGGTTTGGGGAACAAAACAGAAATTTGCTTGAAGGACTTTGGAACATCAAGTGGAGATGTTGAAAGTTAAATATATGAGTCTAGAACTCAGGAGAAATAAATAGAGGTATGAATTTGGGAATTATCAAGCTCTTCATGGTAATTAAAGTCATAAAACTGATAAAATCGCTTAAAGAATGATGTGGATAGAAAAAATAAGAGGTTCTGAGAACCCATCCCTGAGTCCTCTGCAGCATAATTGGTCAGAACGATAACGACGCTGATGGTGATATGACAAAATCTAACATACATAGTGCTTCCCTTGTACCAGACGATAAGCACTTTTTTAAAACATCGATCTTAATTGGAGTATAATTGCTTCACGATACTGTGTCAGTTTCTGTTGCACAAAAAAGCAAATCAGCCACATACATACACGTGTCCCCATATCCCCTCTCTCTTGAGCCTCCCTCCCACCCTCCCTATCCCTCCCCTCTAGGTCATCACAAAGCACTGAGCTGATCTCCCTGTGCTATGCGGCTGCTTCCCACCAGCCAACTATTTTACATTCGGTAGTGTATATCTGTTGATGCTGCTCTCACTTCGCCCCAGCTTCCCCCTCCCACCCCGTGTCCTCAAGTCCATTCTCTATGTCTACCTCTTTATTCCTGCCCTGCTACTAGGTTCATCGTCCTCAAAACAATCTCATGAGCCAGATATTACTGTTCATTCTGTTTTATGGATGAGGACACTCAGAAGAGTTAAGTAACTCGCACAAGGTCACACACAGTTAATAAGACAAGGAGAAACCAATAAAGGAGACAGAGAAGAAGTAGCTAGTGGAAAAGGAGGACAGCCACAGCAGAGGGATATCATGAGGCCAAGTGAAGAGACTGGTTCATGGAGGCAGGACAAATCTAGTGTCAAACGCTTTTAGGTCAAGTTAAAATAATTTAGAAACATGGCTCTTGGCGACCTTCCTAAGATCCGTTTTATTGGAAGGGAGTGATAAAAGCCTAATTGGAGTTGATTCAAGAAAAAATGGGAAGAACAAAGGTGAGATAGAAAGTATAGGAAATCAGTTTTAAGGGGTTTTCTGTAGAGGGCAATAAAATCATAAGGCAGTACATAAAGATGGAAGGGGCATGTTTGTACACAGTTAAGAATGACTAACTAGGTGGGAAATCTCGATAGCACAGGAAAGAGGGTAGAAAATTGAAGAGTGGTGTCATTTTAGAAGTAGATGGGTTGAAGGACAGAAAATAAATGGAGAAAAGGGTGGAAAACATCTATTCATTTAATGGTTGGGGAAGCAATATATTGTATAGGTACATGGGCAGATTGTTTGGTACTTTGGGTCATGGGAACGTAGAAGTTCGATTGTTTCAATTTTCTCAGTGGAATGAGAAGGAATGTCAACAGTTGAGAATGAGGGGGAGAGAAATTGTGGTGGTTTGAGATGTATGAAGGAGGTATGAAATATTGATTTAGGAGACTGAACAGTGAACTGACAAGAGAAATGTAGAAGGAGAGCTGGATTGCCCTAACGGTCTGCTTGAGGTGAGTGGTCATGAATTAAAGTAAAAGTATTGTTTGAAGTTGTAGGAAGTGTTAAACTGCAGCTTTGCCAAGAAACCAAGATGCAATAGCTGCAGAAAACCCAAGTGTGGGTCCAGAACAAAATGCAAATTTTCAAATAAGTGGCTGTAATATATGAGTGTTTTTGGTGGAACACATGTGACCCACAGTAGAAAAAAACACCAGCTTGAAGATATTTTTTGTCCTGCACAGGATCACCTGGAAATGGCAATGAGGTTTCAACAGAGAGATTCTGGGTATAGAGTGAATCAGGGGATGAGGGGAGAAATGCCACCTTAAGGAGAGTCCTGTCCCAGTTATGGAAGCTGCAAGCAAAAGGCCCATCCAGGGAAGTAGGCTGTTTAAAAAAATCCAAGACACAAGCCTCCTTTGGTCATCTGCCCGCAAAGAGCCCTAAGGCTGGAAGGCAACTGCACTGCCCAGGTCGAACTGGGGCTTTTTCCCTTCGTTTTCTCTCCCTCAAGTAAGGTTAAAGCAAGTATCTAGGAGAGGAGAGGAGAGGCATTGCTAAGCAAGGAAAGAGAAAAGAAGGACCAACCAACCCCTCTAGCTCTGTAAGCAGACGGTATACAGGGGGCCGGTGGTGGAGAGATTTATCTTGAAATAAATTTTGGAATTTAATGACTGATTCATGAACTGACACAATGTTTATGAACCACAGTAACAAAGGGCTCTCTGTTAGTAAACAATAAACATAAGAGTCATGGAACTAACCCCACCCTCACCCTCGGCCACACACACACACACACACACACACACACACACACACGCACACACTTTTGTTTTTAAAATCCAGGGTCAGGGAAGAAAACTTTTCCCTACACAATAAATCTTAAAGTCATAGTGAAAGGTCAAACCAAATTTATGGCTTGTTCAATATGTTAGTTATACAATTTTCACATCTTTTAACTTATTTTCTTACTCTTCTATTAATGTAAAAAATGCTAACATATAGGTTACAGTGAAGAGTAAACACATTTTGGTGGTTTTGTCAGTGAGTTCTGGATGTTCAGATCAAACAAAGCCCCAGAAATTCAGAGACTTTTTTCATAACTCCTGGCAGATAATATAGTGAAGGTGAAGGATCCATTGCATTAAAGGTGTGCTAAGGTGAAGAACCCATCGCACTAAAAATCTGGGAGGTTTAATGTTTCAGTCTTCAGTTTTGTTGAACTTGAAAGTATGTCTTCTCATTATTATTGCAGTATTTTGATTTAGTTTTAAAATATTACAGATAATGGCCAATTGATCTGGTCTTTAAGTTATAAAAATCAAACAGTGCCAAAAAGTAAAATTCTGGTGGTTGGTTGAAATGTTTGCACCATAGTTTGGATGTCTTAAAATATTGCTAATATCTTAACCTCAGCATTTAAATAATTTGAATGCTTTTACCCAAAGTGATTGGTACACACTTTATCACCAAGTTAGACCACTAGAACAAGGCACATGAAGTCTCAGAAATGGTCTGTACTGACATGCTGGGGAAAAAAAGAGTATATGATGTGATCATGTTCACAATTCACTGTTTCCTTCAAAAGTGCATTATGATAATGAGTCATAGGTTGACCAATAAGTAGTCTCTGGAAATATGTATGGAAATATTGTATGGATTGGCCTTGCAACATTTCTATTTTATTTGCATACCTGTTTTTCTGCTAGTATTGATCCAATGTGTTATTTTCAGTTTATTTCCTATCTCACAAAGTAATCAAAAACATTATATTTCCTGTATCATGGCTCCTCAGTGATTTATGAAATTGTCTTCTAATCCTTCTCCTTTACCAGATACATGTCAGGATCTGTTTCAGACTCTGCACACCTGTCATTTAATCCACATATAAAGCAAAATGTCTGCCCCCAGACATAAATGATGGCATTTCCTTGTTCGCTTTGTGTCAATGACGTTTAGTAGTGTCCAGATGGTGTCTTTTGATTTCAAATTTGCTAGTGCTTTATTCTGAGTTATCTCAAAGGAATCCCTTTGTCATTAATGTTCCACAAGTTTTACAGTAAGGGCATGACCTGAACCCACACAGGGTGTGCACTGATCCAAGGGGTGTCACTTTCAATCATACCCCTGGCATTTTCTTCTTTTCTGTGTTTCTGATAGCAAAGATTTCCCTCCTTTTTTACTGGAAACATGATTTAATTTTGTTCTGGGGGAAAACAATCAATTACTTTCCTAGAAAAATTACTATGTTTATTTCTGCAATCATGTAAAAACATCAGTGACATTGTGCTATTATTTGAGAATAACATCTGCAGTCCAATAAGATCCAGTTTTTGGAAATTCATCTTCATACTTGGTATTTGATCTTTTATTCTGAAGCCCCTTCAAAATAAAATCACTGCACTCACAGATGTACTCGTAGCAGCACATACTGAAGTCCTGTTGCAGTTTGTCTAATTTTGGCTTCTGGTATTCAGTGTTCCTACTTTTATAGATCTTTCCTATTTCCAAAAGATGCTCTTAAGGCTTTTGCCTATTTCTGAGAATTTTGGACACAATGTACCACAAAAGAATTGCAAATTTAACAGAAGTAAGCATTAACATGGAAATACAAAGACGATATTTTTGCTGAAGTGAACTGTACCTTGTTAACTGAATGTCAGTGGGGTTGAACTTCCCAATGCAGGCCCTGAATGCAGTTCAGATCTTAAAAAATAAATGTGTCTGTTTTAAGAATGCTACTAAATTCTTTGAAAACCATGTTTTTACATTTCAAATTTTGAAATGTAAGTGAAGAAAATTGTTTCATTGCTTTTTTTTCCTGCATCTGTCTAACTTCAGGCAACGTTCTGGAGGTCATTAATAATCAGTGGGCAAACTCTGTGATGCACTAGTATATAGCAAATATCTCAGAATTCTTGTTTGTCCTTGTGAGGTGTATGCATGCGTATGTGTGCATGCATGTGCATATGAGGTGTATACATGCAGGTGGATGGGTTGGTGTGTGTATGAGAAAGAGACCTAATATTTATGTGTTGGACTGTAAGAAGAATAAAGAGATGTATTTTAAACTCCCATCAGTGAGAAAACGTCAAAGGTGACTGGATATGGAGTGCCATCTTTCACCCTGGAATAGTTACGGAACTTACACAAGCAGGTCAAAATGGACCATCTTCCTGAACCTCTGAGACATCATTTGAGGTACAATAACACAGGTTTAGAAAGCCACCAGGAAATCCTATAGTCTGTGCCTTAAATATACAGGTGTGTATGGGCACATATATAGAAGAAAATTATTTCTCCTTTCTTCCACTATCATCTTTGTCCAGCCACCATTGTCTTTCTTTTGGATTATTGTAAGAGCCTGCAAATTAGGCTGTTTCTGCCTCTCTACAATATATTCTCAAAACAAAAGTCAGAGTTGCCTCATTAAAATATAGATCAGATCATAGTACTCCTCTTTTTAAAACCTAGGTCCTTACAGTAGCATATATAAGGCCTTATAGAGTTTTATATACATATGTATATATTTATTATATATGATATACAATTATTTATATATTTATCATATATGTACATATAAATATATTTATCATATGTATGATATTCATTATATATATATAATTACATATATATATGTATATATATAAATACACAGGAGCTGTTCCTCTACTTCACCTCATCTCATTCTGAACAATTTTTCTCTTTGCTCACTGTGCTCTAGCCACATGAGCCTCCTAGAACATTCTGGGAATTCTCCTATCTCAACACCTTTGCAATTTCATTCATTCAACTTAGAATATCCATCTCTCTCTATTTTTATGTGCTTTACTTCTTCACCTCCTTCAGGTCTTAACTTAAAAGTCACCCACTCTGTATAGTCTTTCTTAAGCACCCTGTTAAAATTTTTATCTTCCCCTCCACGCCCGTATTCACCAGGTTTCTTGCTTGCTTTGTTTTACCCCACAGAATTTATTTCCATCTTATATAATACACATTTGGTTTATTTCTTTCTTGCCTATTCACCTTATTACAAGCTCCTTGAGGCTCAAATGATCATCTGTCTTTTTCGCTGCTGTATGGCCACATGTGGATCGTTATACAGCACATAGTGTTTGGCAGGAGGCTGGATCTTGGAATGAGCCCAACCTCAGTGACTAGGAGGTAGACATCTCCAAAGGGGCTGGAAATGTGCGTGGTGAAAATTAAAAGGTGAAGACCAAAGGAAGGTACTTTTCGCAAAGAGAATTCCAGACTAGAAGGCAAGTTTCAAAACTGAACTGTACACATGAAGCTTTAACCTTCGGTACGTTCTCCTTAGACTATAAATATATGACTTGCCAGTTTTACTGTCTTGTTTCATATGATGTAATTCCCTTTAGTTTCACGCAAACATGGTGAAGCCAATAAAACTAAACTTCACATGGTAGTTGTTTGAAGGAAAACACCCTGCCCACCTCCACAAATCTCCACATAGAAGGGGCAGATCTGTGTCAGGGGACAGTATGTGCTGGGATCTCCAGGCCATGTGCAGTTAAGTGAATAGCGCAGTGCATGGGAGCAGTGGTCAAGATCACAGCCTGGGAGCAGACATGAGACAATCCCCCCTCATTCCTAAACATACTAGTTGGAAGTGTGGGGAAGGGGAAAACTGATACTCGAGATGCAGGTAGGTGCAGAAACAAACCCTCAAAAAGTAAAATGACTTGTTTTCTTAGTCTTTTAATTCTTGATCTGGTGCTTGTTCTACAATTCCAGGCCACTCTTTGTATTTAGCTCATCTTTAGCTCAAACACTTATGGACCCCAATTCCCTAACCTACAGTATAGGCACAAAAATTCTTACACTTTAACTTATCTCAATTTATATGCCTTCCAATACTCTTGACTCCCTGGGTTTTAGATGATTCTCAGAGCTTACTGAATCTAAATTTTACTAATTGTTAACAGTGGCTCTGCTTTCATCTACTTAGAATTTACTAATAATCCTAGTAAAAGACAATTAAGAGAGGAGAATCTATGTAAAAGTAATGCTGTGATCTATGCAGACTGTTCTTTTTCTTTCTATACACAATTCCACAGCCAACAAGAAAATATTCCCCCAAAGAAAACCAGACTGATATGGGTATTTTCTCCTCCTCCCAAATGTCTATATTTTCTAAGCCCATTTCATGTTTTAAGAAATGAGAAAAGGAAAAAAAAAAAGTTTATATTGGTTTGAAATAATGTGTGTGATTTTGTCATTTAGAAATGAAGATAACTCTAGTGCTTTCAAGGACTCTTTGCCTAACCTTTGTTCAGTCCCAACTAGCAGAGCCCAAAGTCTGGACAGGGCTAGCTTTGGAAATATTGCCTGGCTGGGTGAAGTCACACGATATGGCAAATGTTCCACTGGCGTGTTGTTTCTTTCCCCTACAATAATTGCCTTTCTTTTAGATTTCAGTGTTTCCCTTTTGTGTTTACGATAACAGAGGGATGCTTTATTGCATTTCACTAGGCTGGTTGCCATGGTGATCAGCAGTTGCTGTATGCTGTAAAAATAACCCTCCTTCCTTGATAGATTTCACTTGAGTGAAAATAACCCTTAAAAATAGGTTGAAATTTACATACTAACTCTTCCAGCAGGTTCAAGGGGGGAAAAAGAATGAATTACATTGTGATTTGACAAGCTATTAGGCTAGGGGCTATTGGACAAGATTTGAACAGAGAAGTCTGCTGTAAGCCAGTGTGAAGCCCACCAAATTTTAGCATAAAACCATCAAATTTTATTGGGTCTTTCTTCATTAGTGTTATATGATGTCTACAATGGTATGTAAGGGAAAATTAAAATTTCTGTGGGCATTAGGGACTGTAAGAGTTTGGTGCTCAGGGATATTATTACAGGTTGGTTTAGACTAGAACATCATTTCTCAAACTGTGTTCCAGAGGATACTGTTACAGAAAATATAAATGAGATGCTAGTCCAGAAGATGCTAATAAAATACTCTGTGGTCAAATACATTTAAGAAACATGAACATACTGTACCTACAACATGTATTATCATGTTGATGTGTCTGAGACATTGTAAAGCAAAAACATACTTATTTGTATTTAATAGATATTCCAACTTCGTTTAAGCATGAATATTCCACTTACAACAATTATAAGAATTCTATTTTGGGAAACTTTTTAGATCCTTTAAATTCTTTTCTTGTATGGTTCTAAATAATTTCATAAAGACGTCTTAGCAGACTAGAAGATCTTTTACCAACTCATTTTGTCATGTTTTTGCCCAAGAAAAAGAAGAAGAAAAAAATTAGGGTATGTGGTAGTGGTAAAGTTGGTGTAGATAAACTGGGTAATGATATACAGGGGAATATATATATCATGGTGTAGTCTCACAGGAATGAATAGATTGTAGAGTAAAATGTGTTTCGGAACAAAATCAGAATTATTTTACATACCTACTTTAGTAGTCTGAGGTGAATAAAGGTATTAAATATCAGCAACATACGCCCATAAATAATTCTTGGCTTTTAAAAAAGTTTATCTAAAGGATTTTTATGTAACATACATTATATCTGTATCTTCCTCCAAGATGTCGAACCTATAGCTAATATATTGTTGTTTTCCCCGGTCATGTTTCCACATCTGGGATCATATCCAGAATCATATGTCTCACATTATTATTGGATGTAATATGTTTTTTCCAAGCATAAATCAAAGTCGAATGATTTCTTTTTCTATCTACCTCCCAAGGATTTCTGGAGACAAATTGGTCACTTCTTGAGATGCTAGCCAAATCCCTTAGCTCTAGGTAGGCTGAAGTCTTCTTATATGGCCAACGTATTCCTCTTGTTTCTTAGTTTATTAATCTGATGATATCAATTTTTACTAGCATGTTGAAAACTTTCCAAACTACTTGTTAACCTTGACCTCTTTCCTTACTCCTGGCAGAAGCAGCCATGGCCTGATGATTCCTGTACCCTTGGAAATTTAGTAGTTGTGATGAATTGTGTGTTCGTTCTATATGTACCTAAAGATAACAATATATCATGACATTTTACATATATACACATTTACATATGTATATGAGCTCACACACACACAACAAATATTGAATTCATTTCTCAGTGATGGGAAGGAAAATTTTCTTTCCCTGTAAACTTGACCCCCTACCTCACACCATACACAAAAGTTAATTTGAGATGGATCATATAAAGCTCTAAGAGGAAAACATAAGTGAATTCCTTTGCAAACTTAAACTAGGCAAATATTTCTTGGACAGGACATAAAAAGCAGTAGCCAAACAAATTAAAAATAAATAAATTGGAATTCATCAAAATTAAAATAAAATGCTGTCCATCAGAGGACATAATTAAGAAAATGAATAAGCAAGCCACAAATTGAAAAAATATTTGCAGTACATATATATATGACAATGGGCACATATCTAGAATATATTAAAAAACCCCTACAAATCAACAATAAAAAGACAAACTAGACAAACATCCTCTTAAAAATTGTCACAAGGCTTGAACATATACTCCATGAAAGGGAGTAGAGGTATGGCCATGTGAAATGGTCTTCAACATCATTATTAATCAAGATAATGCAAATGAAAACCTTAATGAAATACCATTTCAGACCCATTAAAATGGCTAAAATTAAAAAGACTAACAGGGCTTCCCTGGCGGCGCAGTGGTTAAGAGTCCTCCTGCTGATGCAAGGGACACGGGTTCGGGCCCCGATCCGGGAAGATCCCACATGCCGCTGAAGCGGCTGCACCCGTGAGCCATGGCCGCTGAGCCTGCGCGTCCGGAGCCTGTGCTCCGCAGTGGGAGAGGTCACAGCAGTGAGAGGCCCGTGTACCGCAACAGACTAACAACCCCAAATGTTGGCAAAGACGAAGGACAAATAGTAAACCCCTTATTTATTGTTGATGGTAATTTTAAATAGCTTCCCATTTGGAAAACTCTTTGGCAGTTTCTCGCACAGTTGAACATATATTTAGCCTATGTCCCAGCAACTCTACCTCCAAGAGAAATATAAATGCGTGTACACAAAAAGACTTGAACAAGAATGTTCATATTAGATATATCCATTATAGTAAAAAAAAAATTGAAGCAACTTGTACATCCATCAACTGCTGAATGTTGAACAGATTATAGTGTTCTTTCTGCAATGGAATATTACCCAGCAGTAAAAAAAATTGAATTATTGATAGCATATAGCATGCTATTGCTATATGCAATAGCATGAATGAATGGCAAACACACCAGGCTGAGTGAATGAAGCCAGGCACAAAAGAATATGCATTGCATGATTTCATTTATATTTTCATAGACTAGGCAAAACTAGGTTATGGGGAGAGAAGTCAGAGCAGTGATTCTCACTAAGAGACAAGGCATTGATGGGAAAGGGAAATTTCTGGAGTGATGAAAATGTTCTGTATTTTTATTGGGGTAGTGATTATATGAACACATACATTTATTCAAACTCATCAAACTGTACACTTAAAATTGGAGCACTTTCCTCCATGTAAATTATATTCCTATTTTAAAATATTAAAATAAAAAATAAAGAAAGGAAAAAGTGACCTTGTTTTTTAAATTTTATATTTCATTCAAAGATTTGGATTCTTTTCTCAGGGCTGCCCCTTCAGTTTCATGAACTACAGAAAGTGGAATAAATGGGTTTATTCAGGTGGTGTCTCCACTGAAGGAGACAATCAATAGCTTGAACCTTACAGGTTGCCATCATTTTGGAGCCTGATGTTCATTTTTGAATGTTTGCCTTGGGATCCCAGAAAAGAGGAAACAAGCAAAGCAGGAGGGTTTTTTAATTCCCATTTCTAACTTTGTTCATCTGGTATGTTATTTATAACATACTGGTGTGTGTTTTCTCTCTAATGTTCTTCCTGCTTGAGGGAGATGAGAGAGAGGACCCGGAAAGAGGAATGGATAAGGCCTAGAATTTTTTTGTGAGATTCTAAAGGAATAATATTTTTTAAAGTATGAAAAATGAAAACCCTCACTTTACCTTTTGTTTCTAATCTTTGTGTAGATTTAAATAGAAAAATCTATTGTTCTTTTCTCTTTTTTTGGAACAAATTATTTCATTTTTTATAGAGGTATAATTGACATACAACATTATATTAGTTCAAAGGTACTACGTAATGATTCAATATTTGTATATATTGTGAAATGATCATCACAATAAGTCTAGTTAACATCCATCACCACACATAGTTACAATTTTTTTATTGTGATGAGAACTTTTAAGATTTACTCTGTTAACAATTTTCAAATAAGTAAATGCTGTTATTTTCTATTTTGGTAACTATAATGTAATTTCCTTTGTAATCCATAATCTTTTTTCCCTTTTTTATTTAGAAATTTATTTTTTGAAGAGAGTAAAATAATCCTGTTTGACCCTCTTGTTGGTAGGGATTATTCCATTTTCATCTCTACAATGACCAAACAAAGAACAGTGGTTAATTCAAAGGAGGTTCTCAATATATGCTGGTTGAATGAATACATATATGGATAAAATGTATGTTTTTAAACAATGTCCTGTATATTACTAAAAATAATATTATCATAATTTTAATATCAGGGTTAGGATTTTTTATCTGTAATTTTACAAGGAGATATTCTTTACGATTCTCCCTAGAGAATTACTATCCGATCTGTTCTTAGTGTTTCCACCAGCATGAGGTATGCTAAACTAAAAGTTACCCTTGGACTTAGCATTGTGTAAGTAAAATTTATTTACGTTCCTATCTGGAGTGAAGTTGAATAAATAAATGTTGATAAAGAATTGAAATGTGCTGAAGAACTGGTCATCACTGTTGTTGGATTTTTTTGGGAAAAAGGTCATGTAAAAAGCAAAACCCTTGTAAAAACCCATGTAAAAACCCTTGACTATTTCTATTTGCTTGTTTTCGATTTTCCCTCCAGAAAGTAAGAGATAATGAACTAAGACAATATGGCTTGTATTTTTGTAAAGTGAGTACATTGTTTTCTTTTGAGTGAAGATTCTATTGTGTACTTTGAGGCTGTGCTTGGAGAGAAGCAAAGCCTTTGTAATCAAAGGCAAAGACAATACATTTAAGCATTTAATGCTTGCATCTTGATGATTTCATTATTGACTTCTATTAAGCTCTCCCTGGGCTAAGAACCAAACTCCCCCACAGCTCTACAAAGCTGCGTGGCTGGATCTATTTGCTATTAAGTTTAAATCCTCATTTCTCCCCATGACACGCTTATTGGCTTGAGATGACTTCCTCCTGGTCTTATGGAGACATTTGCATATGCCGCATTAAATTTCTAACCCTCGAATCTCTCTACTCCCTCCAACAGTACTTTGCTGAATCTCTTCACTCACTTACTCTTGCGTGTGTGTCTCTCTCCTCTTTCTCTTTCTCTCTCCTTCTTTCTCTCTCTCTCCCTCTGTCTCTATCTCCCTCCTCTCTGCTACTTCAGTCACTTTCCCCTGGCCATGAAGGCCATTCTTAGTTCTGATACAGAACCATATTCTTCTTGCAAGGTGAGTCCAGCCATCAGAAGTAAAGTAATGAGATTATGATTAAAAATACACCTTGATAGTGGAGTATCCATCAACCTGTCATAGAAATCTTATCTCTGGAGCTAGTCTCATCAATCTGACCTTTCAATTACTATCCCCAGTTCATGACTCTTAAGTATATATAACTCAGAGATGGAGTTTGAGATATACAACTCTTTGTATGGTACCTACAACACTTGGTACCAGTCAATATCTCTTTTGTGGAATCTGTAGCTTCCTTCTAAAGTAAATTTTGTCAGGATCAAACCTGGTCATTTTTACTTTGACCTGTGTTTTAAACTGACTCTAGCTACTCTAATGTATAAAATCTTCAGTATCAGGAGCTAACACAATAACAATTTATTTCTATTCAGGTAATAGTCAAAGAGGTATCTCTGGTTGGCAACTGGCTTTCTTCCACATGGAGGTTCAGGGACTCAGGTGCCTCTGTATTGCAAATCTGCTACCCCTGCCCACCAGGGCCTGGGAGTGTTCTGCATTCAGTTAGTAGATGAGGAAAGAAAATGAGGAGACTCAGCTAAACTGTTTCTCAATGTCCCCCACCCTGATGTGACACACATCACTTCCCCTCACGGTCATGAAAACACGTCATGTGACCTCAGCTGGATGTAAGGGGAGCTGGTAAGTAACATCTCAGTTAGGGCAGCCATATCCCACTCACAATTCCTTACTACAGAAAGAAGAGCAAGAACGTTTGGTGGAGTACTGGCCACAACCCCTTTCTGTAATTCAAATACATTTAAAAATATTTATTTAATGCCTGCTTTAATCTTAGGAGACCATATTTTTTTATTAAATTTCAATTTATACCCATATTCTGTTTCTTCAGATACATACTCCAGGAGAAAACCTTTCTTGAATTTGCAATGATTATACCACATGAACTGAGGACATGCTACATGTTCATATGGAGTGTGATTATATGTTATAGGTATTCCACTTTACAAGCTGGTGATTCAAAGGGATTGTTGAGAAACACCCAAGCCTGACTTAACCTCAATCTAATACCATTTATTAAGTGTCTTTCTGTGTGTAAATAAAGCAGAGTCAGTCATAGTGCCAAAGATCCACCTACAGCTCATTAATGATCTTTCCAAAGGATCTGGAGCCCTCTTTATGCAAAGACTACATATCACTCACACATCTCCGTGACCTTCCTGCTGAAACTCTGTATAAATCTCTGGAGGCAACAAAGAACTATGGGAAAAATACCGCCCTGGGCATCAGCGCTCCAGTAATGGCTTCCCTCATCCACACTCACCCACTGGCCAAGATTTTCTTTGCTTCAGTTTCTTCCTCACTCAAACCATGAAATTAAACCAGATAAGATCTTGATTTCTTCCACTGTTAATACCCTATGCTTTTTTATCCCTCTAATGTCAAACGTCATTATCCTGAAATCAGGGAGTGAGGAGGAAAAATAGTGTTGTTATAGCTAATGTATCATGTGTCTAGTTTAGTAACCTTCAGAAGTAGCAGACCAGACCTCCTTCCCTTGGAGACTGGTAATAAAAGTATCACATAGAGATCTACTCTTTCAAAAGTTTGAGTAAGAATATTTACAAAACCAATCTATCACTTCACAACCATCAAATACTTCATATTCAGAGTTGCAAGCAAACAGTATGGCTGCTATTACTACAAAGAGATCCAGTGTATTTGTCATCTTATGCTTAGTTTTCAGGCTCATCTCGGTAGAGCAACAATTGATACTGCCTTCAGACTTCAGTGTGCAAACACACACACACAGACATCTTGCCCAAGGATGGGGTATGCTGCTAATGGATAAGATTCGTTGTTATGTCTGACTACCAGCTGCCTGACACAGCAATTACTCCTATATAATGCTTAATTTTTCATAGGGCATTAAACATGGTAGCAGCTCTTGGCCAGATGTGTAGCTGTGTTAAAATAAGAGTGCTAAAGTGAAAAGAGAAGAGGCCGAATATTACTGATGGAAAATAAGCCAGAGTTCCAAGGAGGATGTTATTTTTACTTTAGACAACATAAACAATGCTCAGGAACTTAAGAGGAAGAGTTCTAGAAGTGAAGAGGACTTCTGTTTTGACTAACAAGGGAGATTGTCAATCCAACAGCTGGACAATTCCTATATTTCTGGGCTTCATAGTTCCTACAGGCATCATCTCATATTCCTAACAGTACCTGGACAGTTCTTAGGCGGACTGTAGATTAATTGCTACTTATACTTTGAATAATGTTTATTGGGATGTGCTGAGAAAAGAGAGGAGGCATATAAGACATCCAACAATTTAAGTTTAAAATATAGAGAAACAAGCTTTATAATTTTAAATCCTGTTTAATAATAACAATTACCATAATTAGTGTCTATTATGTGCAACTTCTATAAAGATTCTCTGTATACTTACCCATTGAGTTGTTATAATATTTTTGTCAGACGTTTTACAAAGAAACTGAGGCTTATGCCATTGTGAATATTTTCCAAGGTCAAAAATTTGAAGCCAAATTTAAAGTCCGTGTTCTTATCCTAATGACCAGTGCTTTTCCCAGCATCCCTTCCTCTTTGTTTTGTTTCATTTAAGAAAACTGCTTGTCCTTTGTGTAAAGAAGAATCAAAGGAGAAAAGGATATAGGAAACAGAGAGTTAAATAAGAATTTAAAGAATACAGAATTAATATCTTCTACCTAATATGCCCATAAACTGGCAATTAAGACCTTTTGACGCTGAAATGATTGAGGCAGCTCTGTAAAATTTCAGCATCTGAAAGTTAGATCAAAACGAAAAGACTGATTCTTACAAATGGAAATTGAATATGAGAAGTGGTTAAATATTTTTTGAACAAGAATTGGGACAAATATTAAATGAAACAATTCTTGCTAATGGTTGGAAACTTTAAGTAGATACTAAACTCTAGATAATAGTTTTTAATTCCTTATATCTTGATTTAAATTGCATCTGCCTTCCCATAAATTTTAGATAAATACTTGTGCTATTTTAAAATTATTTCTTTTATAGAAAAATCATATATTTTATTTTATTTTTTGGAAAATCATATATTTTAGAAAGTGCATTTTTTCTTAGTTATTTGTGCCTGAAAAAAAATGGTAACATTGACATACTTAGGTACCACTGTCTATCTTGTAACAGAAACAGTTTATAAAAATATAACCTCCAATTTTAATTTTGCAAATTTAAACCTATAAATTACAGAAAATTGCATTATTAAGTTCATTTTCTAGGTCTTACCATCTCATGGGAATTTCTGTATTTCATTGAATCTCACAATTTTAGAATTCTAGAGACCTTACAACTCTTCTAGTACTTTGTTTCTCAACCTTTTTGTTTTCCTATTATCACACCCCTATGAATAAAAATTTAGTTATATTTAAATTCTTCTTAACAAGAGAAATTTAATACTAAACAATATTATTTTGGGGGTTTGGGTTGAGCTTTGAAAGGTCACAAACCAATGTAGTAAGTAAGAATTTTCTAATCCTTCAAGAATTGATTTTTGCCTGCCAGGGGGCAATATTACCCCCCTTCCAGAATGTATAATCTAGTCCAGTATTCTCATTTTGCAAAGGAGGACGTGGAGACTTGAGAGGAAAGCAATTTGGTGGCAGGACAAGTTGCAGGACCTGATTTGGGGTCCTCGTGTCATGTTTCTTCCCCAGCTCTACCCAGCTTTCCCATTCCAAGACTGAGAGGGAAGGTCTGAACGGGCAGAATATGCTACAATGGGCCTTGAACCCCTCTCTGGCAGAAGCCTCCACTTGAACAATGTAGGACAGCACAGAGGCACAGTGGGCCCTTCATTTCCAACTGATTTTCACCTGTAGACTTGACAAAAAGAAAGGCTTCATAAGGAGCAGGGCCTGGATCAACACTTATTGTTGCACAAATCACCACCCACTTTGAAATTCAGACCCAGTGACCATTACACCCGGGTTTGTTAGCCAAATAATCTGAAAAATCAATATCTACTGTTGACAGCAAGAGTAGTCCTTAAAACCAATTGCCTGCTCTCAGAATCAGCACTCAGAGGAGCCAAATTTCTAATACACAAAAAAAATGAAGTGAGCTTTTTGCTATAAGATTGACCATTGAACATCTCTCCTTCTTTGGAGAGCTTGACTGTGATTGGATAAACTTTCTGGCTGCATCCCTCTGAATAACAGCTGAGTAGAGACACACCAGTACAGAAGCATTTCCTGCTCCTCTATTTATGCTTGCAGGTAGTCCCATATGTTCTTAAGATAAAGCACTTAGAATTGGATTACAGGCAAAACAGGTAGCATTCTCAAAGTGTGATAAACAAGGCTGATACCGAAAGCATTATGGTTATGGCTGAGAATTATCATGAAGAGTGGTGGGGTATTGAAAAATAAACTATTTGGATGTCAGGCTTAGTAATTTATTTAAATGTTACTGCTGCCTCTGCAAGTCCCAGTGGAGTTTCCCTCTCACATTCATAATATCAAATAACTTTGAACAGCCCATATACAAATTTCATAAAATGAAATAACTCATTTTTGCAAAGCAATCTTAGGATTTTCATTTGCTATCTGATAGCAGTAGCTCCAGGGTAATGAAGTGTTGGTGAGCACCTCAGTCCCAGCTAGCAGATTGTTCACCTGGTGTCGGTGGGTTGAAGGAGGTCTTGCACAATGCCTAGGTGTAACAGTACTCAAGGTCTTCTCATCTATATTGGCATGGAGGATAAAAGACGCAAAGCAATGGGAAAAGAGGAGAGGAGCCATCTTTTGATCTTGGAGGCCCTACTAGTGCTGTTATGTGTGTACAGTGGAATTTAGAAATGCCAGTGGCCAGATTTTTCCATGTCCTAAACAAGAAAGGCACCTAATTTTCCTTACATATCAATCGAGAAAGAATGGCTGAAAGGTGCCTCCAGTTCAAAAACCAACATTTTCTTTTTTAGACAGGTTCCTCTTACAGTATTAAGAAACTCTTCTTTTATCCTCTGATTTCAGATATGGAATACTTTTTAATGATATCTCACTTAACACATAGTGTGAGCAATTTGTTTCTTAAACTCTTGTGACCTCATTTCCTAAATTGCATAGCTGTTTTAAAGGTGCTGATAGAGGAAACTGCACTCCCTTGTGTGTGGAGGGAGGGGAAGCTGAGATCTTGAGCCATATTCTTACAGGCTCCTATGTGCCTCACAAATAGTATAATTTTCTGTGTGTTTCATGATATACAAAGGTTAGGAAACCCTGACCTAGGCCGTTGTGGCTACACATTTTCCTTGTTCTATCAAGTTTTAAGGATAGCAGTTCAGTTTGTCCCAAGAACAAAATGGATGCTCACAAATAGGAGAGTGGGGCTGGAAGTGATGGATATATTTATTATATCCAGTGCGTCATCCAGCTCTGGGCTAGGAAATCCACATTCCGTATTCCCAGTGATCCCTATTAACTGTATGACACATATGTGATTATATTCATGAATATAATCATGTTAAACCTTAACCCCAAAATAAAGGTTCTAGGAGTTTAAGTCTCTTGTTGTTCAAATTCACCCAATCAGTAGAGAGAAGAAATTTTTTCAAACCCAATTTTGTCGTATTCTAACAGCCATGATCAAACCATAGGCAAGTAATGGTAAGATACAAGTATCTGGCAAGGACCTTCAGCTACTTCTCCATCTAATTTCAAGCTTTCTGAAAGTGAGACTAGGCCTCCATCCTTTTCAAATCCCTCAGAATACCAAGGTCATCTGAAAACAAGTGATAAAATTGGAAAAAGAGTCTAGATTTTAGTATTTCATTTTTTCAAAAAGCAAAGCTAATGATTATAGACTGGAATTTCTAAGTCAGATAAAAGCAAAGCTGATTTTTCCCAACACAAAATATTCTGAAACTAGTTAGATTATTTAAAATTAGATTCAATTAATTTAAAACATGACTACTTTGCAAGTCCAGGAATATATTTCATAAAATAAGGTACATCCATCTTTCTGCTTTCTGTCTTTGGAAGAATGTGTGACGTCTAGGTCCATGTTCTATATATAAAATGCAAACAAAGATGCAAAGGGGTTAGCTGTTAGAACCAGAATTCAGAAGGTCCATGTAGCACAGGCAATACTTTCTACCCTGCAAAGGTGAAATTCCACACACTGCCTTTGGCTGAGAAATCGAAGCTCAGTTGTAAATAAGACTGAAATCTAAAATAATGAATGAAACACACAGGGGAAATATGTGTGTGTTCAACAAAACCCAGAACTCTTTGAACACTCTTTAAACTCCAGGTGAGCTAATTTTAAAACATATGAAGAAAAAGCAGAACTTTGACCAGTATATGCCAAAGATACGGAACTCTTCTTTTTTTCTTGAGAGATAGCTAAAGCATAATCTTGGTGATGATTCAAGTGCTAGAATTCATAATTAAAGTCATTTAAGGGTGAAAGTAAAGCTAGAAACACCTTTGCACAGGTCTAATCTTTGGAAGTGATGTCTCAGGGGAAATATTTTGTTCATCTTTGTTCCACTGCCACAGTAGAAAAGTAATGCTAGATGGACCACTCATGACCTTGGAGGTCTTTTGTGAGGTTGAAAGCCACCTTGACTTTTTTTCTCCATATGCCAGGATATACAAATACTAGACAAACACACACACCACACACACACACACAGGTAAATTCACAAAGAGCAGCAACTTCTCACACTGTCTGACTATTTCAGGATGGATACGTGGGAAGTTCCAATTTCACAGAAAATCAGGCAAGAATCAACATAATCACTCAACATTCTCCCGAAGGCCAGAGCAAGAGCAGTGGAGGATATTATGCTAATAGCATCCATAATCCCATGCTAATTTATTTTATCGAATTAAAGCAAAGGCTGCTCTTTGACCCCAGGGACCTTCCATTCTTTCTGTGGGTCTCCACAGTGAGCTCGAATCCGTTTAGCAGAAGAGTTTGCCAAGAATATAAATTAATAAAACAGGATTAAAGCGAGACATGATTATAACCAATTCCTTAATCCCAGTGAATAATTAATGATAGTGATTCATGGTTTGGCTGAATCATTTTTATAGTTGAATAATAAATACCTTCAAAATAAACATTCCATGAAAATCAACTGAGGCAAACTTCTGGTTTAGTGGAAACTTTTCTTGTAGGAATTCATGTCACTGAGGCAGAATCTGGAGAGGCTTCCTTGTTTTACACGCTTTTCAATTAATATTTCAGGGTGGAAGATTAATCTCACTAATCACAAAGATCTTACATATTTAATTATCAAAATGTGAGCAGACTATCTTCTGATGATGGCAAAATTTTAAAATACATTTTTGATAATTAAATATGATTTCAGTTTAAAAATCAGATCATTTAAAGCAGATTCTTTGGTCGCAGAATTATCTTTCTTCTTTATTGTGCTAGACCGTGCCACAGATTGGAGGCTTCTGCCCACTAAATGTCCATCATTTTCCACAGTCACTGTGACAACCAAAAAAACACTCCTGCAGAAGATTAAAGGGGTAAAACAGGCACTCCCTAGTCTCATGAAGTTTCCTACTCAGTTGGGATAAAGCATATATAAAATCTTTAAAACCCTTTTCTCTACAAAAGTTCCATCAATTTTAATATGAATCCAAATCTAAAAGCAGTTGCTCATACAATTTGCCAAATAATCAGGTAGGTGAAGAAGAATTTTGTACCTGAATTTCCAGCACGAGTCATTTTTTTTCCCCTCTCATGGAAACAACATATAGAAGAGCTCAGAGTTTTGGCTTCCAGAAAAGTTCTTCTTCTGAGGCCCCCGTCTATGTAAATAATTTTATTTTAAAATGTATTCCAAAATGCATGTACCCATGTGAGGTAAAGTGATTTATGAATGAAGTTTTAGAATAATGAGTAGAAAAGAGGTACTTAAATATTTGTTTCTTGTCCAATCAGTACATGAGAAGATTATTTGCATCATTCAGGCATCATTTCTTCCTGTTCATGCCTAGGAGTCATTTCTTTGTGTTCTTTATTGTGAGGTGTGCCATTCTTAACTATTTTCATATCTCCCACAATGAGAAAAAGGTGAGAGATGTGAATCTTGGGAGGCTGTTTTTATTGAAACAATATAGGTCTCCTTGCCTGTACATTTTCCCAATACCATTTGTTCAGTACTGGTTACCTCATTATAAATGATGCGGCACTGCCCATCATGCTGCCTGTGAATACTATTGTCTTTCAAGCACTCTCCCTCATTGATGACAATTACAAATGCAAATCTTGTTTAGGATATGGAGGAAAATGGGCACAATAAATGTTTAATTTACCACTCAGAGTTTTATAGCACAAACAACAGATCTAACAGCCACATCTACTCTTGAACACTTTAGGCACGTGTCACTGCATTCTTAGAATGAGATCTCTTTCAGTGTTGACTCCGCCTCTACTTTCCACACATCAGCACCAATGGAGAGGGTAGGTAAGGAGAACAAAACAAGTGGCATATTTGTTCATGGAATGTCCCCCCTTTGTCCAGTATGGTGGGCTGAATAACAACCTGCAAACAGATCAAGGTCCTAATCCCTGGAAATTGTGCATGTGAATTTTGTGTTATACAACACAAGAAAATTTTCAGATGGATCTAGAGACTGTCATACAGAGTGAAGTAAGTCAGAAAGAGAAAAACAAATATCATATGTTAACACATATATGTGGAACCTAGAAAAATGGTACAGATGAACTGGTTTGCAGGGCAGAAATTGAGACACAGATGTACAGAACAAACATATGGACACCAAGGAGGGTAAGTGGCTGGGGGGGGCAGTGTGTGATGAATTGGGAGATTGGGATTGACATGTATACACTAATACATATAAAATAAATAACTAATAAGAACCTGCTGTTTAAAAAAATAAATTAAATAAAATTCAAAATTAATAAAAAGAAAATTTTCAGATGTGATTAAGTTATGAATGTTGAGATGAGAATATTATCCTAGATTACCCAAGTAGGCCCAGAATGCAATCACATGTATTATAGAAGGGAAGCAGAGGAAGAACTGACTCAGAAGAGGAGAAGGCAGTGTGACCATGAAGGCATAGATTGGGTAATGCAGCCACCAGTAGTTGGAAAAGTCAAGGAATAGAATCTCCCTTAGAGCTTCTGTAAGTAGCATGACCTTGCTGACACCATGATTTCAGCCCAGTGAAAATGATTTTGGACTTCTGTCCTCCAGAAATATGAAAGAATAAATTTCTGTTGTCTCACGTTACCAAGTTTGTGGTAATTTGTTACAGCAGCCTTAGCCAATACATCCAGCATGGCTTAAGACTGACCCGGGAAAGCAAGATGTTACCACATTGGTTTGAGTCAAGATAGGATATAGATTGGAAGGACCCATTGGCATTATGGAGCCACTGTCTTGAAATCCCTCAGAAAATTAAGGCACAACCACCTAGGGAATATTATCTGACACAGAGCAAATATACCACAGGGTTAGTGTCAGTGATTGTGTGCAGTATAAGAGATTTCTGCCATGACCTTCATCTCCCTCTGGTTCTGGACACTAGAGGCAGTACTTCCAGAACTAATGCAAAGGCCCCCATATGCAGGTAAAACCCAATGGTCAGAGAGAAATAATTAGTAGCTCATGTTCCCATGTGAGTGAGTGCCACCCAAAATCAGTGTGTCAACACCATTCTTGCAGTCAAATCTTGTACAATACTGTGAAAGAAATACCTCATCTACCAGGTACAGTAACCCACTTGGTGGACCATTCTCCTGGAACCAGTTCTCAGACATGTGGCCCTAATGCAATTCCATAGACATGAGTCCTGGAGCTCTTTGAGGCATCTGATTGACTCCACACAGGGGATAAAGGGTCATAGGGAGCCCCACATGGAGAAAATGGGGCCAGAGACCATTTGGGTTCCAGCCTGGATTTGGAGCACCTTGTGAGGATGACACTGATGATCCTAGCTTGTCCTAGGCATTGGAAGTGGAGTTGGAAAATTTCAAGGAAAGCACCCCATATCTACAGAAGTTGGGACTCTGAAGCACAGGGCCTGGGATAAAGGCTCTGCTTCTCTGTGTCTAAGGGCAGTACTGGAAGAATTCATTAGCATCCTAAAGAAGTAAAGTAAATGCTATAGACGAGGATATATATTTAAATTTCTAGTGAAATTTTCAGTCTTCAGTTTAGATAAAGTTGAAATTGTCCGTGGCCACAGCATGATTCCTTCAATTGGCCTAATTCAATTTGAATCTTCATTCTGTGTATCAATGTTAATTACTTAGGGTTTAATAATCTCTGAATAGATAGAATTTAGAGTTTCTTGAAGGTTTTTTATATATTGCAACAACAAATTAACTTCAAACCCTAATTATTTAATCAAGTGTTTGTTGAGATTGCATTGCATTTACAGCACTGTGTTAAATTCTTTGATTAAAACAAGGAAAATATTAAACCCAAATCTTGCTTTCAAGGAACTTATAATCTATGTAGAAAAAGTAAGAGGGGAAAGACTAATAAAATAATTAGAAGTCCAGCATTGACTACAAGAAAGATTGTTTCATACAGTTAATTCTTCTGTGTGTGTGTGTGCACATGAGTGTGTGTGTAAACAATTTAATTTTTCAAGTAAGTCAGTCAAAAGGTGAAATTGTGAAGAAATTACTTCAACTTTTTTTTTTTAATCTATTAGCTCACATTTGCTTTGAATTATGTGGACCCTTGAGCTAGCCTTGGAAATGAAATATAATGTATATTTAATCCACAATTCTGTAAATTATAAAAAAAAAATGCAGCACTTAAACCCACTTAGCAATCATGCCAGGAGAAGCTGATGAGCTATTTCAGCGTGTGAAAACTTGCTCTTGCCAACTCCCCCTCTGTTCCAGAAAAGTACTGTCTATCTTAAAACTGCCAAACACAGGAAGTAACCACTCAGTAGAATTTTCTATTTTATACACTCAAAAGAAATGGGCTTTGAGTATCTTCCTTTACCTGGGAGATAAGACACTGATCATTTTGCTGACTCTCCCGGTTGGAAGGGAGCCAGGGAAATAATGGCTATCTGAGGATCTTCAAAGATTTAATCTTGGAGATGAGTTTGTTGCAGGGCTCAATTCCTTTTGCTTTGCCAACCTGTCTGCTTTCTGAAATGGCTGTTAGTATACAGGTACCTGACAGAGGTATACACCCCCTGAAAGCCAAGTTACTGAACTACATTTCTGTAGAGCTCAGCTGTATTTGCTGGGGGAGGCTACAGTGCTGCTTATGATCCAGAACTATGCTTCCTGGGGTCTCTGCAACCAAGCCCAGACTTCATGTCGACTCAGCCCAGGCATCTGTAGAGCCCATAGACATATACTGTGGAGCACAGGTGGGAAGGCAGGAGGTACAGAGGGGGCAGGAAGAGCAGGTCTGAATGCAGAGCTCCAGTGGGAGGTATAATTTATTCAACACTCATTCATGCACCCACCACTCAACCAGCCAGGTTTTTGAGTACCCAGTACATGCTAGGCACCACTCTACATGCTGGGATAGAACAAGGAATGACACAAAGTTGCTCCCCTCATGGAGCAATTTTTACTGAGGAAAACATAAGCGAATAAAACAAAAACACATACAAGATCATGCCAAGTAGTGATAAGGGCTATGAGGAGAAATGTAGCAAAACAAGTTAGGGTAAGCCTAAGCTGCTATACTAAAGAAATCTGATACAAACTCAGTGGCTTAAAGAAGATAGAAGTTTGTTTCTCTCTCACTTAATAGTTTGAGATGAGTGTTTTAGGTTGGGGGAAAACTGGGCTCCACATGTCAGTTAAGGATCTGGCTTCTCCTTGTGTTTCTTCCCGATGCCCAGGTGCCTTGTTGTTATCTGTATAATTGTGATTGTGGCCATTGAGCCTTAGACAGCAGGGAGAGGAAAGAGAACAAAAAGAAGACACCCCCAGGGTATATGGAGCTGGCTTGGGTCGGGGTACACACCACTTCGGTTTACATTCCATCGGAAGAACTTAATGAAAGGTCACCAACTGCAAGAAGGGAGAGGTTCTACAGTATAGCTGGGCAGCTCTAATTCTACAGCAAAAAGAAAAGATGGATTTTTGCAAATAGCAGGCTCTACTGCACCGAGTGAAGGATAGAGTGATGGGGGCTGATTTTTAGATAGGATGAGAAGGGAAGTTAGCTCTGTGGAGATGACTTTTAAAGTAAGACTCAAATGAATTTAAGAAGTGAGCCAGGTAACCATCTGAGGAAAGCGTATTCTAGACAGAAGGAACCCAAAGTACAAAGAGCCAGAGATAAACAAAGCTCAAGAAGCTCGACTTTCTTGATGAAGGAGATTCATGTAGATTTAACACAGTTAATGAGGGGGAAGATAAGTTGCTTGGGGCCAGATCACGAAGGGCTTTGTCCTTAATATGGCTTTTGGAGTTAATTCTCTTTAATGATGGCATTAAAGAAGAGGAGAAAGGACCTTGAAGTGATGTTGGCCGAAAGTGGAGCATAGGTAAGGGATTGAGAGCAGCTGTGAAAATGTTAAAACATCCTTATTCATGTAAAATGCATTGATTCTATGGGCATCAAATAGGGAAGAGAGATTCATTTTAAGATCCTGTCTTCCAGCTGTGGCTGTCATGTGCTTTCCAAGAAAAGAGGTTTTACTTCCTCGGTTTATGCTGTTCATTACCAAGAACAAGTATTGAAATGTTCTTTTAACTGCCATCATCGTTCAAGAAAAAGATTACAGAAAGTACTTTAGCCTACAGTATTTACAGCAATTCCTCACACTACTTACTTAACATTTTATTTACACTAATGAAAAAGCACTTTAATTCATTTGTATAAGTTGCTCTTTCTGAGAGATTGAGAATAATGAATATGTGTTATAAATATATGAAAATGACTTATTTCGTTATTCTTCTAATAGTTGTTCCTGATGACAGGAGTTTAAAATGCAGGCAGATGCTCCGCTTTAATGTATTACAAAATTCACAATTTATATAGGTTTTCCTTGATAATGAATGCCTTTACCCATTATTATCTAAGCAGTTTACAAGTGGTAAAAAATTAAAATCTTAATGTTTCTTTTCAATATTGGACATCAAGTTAAGACAGAGGGTTCTCTCCTCTTCTTACTTTAACAAGTATACACAAATCAGACCTTCAAGAAATAAATTCTCCTGCCCCATTGTCCTTCCATTGCACCCATCTTGGCAAAACCCCAATTATAAGTGAACTTAATTATCTACACTATTTGAGTCCATATCCAGGACCCAGTACTAAGTGCTGCTGGGAAAGAGAACAACAAAAGCAAAAAACCCTGTAGATTGGGTCACTTTGGGACCTTCAGCAACGCCGAGCAATTCTGGTCCCTAGTCAATTTTCTTGTATGATCTAAACCCACATGACTGTTTCTAACTTTCTCCGTATTCTTCAGACATTTCAGCCTTATATATGGTTCCTCACTCTCAACAAAGACCTTCCCTCCTGACCAACATACAGAAACCCTAAACTTCCTGACACCATGTTTACTAATCTACACACATCGTCCCACTTTTGTATTTTTTCCCACTTGTTAGGATGGAAGAGATGCCTCTTTTTGTCAAGAACAAATCCCGAACCTGTGCCCTAGTTCCCATCCTCTCTAGACTCCTTAGAAATTTTGCTCTTTAATCAATGACTCTATTTCTAATAGTTTCAACCTCTCCCTTTCTGATAGCATTTTCCTATTAACTCTTTGGAGTTTCTCCTCGTTTTATATCCCATCTCCCCTGCATTTTTAGAGAGTTCATTGCTGTCCCCATTTTCTTATCTTCCTTTCATTTCTTAGTTGACTGGTCTGGTGTCTGCCTCCACCCTGCCACTGAAACTGCTGTCCTCAAGGTCACCAATGGTAGTTTGTTGTTAAATCTAATGGGCACTTGTGGATAGCTTTTAAGTTGTCTAGAGCCTTGCTACTCACAGTGTAATTCCCAGAATGATATCATCATTACCTGGGAACTCGTTGTAAATGCAGAATCTCAGATCTCACCCCAGGCCTACTACATCGGAATCTCAAGAAACAAAATTTCAGGAAACTGTGTTGTAGCAAGCTTTCTAGGAGATTTTCATCCTCACTATAGTTTGGGAACTACTGTTCTGCATAAATGAAAGTTAACAGTTCTAAATCCTACACACATTATCCAACATTATTTTTTCAACCCCAGGCACCTGTCACTGGGCTGGGCACTCCTCTAGTCCATGTATTTTTCCTTTGAGATGGATATAGGTGATGTGTAAGGAATTCTACTGTCCCCTTTTGGACCATACTTGACTCTGTGGTTTTTTTCCCTGCCTAGGGAAGTCTCTTGCTTATGGTAATTCAAAAGAGGTAGGTGGGTCATCAGCCAAATGGGAAGTAGACACCAACCCCAGTAATCCCACAGCAAACCAAGACTCATTCTTTAATTGTGTTCTCCCCTTTACTTACTTGTTTTTGAAACCGAAATAGGTTTACTCCTCACTGGTCAAAATTCTCCAAATCTATGAATCAGCAATAGACATTTATCTTCATAGGCTCTTGGCTCCTCTGTGAGTCAGGGTTCTAAACGGTGAGTAATGAAACAAACTCTGGTTGATTAAGTAGAAAAAGAATTAATTAAAATGATTTTGAGGGAGCTCAATAAATAGATGGGAGGGCTGATCAACTAAGCTTGAACCTATGTTTCAGGAACACCCATAATCATGTTGCAGAGCTGGTCTGATGAGGGAAACATTGGTTCCACAGCTCCTGAACACAGTATGTTATAGTTGGCAAGTCCACCACTACTGTGTCCCACACTTGACTTTGTGATCTATGATAGCCCCAAGCTTGATGGCTTTGCCACTACCTTCACCAGAAAGTGCATTCCACATGATCTCTTTCTTTCCTCATGTGGCTCACTTCTCAAACAGAATGTCTAGCAGGTGTTTCCTCTGCCCCCTTAACACTGTATTTAGAAAAGTTTTAAGCCTAGAGAAAAGTTGAAAGACAGTTTAATGTATTAATATTTTCTAGTGGGTGCTTTTTAAGGCAACACTCGGATCATATATTTGCACTCTAGTTGCAAAGAAGGCCAGAAAAATATTTTTTCTGGCTTCTGTCTTGGAAAGGTAGAGATCAATTGTAGCACATTCCTCAAAACAAGGGTCAAATGTTATGGCCAGAGAGAAAAAAAGTGACAAATATTTAATGTAATTCTGAAGATATGCTCAGAGAAGAAGGTACATGTTGGGTTACTATGTGTGTTGGTGTGAGGAATGTTGCCAAATAATTTTGGCTCAACAGATTTATTTTTGCTTACAATGGTAAAATTTAGTAATACTTAGGAAAACAGCCATTTCTATCATCAGGTCATATGACATAGCTAAATCTGAACATATCTAGTATGGCTTCTACTTATTTTTTAAGGCAAGATAATTACCCTCTACTTTAGGAAATTCTCTATTCAAAATTTCAGAATTAATTTTTCTTGACCTTTCAGCAGCGTTTGATATTGTCCCAGGTTGCTTAATGCTTATTTTCTAAGACCAGAAACTCCATGAAGGCACAAAGCAGTTCTGAAAGATGTTTTGGAAGTAGATTCTATTTCCTCTCTAGTGCCTGGCACTTAGTAGAGTCTACTGAATATCTGCTCAATGATTGTGTCTGTGATTGTTGTTTCTTTAGGCCTACAATTTATAAATTTACTACCATTTCTACTGCAGTGAAATTGTATAGAGATGCTACAAATTAACCAATAATAGTTAGTTTGGAGAGGAGGAAGCAAAGAGACTCTGAAGATGGAAGATATTTTTTTGAGTGTAGATAAGCACTGATGAGAATATTTTGTTTGTTTGGCTTGTATTAAATGGAAATGGAGGTAGGAGAATAGGGACCCCCTTTAAGATCATCAAATGCATTCTGCCCATTTTTTTCTGATGAAGAGAATGAATCCCATAGGGGTCAGGTGACTTTTCCAAAACCAATCATAACAGCACAAAACTAGAAATCAAGTTTCTAAGGTCTTATTTTATAAATATTTTTCTACTACATAACACTTTCATCTAATTCACACTATATGAGGATGTAAAGTTTTTCCAATATTTTATCTAAATATAGAATCAAGTATGTTACTTAACCAGGGGATGACATCAACATGGCGGACAGAGAAAGAGCCTCAAATGAACGCAGAAAGTCTTATAGCATCTTAGGAATCATATTGCACACTTTCTCCCAAGCAAGAATTCTAGCTGCGGCCTCCATTATGCATTTGAACACACATAGCCTACTCCTGGATCTGCCACTTCCTACATGTATTCTCTTTCACATTTATTCCCTGCAAGTTTCAACCACTTCACTTGTTAAGCAAGGTCAGTTATTGCCCTGCTTACTTAATAAGTAACTGTAAGGATACAATAAGCCTAAAACGGTGAAAGTTCTTTGAAAAATCTAAGTAATATAAATACAATACAGAATAGCTTAGGAGAGATGTTTTTGAGGACCTCATCATACAAAAAGGTAACTGCAAGAAAAATTTCTGGATAAGTCTAAAACCTTATTCATCGTTAATTTTAATTCCATGAAAACACTGCTCTAAATAAGACTGTTATGCATCTATACTCCCAAACTAAGCCCTTGGGATGAGGCTTTTGTTCACTCTGGAGCATTTGTTTAATCTCTATCACTTAGATTTTCTGATTTGTTTCTCTGTCCTTAATGCAAAGGATCCAACGTATAGATGTTTCTCCTCTGTTCTCGAGGAAGACTTGCAAGGGAGTTTCAAAGAAATGGAGAACCATATCCTTGGCCTGAAACAGTTGTTGAATGATCCAGTAAACTCTTTGTATGTTTGATTGCAGCATTGCCAGAAAATTTCTGCAACTTATTATAATGTCCATTTGAGTGGATGAGAAAAATTATGTTGTGTGAACATTGCTGACTAGCTTACTGTTGGTAAGTGGGAGAGCAAGGATCAGAGTCTGTGTTTGTCTGATTCCAGCCTCTGCTCTTTTCAGGGAACGACACAGTTCCAAAAAGGAAAGGGAATAAACACTGAGCAAAACCAATGCTAAGAGCCAACTGGGAGAAGAAATGGAGTTCTAAGATTTTAGAAGAGTACTTAAATTCTGTAGTTAAAAAGGAAAAAGAGATGAAGTAATTTCAGGGAGTTTAGGAAAAGAGGAAACAGTTTATAGATCTCTTAGCTTGAGGATTTGGAGAGTTGTTAGTAAATTTTATTGTTTTAATTTGAGAATGAATCTGCATTGCCTTGGGCAGCACAGCTGTCACTACCAGCAAGCGAATAATACAGATTCAGCAGAGAACCTTGGAAAGGAGTATTTTATTCCTTCTCTCTTGCTAATTCTCCCTCCAGTTCCTTTATCTTCAACACTTCAGTCCCCTAGAAGGATTCTATTTTTAAGAGATAAGGGATTAGGAATGGAATAATTTAGTACACTGACTGTGCATTACTTGAAGATGTAAAAACAAAGTTGCTTTACCAGCCACATCCTTCACTGTTAATTTTGACTCCTTTTAGCATTGTAATAGATATTATTTAGAATCATAATGACTTAATGACCTCTGATGTAGACAAACAGAAAACACAAACAGTAAAATGGGCTGTTCGGTTTCTTCATCTTCATCTTATTATTTCCCTTTACTGTTGAATAATGCTTTACCACATTACAACGTGCTCTCATACTAGAGTTTCCAGATAATGCATGGAATATACTTATACTAAGACATATTTGTTGCTTTTATGAAATTCAAATTTAACCGAGTGTCCTATATTTTATGTGATAATGCTATCTTATATCCATTTTCTCACTTAAAGCCCAGACAATTTTTGATGTAGTTTGGAATTATCATAATTTTCAAATGAATAAACTGATGTTCAAGCCCTTTACATGACTTTTCCAAAGTTCTCCTAGTCTCTGGCTATACAGTGGTACATATTATCACCACCCATATAAGTCTGGAATAGTTCAGCAGATCAAGGGTGAGAGACAGAGAGAGAATTAATAATGGGTAAATAGAAGAAATCTCAGACATTGGACATCTTAGCAGTAGGGCTGGGATGGAAATTCCAAAGAAACTTGTTGAGAAAGTGTTTGATTTGGATGAGATTAATAATCAAGGCATCTTTTCTTGTGAGCAGTTATGACAGTAGGAATCCCCCTAGTAGGAGTGGTCAAAGGAAACCTAAGTATTTAGAGAAAATGATCAGAGTACCAGCCATAGCTGTGGGTAGAGTGGTGGGGTCTAGTCCTTAGAGAATAAGAACAGAAAAAGAGGTAAGTGTCTGATACAGTGATGGCACAGAGCAAAGAACACTTGAGGTGGGTTTCAGAGGAAGAAGGAAGAGAGATGACAGCCATTCACGGGAAAAAGAACAATAAAGGAAGAAGTTTGATTTTCTCTTTTCACCAAAAACCTCCAGGAAGATTTAAAAATTAAATGTAAAAGAAAAAAAGAAAAACCAAAATAGAAGAAAAATTAATGCATATTTATTAGTGTTCTTCAGAGAAACAGAACTCATAAGATACATATCTAGATATAATTATATATATTTATTAATAAATTTATATATAAAGGGATTTATTATAAGGATTTGGCTCACATGATTATGGAAGCTAACAAGTCTTAAGATCTGTAGTCAGCAAACTGGAGACCCAGGAGAGCTGATTTTATACTTCCAAACCAAGTCTGAGTCAGAAGGTAGGAGAATACCCATGTCCCAGATTGAAGACAGGCAGAAAGACATAATTCTTTCTGACTCAGTCAGTCTTTTATGCTTTTCTGGTCTTCAACTGATTAGATGTGGCCCACCCACACTGAGAAGGGCAATGTACTTTACTCGGTCTACTATGTCAAATGTTAATCTCATCCAGAAATATCCTCACAGACACACCCAAAGTAATGTTTGACCAAATATCTGGACACCCTGTGGCCCAGTAAAATTGACACATAAAATTAACCATAATATACATTAAACTGATTTAAAGTGGCCAGGGACTTTTCTAAGAAAATATTCAACAAAAGAAAACACAGAGGAAACTCTTTCAACCACATAAACTTAAGTTTTCTGTATCTCAAATGTCATAAACAAACTTGAGAATCAGTTGTCAAGTGGGAAAAACTTGCAAAAAATTACGAAACATATAACAAAGCATAGATATTTATTATATAAAGAAACTTTACAGAACATTAGGAAAAAAAGCAGATACCTCAATAGAAAGAAAAGTGGAGGGGAAGGACAGAGAGAGTTACTTTATAGGAAAAATAAATAAGAATGCCTTTTAACATATTTAAATACACTAGAAATCAATGAAATATGAGTTAAAACAATTTTCATGTGTTAATTTGACAAAACTTAATAGAATAATTATTAGTGCTAGTGAGCGTGTAATATAAGTTCTGTGCCATTTGTGACAGTTAATTTTGCACAGTCTGTTGGATTAGCAATTTGCCATTTTACAGAGGCTCAAAAATCCATAAATTGTAATCTAGGAATTATTTCTAAAGGAATAATTATAAATTCAAATTCAAAATTTTATAAAAGAATATTCAGAGAATCATTTAAAATAGTGAAAATAAAAACAACCTAAGTATCTCACAATATGGGATCAGTTAAGTAAGCCAGTTGCACCTAGAGAAGAGAGTATTTGACAACTGTTAGAAGTTGTGTTTTGGTGAATATTTACTGAATGGGAAAATTTTCCAGAGTTCCAGTGGGAAACAAAAGAGGAAAAACAATATTTTGAAACAGCAATAATGATTAGAAGGCCCTCACTAAAATAATAGTGAGCTTATGAGCTATCTGACTATTCCCCTATATATTTTATAGGCTCCTTTATATATTAATTTTGATAATCATACATTTAATAATTTGAAATAAACTCTTTAATAAAGCATAACATATATACTTAAAAGTGAACGAATCAGAGGATTCAAGATGGCGGAGGGGCAGGTGGACATGGAGTTCATCTCTCTCCACGGATGCATCAGGAATACATCTACAGATGCAACAATTCTCAGAGAACACCAGCTGAAAACTAGCAGAAGACCTTGGACACCAGAAAGGACTATAAAGTGCCCTGCATAACTGGGTAAGAAGGAAAAAAATGAAGGGAGAAGGGGGAGGAGAGAAAGCAGGATGGAACCTGCACCCTGGGGCAGGGGAGCTGAAATGGAGGACAGATTCCCGAATTCAGGGAAACCCCCTCTCCAACGGGGAACTCGATTGGGACAGAAGGGAAGCATTTGAGGCTGTCGGAAGAGGGTGAAGCAGCTGATCTGTGGCACACAGGACAGAGTGAAAAATACACAGACAGTCCATACCACAGCCCTATATGCCCTCGAATGTTCACAGGTGTGCAAAGGGGGATGGGAGCTGGTGCATGGGGATTGGAGAACAGGCCCAGAGTGAGAACTGTTGTTGGCTGTGGGTAGATGGACCGAGGGACATGAGAGAGGAAATCTGCAGCAGGGAATGCCTATGGAGGAAGACAGGGCTGCCATGGAAGCAGGGCGCTATTGCTGAGTCACACGTAGGGGGATGATCCACTATTGTAACTTCTCTCTACCCACATGCTGGCGCCTGCAAACAACAATAAAAGAACACTACTCAGACCTGGCCCTCGTGCACTGGCTGCAGGGCAATAAAAAACAAAAAAACAAAAAAAAACCCTCTTAGGGCTGACCCTTGCACACCTGCTGCTGGGTGCCAAGAAAACCCTGGCCAGGGCTAGCCCTCACATGCCTTATGCCAGGCGCCAGAAAAGGCCCTCACTAGGGCCATATCTCTTGTGCCCATGGCCACTGGCTTCCCTATGCATTTGGTGCTGTTGGGGCTCCCTCTATCCAAGCAGTCATACCACCTCTGTGCCTGGTCCCCACAGGGGCAGACCCAAGTTCTCCAAGACAGCCTCAAGACCAAACTCCTTTGGGTGGACCACACACAGAGGTGGGGATAAAACCAAAGCTGAACACCAGGGACGGGGTGACTGAGGAAGAAGATGGAAAATCTTTCCATCAGCTGTACAAGCTGCAGACTAAATCCCCACAATCAGCTAGGTAGGCCCTGCATCTATGGAATATCTGAGTAGATAATGAGTGTACCCACAAATGAAAAGGGTCTAGCTCTGGCAGCTGTGGACTTTGGGGGCAGCACATGCGGGAATTGGGCCAGATCAGAATCTGAGTGGTCCCTACAGGGCCCACAGCAGGTCTGGAGATGAGCCCAGAGGCCAAGGGAGGCGGAGATGGGCTGTAGCTCACGGCATGTGCAAGGACACTTACAGCAGAGACCCCAGGGAAACATAATTATTACTATTAATTTTATTATGTTTTGATTCATTCTGTTGTTGCTTCTAGCTTTTTTTCTTTTCTTTTTTTTTTTTGGTTTCTTTTTCTTTCTCTTTTGTTTCTTTGTTCTTGTTGTTTTACTTTTCATTTTTTTTTAGTCTTGGGATCTCTGTGTTTTATAACATATTTTTATTTTTTATTTTTTTATACATGTCTATTTTTACTTTGCTTTTCTGCTGTTCTCTGTCCTTTTCCCTTATTTTCTTCTTTTTTTCTTTAATATGTATTTTTATATTTCTATTTCTACTTTGCTTCTCTGTTGTCCTGTGATTTTTCCCTTTTTATTTTATTTTATTATCATTTTTTAACCATTTTTATTGGTTTGTTCTGTTTCCTTCCTTTATTCTTCAGTTGGCACACTGCTTTGGTTTTGTTTTTAGGTTATGTGTTTTTGTTAGTTTTAATCCTAATTGTTTGATTTCTTTTTTCATTTCTTCTATTTGTCTGGTTGTGCTCTTGCTTTTTGTTTTATTTGGCTCTGTTTTTGTTTCTTTTACATGTGTATGTGTTTCCTTGTTTCTGTTTTCGTTTGATTTTGTTTTTACCATTTCTCTGGGGTTTTGTTTGTCTTTTTCTTTAATATAATTTCTTTTTTTTTTATATTTCTGTTTCTATGTTGCTTTTCTGTTGCTCTGTCTTCTTTCCCCTTTCTTTTTTCTTTTTTTAAATCATTTTTGTCGGTTCCTTTTGTTTCTTTGCTTCATTCTTCATTTGTCACTCTGCTTTGGTTTTGGGTTTTGGTTTTGGTTTTTGTCAGCTTTCTTCTTAATTGTTTGATTTCATTCTTGGGTTCTTTTGTTTGTCTGGTTGTTCTCTTGCTTTTTGACTTATTTGGTTCTGTTTTTGTTTCTTTTTTTGTGTGTGTGTTTCCTTGTTTCTGTTTCTGTTTGTCTGTTTTTACTTTTTCCATTTGTCTAAGGTTTTGTTAGGGTTTTTTTTTTTTTTGATTTTTTAATCCCCTTTATTGCTGGGATGAGTGACTTGTGGGGTCTTTGTCCCTCCACCAGAAGTTGAGCCTAAGGCTCTGGGGTAGGAGCACCGAGTCCAGGATGCTAGACCACTACAGAATTCCTGGCCCCAGGGATGATTAATCGCCAAGAGCTCTCACAGAGACCTCTATACGAATCCAAGACCCGGCTTCACCAAACTGCCAGCAGCTCCCCGCACTGGACGCCTCACACAAAACAACAAACAACACAGGAATACAAACCCACCCATCAGCATACAGACTACCTAAAGTCATACTAAGCTCAAGGAAACCCCAAAACACACCACCTGACACGGCCCTGCTCATCAGAGGGAAAAGACAAAGCTCCACCCACCAGAGCACAGGCACCGGTCCTTCCCATCAGGAAGCCTACACGAGACACTGAAAAAACCCCACCACTGGGGGCAGAGAACAGAAGCAAGAGGAACTACAACTCTTAAGCCTAGGGAAGGGAGACCTCAAATACTGTAAATTAGACAAAAGGAGAAGACACAGAAATATCTTACAGGCAAAGAAGAAAGATAAAAACCCACAAGACCAAATAAATGAAGAGGAAATAGGCAAACTACCCGAAAAAGAATTCAGAGTAATGATAGTAAACATGATTGAAATCGTGGAAATAAAATGGAGAAAATACAAGAAACATTTAACAAGGAACTAGAACTAAGAGCAAACAAACAGTAATGAACAACAAAATAACTGAAATGAAAACTACTCTAGAAGGAATCAATAGCAGAAAAACTGAGGTAGAAGAACAGATAAGTGAGCTGGAATATAGAATGGTGGAAATAACTGCCATGGAACAGAATAAAGGAAAAAGAATGAAAAGAATGGAGGACAATCTTAGAGACCTCTGGGACATTATGCACAACATTCAAATTATAGGCATCCCAGAAGAAAAAGCAAAAAATAAAGGGTCTGAGAAAATATTTGAAGAGATTATAGTTGAAACTTCCCCAGCATGGGAAAGGAAATGGTCAGCCAAGTCCAGGAAGCACAGAGAGTCCCATACAGGAGAAACCCAAGGAGAAACACACCAAGACACATATTAATCAAACTAAAAATAAATCAAAAACAAAGAGAAAATATTGAAAGCAGCAAGGGAAAAGCAACAGATAACATACAAGGGAATCCACATAAGGTTAACAGCAGATCTTTCAACAGAAATTCTTCAAGCCAGAAGGGAGTGGCAGGACACATTTAAAGTGATGAAAGGGAAGAACCTACAACCAAGATTACTGTACCTAGCAAGGATCTCATTCAGATTCAAAGGAGAAAACAAAACCTTTATAAACAAGCGAAAGTTAAGAGAATTTAGCACCACCAAGCCAGCTTTACAACAAATGCTAATGGAACTTCTCTAAGCAGGAAACACAAGAGAAAGAAAAGACTTACAAAAACAAATGCAAAAGAATTAAGAAAATGGTAATAGGAACATACATGTCAATAATTACCTTAAATGTAAATGGAATAAATGCCCCAACCAAAAGACACAAACTGGCTAAATGGCTACATATATAAGACCTGTATATATTCTGTCTACAAGAGACCCACTTCAGACCTAGGGACATATACTTTGAAAGTAGGGGATGGAAAAAGATATTCCATGCAAATGGAAATCAAAAGAAAGCTGGAGTAACAATACTCATATCAGACAAAGTAGACTTTAAAATAAAGACTATTACAAGAGACAGAGAAGGACACTACATAATGATCAACGGATCAATCCAAGAAGACATAACAATTGTTAATATCTATGCACCCAGCATAGAAGCACCTCAATACATAAGGCAAATGCTAACAGCCATAAAAGGGGAAATCAACAGTAACACAATCATAGTAGGAGACTTTAACACCCCACTTACACCAATGGACAGATCACCCAAACAGAAAATAAATAAGGAAACACAACTTTAAATGACACATTAGATCAGATGGGCTTAATTAATATTTATAGGACATTCCATCCAAAGACAACAGAATACACTTTCTTCTCAAGTGCTCATGGAACATTCTCCAGGATAGATCACATCTTGGGTCACAAATCAAGGCTCAGTAAATTTAAGAAAATTGAAATCATATCAAGCATTTTACCGACCACAATGCTATGAGACTAGATATCAATTACAGGAAAAAAAGAAAAACCTGTAAAAAATATGAACACATGGAGGCTAAACAGTACGCTACTAAACAACCAAGTGATCACTGAAGAAATCCAAGAGGAAATCAAAAATACCTAGAAAAAAATGACAATGAAAACACAATGACTCAAAACCTATGGGATGCAGCAACAGCAGTTCTAAGAGGGAAGTTTATAGCAATACAGTCCTACCTCAAGAAACAAGAAAAATCTCAAGTTAACAACCTAACCTTACACCTGAAGCAATTAGAGGGAGAAGAAAAACAACAACAACAAAAAAAACCCCAAAGTAAGCACAAGGAAAGGAATCATAAAGATCAGATCAGAAATAAATGAAAAAGAAATGAAGGAAACAATAGTAAAGATCAATAAAACTAAACACTGGTTCTCTGAGAAGATAAGCAAAATTGATAAACTATTAGCCAGATTCATTAGGAAAAAAAGGGAGAAGATTCAAATCAACAGAATTAGAAAGGAAAAAGGAGAAGTAACAACTGACAGTGCAGAAATACAAAGGATCATGAGAGACTACTACAAGTAACTATTTGCCAATAAAATGGACAGCCTGGAAGAAATGGACAAATTCTTAGAAAAGTACAACCTTCCAGAACTGAACCAGGAAGAAACAGAAAACATGAACAGACAAATCTGAAGCACTGAAACTGAAACTGTGATTAAAAATCTTACAACAAACAAAAGCCCAGGACCAGATGGCTTCACAGCTGAAGTCCATCAAACATTTAGAGAAGAGTTAACACCTATCCTTCTCAAACTCTTCCAAAATGTAGCAGAGGGAGGAACACTCCCAAACTCATTCTATGAGGCCACCATCGCCCTGATACCAAAACCAGACAAAGATGTCACAAAAAAAGAATATTACAGGCCAATATCACAGATGAACATAGATGCAAAAATCCTCAACAAAATACTAGCAAACAGAATCCAACAGAACGTTAAAAGGATCATACACCATGATCAAGTGAGGTTTAGCCCAGAAATGCAAAGAGTCTTCAATATAGACAAATAAATCAATGTGATACACCATATTAACAAACTGAATGATAAAAACCATATGATAATCTCAATAGATGCAGAAAAAGCTTTTGACAAAATTCAACTCATATTTATGATAAAAACCCTCCAGAAAGTAGTCATAGAGGGAACTTACTTCAACATAATAAAGGCCATATATGACAAACCCACAGCTAACATTGTTATAAATGGTGAAAAACTGAAACCATTTCCACTAAGATGAGGAACAAGACAATGTTGCCCACTCTTACCATTATTATTCAACATAGTTTTGGAAGTTTTAGGCACAGCAATCGGAAAAGAAAAAGAAATAAAAAGAATCCAAATCAGAAAAGAAGAAATAAAATTTTCACTGTTTTCAGATGACATGATACTATACATAGAAAGTCCTAAAGATGCCAGAGAAAACTAGAGCTAATCAATGAATTTGGTAAAGTTGCAGGATACAAAATTAATGCACAGAAATCTCTTGCATTCCTATACACTAACAATGAAAAACCAGAAAGAGAAATTTAGGAAACCATCCCATTTACCATCACAATAAAAATAAAATACCTAGGAATAAACCTACCTAAGGAGGCAAAAGACCTGTATGCAGAAAACTATAAGAGACTGATGAAAGAAATCAAAGATGATACAAACCGATAGAAAGATATGCCATGTTCTTGGATTGGAAGAATTCACATTGTGAAAATGCCTATATTGCCCAAAGCAATCTCAGTGCAATCCCTATCAAATTACCAATGACATTTTTCACAGAACTAGAACAAAAATTTTACAATTTGTGTGGAAACACAAATGACCCCGAATAGCCAAAGCAATCTTGAGAAAGAAAAATGGAGGTGGAAGATCATGGTCCCTGACTTCAGACTATACTACAAAGCTACAGTAATTAAGACATTATAGTACTGGCACAAAAACAGAAATATAGATCAATGGAAAAGGACAGAAAGCCCAGAGATAAACCCACACACATGTGGTCACTTTATCTTTGACAAAGGAGGCAAGAATATATAATAGAGAAAAGGCAGCCTTTTCAATAATTGGAGCTGGGAAGACCTGACAGCTACATGTGAAAGAATGAAATTAGAACACTTCCTAACACCATACACAAAAATAAACTCAAAATGGATAGAAGACCTAAAGGTAAGGCCAGATAATATAAAACTCTTAGAGGAAAACATAGGTAGAACACTCTATGATATAAATGACAGCAAGATCCTTTTTGACCCACTTCCTAGAGTAATGGAAATAAAATAAAAAATAAACAAATGGGACTTAATGAAACTTAAATCTTTTGCTCAACAAAAGAAACCACAAACAAGACAAAAAGACAACCCTCTGAATGGGAGAAAATATTTCCAATGAATCAACTGACAAGGATTAATGTCAAAAATATACAAGCAGCTCATGCAGCTCAATATCAAAAAAACAAACAACCCAATCCAAAAATGGACAGAAGACCTAAATAGACATTTCTCCAAAGAAGACATACAGATTGCTACCAAACACATGAAAAGGTGCTCAACATCACTAATCATTAGACAAATACAAGTCAAAACCACAATGATGTATCACATCACAACAGTCAGAATGGCCATTATCAAAATAGCTACAAGTAATAAATACTGGAGAGAGTGTGGAGAAAAGGAACCCTTCTGCCCTGTTGGTGGCAATGTAAATTGATATAGCCACTGTGGAGAACTGTATAGAGTTTCCTTAAAAAACTAAAGGTAGAACTACCATATGACTCAGCAATCCCACTGCTGGGCATATACCCTGAGAAAACCATAATTCAAAAACATACATGTACCACAATATCCATTGCAGCACTATTTACAATTGCCAGGACATAGAAGGAGCAACCTAAATGTCCATTTACATATGAATGGATAAAGAAGATGTGGCACATATATACAATGGAATATTAGCCATAAAAAGGCATGAAATTGAGTTATTTGTAATGAGGTGAATGGACCTAGAGTCTGTCATGCAGAGTGAAGTGAGTCAGAAAGAGAAAAACAAATACCATATGATAACGCACATATATGGAATCTAAAAAAAACAGTACTGATGAACCTAGTGGCAGAGCAGGAATAAAGACACAGACGTAGAGAACAGACTTGAAGACATGGGGTGGGGTGGGGAAGCTGGTACGAAGTGAGAGAGTAGCACTGACATATATACACTACCAAATGTAAAATGGATGGCTAGTGGGAAGCTCCTGCTTAGCACAGGGAGATCACCTAGATGCTTTTTGATGACCTACAGGGGTGGGATAGGGAGGGTGGGAGTGAGGTTCAAGAGGGAGGGGGTATGGGGATATATGTATACATATAGCTGATTCACTTTATTTTGCGGTATGCGGACCTCTCACTGTTGTGGCCTCTCCCGCCGTGGAGCACAGGCTCTAGACGCGCAGCCTCAGCGGCCATGGCTCACGGGCCCAGCCGCTCCATGGCATGTGGGATCTTCCCGGACCGGGGCACGAACCCATGTCCCTTGCATCGGCAGGCGGACTCTCAACCACTGGGACACCAGGGAAGCCCCTGATTCACTTTTTATACAGCAGAAGCTAACACAACACTGTAAAGCAATTATACTCCAATACAGATGTAAAAATTGTTTTTTTTAAGTGAACAAATCATAAATGAACAGCTAAATTAAATTTTACAAACTTAAACATGCTCTTATAACCACCCCCTAGATCAAGAAATAGCACAAAATTAGCACTCTCCTGGTAACTGTCCTGACTTCTATCACAACTGCTTACTTTTACCTAATTTTGAACTTTCTGTAAATAGAACATACAGTATTGCATTATTATGTATGGCTACCTTTGCTCAGTTTTATGTTTGTGAGGACCCTTCTTCTTGTGTGTAGTAGTATTTAGTTTGTTTTTCATTATTGTATAGTGTTCCATTGCATAAATATACCATTAGTAAATTTATATAAATATACCAGTATTAATTTATCTGTTGTATTGTTGATAGAGATTCCAGTTACATATTTCTTTTTGTGTTTTGAATAAACTTAAATGTGTATTTTTGTTTGTCATATATCTTAGAGTAAAATTAGTGGGTTGTAGCCATTTGTCTGTTTATCTTTATTATATACCGCCAAGCTGTTTTCCAAAGCGGCTGGACCAATTTACACCCCTACAGTGTATGAGATTTCTAGTTGCTCCACATTTCCATCAACTTCAGCATTGTCAGTTGTTTTTTGTTTTTCTTTAAGTCTTTCTGGTGAGTGTGTACTGAGTTCATTGGGATTTTAATTTGCATTTCCCTGATGTCTACTGATATAGACCAATTTTTCAAATACTATTGGGCATTTGGATATCCTTTATTGGAACTCTGTACTCCTATTGACTTGGAGGAGCCCTTTACTTATACAGGTTATGAGTCTTATTTTGAATATATCAATGGCAAATATCTCCTTCTAATAGGTTGTTTGCCTCTTCACTCTCTTAATGGTGTCTCTTTTTTTTTATTGTAGTAAGAAACCTTAACATGAGACCTACCCTCTTAAAAATTTTTTAGGAGTACAATACAGCATTGTTAACTATAAGCACTATATTGTATGACAGATCTCTAGAATTTATTCATATTACATAACAGAAACTTTATACCTGTTGGATAACAACTCCCCATTTTCCCCATCCCTGGCTCTGGCAATCACTAGTCTACTCTCTGCTTCTATGAGTTCGACTCTTTTAGATACCTCATGTAAGTGAAATCATGCAGTATTTGTTCTGTGACTGGCTTATTTTACTTAGCATAATGCCCTCAAGGTCCATCCATTTTCCTGCACACAGCAGGATTTCTTTCTTTTTAAAAGCTGAATGATATTCCATTGTATATATATATATATTGTACTATACTTTCTTTATCCATTCATCCATCAATGGACATTTAAATTTTGTACACATTTTAGCTATTGTGAATAATGCTACAATGAATGCAGATATTTCTTTCAGATAGTGACTTCATCTCCTTTGGCTATATACACAGAAGTAGGATTGCTAGAATATACGGTAGTTCTATTTTTAATATTTTGAGGAATCTTCATACAGTTTCCCAGAGTGGCTGCCATTTTACATTTTCACAGCAGTGTGCAAGTGTTCCAATTTTTTCACATCCTCACCAACACTCATCTTTTGTTTTTTTGTTAATAGCTGTCTTAACAAGTGTGACCTGATATCTCTTTGTGGTTTTGGTTTGCATTTTTCTGATGAGTATTGATGTTGAGCACCTTTTCCTATACCTGTTGTCCATTTGTGTTTTCTTTGGAGAAACATCTATTCAAGTTCCTTGACCATTTTTAATCAGGTTATTTGTTTTTTGTTTTTGTTTACTATTGAGCTATGAGTTCCATATATATTTTGGATATTAAATCATTATCAGAAATATGGTTCACAATTTATTTTCCCATTTTCACTCTGTTGATTGTTTCGTTTGCTGTGCAGAAACTTTTTGGTTTGATGTAGTCCCATTTGTCTATTTTTGCTTTTGTTTCTTGTGCTTTTGGTATCATTAAAACAGTATGATACTGGCACAAAAACAGACATATAGACCAATGGAATAGAATAGAGAGCCTAGAAATAAACCCATGCATATATGATCAACTGATCTTTTGACAAGTGTGCCAAGAATATACAATGAGAAAAGAATGGTCCCTTCAACAAATGGTGTTAGGAAAACCATGTATTCACATGCAAAAGAATGGAATTGGACCATTATTTTACCCCATACAAAAAATCAACTCAAAATGGATTAGAGATTTAAATGTAAAATCTGAAACTGCAAAATTCCTAGAACAAAGGGAAAACCTCCATGATATTGGTCTAGGCAATGGTGTCTTTTATGTACATACACTCTTCCTTTAATGTAATCTAGTTTTTAGTCTTTTCCTTTAAAATAGTGCTTTATGTGCCTTTCAAAGAAAATCTTCATCTACCCTGAAGTCACAAAGTTATCCTCTAATGCTATCCTCAAGTAGCTTTATTATTTTTAGTTTTTAGATTTATAGTTAATCTAGTACTGAATTTTGTTTATACTCTGAGGTCAAGGTCAACATTCTTTTTTTTTATCCTTATGCTTATTCAATAAAATAAGTACATTTTATGTGTGATTTTTATTTCTCTAGTACACTGCAGTATTATTTTTACCAGAAAAATCTCATATGACCAGAAAATGTGTTTTTGTTTTTAGAATTTCTATTTTGTTTGACTAGATTGTCCATTTTTCCACCTGTCAAAAGTGTTTTAATTCCATTAATTTTATAGGTTTCGATATCAGACAAAGTAAGTTCTCCAAGCTTTGTTATTCTTCCTCAAGATTATCTAGCCACTGTTTAGATTTTGCATTTTCAATTGTCATTCCACTAAAAATCTGCTGAGAATATGATTGAGATTTTACTGAATGTATTAATGAATGTGAGACATATTGCTATCTTTCCAATATTGAATCTTCCAATTCAGAAACATGATATTTCCCTCAATTTATTTATATCTTTTTTGATACCAGTCAAAAATATTTTGTAGTTTTTTATATCTTTATCTTGTGCATATTTTCCTAAATTAATTCCTAGGTATTTTATGTTTTTCAAAATTAGAATAAATGGTATTCTTTTAATCTCATTTTCTAATTTTTGGCTGACACAAGGGATTATAATTAATTTTTATATATTGACATTATATCTAGTAACCTTGCTAAATCAGTTAACTAATTATATTTAGATGAGATTCTTTTGGATTTTTAATTAATCAAGTTATCTGCAATTAATGATACTTTTATTTCTTCTATTCCAATTCTTATATATTTTCTTTCTTCAGTTTTATGCATTGTCTGGGACTGTAAGATATAGAAATATTGGTAGACATTTTTGGCTCATATTTTATTTAGGTTTTTCATATATAATCATGAGAGAAATTGGGGCAGATTTTCCTTTCTCATAGAGTCCTTGTCAAGTTTTGGTAATAAGGTTATGCTTACCTCACTTAAAGGGTTTGGGGGAGTTTTCCATCATTTATATTCTTGGGAATATTTTACTACATTTATATACTTTAGGAACATTTCTATTTTGAAGAACAAATAGTCTCAGGATATAAAAATAAGATTGCTGTTTCTTTCTTTCTTTTTTTTTTTTTTTTTTTTTGCGGTACGCGGGCCTCTCACTGTTGTGGCCTCTCCCGTTGCGGAGCACAGGCTCCGGACGCGCAGGCTCAGTGGCCATGGCTCACGGGCCCAGCCGCTCCGTGGCATGTGGGATCCTCCCAGACTGGGGCATGAACCCGTGTTCCCTGCATCGGCAGGCTGACTCTCAACCACTGCGCCACCAGGGAAGCCCTATTTCTTTCTTAAATGTTTGAGAATATTCACCACTGAATCAACTTGGGCCTGTAGATTTCATTTGGGGAATGTTTTAATTGCATAATTATAATAATAAATACAAGATATTCCAAATTGTCTATTTTCTCAGTCCTAATATGTTGTGATTTTTTAATAGGAATTTTAAGGTTTATAATACTTTTTAACTTTTTCATGTCTGTAGGCTCTTTAGTGATGTTCTCTTTTTCATTTCTGATATTAATAATCTTTGTTTTTTTCTTTTTCTAACTTGAATGGAATTTTTGCTTCTATTTTAAAAATATTTTGTCCCAAAATCATCTTTTGTTTTTGTTTATTTTCTTGGTTTCTTTGTTTTTATTTTATTAATCTCTGATTATATCTTTCCCCTCCTTCTACTTCCTTTGGCATTAATTTGCTACTCATTTTCTAACCTCTTGATGTAGAAAATTTGTCATTGATTTTCAGCTTTTCTGCCTTTCTTTTGATATATAAATTTCAAGCTATAACTTTTTGTTAGGCACTGCTTAGCTGAACTATAGAAATTTTAGTTTATATTTTTAATTCACTAAAAGAAGGTAACATATTCTGAATAAGTTCACTATTTTTAAAAAATTTTTATTAGAGTATAGTTGATTTACAATGTTGTGTTAGTTTTAGATGTACAGCAAAGTGAATCCATTATACATTTACATATATACACTTTTCTTTTTGTATGGATTCTTTTCCCATGTAGGTCATTACAGAGTATTGAGTAGAGTTCCCTGTGCTGTACATCAGATTCTAAGTAGTTATCTATTTTACATATAGTAGTGTGTATATGTCAGTCTTAATCTCCCAATTTATTCCTCTCCCCCTTACTCCCTGGAAACCATAAGTTTGTTTTCTACATTTGTGACTCTACCTCTGTTTTGTAAATAAGTTCATTTGTATCCTTTCTTTTAGATTCCACATATAAATGATATCATATATTTGTCTTTCTGTGTCTGACTTACTTCAGTCAGTATGAGAATCTTTAGATCCATCCATGTTGCTGCAAATGGCATTATTTTGTTCTTTTTTAATGGCTGAGTAATATTCCATTGTATATATTACTGTATCTTCTTTATCCATTCCTCTGTTGATGGACATTTAGGTTGCTTCCATGTCCTGGCTATTGTAAATAGTGCTGCAATAAACATTGTGGTACATGTATCTTTTTGAATTATGGCTTTCTCCGGGTATATACCTAAGAGTCGGATTGCTGGGTCATATGGTGGTTCTATGAATAAGTTCACTCTTATGAAATATGCTGAACCTTGTTTTATGCCCCAGCATGTATATGGTATGTTAGGATACCATAATATTTCATATGAGCTTGAAAAGAATGTGTATTTTGCAGTTGTTGTATGTAGTGTTTTAAATATATCTAATAGGTCAAACTTTTTAATCATATTGTTCAAATAGTCTGTATATTTTGTGTACTTTTTTCTGTTAGTTACTGAGACCTAAGTTAAAGACTCACTCTATAATTGTGAATTCACCTATCTCCCTTTAAATCTGTCAATTTTGCTGTGTAATTTGAAACATATAAATTTATAATTATATTTTCCTGATGGATTGAATATTTTATCATTATGAAACGTCTCTCTTCATCTTTGTTAATGCTTCTTGACTAAAAGCTATTCTGTCTTATGTTAGTAAATCTAAACCATCTTCTTTCATTTAAATATGAGACACGAAAACAGATATAGTAATTAAAACAGTATGGTACTGGCATCAAAACATATAGCGATGGAATAGAACTGAGAGCCCAGAGGTAAAACCCAAGCAACTAATATTTGACAAGGAAACCACAAATACTTAATGTGAAAAAAAATTATTATAAATGGTGCTGGGAAACTGGAAATTCACAAGGCAAAGAATGAAATTGGACCCCTTTGCTACACCACTCACAAAAATTAACTCAAAATGAATTAAGGTTTAAATGTAAGACCTGAAACTATGGAACTCCCAGAAGATAACATAGGGAAAAATCTACTTGACATCAACCTTGGTGACAATTTTTTTTGGAAATGTTATGAAAAGCCAAACAACTCAGTAAAAATCAAAAAGTGGGGCTATATCAAACTGAAAAGTTTTTGCACAACAAAAGAAATAATCAACAAAATGAAAAGGCAACCCATGGAATAGGAGAAAATATTTGTAAACCACATATCTAATAAGAGGTTAAAATCAAAATATATAAAGAACACACAACTCAATATCAAAGCATTCTGATTAAAAATGGGCAGGGAAAAAATTCAACATCCTTTCATGACAAAAATTCTCATCAAATTGGTACAGAGGGAACATATCTCAACATAATAAAGATTACTTATGACAAATCTATAGTTAACATCATATTCAATGGGGAAAAGCTGAAAGTTTTTCCTCTAAAATCAGAAACAAGACAAGGATGTCCACTCTCACCACTTCTATTTAACGTTGTATTGGAAGTTCTAACCACAGCAGTCAGAAAAGAAAAGGAAATAAAAGACATCCAAATCAGAAGAAAAGTAAAACTGTCACTATTTGCAGATGGCATGATACTATACATAAAAAACCCTGAAGTCTCCACCATATGTATATATATACATATATATGTGTATATCAATATACATATATATGTATATATATACACATAAAACTGAATCACTTTGCTGTACACCTGAAACTAACACAACATTGTAAATCAAATATACTTCAATAAAAAAATTTAAAAAACCCACACAGGACCAAAGAGCAATCGGTTAGAGAGGCTTCTAGAATTTGAACTTCTGTGCACTGACAACTGGTTGGATGCTGATTAACAGGAGGCCCTTAGGGGTGATGAAGTTTCTTTTTTTCCTAATCTGGTGGATGCAGGCTTATGTGAAGTTTGGATTACCATTTAAGGCTTTCACTTAATTTTAATGAGTGCTGAGAATTTCTAGAATACTGATAATCAAATATAAGGATAAAAATATTGACCAAACCAAAGGGAAATTTAAAAATCTATCTGATAATTAATATTAGCCACAGTTTTGTAATGTCTCCTCCATTATTAAATCTATACATAAGAAGTAATTATAAACAGTTTGGCTAAATTGTATACCTATTATTACAATTCCAGATTTTCTTGAGCTCCAGATGTGCATTTCCAACTGTCTGGTGGATGTCACCATCATCATCTTCATTGTTCCTAACATATAATGCATGCTAGACGCCTGTAAATGTTCTGCATTTAATGATTATATAATTTAATCCTTGCAACAACCTCTGAAAAAAGTTCTATTATTGCCCCCATTTTACAGATATATTTATAATTTTAAACTTTTTTTTTTTAAAGTTGATTGTCCAGGATCATCAAGCCACTTGGTGAAAGAACTAGGATTTGAGTGTAGATTAGGCTAACTCTAAAAGTCCATGTCTTAATCATTATTATACTGTAATGTTTGTGAGTCCTTAAAAAACTCTTCCTCTTGATTTCTTATGTCATTTTATGTCATCATCATATTTCTCAGCTGGTCACTTCTGAAAGTTCATTTTCCTCAAATCACTATACACAATCAGTTGTCAAAACTGACTTCACATCCGCAAATCATCTCACATCTGTTGTGAGTCAAACTCTGGGTCAGATTTTCATGAACGTATTTGGGAGCTGTTTAATAATCTACTAAATGTCTTCTAGTTTATAGTCTACTAATTCATTCCACAATTTGTTGCTGGATTAATTTTCTATTGTGCCATTTTCGTCTTGTCACTCTATGCTCAAAAACTCTCACTGGCTGTCTGTGATCTAATAGATGTACCTCAAACTACTATAGCCAGATACACTAAGTCTTTTTAATAACACGGAACCAAACTACCTCAAAATAATCTTTTTATTTTAAGATAAACATGGATATTGAAAACCACAGAAATCAAATGTATAGCTTAATGGATTATTATAGGTCAACACACTGAGATCAAATAATAGAAACTTGTCAGCTATCACAGAAGCCCCTTCATAGACCCCTGTCACAAACACATTTTTATCCTTCCTGCCAGAAGCAACTATTATCTTGATTTTCATAATGGTCATTTCTATGTATTTTTCCTTTCAACCTTTTACCACTAAAACATACATTGCTAGATAGTTTTAAAATCTTGTTTTAAATCTCTTTAAATGTATAGGTTCCTCCTCTATTCTTTTTATTTCTTATAATTTATCTGTTGGAAACACAGGTTACTTGACCCATAGAGTAATCCCATAGACTGGATTTTCATGATTGCCTACTCTTTGTGTGGTTTAACATGTTCCTCTGTCTTTGGTATTTCCTTCCAACTGACAGCTGAATCTACAGACTGGATCAGACTCAGGCCTATCTGTTTAGTAAGACTATAATTTTTGTCAAGACCAAATGAGGTACAAAATGTCTGATCCCAGCAGCCATTGATGTTTAGTGCACGTATTTATCCATTCATTAGAGATTGGAAATGCTGCCATTCTAACTTTATCATTTCTTCTCCATGTCTTCATTGGAATACCTTTGTGAAGAGATATCTTCCCTTATACTCTTTGGTTACTCAGTAATACAGTTCATACTAAAAGGCAGATAAATGCTATTTTGTTTTCTGGTTTTCAAGGTAATCGATCAATTCCTTATCATTTGATTTGAAGGTGATACATTCATATTGAACTAATATATTTAAAGATATTTCACCAGTTGGAATAAATTGCAATTATTATTTTTATTGAAGTTCAAATTGACCAATCTTTGGCCAGTGAGAGCCTCTCCAAGTACCTTCTGGGTTCTTTTTTGTTTTGTTTTTTTTATTTTATTTATTTATTTTTTAACATCTTTATTGGAGTGTAATTGCTTTACAATGGTGTGTTAATTTCTGCTTTATAACAAAGTGAATCAGTTATACATATACATATGTTCCCATATCTCTTCCCTCTTGCAACTCTCTCCCTCCCACCCTCCCTGTCCCACCCCTCTAGGTGGTCACAAAGCACCCAGCTGATCTCCCTGTGCTATGCGGCTGCTTCCCACTAAAGAATTCTTCCAGGAATGGCTAATTCCAAGTCCAAGATAGAAATGTATAACATGAACTTGGACACCAGATAGCAAGGAAGCTATCAGATGGAGGCTACTAGAGTATGTCAAAAGAACCCAGAAGGCCGAAGGGAAATTTCTTCCAGCAGTCTTGGACTTGGAATTAGCCATTCCTGCAAGAATTCTTGGTTTCTTTTAGTGAGAATGGTATTTTAAGATTATGGTCTATACTTTAAAGGATGCTCATTGCTCTCAGGTTAGTCATTGGGAGCTCATCTACTTTTATACATTTATGAATTATTTATTTATTCTATCATTTTTTGGCATTTAATATAAACAAGATATTTAGAAGGTGGTATGAAAATTCAAAGACGATACCACACAGATCCTAACATCAAGGAACTTAGAAGTTAATAAACAAACCAGTAAAATCCTAGGAGTATAAAAATGGTTATAATGAAACACTGATGATGGGACTTATTTATATGTATCAGACACTATTCTATATATTATTTTTGAATTAACTCATTATCACAATAATCTTATAAAGTAGGCATTATTATTATTACCATTTTAGTGATAAAGGAACAACAAGCCCTAAGTAAGTTGCTCAAGGTAACATAACAAGGAATGCAAATTCAAAGTCAGTCCCCATCTATCTTTTTTAAAAAACAATTTTATTAATATATAGTTTATATACCTTATAATTAACCCATTTAAAGTGTAAAATTAAACAGTTTGTAATATATTTACAGATATGTACAACTATCACTACATTCAATTTTAGAATGTTTTAATCAGCCTCAAAAGAAATCCTGTATACTTTAGTTATCACCACCCTCTAATTCTCAGCCACACCCTCCACCTCCCCAAGTTTTAGGCAACTACTAGTCTACTTTCTGTCTATATAAATTTTCCTATTCTGGACATTTCATATGAATAAAATCATATAATATGTGTTTTTTTTGTGACTGGCTTCTTTCATTTAGTATGATGTTTGCAAGATTCATCTAAGTTGTAGCATGTATCAGCCTTAATTCCTTTTATGTCTGAATAATGTTCAGTTGTGAAGATATATCACGTTTTATGTATTCATTCATCAGTTGATAGACACTGTTTTTGCCTTTTGTTTATCATGAATATTGCATCTATAAACACTCATGTACACATTTCTATGTGGACATATTTATCTTGGGTGAATACCTAGGGATAGAATTGCTGGGTTTTATGGTAACTTTATGTTTAATCATTTGAGGAACTGTCAGACTGTTTTCCAAAGTGGCTGCATTCTCACCAGTAGAGTATGAGAGTTCCAATTTTCTACATGCTTTCCAACAAGTTATTATCTGACTTAAAAAAATTCTAGCTATCTTAGTGGGTGTGGAATAGTATTTCATTTTGGTTTTGATTTGCATTTCCCTGATGACTAATAATGCTGAGTTTCTTTTCACATGTTTATTAGCTATTTGTATACCTTTCTTGATTGAATAGAAACTTCTGTTCATCTCCTTTGCCTAAATTCAATTGGCTTGTCTTTTGATTACAAAGTTGTAAAAGTCCTGTATATATTTTGGATACAAAACCTTTATAAGCGATACAATTGTAAATAATGTCTTCCATTCTGTGGATTGATCTTTCCATTTTCTTGATGGTGTCCTTTGAAACACAAAATTTTTAATTTTTATGAAGTCTTATTTATCTATTTTTGTTGTTGTTGCTTTTGGTGGTGGTGTTGTTGCTTAAGCTTTTGGCTTCATATATAAAAATCCTTTGCCAAATCCAAGGTCATTAAGATTTGCTCTTGTGCTTTCTTCCAAAAGTTTATACTTTTAGCTCTCACACATAGGTCTTTGATCCATTTTGGATAAGTGTTTATATATGGTGTGAGGTAAGGGCCCAACTTGGCTGTTTTTCATGTGGCTATCCAGTTATTCCAGCATCATTTGTTAAAAAAAAAAGGGGGGAGACTATTTTTTCTCCATTGAATGGCCTTAGAATCTTCACCTAAAGTCAGTTGGTGGCCATATATGCATGGGTTTATTTCTGGAATCTCAATTTTATTTTATTTATCTTTATGTCTATCCTTGTGCCATGTCACACTGTCTTGACTACGGTTGCTTTGTAAAACTTTTGAAATCAAGAAGTGTGAGTCCTGCTTTATTCTTCTTTTTTAATATTGTTTGACTATTCTGGATTCCTTCCAATTTCATATGAATTTTAGAATCAGCTTGTCAATTTCTATGAAGAATTCAGCTGGGATTCTGATAAAGACTATTGAATTTGTAGATCAGTTTGGGGAGTATTAGCATACTAACAATATTAAGTCATCCAATTCATGAATATGAGGTGGTTTTCAATTGTTTAGATCTTTAATTTTTTTCAACAACATTTTGTAGTTTTCAAGACTAATTTTACACTACCTTTATTAAATTTACTCCTGAGTACTTTATTCTTTATGATACTATTGTAAATTGCATTGCTTTATTAATTTAAATTTCAGATTGTACATTGCAAATGGATAGAAACAAAATTGATTTTGTATATTGATGTTGTATCCTGCAACCTTGCTGAACTTGTTTATTAGTTCTGATAGATTTTTGGTGGATTACCTAGGACTTTCTATGTATAATATCATGCCACCAGTGAGTAGAAATAGTTTTACTTCCTTCTTTTCAATCTGGATGGCTTTTATTTATTTCTCTTGCCTAATTGCCCTGCCCTATACTACGTTGAGGAGAAATGACAGGAACAGACATCTATGTCTTAGTCTTGATATTAGAGAGAAATATCCAGTCTTTCACCATTAAGTATGATGTTAACTGTGAGTTTTCCATAGATGTCCTTCGTCCAGTTGAAGACATTCCTTTCTATTCCTAGTTTTCTGAGCGTTTTTATCATGAAAGTATATTGCACATATGTTTTCTGTGTCTGCTAAGATGATCATGTGATTTTTGTTTCCATCCTATTGATAGGATGCATTAATTTTTTGATTTTTAAACCATAATTAATCTCTTAGAGATAAATCCCATTTAGTCATGATGGACAACTCTATTTTATATATTGTTAGATTTGGTTTGCTAGCATTTTAAGATTTTTGCATCTATATTCATGAGATATTGGTCTGTAATTTTCTTTCTCCTGATGTCTTTGTCTGATTTTGGTATCAGGATAATACTGGCTTTATAAAATAAAATGAGAAATATTTCCTCTTCTTCCATTTTTGAAAGAAGTTGTGGAGAATTGGTATTACTTCTCCAAATGTTTGGTAAAACTTAGTGGTGAAGTCGTTTGAGCCTGGGCTTTTCTTGGTGTAGTTTTTTATTACAAATTCGATTTCTTCATTTGTTATAGGTCTATTCAGATTGTTTCTCTCTTCTTGAGTCAGTTTTGGTAGTTTGTGTCTTTCTAGCAGGACCTGAATTTTTAACCAGTCTTTAGAGGAGTTTGGAAGAGTTTTTTATATTTATATGCAAAGAATTGGTGGTACAGGTGGTATAGCTGATTGATTGTTTCTAACTAGTATCCATTGGCTTTAACATATGTGTAAATATAAGGGAATAACATATATATAGTTATATAATATAATACTAAGATATATAATATATATTATATATAATACTATTGTATTACATATATAAAATACTGTTATAGAATACTATTATGTGAGTAATATATAGTATATGTTATGTGTAATAGGTAATATATTAAGTATATATAATGCTGGCTGTTAAAAATTTTTAGTATTACCCCATAAATTATAGCCATATGCCAGATAAACACACTTGCACATCATTCTTTTTCTCTATTATGTTTCTTTTTATCCTTTTGTTACATATTAGAAAATGGGAGTAAGGACTCTTTAGAGGTGATGATACACCAAAGTGATGGGATATATTAGGTGAGAAAAGGTGAATAATTGTCATTCAGAATACAATGGATTTGGAAGTCCCTACCACCTAGAAGGTATAATACCCTGATTGATATTTTTCCTCCTGAACTTCATCCTCTATTACAAACTACTCTTGATAAAGGAGATAAACCCACTCTCTTAGTAAATACGATGCTATCTCAGTCTGAGGAGCTAGTCAAAGGTGAAATTGACACTGAAATCTTCTCTTAGGTAATGATTAATGAATCTAATATATATTGTTAATTCACAGTCCATTTCCCATCCCCCAACTTCTAATTTTCTGGTCCAACTGATTAAAGCCGAATTAAAGGAGACCATCACCACAAATACAGCTTTAATTCTTTATTAATTTTAATCATAAGCAACCTTTCTATTGAAACCATAATGCATTATGAATGTGTTCACAGAGAGGGGATAATATGGCAGTGATGACATTTCTTGGACCTTTTTTTTTCATTATGGTTTAGCATCAACTTGTTCAAACAGAAAAGAGCGGACACTGATTAAATATCAGGGTTGGACTATAATGAAAGAAAAGTCCATAGCAAATATGTAGTGATTGTTTTAAATCAAATGTGTGGGAGGGTGGATTTCAAGTGATAGCTCAGCAGTTACACTCCTAATCCCGACTGAGGCTGCCATGTGGTTTTTCATTCGGTTTACAAAATGGAGCTGGATTTCAACAAGTCCCTGCTGGCTGGCCCACAAGCCAAGCACCACATGCCTCTGTCTTTAGTATCTGACAATATTGTTACTAATATTACAAGCTTAGAGAAAGAAGCCACTGATGGTAACCTCTACTTTGTAAAATTATGTTAACTCATTAAGGTCCTAAAACCTCCTTCAATCTGCAGCATTAATGAAGTCAAGGACAGTAATTTCCACCTCCAGTTCACCTATTACAGCAGGTCAGAAACCTTAAATGTCATCTCATTAAACGCAGACACAGCCAGCATGTGTTGTTTTATCTGACTTTGGCCTTAAACCCAGACAGGTCTACCTCACACTACCTGACAGGAACGCAATGAAAGGGAACACCAGACAAACGTACTTTTTATGGTCAATGACTAGGACATTTTGCCTGAGCTCTGACTTGATTTTTACCTTTCTCTTATACCATGCCGTATCTGTAGGCCTTTCTTATTTGCTGACCTCTATGTTTGAGGGAGCTTAGGCAAAAAGCACATGGCAAAGTCACTTAAATTATTAGAAGGAACCTATATACCTAAATATTATGTCTGACAATATGGCTAAAAAAAACTGACTGAATAAAAAACCTCCACCAAAATTTGAACACTGCTAATCGAAAACTCTCATGATCAGTAGGTTTGTGATAAATTGGAGGGAATGTAGAATAGAAAATAGTATGTGTTTTGTTTCTCCTATGTTCCTGAAATTATGTTGTATACTTTACAGGCATTATCTTATCCAACTGTTGGGATTGACTTTTATAGTCTAAGGTTTTTTTTTTTTTTTTTTTTTTTTGATGTGGACCATTTTTAAAGTCTTTATTGAGTCTGTTACAATACTGCTTCTGTTTTATGTTTTGGTTTTTTGGCCACAAGCCATGTGGGGTCTTAGCTCCCCGAACAGAGATCGAACCCGCATCTCCTGCATTGGAAGGCAGATTCTTAACCACTGCACCACCAGGAAAGTCCCTGACCTTTATAGTTTCTAATCAGGTAACTAAAGTGGAAGGATTTCTGCATCAAGAATCAGATCTGTTTCAAGATCTCTCTCTCCATCTTACAGTACCTTTTTGTCAAGTTGTTTTGCCTTTCTTAGCTTCTGTTTACCCATTTAAAAAATAAGAGTAATGATACAATACTGTTGAAGATCTTCAACTCTCAGTTTCTTTAATTCCATCAGCCTCTAATAAGGTGAATTTCTTAACGATTTTATGGAACCAGTTTTTAAGTTTTTAAATTATGGACTCCTTTGAGAATCTGATAAAAGTTACTATAGTTACATTCTTTGATTTGCCTGCCCATTATCCTTTCCTTTGGGAATATTCTCCCTAATTCCATATGGTCCTAGTGGGATAGAAGGAAGCATATGGCTCAGCCTATGCTAATCATAAATTGCATTTCCCTGGAGCCAGTAATTTGTTCAAAGGGTGGATATGGGTCACATGCAGGCCAATCATAGTCTCTCCAAATAATTTTATGAACTGGAAGTAAAGAATTGTTCCTTTATACTTCTGTAGGCTGTAGATCCAGTGCTATTTCAATCTTCCCAATGTATGGAGAAGACAGAAGGCATGACTCTAGCAAGAAGCAATGAGACAATCACATAAAGAGACATAAAAAGGAAGTGAGGGGAGAAAGAGAGAGAGAGAGAGAGATTATGAGCTGATGCTATTAAAACAATAAATCCAACCAGCCTCACCCCTCAACTCCCCAGTTATGTGAGTCTATAAATTGTCTTTATCCCCTTCCCACTCCACTATATATATATATATTTTTTGGAAGTTATGTGCTTAAACTAGTTTGAGTTGGTTTCCTCTCTCTTTTGAACCTATTCTTTAGACCCATAGCTCTGGACTCATTCTTCAGAAAATGAACAATGCAAAAAAATTTATCCATATAATGTATTTCCAGGGCTGGGGGTGTGTGGAGTTCACAGATCTTATCCTCAGTTTAATAGTAATAAAAAACTTGCATTTGTGTAGTTCTTTATAAGGTACATAGCAGTTTTCTGTAAAATCTTATTCAGCTTTCATGAGAACCCTGAAAGTTTTATACTATTCTTTCCATTTTGCAGATAAAGGACAGGAAGCTCAGCAGTGTTAAGAAACTTTCCTATAGTTACATAACTAGGAAGTAGTGACAAAGCCAGGTTCAGGATGCCTTTTTCCAGTTTTGCTTTCTTAGAGAGAACTCAGGAAGTAGTATGAACAGGAAAATCCTCTTTCTAAACTCTTCCATTTGCAGAATAGCAGGAGTAAAATTTAAGGTCATGATGAAAATTTACAATAATTCCTCATATTATCCCAGCCAACTTCCCATTTCTAATTGATTTTTCTCACGTTGCTTCTCCAGCTTGTGAACATCGCTCAAAACAAATGTTTAAAAAACTTTCCCCTTGAAGATTTAATGACTCCAAATCTGTATTTGATTACTTGGTTCCATTGGGGTTTGTGCTTGTGCAATGGCCAAGACAGAAGAGCAAAAAGAAATCTTGTTGGTCATGCATTATGTATCTGCTGCCACTGGATTTGGGCCGAGACCGAGACTGTGACGTCTTTACCGGGCTTAGCATTTACTTTGTGCTGTTTGCTTTGTTTGAACATACTCTCTTCAGACGGTGAGGGGTTTAACTCATGAGTCAACCATGTGCAACTACTCACACTATAAATTCCAAGAAAAGTCAAGGAGATTTAGTTTCTGGGTTTGATCTTTAAGTGACCAATAGATTTCATCTTCTTGTAAAGGCAGCTAAAATCCTTCTCTTCCCCTTTCCCTATTTATCCCATCCTCCATTAGTTTCTCAGATGAGAACTGGGAGGGCCAGTGCCATGATGTTAATAAATTCTTTGGTAACATAATTAGGAGAAAAAAAATTAAACTGAGTGGGTTAGGGATGGATAGATCTGGGTCTACGGTTAATTACTTGTGTGATCCTAGATCAGCCATGTCTCTTCTCTATCCTCATTTAGTAAGATGAGATATTGGTACCAGTGATTCAAAAGACTCATCTCTTTTCTAAAATTCTATAAAATATTAACAACAGAGACATTTTATTTCATATGTAATGTAACTTGTGTTCCACAACACAGTTTTTGTCTTTGGTTCTTATTTAATTTATTGACTTTTAATTACATATTCTAAACAGAACTCTAGATATAAAGAATTTTTTTCAGGTTGGGTGAAAATGTAATACTTTGGGGATAATATAAATTTAAATTCTGGTTTAAACTGTTTGTTTTAAACATCTGTTTCAAATTATATATGGGACTGTGTGTGGATACATGTGCCTTTTAACTTTCTGAAGAAACCAAAAAGTCTCTCTGAATAAGATTTGGAGAAGTTATTTTTGATTCCAGTTCACAGTTTTATTGGGGGTCATTGATTCTATATTTTTATTGGGATATTAGTGGATGGTGTATTTGGGATAATTTCAGGTTTAGTTTAAAATCCTCCCATTTCTTATTCTCTAGAAACAGGTAGAATACACAGCAAATATCACTACCATTATAAAACAAAATTGAAATAGCATAATTAATTTGGATATCAGAAACCATAAGTTCCCTTTATATATACCTCTCTTCTGCTATGACCACTAATGGCTCATGCTAATGGCTCATGATATTATTCTATAGATGCTAATGGCTCATGATATTATTCTATAGATCAAAACTAATTTTCACAAATTATTTAAAAAAATATTTTTAGGCATGAAAAGCAAGCTTCAATTTGGTGAATTCTAATTGTATTACTCTGTTGTTAAAACAAAAACTCCTTTATGACTCCCTACTCTCTATTAATGAAAGTGCAAATATCTCAGCTTGTCATCCAAGATTCTTCATAATCTGGCAACACCCAACATTTAAGTCACATTTTACCTAAATTCTAGTAATTTCCAGCCAAATACTACTCCATTACTTATTCAACACATCTTGCACTTTCCCATTGATATGCCTTTTGCTCATTCTCTGTTTATTAAAAATCTACCAATTCTTAAAGTGTGAGCCAAAGGCTACTTCCTTCATCAATCTATCTCAGATCCTTCTAATGTGAACTAATTCCTCTTTCCCTCCCTATATCTGTGTTCTCACAATATTTTGTTGGTGCTTTTTGTGGCATTTAACACAACTGTCTTATAGAATAGCTCATGCTACAGAGCTGATATAGAATTGTCTTCTGATTAAAGGATAGCCCATATATGAAAAATAAAAACTTTTAAAACAGATTTACTAGGAAATGAGTTTTTCATAGCAAGAAGATTCTTAGGCTGACAAGATAATTTGCTGTGAGATTCCTTGACATTACAAATACTTTTAATGTGCTGAATATTATTTGATTTATCACAGATTTAACTCAACTGTATAAGGCACACATCTATTGCATACATTGAGACAGTGAAAAATAAATAAGATTCATTTTAATTCATAAAAGTCTAAAACTTGGATTCAAAGTGATAGTATAACCACTGGACCATTCCTTTTAAATGTGTACAAGAGCTCATAGAGTCTGTTTCCCCAGGGAGTTCAGATTCTCTACATTAGATGGGAATCTTAGGTCCTACCTACTGTTGACTTCTTCTAGAATCTTTGAGTAGATCAAATGAGACTTTGGTCATTTTATGAAACTACCAGCAGCTTTGCCTTGCTCAAGGAATATAAACAACAAGAACTATTCTGGGCAGAGGGGTTGGTTGCTTTGTGCTGACAGGGAGCTAAGAAACAAGAAAAACCTTCATCTACTGATATCATGAGATATTTGGACACTGAACTATCCAAATATCTCATGATATATTTGAACATGATATATCAGATATCCTCAGATCCATTCTTTCTCCTTTTCCTATTCCTTTCTGAGTCTCAGACAACTACAATTCCTAGTTTCTCTTGCTCTCTGACTTCAAGGTGGGTTTGGCAAGACAGGTGCAAGATTGGAGGGTGGGTGAAAGAAAATATCCAGGGCATCTTGTCTCCTCTTTCTTGATTTTATATGCTGTCTCTGGCTGTGGCTGTGTCTCCCCTATGCTTCCACCAGAGAACCACTTTATCTATGATCTTAGTTTCTGCCAGGAAAACATATCACAGTTATAGCTTGATCTAGTGACACTTGACCCTGGGCTCTGGTAACATGCTCTCCTGAATATGAGCCTCTTAGGTGTGGCAATGATTTCTTGTCTTTGCTAATCTCTGGTTTGCACCGCTATCTTTTTGGCATCTCAGTTCACCTGCAGAACAAATTTTGTGTGTTGAATTTCTTCTGCTTGAAATATATAGAGTGGTTTCTGCTTTTCTGATTGGATCCTGGTTGAGACCCTCAGTTCTGAAACTCATCTCAACAAAGAGATGAGGACAAATTACCTCAAAAAATGAAGCCTTTTATGCTGTAGGTACATTTATATATATTACATTATGAGACTTCCAATAACCCTTTAAGACAAGTCTCATTATTCCCATCTTGCCTATGATGAGGCTAGAAATAAAAAGGTTACATGAGGACTGAAAGTCAGAGATAGGGTTCATACTTGGCTTTTCTATTTCCAAATCTATTGCACAGATGGGCATAGGACTCTTCATTGGGATAGGAAACTCAGAGTAGATCCCTTAACTTTGTCTATTTCCAAGGGGGATTTTTTGTAACTCTGAATCAGAAGATGCTTTCACAATGTTCCTACTCTTCATCTCAGAACTGACCCATGGGGATTTATACAACCTTAGTCACAGAAAGTTTTATTACAAAAAATAGTTGAAGTAAATGTAGTAGAAAAAGTTGTTTGACACTTAAATTAGGGTCAAAATTGTTCTTTCTCTTCCTGAAAATCCTCTGCACTTTCACAGATAAGATGGTGTAGGCCAGGGTCATATGAATTACCATCGTTAGTGATGCTAAGCTTCAGATTCAACTATTCTGCTTTTGAAATGCAAGTATACTAGAGGGATTTTAAAACTACCCAGGCTTGAAATCAGATTGTTTTCTCCAATATGAAATATGAGGTCTGCTATTTGCCCTTAGAATTAGAATTTTATTCATTCATACATTCATTCATTTATTCATTCATTCTATGAATATTTTTTGAAACCTCCCAGATATGAGTTGTTCAGTCAGATGCTGCAAAGGTTCACTTCAAGAAGTGAGCATAATAATGTTATAAAAAAATACATGTATACATAAGGCCCTTTTCTTATTCCTAGAAACCAAAATCTGTCCTTGCATTGGGCACCCGGTTTCCATCTCCTCCCTACATTTGTAGAGCCATACTACTGAGATTACTTATTCTCTTGTATTTTAGTTCCTTCCTCCTGCAGGTGTTGTTTCCTTTTCAACATCTCAGTCCTTCTAGCCTTGGTCTTATGGGCTGGGACTTTCTCCTTGGAAAACTCTGCTTTTCCTCTAATGTTCCCCAAGTTCTGAAAACCTCAATTCCCTCTTGCAACATACGCATATGTGTATCCAATTATTGCTCACTTCCAACACAGAAGCTCAGTAACTTGTGGGACCATGAAGCTTTAGGGATCCGGACAAAAGGTAAGAAACTGGGAAATCAAAATACATTTTTGAAAGAAACAGGATATAAACTAATTTAGATTTGTGGCTCAGACTTATTGGGAAGCCCAAAATAGAATAAAGGCTCTGAACATTGTGGGGGAGGCATGAACTATCTGGAAGAGGCTGTGAATATGTTCTCTATGGCCGTAGGTGGTGGGTGATGAGTTCAAGCTCAGTACAAGAAAACCCTTTATACAACATGGAACCTTATAAAAATAGGATGGGCACTCTTTGGATCTAGTGACTTTTCTGTGCTTCAGGTACCTGTAGGCATAAGTGAGATTCCACATGGTATGGCTGTCATAGAACAGATTTAAACACTGGATGGGCAGTTGGACTTTAAAATGTTTAAGGTACCTTGCAACACTGAGATTCTAATCTGAGGCCAACTACTTGCTGTATATTAGATAATATATTGCTGTATATTGTCTATGTTATTTTAGAATATATTCCTATTCCCAAAAGCTGACTTTTTGATGTGTCTTAAGTATCCATATGGGATATTCATATCAAGTATGTGGTAGGCTAGAGAAAAATAAGAAACAAAAGATAAATTCTGGTAAGCTCAGCTTCATCCTTTTTCACAACCCAGCAAGGGATTCTCAAAGCAAAATGCTTACATCTCTCAAGTACAGTTGTGACAAGAGTCTTCATGAAAATCTTTTGCGACAGAAACAAAAAGGTCTGGTTCCTGGAGAGAATTATCAGAGCCTTGCCTGAGTTGCTGCTGGTGGAGCCTCATCACCCAGGGCCAGCAGATAATATGATTACCTGCTGGAGTGGAACCAGCTCATTTGCGTGTCAAAAAGCTGACAGCTCTGTGTGCCCAAGGCACATTAAACTTTTACCTTACACATGTCAGGAGTGCTTGGCAACTGCCACCTTCTCCTCCCTTGCTCTCCAGTTTCCATTTTCTTGCTCTGGTTTTCACATCACATCTACCACAGGCAATGGGGAATGGTCTCTGCCCTTTGCCCTTTGTAGAGCCCTTTTGGCTTTATTTTAGCTACTACCAACAGAGCAAGTCCTTACCCAAAAGCCTAACTTACAGGTTTAACCTTATTCCACAAAATCTACCTTGAGCTCACAGCTCTCCTTCATGTGTAATGTACTCCACTAGGACTTATGAAATCCCCCAGCTCTTCAGTCTTTGTTTTTCTTCTCTCCCTTCTGCCTGGACTCTCCTATACCCAGCAATATTTATGTGTCTCATTTCTACCTATTCTTCAAGACTCAGCTCATCTACAACTTGGAGAACTCACTGTTTATCAAAGTAGTAAGGAATGTGCTCATGAGAAAAACACCAGCACCACGGAGAAGTATCCTCTATAGGCCAAGGCTGATGGAAGAACATGTCATTTCAGAACAGAACCCCTGATATAAAAGGAATTGCAAAATTTCAGACTAATAGAGGACATGGGATTGTTCTCAATGCAGGTTTAATTATCATAAGGAGTGGCAAGTTTAGAATTATAGTGGGGGGGCAATAAAGTATTGTTAAATCTATAAAAACAAATAATATAAACCATGGAAAATGAGGGATTTGATGTCAGATATACCAATAACATTTCACAATCCCTTGCCTTACTTCCAGATCTGAGACAATATTCAAACTAGGAATCCACTGACTGGAGGATAGGCAAGGTCTCCAGCAAGAAGGATCCTGGAACATCATGGCAAGGGTATAAGATAATGATTCCCTCCGTCCTCCCTATGGTACTACCAACAAAACAAGGACCCAGGGCCATTTACTTAGGAGATTATACACTGGGGAATATTCAAACATTTTGAGGACTGTTGGGAATAGGGTCCAGAATCACATTAATACTTAGGAACCTGAAGAGCGGTTATGCTCTTCTCCTTTAGACTAGGACATGTGGGGACCAGAAAATAAATGTAGTTCCCACCCAAGACTGAATTACAGTGGAAGATCCACTGTTAGTCATTTCCCTTCTTTTATGTTTTGAATGTGCAATAGAAATAAATGTACTTGGTACTTATTGGAACTATGATATTGGTTCCTTTGCTATGGAATTTAAACTGTCATTGTGGAGAAGATCAAATGAAAACCTCTGAAACTGCCTCCACCCCAGACCAAGAGAGTAAATTTTCAAAAATCATAAGAAAGGATCTGTAGCATGTCCATCCTGTGATTCAAGAAGTCCAGTTGCTTGGGTCATATGACCTGGCAGAGCCTATGATATTAGAGGAAACTGTAGTGAGAAAAGATGCCATGTGAGATTTATTGAAAGCCTATAGGAATGGACAAGAAGTGTGAATATCTTTGAATCATATATGAACAGCCACTAGTGAGCATTTGACATGGAAGAGACACTAAATAAAAAATAGACAGAATGATTCAGATGGTTGACCTCAGCCAGCCTGTATCATTGGTCATCCCAGTGGTAGCGCAACAGGTGTATGAATGGAGAAGCCATGGTGGCAGGAATGGAGGTGATGCATGATCAAGAGCACGGGTTCCCACTTACCAAGGCTGATGTAGGTACTGTTACTGGTGATTGTCCAAGTTCACAACAACAGGAACTATGCTTAGCCCTTCATACAGCATCATCTCTCCGGGGACAACGAGTCACTTGGTAGCAAGTTGACTACATTTTACTCCTTTCACCAGGAAAGGATGAATTTGATTTATCTTGACTGAAATCAACACACATTCTGGGTATGGTTTTGCTAATTCTCCCTGTAGGACTTCAGCCAGCACGGCTATCAGAGAACTTCTAGAATGTTTAACTCACTGTCATGGAATCCTGAATAAAACCACATTGAACCAAGGCAACTATTTGAAAGCAAAGGAGACCTGACCACAAGCTCCACTGCTCCTATAACATACCTATAGTCACACCCAGCAGCTGCCCTCTGTTAGAATAAAAAAAATCTTTAATTTGTACTTATCTCTAGAGTTTTGCTGAAAGAAAGCTCACAACCAAACCCTATTCCTACTGCTTATTGTTGACAAGTACTGAGGGAAAGGGATGTTAAACAATAAACTTTTACTAAGTGTGAAGGAATGAGACTGGCCTCTGGAATTACATTTGATTCCTTGAAGCTACTGTGAATAACATGTAGAAGCTTCCTCCTTCAAGACATTGTCCTCTTTGGATCCTCTCTGCATCAGTCTGCATCTCTTGGGAATTGTGAGTGTGTCATTTTTCATAGGTTATCCATATCTGCTCCCTGCATACTAGCTTTCTTAATGGCATATTTCTGCACAATTACTCGGGTAAGTGATGCAGTGAAGTTGATTCTCTAAGCATCCTAAGGCCTGTAGGCCTAATCTTGTCTACTATCTGTTTGTGTAAATAAAGTTTTATTGGATCACAGTCATGCTCATCATTTACTTATTGTCTATGGTTGGTTTTACACTGCTATGTCTCAGCTGAGTAGTTGTGAAGCCTAAAATATTCATTATCTGAACCTTAACAGAAAAATTTTCAACTCCTGCTTTAAGCAAATAGCTGAAGATATCAGAAGTGAGTTTTGGATTCAGTGTTTTTCACCAGTGTTTCAGAGACAGATTTTTGTTTCAGATAAAAGACACAGACCACTTTGCCCACCCCGAGCAAACCCAGTATGATGCCATTCTCATATGTCTCTCTTTCAAAAGTGCATATATATTTCAGAGAGAAAAGGATCTGGCAGCTTGGTTCTTAAGTGTTTTGAGACCCTATTCTATATTATAGGCCGTGAGAGGAGAGAAGGATCAGAGAGTAGGCTGAGGTCGTTCTATGAGGATTTCTAATGTATCATTGGTTTGCTTGAGGATCACTGTGTCTGGGGTTCAACTTATGGCTCTTTTTTCATCTTCGTAATACTTTTCTTACAATGAGTGTTCATCCTCTAAACTCACAGCCAACCACACCCCTCTTTGGGCTCTTTGGAAGGGTTCATTGGCAAATGTTTATCAATCTGCTCAGAAGATGGAAGCTCATTACGTCTGTGTTAAATATTATTGATTAAGTGGGACTTCTGCTCTCTCTTCACAGTCTTTCCACTAATTATGTCCATGTTTCATTTTTCTAAGTGAATGCCAATATCACAGAGAGGATTTCCCATAGAAAAGCCAAAAGCCCAGTACTATCTCCCTTAAAACAAATAGATTTTTCATTGAAATCAACATATCTTTCTGAATCAAATAGGTTTTCATGGGGCCAATAAATTTCTTCAAAACAATGCATTTTTATTACAACATGTTTTGTTCAAACCAATACTTTTTGACAACCAGATATTAATGACCTCACCAGAACTATAAATTTACCCCAATGTATGTTTTTCTCAGCAGAAAATAATTTTTCTTATACAAACACATTTTTATTTTAATCAATCCTTTTCTGAAATCAGATACATTTCTGCAGGCGACAATGAGAACCTCTTTACTAAGAAATGTCATTTTGTTTGAAGGAACATGGCCTGGGTTTCAAACTTCCCTAGTGACCTAACTTAAACATCTTTATTCAAAAATGAGTGAGGCAAAGGCTATTAAGGAAAATCTACATTGTTTTCTGTCATCCAGAAATGCACAAAGGTATCAATAGATACTTCCTACACAGCCTCAGAGAAATAGGTCTCCAGTTGCATCTATTGTCAGGGCAGATACCAGCCAGCAGTATCCTGCTTTCTTGAGTGTAGCAGAGACAAGGATCATGTTCATCCTTAGAAATGTTCTCTTAATATACTAACAGGAGTGCACAAGAGTAATATTATTAAGACCCTCTGGCACCAGGAAACAATGCTTGTATTGCTTTTTTTTTTTCTTACAAAAGTTATCTTGCAATTTTGGATTTTCTCTGCATTTAACTGAAGACTAGAACAGAACTACTCTATGGGAAGAATATTATTATGACCAGTCGTTTTTACACATTAGCCTTCTCTGGAAGCAGGTCCCCATCTTCTTAGATACTGACTTTCTAACCCTTCTCATACAGAAATCAAATATGAGAAATTCAAACAATTGACTTAAAGGTTATAATGATTTTTTCTGGTCACTGAAAATTAGCAGCATAAAAATAATCCCCAAATATACTCTATTATCTCTACGGAAATATAAAAGATGTATTTCCAGGGTCCTATTCATTCTTTTATTCTTTTCCTTTGAAAGTATATGCCCAATTGATCAGCTTAAGGCCCCAACACAGATTCATCAATTCTAGACTGTCTAGGGACTGCCATCTTTGTCTCAACTACAGTAAATTTATGGGACCTGTATTTCTTGCTATCAGTATGAGCACATTCATTTTTCTGTTTCCTACTCATTTTCATAAAATAATAAAAGAAAAGCACAAAGGGAATGTTCAGATAATTATACAATGTTTTCCAGACAAAGGTAGCTGTACAGCTAAAGCTGAACTCTTGGCTGGCAGATTGTATAGTCATTCAAAATAGTCAATTCTCGCCTAATGTAAAGAAATCCAGTTTTACTGTACAGGAGACAATTTAGAGCTAACAATGTATGAGGTAAAAATGCCTGTATTGTAAAAAAAAAAAAAAAATTCAGAACCCCACTGAATGGAAAAAGCTTTGAAAATGGAACACTTAGGTTCTTATTAATAAGAATAATTGCTATTGTTCAGCATTTACTATGTGCAGAAGGCATTGTCATAAATATTTCACATCATTTTCTAATTTCCGTCTTAGGACAAATCCTTGAAATAAGTATGTTGATTCCATGTTTAGGAACAGAAACAAAACCAAAAAATCCAGAGAAACTCTGTGCAAGCTCACATAGCAAATGAGTAAAGGAGAAAGACTGAACACAAATCTCTGAATTCAGAGCCAGCATTCTCTACACCAGTCTATCCTGCTTTCTCAGAGCTGTCTACCTGCCATGTAACCTGGAGCCATCTCTCCCACAAGCCTCAGTTCCTCTTTGCACAGTGTGTTTACATATTCCTTCACTACCTCCTTGGTTTTTAGTGAGACTCAGATGAAGACATGAATGGGAAACTATTCCAAAACAAGAGATTGTAATAGAAATATATAAAGTAATACTTGGTAAGTGCAAGTTCATTTCTCAAACATGGATTGTGTGAATGTGTTTTGGAGACATGGATGGATTTTTTTCACACTTTTTAAATTGATCACTTCTCTGTGAAAGTGCTTATGTGAGACAGAAAGTTCCTTATTGGCAGTAGAAAAATCCTGTGCATCGGGGGGGAATTTATTTAAGATGCAGAAAATGGAGTTAAGGTTACATGATGTAGAAAAGTTATAAGGTAAATTAATGAGCAATAAAAGTTATCATCATGCATTTATGAAACTTTCTAAATTTTAAGTTACAAAGCATGGTGACTTAGATTTTCTCCTTTGATTTTCACAGCAGCTCTGAAGTAGGCAGGGCAAGAGGGTAATACCCCACTTAAAAATGAAGACACCGATGTTCAGAAAGATCAAGTACTTGCCCAAGGGCATGCAGCTTAAATAACTGACAAGGTCAGGGCCATTTCCACGTGACTCTATAGAGAAGTATTTAGTTGTCAAGAAAAAAAAAAACCCAGCAGAACAAAATAGTACAAGGGCAAGGATAGGAGACAAATATATGTAACATTCATTACATAAACCATTTTCAAATCTTTTACTTCATTTTTTTTTTCCTTTGAATCTTCCTGAGTTTTAGTCACCTGCCCAAAGCTACCCAGACTATTGCTGACAGAACCGGGATTGACATTCATGTTTTCTGACTTCAAAGCTAGTACTTCTTACAGGAGCCTATCCTGTGGTTGTGGGGTCTGGTGTGAAAGGGCAGAAAGAGGGATTTGAGGGAAGGTGGTAGGGTAGCTGCTGGCCTCCTCCACGTATGGACCATGCCAAGGCAAGGTGGGGAGATATCTCCATTGATGGCCCCAACACCTGGGTGTCTCTAGGAAGACTTGGGAGCTGGGGAACTGCAGCAGGAGTGGCTGCAGGCATCGCAAGCCATGCTTGGCTGAGCGCAACAGCAGACTCACCATCAGATGCTTCCATATGGGCAAGGCATAGGGGCCGGCTATCTGAGCATATGAAGAAAAGATCCGGGAGGGTGCGGGAACCAAAAATATCAGGCTGATTTCAAATAACCATCTGATCCGCATGAAAATAAAGCCCATCTTTTGTGAATTCAATTTAATTTAAGAAGCATCATTATACGTACGTATAGCACCTATGATATACTAAGTACTGTGGGAACCAAAAATGATACGTAAAACTCAACTTCTCTGAACCTCAGTTTTCTCATCTGTAAACTAAGTGGATTGAAATACATCATTTTCAGGGGCACTGTGAGTCTTTCATGCTGTGACACAGTCACTGCCTTATGTTATTTACAATTTGGTGGTCACAAAGGTAGAATGTCCACAGTGGACAGGCTCTTATAACTCAGTTGGTCCAAACATGAGGAATAGGGGAGATGATTCAGGCTGAGACTAGAGGCTGGGTCTTCTATGGCCAAGTCCCAGGTTCTCTCTACCACAACTCAGAAGCTTCCATTAACTACACTATACGTAGAATCCCTGTGTTGAAAGAGACCTTACCAGCCATGGAGTCCAGCTGTTGTTCATCCATTGCTTAAACATATTCTGGGACAGCCTCACCACATGGACAACTCTAGGCTGACCTATACCTCCAGCACAGAAAATTCACTCAATGGAGAGAGAAGCCATTCTATTTTTTGTAAATCTACATATTTTAGTTTTTTCCTTTAAATTGAGCTTTCACTTATTGCTTACCATTTTGAGCCACAGAGAACATATTCATGGCCTCCTTTATATCTCTGACTCATTCATAATTCTTGGCACTGGCCTACACAGCAGGTTGTTCCAGATGGTCTCTGAGATTAATAAAGAGACACAGTTTGGAAAAAGCTATGACATCCTTCCTAAGAAACACTTTATTTTGTGCCAACTAAGAAGAGAATGCTGTGCTTCTCATGGGGCAGAAGATGGTGGTCAATGTGTCTCAGAACACTTTCTCAAGTACAGAACCACGTTTTCCTTCTGCATTTTCCTCCCTTCTGGGGACACAACCTCTTGCCCCTGCCCTCTGTTTCTAGCATCTGGACTCCTACCAAACTAAGGTAATTAAATTAGGTTTTTGTAAGTCCAAGAAAAGAGACAGACATTCCTTGAGCACAGTAACACACCCCATTTTTGCCACAGAACGTTGCTCTGGGAAATGGCCCTTTTCGGTCCCTCTTTCACCCCACATCCTGCACAGGATCCGAGGCTCCCTCACTTCCTGCCAGCTCCATTGAGGGAAAACCTAGAGCAGAGGCTGTTAGGAGGTCAAAGCAGATCCTGAGACGGTGTGAGTGAGATGCTTAAAAAATAACAAGAAAAAAAAATATGAGAAAAAGAGAAGTACTTTGAGGGAAGAAAAGGGAAGGATAGGAGGTCACAGAGAAGGGATCCTCTAATGTACAGCTCAAGTAGAATCAATGTGGACTGATAATGCAAATTGAAGGAAAACGTAATGGACTTCTCTGCATTATCCTTTGGACTTGGTGTGTGAACTTGACTGGCACAGTCATGCACTGTGATAAGGCATCTGGGGTAATACAGCAACCCTCCAAAGATTACAGACATAGGGAATCCTGGCCTGGAAAGGAAGATGAAGACAGGGCTTTCCATTGGTATCAAAAGTAAGACACATAGTCACTGTGATATGTGAAGACCAGATCATTAGTCATTCATTTATTCATCCTTTTAAATAATAAATTTGAATCCTTATTATGTTCAAGGAACTTTATAGGAACGATGTTTTATCCTCATATGGACAGCTTATAAGCTATTTGGGAAAATGAGACATTAAATTGCAGCATAAATTAAGATAAATTTCAGAGAAGGATTTAACCTTAAGTACCAAATGAGTGGTATAAAAAATAATTGCTATGAGTTCATGGGAAGATTATATTTTGGAATGACTAGGGAAGGCTACATTGAGAAGGTGAGTATTCAGCAGGCTTTAATGAATGGTTTGGAACTGGATGAAGAAGAGAGAGGAGAACACATTAGACATGAGAAACATGTCAAAAGTGCAGAGGAAGAAGGAGCGTTCCATAGGTGAGTAATGAATAGACCCTGCCGGTTTAACTGAAGCCAAATGTTTTCAAAAGTGATTAGTGAAAGAATAACCTGGAAAGGTAGATTATAGAGGATATGAATATCAGGCTAAGAGGAAAATTGATCATGAAAGTGACATGATGAAAATTATGTTTTAGAAAGATCATGGCATGGGAATAGGTAACAGTGGCAAGGAGTGGGTGGGCAAGCTTAAAGGGGAGATGCCCATTAGCAGGATTTCATAATAAACCAGGTGAGAGGATTAGGAGAGTAGAATTGGGGAAATATAATAAAAAATGTTCATGAGTCCATTGTGAAGAGAAAACTAGTGGGATTTGTTGACTGATTGAGTATAAAGTAAGAAGACACTCAAAGATGATTCAGAGATTTTGAATTTGTGAATTTTAACATTGACAGAAGGTTTTGGAAACTGACAACATAAAAAGGTCTGTTGCTGTATGAGAGAAGAATGGAGTGATTAGAGAAGAATGCTGCATTGAATTTTGAACAGACTTGTGCAATTATCTTCATGCTGTTAAACCTGATAGTCAAAGACCTCCAATTGCTAAGGCTGTCTTAGCATCCAGGTGTCAGATCCTACTTTCCCCTTAGAGCAGGAGCTCTCAATAGTGGCAGTATTTTAGAATCATCTGGGGTGGGGGTCTTTAAAATATCCTTAACCTAGGTTATGCCCCAACCAATTAAATCAGAATCTCAGGGGGTGGGATCCAAGAATTCATGTATATATTTTTAAAGCTTGTCAGCAATTAATTATGCAGCAAATGTGGAGACCATTGCTTACAGGTATTTACTTCTATTTTCAGTATTTCTTTTCTGGAGAAACACCTTTAAATGGGAAAAGACATTATAATAAACATTGCCCCATCTCAGTGACCAACACTATCAACCAACCACCCAAGTACCCAAACCACCAATGTTGGGCACATCCTTGGCTACTCTCTCTCCCACAAACATGCATCTAATTGCCAAGTCCTGCAATTCTACTTAACAGTTTTAGAATTTAACCACTTTTCTCCTGCCCCATTACCACTTCCTTTGTCTTGCAATCCAGATGATTTCAAGAACTTTCTAAATTCTTCACTTTCATTACCCTTTAATCCCATATCAATGTGTAGCTAGAAAGCTTCTTGTAAAATGCAAATCTGGTCATACTGCTTCTCTGCTTCAAACTTCAGTGGTTCCATAAAGCCATTAAGATGACTTAAAAGATATTCCTTGATTTGTCGTTTGATTACTTGTTCAGTTTTATATCTTGCCATTCCCTTCACCCTCAGTGATGTGGCCTTATAGCTGTTCTCCCTTGATTCTGGGTGTTTGTTCATAGTGGCTCCTAAGCTGTAACTCTTTCCTCCTTCCTTTCCACCCTCCCCACTAATTTACTTCTGCTCTTTCTCTTTACCATCCTTCTCCCCTTTTCAGTTTACATGACAGGAACTTTCATTTAAAAACCTTCAATGGACCTCTAGGTGTGGATTAGATGTTTCTCTTCTGTGATTTGACTTTATTGTAACATTTATTACACTATTTACTTACCTCTGATCCTTACTAATCTGTTAGTTTTGTAAATGCAAGGACTGTGTCAATGCTTTTCACTAATTTATCACTAGCAAAATACCTAGAACATAGTAGATGTTCAATAAATAATTTTGGGGTCACAGTGAAATGAATCCCCTATTATTATATTACAGACACAGTGACTAATACACATTTGTTACTACACAGTGAACATGGAGCAGAGAAATAACTGTAGAGAATGTTTATTCATTTTTCATTCCGGTGTCCATACAGAAAACCAAGAGAAAAGCCAAACATCGTAGTTTTAATTAGTTCTGCTTAAAAGTGGAAAAAACAGGAGGGTTAGTCAAATTTAAATGTTTATCTCTTTGAAAGAACATTACTAGTATAAGAAATAGGAAGTTCTCATCATTTGGCTGAGAGACAATAGACAATGGGATAAAACTAATAAGAAGTGTTGGTAAGACAGGGATCATGAGAACTTAGCTGGAATGAATGAAATACCAAAATCAAGTGGTATACCTACTATAGTTTACCAATCTCACACATTTACTGAGGCTCCATTTTTGCCACTCTAAATGTTCCTGGAATTTAGATGTTCACATAAGAGCCATTACATTTTCTTATAAGAGAAGATTGAGATGAAATTCTGCTGTGTCTATGCTTTGAGATTAAACTCCTTCAGGAATGTGGGAAGGAAATTAAAATGGTTTAGATTTCTTATCATTCAGTTTCCAGATCCTTTGGAACCCAAAGAAGATGTTGACAATTAGAACCAAGCAGCCATATACCATCAGGGCCGAGCTCGTTGCCTTTGTTCATTCCTCCATGGGAGGACATTTTAGGCATGTAGCTACACCTTCTGAGACACAGGAGTGAATTAAAAGTGGATTTAGAGAGCACCCAGAGATGATAAACTGCAGTTCTGAGAGGAATAAATTCACCACCCAGAATCCCTTTAAGCTGCTGAGGGAGGGCTGAGGAAAGGAGCAGAATTCACCTTATACTGGCAAACAAACTCGCAACAAGCATGGCATTTTCTTGTCCTTAGAGTAAGAGTAAAGTTCTGGCTTATATATCTTAGGCTCTAATATTAAACAAAATGCTGAATTAGGATCAAATCACAAAAAGAGATGTCTGGGAATTTAATTCTAACCCACTGAATGACAAGCATTCTTAGAAGTATGGACAGAAGGGACTAGAGTCATTCAATCCGTAGAGCATCTGATACTTGAATCTCCTCTGCACCGCCTGGGTATATGGGCCATCTAGCATATTGCTCTCTGTTGATAGAAAAGTCCTTGACAACCAAGGAGGGGTCACTATGGGTGATCATCAAAGACCTACTTTCCTCCTGATCAACCCCATTGACAGCTCTTCAACAGCAAGAGTTCCACTGTTTTGTCACAGGACTCAGAACAACATAAACATATAAGAAATGCCACTCTGAGATCCATATTCTATCCAGCCCAGAATTCTCTCCCTATGGTACACTGACTATGGAACTATCTGGTGAGAAAATAGAATACTTGTCCTTCACAGCATCCTTTTAGGGGTTGGGGAATTTTGAAGAAGCATTGTGCATTTCTTCATGCCAGACCTCTCACTGCATCTTGCCTCCTTTTACAACTAATTCAACACACTTCTTGATTTACAACTCTGGACTAGCATTATGTTAAATGTTCTCTCCTCTTGGACATATTTATTGAGATCCTGCTTTAGGGCCCTCTTACTTGTCCCATTTAGTCTCTTTATATTTCATGGAGTGGCCCTGCTTGTAGTCATTCATTTGAGAGAAAGAATAACAATAAAATTAAGATTATGAGCTTCTCTCCCCATTAGGTAAAGTATAATCTGGCACTACTTATTGATCGATTGTGGATTTATTATTTTTTATCTTTGCTTTTCACTTTTTCTTATTTTGATCCATTATCTCTCAGCATTTTCCACTGAACTATTCTAACAAGATAGCCCACCCCTCCCCAAATCTGGGGTCTTTTGAAGAAAGTGATATATGTTTTAGCTTTATAATTGAACTGAATTTTGCATTCTACATCATTAAATATGTATTGGTTTTAATAAAACATTTTATATGAATATTAATTAAAGTCAGTGTTTATGTGATTTCACATTTCTCCCAGAAGATAAAGAGAGAGCTAGGGGACACAATTGGGAATTCCCTGGTGGTCCAGTGGTTAAGATTCAGTGCTTTTACTGCTATGGGCCTGAGTTTGATCCGTGGTCGGGGAACTAAGATCCCACAAGCCGCATGGTGTGGCCAAAACATAAATAAATAAATTAAATTAAATCATGAATGTGTTAAAAAAAAAAAAAAGGCTGCAATCCCATCCTTGTAATTTCCTCTGGTCTTTCACAATCTCTCCCTTGCCCTCTCTGGTACAATCCCCAAACTGGATGTTCTGGGGCCTCTGATGATTCCCAGGCCCAGGAGATTATCTTTTCCCCAAAAGGCTATTTTTTCATCCATATGTCCATCTAATAAATATTTATTGGGCACCCATATAGATACTCTCCAACCCTCCTTTTCTCTTTTTATCTCAATGCCTCATCACACAACCTTATACTCTCATGAACGTGGAGTACAAGAAAGCACTTCAAAGGATGTCTGTCCCTACATGAGTGTGCCAAATGTCTCAGTGTTATAACTCCTTGTCTGGGTTTCCCTTTCTGTTAATGAACTTGGACCAAAGAATCCTAGTTTCTCAACTGGATTGTCTTGAGCTTCCTATATACTTGGCTCATCAGATTCTTTCCTTATTTCTCTGCATGAGATAGGTTATAGGGTTTATTAATTTTACTCTGGCCAACTAGCTATGTGATCTTGAGTAAGCCACTTAACTTCCTGAGGATCTGTTTCCTCCCTGAAAAACAGAGATAGTAACACTCATCACGTAAGGTTGCTGTTAAAGTGAAGCTTAAATAAGTCCAGTAATGTAAAACGCATACATGGACCTGACTCATAATACATCTTCAACAAGTAAAGGTATTTAAAGAACCCAGTTATAACCAAGTTCAAGCTTTTACTGACCTTGAGATACAGCCATGTGTTGTAGCCAGCCTACACACATATTTAAGGGACCAGAAAAGAAGATATCACAAAAAATGAGAGGAAAGTTTTAGGACAAATTTACATATTTTGAAAACATAATAGTCCTTATGAGAAAAAAAAAAAAGCAGAATACTGATGAGGTTCCTCGCTCTTATTTTGTGTTGAATTAGAGATGAGTGAGGTTGGGAGCAGCAGTGTCTTTTTAGTTCTTACAGGCACTGAAGGTCTTAGGACTGCTTAGTGGACACACTAGAAACTTTGCTTTGCAGATAAGTGCTAAAAAGCAATGCCCTTTCCTGAGAACGGTTCTATCTGCTCAGGTTCTTCCTCAAAAAATGGTGAACCAGCGATAGTGAAAAGACTCAGTTCTCTGACTTATGAGATAAAAAAGCCAACAGCTATTGAGCATCTTTTCTATGTCATGCTGTTTACATGCATTATTTCATTTACATCTTACCTGTATCCTGGCCTTAGCACATGAGGAAATGGACGTTTATGGATGTAAGGCCATGTGTCATGAGCTATAATGCTACTCAGGTGGAGAACTGGGATTTGAAGTTTAGCTTTTCTGATTCTAGAGCCTGAATGCTTCAATCCTATTCTATTTTCACAGTGCAAATGGCAATACCCAAGGCAGCCTGTATTAATGCCGTTTAGGGCAAATTATTTTTCTAGACTCTTTCTTCCAGTGAAAAGTTCATATGGATAAAGGAGAAAAGTGATGAAGAGAGTGAAGCAAGAAGACTGAAATGGATATGACAAAAGATTGCACAACCTTGGAAAGAATTTACAAAATGAGACAACAGAGCTAACCCCTGCCACAAAGCAATGCCAGGAGGACTGATGAAGTAACTGGTGTGAGTTGCTCTCTGTTCCTTAGAGGAAGGAGCTTTATAAATAACGCAGGCTATTTTTCTCTTGAAAAGAGAATTAAGTGAACGTTGATTGTTTGCTTAACTAGCACAACTTGACCTTTATTGCTAGTGAATTTCTATTCTTCCCATAAAAGGCAAGGCCCTTGAGATCATAGGACATCTTAAATGTGTGGAGTTGCCCAGAATTTACATTGAGGGTCCCCAGAACACCATTTTTGTCACAGACGGCCTCGCCCAGGCAAGCATGCGAAGTGCATGGGATAAGCAGAGGGCCGGGTGCCATGGCATTTGTTTTCCATTGAATAGGATTAGGGATTCTGACATGAATGATTAATCACCACATTGCAGACGGCTGACGAACACAGGAAAGAGTCCACTCAGAATGGATGGTGCATGCAGTCTATTCCAAACAGCTGCTGAGTGTTCCTGTCTTTTCCACCCTCCCTACTCTTGCCTCGGGTTCCTTACTCCTGGCTTCTCTTTCTCTCATCCTCTTTCTCTCCTTTCTTTTCTAACTCAGTTTTTTCTATCTCTCTTTTTTTTTTTCTTTCACAATCCTCATTACCCACCCCAGTTCATCTTTGTCCATGTTGGTTCTCTTTCTCTTCCTTCCCACCCTGAATCCCCTTTTGTCTTACTTATATACCAAGCCAATGCCTGGGTTTGGAGCACTGAGTAGGAGCACACTGAGGGCTTTGTAAAGGGAGGAGAGCAGGTTTGAAAGTGCTGAGGTAAATTATAGCTTTTTCCATCACATCCCTATGTACAAGGGCAATGAAAAGGAAAGTGCCCTTCCATGGACCAAGGTGAAGAATATGAGCAGAATTGTTCAGAGCCACACACATGATTGTATGTAAAGAATACAGCAGTAGGGGTCTTCCCTGGTGGCGCAGTGGTTGAGAGTCTGCCTGCCGATGCAGGGGACACCGGTTCATGCCCCATTCTGGGAAGATCCCACATGCCGCAGAGCGGCTGGGCCCGTGAGCCATGGCCGCTGAGCCTGCGCGTCCAGAGCCCGTGCTCCACGGTGGGAGAGGCCACAACAGTGAGAGGCCCGCGTACCGCGAAAAAAAAAAAAAAAAAAGAATACAGCAGTAGGAACAGAAGTTGTATTTCCAGGTATCTTAAGTTCTGGAGTTTTTAAATAACTCGCTTTTTATGGAAGTAGATTTGGAGGGAAGCTATTTCCTCTATGTTTGCTATAGCTTGTTAATCTACTTTTTAACTTTGGAATAATGTTTCCTTTTAACCACTTGGGTTTTGGAAAGCTGTTTGCTGTAACTCCCCTTTGGGAGATGATACCTCACAAATCCTTGAGTTTTGGCAGCCCAGAACAAGAACTCTGGACTCTGATATTTTTGTTTGATTCCTGGCTTTACATCCACCCTTAGCATGCAACAGAATCAACAGGAAATTTTGTGAAAATGAAAACTTCTTCCCATCCCGAGTTTCTGATTCAGTAAGTCTAGAATGGGGTCCAAAAGTTTGCATTTCTAATAAGTTTCCTGGTGATCCAGTTCCTGCTGGTCTGGGAATCCCAATTTGAGAACCAGTTCCCTAAATAGCTTCCTAGACCTGCTGGTAATTCCTCCCACATTTATAAATGCATGTTGGGCCTGTGGCCTAGCATTTACAGCTTGGAAAATTTAGAATTACTTTTCAAGAAAAGGAGTGCTACTAACAAAGTTGACTGAATATCAGAAATAACTCTAATGTGGCCAAGAAAGTGGTCTAACACAAAGGTATGAGCTAACAGTCATCTCCCAATCCTCCAGAATCTTTTTTCTGTATACATCCATTGATAGAGCTCCTTCTTCCCTGCACTGTACCTAATGAGCAACTCCCTATGCAACCTCCTCTCAAATTCTTCATTTTCACTCCATCATGTCAAGATGGGGGTCCATATGGAAATGTGACCTGCATGTCTTTGAGGTATTGCCTGCCTAAGATTATAAAGTGATATTTTTTTTAAACTTAACTAGCTGGCCAAACAAATTAGCAAGCTGGCAGGACCTCCACCTGCCCAAATTGCAGTGTGACTGCCTGCCACCAGGGGTCCTCTGAGCAGGCTGGGATCAATTAGGGATTGTAATTGAAAGTGAATGTCATTAATTATATAACTTTGGGCTATTCAAATTTGATTTCACTAAAATTACATCACGGAACTAGGAGCATTACAAAAGATAGCTGATCAAAAAAATTGGAGCAAACAAACAATCCATAAGCACTTGATTCAAGTTGGATGCTCAAGGTGGGCCCTCTCTACTTATTCTTGCCTTTCATTCCTTTCGTTTCACCCAGATGTGGATTTCTGTGCATGTGGCTACAACTGTAAAAGCTTTGAATGGCCTGATGTGCAATAAAATGAAATAGCTTCAAGTGTTTCCCCCTCTGGGGTATTGGATTTATAAATGCTGTTAGCCCCTTGAAACAAATGACTCTAAACCTAAGACTGGCTTTTCAGACACTGGTCCAAAAGACCAAAGGCTGTTGAAGGTGCTGTCTTCTTACAAACTCACATCAAGCAACCCTGTTTGTACTGCTGACCCCACCTACTATAACAGTAGCCCGGTGGGAGGAATTGCCTCAATGCATTTGAGAATCTATCTCAAGTGTAAGCTTAGAAGGGAGAATGAAAGGACATTTGCCTTTGATGAGGAAATATGATCTTAAAGCCTGTGGATAGGTGATTGCTGTAATACACATGGACCCAAAAAGCTGAGCTGTCACATTTAGCTAACGGATGGAAGCATGAAAAACTTTGGAAATATCAAAGCTTAACATTTTTCCAGTAACATTAATTCACTTACACTGTACATAATTTTTTTAGATTACTCATTAAGCTGTTAAAATAGCTTTATATAGAATATGAAAAATATGGCTGCTTGTACGTGACTAAGAGTCTCTCAGGCTTTGTATCTCCTAACATTTTTTTAAGTATAAATTTGTACCTGAGTGCTTTATTAACATAGCTTTTTGCATATAATTTCCCTAGTGGTTTTTTGTTTTAAGAGAAAGGATGACTGGAGCAAAGGAACTGCCAGTATTTAATAATGTTTGCATTTAAATATTCTACATAGATTTTGAGGTTAGCACAGTGATGGGGCGTCTGGGTGAGGGGAGGTAAAGTTCTCCATTTTGCTCCTGCTGTTGTGTACTTGGAGGCTTCTTTTTAACCAGACAAACCTGAACAGACAGGAGCAAAAAGCTTAGAGCAAGACACAACTTGCCCTTTTCCCACTCTCAACCACCCACCAAATTATTCCCTTTTACCAAGTGCTGATAGTTTACCCAGAAAATTCCCTGGATGAAAACCTCAGACTGGATACAGGTGTACACAAATTTCTTCATCAGAAACTGGCCCAATTACAAACCCTTAATGTAAATGTCATGTTCTCCATCATGTAACTCTGGTGGATAAATGGGTTAATCTGAGAGTGGGTGAGAAGTGAGCTGTAGTTGAATTTCACTGGGACTTGAGTATTTCACCAAAATTCTCTTATTATAAATCCCCTCATATGTAGATTCGGAACATATCCTTTAAGTCACAGAATTGTGTTGAATAAGTAAAATTGAGTCACAACTACATGAAAGTGCCTGTAACATTGTTTTGCTTTGTGTCCTGTATCTTCACCCTTCTCTCCCCACACACATCAAGAAATTCCAGAGGAGAATCTCAATATTAGGAAGGATGATAGCGGTGATTTTTGTTCATGGTGCACTGGACATACACAATTCTTTACTGCACATCGTAGTCTGAAGCCTACCAACACTGCTCCAACCATATCGGGATGCAGGGAATTTTAACAAGCCTCATGAAAATTTGAAATTTAATGCAGGGACAAAAATTTTTTTCACGAAGCATGATGTAGGGTTCATTGTAATTGGGTAGAATCTCACTTTGGGGAAGTGGGACTTGAAAACCTCTCAGCTTTTGTCATGAGAGCTTGGGATTCCGATATCTTTAACATGTACAGTAAAAACATGGAACACAGATTGAGATTCCTTGGAGCTAGGAAGGACCTGTTACGCTGTACTGAGGGCCAGTTCAGGTTCAGGCTGCCTGACAAATGAGGTCTCCAAGGGGAATGCTGTCAGAAAGCTGGCTTGTCCTCTGTCAGGCCAAATGTAGACATTAGGCTTAGGAAAGATGGGCCAATTGCTGAAATACAGTTTGGGAGGTTATCCAGGATATGAGAACCATGCTCACTATGTCAGTTACAGGTGAGGCCTGACTTCTATGAGCAGTTTAAGATTCTCACTGTGTTCCCTCCTCCACAAACGAACATGGGGACCAGGGGGGAGCAAAGTTAAATTAAATCATGAAAAAATAATTCGTGTTAATTTTTAAAGTAAACATTGATTTAAGCTTTCCCAACCCTCTTCCCTGACCATGAACAAAGAGACAACATTCATTTGCAGCATATGCTCTGGAAAACTGAAAATCTGCACCTCTTCAGGCAGGTTTGGGAATGAATTTGAAGCACTGAGAACATAAGACCCTCCCTCTCACCTTTATTTTTTCTTGATATCAGGACTTTGTAGGAAGCATTTTTTAACCTTGGAATTCGGAGTTTGCAATGCAGTGCCAAGCACAGAGTATTTGCTTGATAATTTTTTGTGTACAAATGGATGAGCTACATATGTGTGTAACCTTTAAACATCGTGAGTCACTAAATTGTACACCCGTAACTTATATTATTGTACAGCAGCTACACTTCAATAAACAATAATAAATATATATATATATCTGTGAGTCACTTGCCAACTTCAGTTCTCTACTATGTTCACTCATACATGTATACTGAAGGGTATTTGTGCGGGGATATTTGCGTATAATACAAGCTATTATTATTATATTTGTGTATAAGATAGAGACACATCTTAATACTTGTCAGGAAAATTAAGTTTATGTGATCATGTATACATTATTCACCGTGGCCTTTCACTTAAAATTACAAAGTGAACCATTTTGTTTTTATGCCAACATATTTTCTCATTATTTTTCACAGCAAAATGTATTGACCTACATATATCATTGATATATGATAGACTGTGCTGAAATATATACATATACCTTATGTATAAAATTCATGATTTAAACTGACAAATACTTTTTATAAGATCTAATGAAAGACAACAGTTTACCACAGCACTGTCCCAATCTAAGGCCCACTTCCAAGAAGCAATGACTTTCAGCTTTTTAGCAATTTCTTTTGGAATTGATTTCCATGAAGTTAATAAGCTGCTTGTACTTATATTTGTTAATTTTGCATTTTTCGACATTATCTTTTGACTTTATCATGTGTAAAGTGGAGATTGAGTTCATTCTCTTAGGTCCACACATTCACTCACCTATATACCATTCTCCATTTTTCACAATGTGAACATTTCGCAATTTTAGTGAAATCTATAGGCAGTGTTTATGAAATGATGGAATTATTGCTTGGCCACAGATTGCGTTGTGAATACACTTCCAATATTTTGTTTCTTAATAATCATTGCCTTGTTTTTCAGGTGTGATCTTACGGCAAAGTTGTCCTGAAACCTCTGATGGTTAAAACTACCCCCAGAATGGTCAAATGCAGCAAGTAACCTATCCATTCTGATTTGTTTTATTGTTGGTTTGGAGGACATTCCTACTGAACCATGTTGCCCCTGGCTCCCATAAAAGGATTACTCTCCAGGACTAGCACTCCAGCAACATCCTGGCTGATTGCTCCTGCCCTGTGTTAGATGCCCATTTCCCTGGTTCTCATGTCTTCTTACTTAGTTTCCTTCTTGTGTGGGAGTAGGGTATCTTCCTTCTGAGAAAGTGTGTATGGGAAATAAAATGTTGAGACTTTTTGTTCTTGACAGGGTTTTCATTCTACCTTACCATCTGATTGGTTCAGCTGAATAAGAATTCTAGGTAGAAATTTCAAGACTATTTTGTCTCCTAACTTTTCCATTGGTGTCTGATTTTCAGTGTTTCTATGATGTAAAATGCCACCCTGATTCCCAATCCTTTGTACGAGACCTATTTATTCTCTCCAAAAGCTGTCTGGGTCATTTTTGTTGTTCTCAGCTTCACCACAGTGGGCCTTGATGGAAATCTGTTTCCTTTCACTGTGATGGGCTCTTAATGGGCCCTTTCAATGTTTATATTTATCTCCCTGACTTTGGGGAAATACATTATGTTAGTATTTTGGTAAGGTCCTCTCCTCTGTTTCCTTGTTCTCTTTCTAGAACTATTATTCAGATGTTTGATTCTAGGCATTGATCCTCAAATTTTATAATTTGTCTTATCATATTCCTTTGTTATTTTTCTTTTCTTTTCTTTTTTAGTTTTTTAGGGACTTTTTACTCTTTGAAAGTTCCTGTACATAGAATCCTGTCCTTATTTTATTCGTGGAATCAGTACCTATTTGGATATGAATTACAGTGTTTTTTTCTTCTATTCCTTGTGATTTTCCTTATTTTCCTCCAAGTTTCTTTCTTCCTCTCTCCCTCCCTCTTTCCCTTCTTTCTTTCCTGTTTGTATGTATTGGGCACTAACTTACATTTTAAGGGCTTTCGTCAAATGTCTAGTGATTCGGGATTCTGCTGAGCCATTCATTTTTAAGAGTAAGACACTAAAACTCTGATTGTTTGTGGGTAGAGCTGATAGGCTAATGGCCCTTAACAGGAGGACTATTGGTTGAGGCCCTGTTGGATACCTTCAAAATCGAGATCTCTGTCTCATTTCTTGCCTTCATTTCCTCAGGGAAGAGTTCTGATTTCTCTCTAACAGAGTTCTTGAAAATAAAACAATGTTGGCATCTATAAATAATGTACTGTTGCTGTTTAACTTTTACTCTCACACTTTAAAGCAACAGATCTTTACAAATTTAGTTTTGAAAGTTTGATGGGAAATATCTAAATGCAAACTGGAAGAGGAAATTTATAATTTGTCATAACCTTCATGACAGAAAATTTTACCAAAAAGAGCTGCTTATAAGGCAGTAACAGCTGAATTCCTACATGAGATAACTGGTTGGTTTTATCTTCATGGTTTTCTCATTTGATTCCTGGGGCTAATGTGAAGCAATACTTTTAAGATTCTTAAAATAACCAAAATTTGGGGGACTTCCATGAGTCCAGGCCGGGCTGTACCCAGGCAACTCACTTATAATTGCACACACAGCTTTTACCTAGTGACTTGGTGATGGCAGGAGAAAAGAAAATAAACAAAAATTCAGCGTCTTCTTCAGTACATGGGAGTCTTCAAAGTTTAGAAGTCAAGACCACTCAGAGTTCTAATTCTAGTAATTTATTAAATGGAGATGCCCTTGTGACCTCAAACAGGGAGTGCCCTGATTAAAAAAATAAATAAAAATGAGCAATACACTCCCTTTTCACCTCTAACAGCTGGCTCAAGATTGATATCTGCCCTTTCTGCCTTCACTAAGGTTCCAGGTAATAAGAGCTGGTAAAGGATTTGGTAAGGTTGGAATAAAAGCCTTTTATAATACTAAGAACTGTCAGAGGGTTTAAAAAATTGACCACGGGGGCTTCCCGGGTGGCACAGTGGTTGAGAGTCCGCCTGCCGATGCAGGGGACACAGGTTCGTGCCCCGGTCCGGGAAGATCCCACATATCGCGGAGCAGTTAGGTCCGTGAGCCATGGCTGCTGAGCCTGCGCATCCAGAGCCTGTGCTCCACAACGGGAGAGGCCACAATAGTGAGAGGCCCACGTACCACAAAAAAAAAAAAAAAAAAAAAAAAAAAAATTGACCACTGTACATTGTTGCCAGGAAGAACTTCTTTGTGGGATGTGATAAGCAAATGGATATCAACTCATATCAACACCATGAAACACTGCATTGTTGGTCATCAAAGTGGTGATACATCACATCAGAGATGGATGAAGTTATTTGTGCCTATTCCAATGCCAAGGACACAGAGAGGGTAACTATGGCCATTACTTCAAATCTGTAAACTTTGTGTCTTTGTCCCCAGTGGAATATACTCTAAATTGTCCCAGGTCAAAAAGGATTAAAAAAAATGAGAAAAATGGAAGAAAAAAACTTTCCCAGATCAGTGCTGAACACAGACACACACACAGGCATGCATACTTGAGTGTTAACGGAAAAGGAACTCAAGGTAAGTAGCACAGGAGTTAACAGGCAAACTAACAACTGATTTCTAATGTAATCCAAGACAATGGAGTTTTCTACAAGATACGTGATATTTATAAACAAAGTGAACAAATGAAAGATGACTTAAAAAGATTCTCTACTTTATAGAGGATCAATCTCGGAGCTCCTTTCCTGAGTTGCTTTCCTTGAGTTTTTTGATGGGTTTTAGATTATTAACTCATGCAATTGTTGGAGAGTTGAGGTTGAGGGGAGAGGAGTATGGGCAGCTGCTGTTAGGTGAAAATTAATCAGAAAAAGAAAACTCTTTGAACTGATAATTTAGGGAACTGGGAAACAGGACTCACAAAAAATCAATTTGATTTTTTGCATGGCTTTATAAACACATGATTTTTGGTAATTGGCAAACTACATTCACAACAACCCATAAAATCAATATTTATTTCTCAAAGGCTATTCACTGCGGGCAGGAAAGATACTTTGTTGGAAGAAAAGGAATCCTTGGCTTCTTTCTTGGCTTACACCAGTAGTTCTAGGACTTTTAAGTTTCATAATCAATAAAACTAAGAAAACTAGCAAGAAAAGATTTGTATGCAGATGGGTAGGGGGATCAGACACAGGGTCGTCAACTTACCTTTTTTCACAATAGAGACTTTAAACAAAGCAAAATCTACTATCTTACTATTTATTTCATTTCATATAAGGACATAAAATCTGAAAAAAAAATGAGTACAGTCTCAAAATAAAAAGCAGTCCTTTATTAGCTTAAAATAAATTAAACAAAGATTTTACCCCATGATCTTTAGGTTTTTCATCTTGGAACATGCATGTAAACACCTTTGCACGGTACAGCAATGGTTATTGAGGGAAAGTTTGTGAGCCACTGATCCAGAGATTACCAGATAACTGAAAGTCTATTTGATCCTGATATAACTAAGAAGTGAAGCTGGGAAGGGGCTCAGAAATTGGTTTGTTAAATTATTTGTTTTACAGTTAAGGATATAACTAAGAAGTGAAGCTGGGAAGGGGCTCAGAAATTGGTTTGTTAAATTATTTGTTTTACAGTTAAGGAATGAAGGCTTTGTCTTGCCTAGGGTAGCCCGGAAAACCAGGGCTGTATGTGGTTTCGGCCACCTCTCCTGTCCAATGCGCTGTACGATGTTCCGGTCATTCCTCCCTTTGCCTGAGATGCTAACATTTTGGCACAAGGACTCCTTTCAGTTGAAGGGGTTCCACTATCAGGAAGTATTTATTGGGTACCTTCTCAGAGCAAGTCTTAGTAGAGAGGAAGAGTTTTTTTTTTTTTTTTTTTTCAAGTTGAGCATGATGCAGTCTGGATGAGAGGTCCGGTACATGACAATAAACCTAACAGTGTGTGATAACACAGGATTGAACATTTCATGAGTAGGCAGACAGCAAGTATCAACAGGGGCTGGGGAGACAGAATAGTCGTGTGTTTCTGAGAAACATTTATAGGAAGCAGTGCTGCTCCTTAAAATTTGGCTTTTAGGCCCAGAATGCGTATCTGACTATCAAGCACGAAGAAGGTGGAGACTTGCTGGACCTCTCGCAAGGGCTTTGGACATCTTTACCTTCCATCATTTTAGTTCTGACAAGACAAAGAACTCAGGAATGGGGGAGTTTTGAAGACGGCAGGAGGACAAGCAGCGAAACGTACAACACCGCTTTTTCACTCTCATTAAATGCCACAACCTTCACTATTAAATATGCTCTTGACCTTGCAGAACAAACTCTAGAAGCAAATTTCTCATCTGCCGGCCTCTCCCTGGGCCTTCTGCGACATACTGTCGCTCAGACAAGGACTGTTCTTAATGGGTTTATGGGAAAGGCTTGGCCTGCCTTTCCATCTGCACCTTCTGCTGGCTCCCTCTGAAAAGCGCTAGCTTGCCATACGACATTCCCTTGAATTATTTAGATTGGTAAATCTTTCTGCATCTCACATCTTTAGTCCATCTGTTAGCCGGAGCTTTTCCTTTATAGGAAGTGTCCTTTATGCATGCTGGCATCTGTCAGCAGTACACTTCCCTCTTTTATTCATGATCTTCTATGGGAGAGGGTACAAGCTGCAGAAACGCCGCATGCCTGGTATGCATTTCATTTTAATGGAAGATTACATGACTGGGGTGCTGGTTTATTACCTTGCTCCACATGCATCCATTCATCACCTGGCTGCCCCCTCACCCAGCCTGTTAGGAGGTGCTGGCCCTTCTGCAGTGTCCTGGTCCCAGCTTTATGCAGGAAGTGGGCTTGATGGGGGAGAGAAAACTGATCCTTTAAACAAAGATGAAAGATCATGAGAAAAGAAAAATATATAGTGGAGAATCATGGGCCAGGGGAGAGGGACAAGGTCTTGACCTCAAGCCAATACCCAGACGCAGACATGGAATTATTTATACAAATCACTAGATATGTTAAGGAAAATGTTATCATGAAGACCATATCGTAGCTGAGTATTTTCTACCTAAAAATCATGCTCTTAAACTTACATATTTTTTTCTATTTTTCACTCACAGGATAATTAAATCTCAGAGGACTTTCTCATCCAATTTTCTTTTTAATGCTGGAATAACCTCTATAATACTGTTTGCCAGATGTAGATTATCTGAAAGAAATAAGCTTCTACAGGAATTTTTAAATTGTTTTATGTTATTATTTTGATATCAATCTAAAAATAATCAATATAAGGATAAGCTAAATAGGGTGACCATATATCTTGGTCACATGGAACATTGCTGGTTTATGCTTCTTGTACATAAATTAATCCCTGACAGTTATTTTATCACTCTTCTTTCACTTACAAAAGTGTGCTGGTTTGAATCCTAAATTATGGTCACTCTAATAAAAAACCATGTGGATGATCACTCTGTATCTGACTATGGCCAATATGATTTCAGCACCCATGTTAGCAATTCTACTGACTTTCCCATTGGTACCATGTCAAGCTACTATGAACATAATGGGGATGAACCCAGCGAGGAAGAGACCAATATCTCTATGTAGAAGATGATTTCTCTCTTACCTCCTGCCAATATGGGGAGAAAGCAACAATCTACCTAAGAGGGATGGAAGATGGCACTGGGGATCAACAGGACTTCAAACATACTTTTAAGCAATCTTCCCATTTCAGTCCCTTTGTATCCCACCCCCCTTCAGATATAGCTGGTGACTTTCTAGAGTTCTAAACCTTAAATTGGGTTGCTTCTCCTTGGTCCTTTCTCTGAAGGCTTGGGTTTTGGATATTTTTGCTCTGCTAAGTATGTTATATGCAGTCCATATGCTTTCTCTTTTCCAAAATGCTATCTTTATCCTCTGTTACCATGCTTTCTCTTCTTTTGAATTTATCAACTTATATTTATTTAAAATTTTTTCTATATGATTCTAGTGAAATTCCAGGAGGGAACAGAGATCATTTGCAATCCATCTTCCAGGTTTAACTGGAGATCCTTTTATCTTTTTTCCAGTGTAGAGATTTCTGATAATATGAAAAGGTACTGAGCTCTTCTGCCATACTGAATGTCTCTTCATAACACAACCTATTGTTCTCTGGCTCCTTTCAACTTCCAATTATTATAATAAATGTAAATTATAAGATCCATGGAAGTAAGTTTTTTTTTTTTTCAATGCTGCCACTAAAGTGACAAAGAAATGATGCATTATATGGCCCTTGTCTTTTAGATAATGATAATCTATTTAGGGTTTTGGTCTCAACAAATCAAGAGATTTGCCAGAAATAATTGAAAATAAAGACTGCTGCTCTTATTGTCCCTAACAAGTGAAACCTCAGGTCACCAAATTTGTTTTGCCTTCTGGGCAGGTAAAATGTAGATAAGAGCCCCAAATTTCTCCCATTCTATGGACACTGCATTTGCACTGGAGTGACTAGGGCATAGAGAAGCCTGTTTGCTGGAAAATATAGACTAAAGATGTCCTCTCAGCGTGGACCTTCAAGATGGTAGAGGAGTAAGACGTGGAGATCACCTTCCTCCCCACAAATACATCAAAAATGCATCTACATGTGGAACAACTCCTACTGAATGCTGGGAGAAGACCTCAGACTTCCCAAAAGGGAAGAAACTCCCCTGGGTAAGGCAAAAGAAAAAAGAAAAAACAGAGACAAAAGAATAGGGAAGTGACCTGCACCTGTGGGAGGGAGCTGTGAAGGAGGAAAAGTTTCCACTCACTAGGGAGCCCTTTCACTGGCAGGGACAGGGTGTGGGAGGGGGGGAAGCTTCAGATCCATGGAGGAGAGTGCAGCAACAGGGGTGCAGAGGGCAAAGCGGAGAGATTCCTGCACAGAGGGTCAGTGCTGACAAGCACTCACTGACCTGAGATGCTTGTCTGCTCACCCATCAGGGTGGGTGGCGGCTGGGAGCTGAGGCTCGGGCTTTGGAGGTCAGACCCCAGGGAGAGGACTGGGGTTGGCTGCATGAAAACAGCCTGAAGGGGTCTAGCACACCACAGTTAGCTGGAAGGGAGTCCAGGAAATGTCTGGACCTGCCTAAGAGACAAAAGACCAATGTTTTGGGGCACGCGAGGAGAGGCGATTCCCACTCTGTGTGCCCACGTAAGACAGAGTACTGCCTAATCAAGCTCCAGAGATGGGCATGAGCCACAACTATCAGCTTGGACCCCAGACATATGCATGACCACTGACACCACCACCACTGCCACCAAGAATCCTGTGTGCAAGCACAGGCCACTACCCACACTGCCCTGGGAGCATGTGCAGCACACCACTGCCAGGGTCCCATGATCCAGGGACAGCTTCCCCCAGGAGAACACATGGTGTGCCTCAAGCTGTTGCAATGTCACGTCAGCCTCTGCCGCTGCAGGCTCGCCCTGCATTCCAATTATGACTACTATACCCTTCCCTCCCCCTGGCCTGAGAGAGCAAGAGAGCCCTGATCAGCAGCTGCTTTAACCCCCTCCTGTCTGGGTGGGAACAGACTCCTGAGGGCAGCCTACACGCAGAGGTGGGTCCAAAACCAAAGCTGAACCCCAGGAGCTGTGCGACCAAAGAAGAGAAAGGGAAATCTCTCCCAGAGTAGCCTCAGGAACAGCAGACTAAATCCCCACAATCAAACTGAAAAACCCTGCACTTGAAGAATACCTGATTAGACAACGAATGTTCCCAAAATTGAGGCGGTGAACTTTGGGAGCAAATGTAGACTTGGGGTTTACTTTCTGCATCTGATTGGTTTCTGGTTTTCAATTTACCTTAGATTAGTTTTTAGTACTTGTAATCATTGGTGGATTTGTTTATTGGTTTTGTTACTCTCTCCCTTAATTTTCTTAAATTCTTATTATTTTTAATTTTATTTTTTTGTTATTTTTTATTATTTTTTTTCCTTTTTTCTCTTTTTGTGAGTGTGTATGTGTATGTTTCTTTGTGTGATCTTGTCTGTTTAGGTTTGCTTGTAACACTCGTCCTAGGGTTCTGTCCATTTTTTTCATCTGTTTTCTTTTTATGAGTATGTGTGTGTATGTTTCTTTGTGTGATTTTGTCTGTTTAGTATTGCTATTACCATTTGGTTTGGGGTTCTATCTGTTTGTTTTTTGTTTTTGTTTTTTTTCTTTTTTCGCTTCCTTTTCTTCTGAGCCATGTGGCTGGCAGTGTCTTGGTGCTCCGGCTGGGTGTCGGGCCTGAGCCTCTGAGGCGGGAGAGCTGAGTCCAGGACATTGGACCACCAGAAACCTCCCGGCCCCATGTAATATCATCAGTGAGAGATCTCCCAGAGATCTCTGTCTCAACACTAAGACCCAGCTCCACCCAACGGCCAGCAAGCTCCAGTGCTGGAAGGCCCATGCCAAACAATGAGCAAGACAGGAACACAACCCAACCCATAGCAGACAGGCTGCCTAAAGTCATCCTAAGCTCATACACACCCCAACACACCACTGGACATGGCCCTGCCCACCAGAAAGACAAGATCCAGCCCCACCCACCAGAACACAGGCACCAGTCACCTACACCAGGAAGCCTACAAAAGCTACTGGACCAAACTCAACCACTGGGGGCAGACAATAAAAATAATGGGAAATACAAAACTGCAGCTTGAGTAAAGGAGACCACAAACACAGTTGGTTAAAGAAAATGAGAAGACAGAGAAATAGGCAGCAGTTGAAGACGCAAGTTAAAAACCCACCAGACCAAACAAGTGAAGAGGAAATAGGCAGTCTAGCTGAAAAAGAATTCAGAGTAATGACAGTAAAGTTAATCCAAAATCTCTGAAATAGAATGAAGAAAATGCAAAAAACGTTTAACAAGAACCTAGAAGAAATGAAAAGGAAACAAACAATGATGAACAACACAGTAAATGAAATTAAAAATACTCTAGAATCAATACCAGAATAACTGAACCAGAAGAACAGATAAATGAACTAGAAAATAAAATACTGGAAATAACTGCCACAGAGTAGAATAAAGAAAAAAGAATGAAAAGAATTGGGAACAGACTCAGAGATCTCTGGGACAGCATTAAATGCACCAACATTCACATTATAAGGGTCCCAGAAGAAGAAGAGAAAAAGAAACGGTCTGAGAAAACATTTGAAGAGATTATAGTTGAAAACTTCCTTAACATGGGAAAGGAAATAGTCACCCTAGTCCAGGAAGTGCAGAGAGTCCCATACAAGATAAATCCAAGGATAAACATGCCAGATACATATTAATCAAACTATCAAAAATTAAATACAAAGAAAAATATTAAAAGGAGCAAGGGAAAAGCAACAAATAATATACACGGGAATCCCCATAAAGTTAACAGCTGATCTCTCAGCAGAAATTTTGGAAGCCAGAAGAGGGTGGCTGGACATATTTAAAGTGATGAAAGGGAAGAACTTACAACAAAGATTACTCAGCAAGGATCCCATTCAGATTCAATGGAGAAATTAAAATCTTTACAGACAAGCAAAAGTTAAGAGAATTCAACACCACCAAAGAAGCTTTACAACAAATGCTAAAGAAACTTCTCTAGGCAGAAAACACAAGAGAAGGAAAAGACCTACAATAATAAACCCAAAACAATTAAGAAAGTAGTAATAGGAACATACATATCAATAACTACCTTAAATGTAAATGGATTAAATGCTCCAACCAAAAGACATAGACTGGCTGAATGGATACAAAAACAAGACCCACATGTATGCTGTCTACAAGGGAGCCACTTCAGACCTAGGGACACATACAGACTGAAAGTTAGGGGATGGAAAAAGATATTCCATGCAAATGGAAATCAAAAGAAAGCTGGAGTAGCAATTCTCATATCAGACAAAATAGACTTTAAAATAAAGACTATTACAAGAGACAAAGAAAAAAACTGCATAATGATCAAGGGATCAATCCAAGAAGAAGATATAACAATTGTAAATATTTATGCACCCAACATAGGAGCACCTCAATACATAAGGCAAATGTTAACAGCCATAAAATGGGAAATCAATGATAACACAATAATACTAGGGGACTTTTAACACCCTACTTTCACCAATGGACAGATCATCCAAAATGAAAATAAATAAGGATACACAAGCTTTAAATGACACATTAGACCAGGTGGACTTGATATTTGTAAGACATTCCATCCAAAAACAACAGAATACACTTTCTTCTGAAGTGCTCATGGAATATTCTCCAGGATAGATCAAATCTTGGGTCACAAACCAAGCCTCAATAAATTTAAGAAAATTGAAATCATATCAAGCATCTTTTCTGACCACAATGCTATGAAATTAGATATCAATTACAGGGAAAAAATGTAAACAATATGAACATATAGAGGCTAAACAATACATTACTAAATAACCAAGAGATCACTGTAGAAATAAAAGAGGAAATCAAAAAATACCTAGAAACAAATGACAATGAAAACAGGATGACCCAAAACCCATGGGATGCAGCAAAAGCAGTTCTAAGAGGGAAGTTTATAGCAATACAATCCTACCTCAAGAAAAAGAAAAATCTCAAATAAACTATCTAATCTTACAACTAAAGCAATTAGAGAAAGAAGAACAAAGAAAACCCAAAATTAGCAGAAAGAAAGAAATCATAAAGATCAGATCAGATAAATATGAAAAAGAAATGAAGGAAACAATAGCAAAGATCAATAAAAGTAAAAGCTGGTCCTTTGAGAAGGTAAACAAAATTGATAAACCATTAGCCAGACTCATCAAGGAGAAAAAGAAGACTCAAATCAACAGAATTAGAAATGAAAAAGTAACAACTGGCACTGCAGAAATACAAAGGATCATGAGAGACTACTACAAGTAACTATATGCAAATAAAATGGACAACCTGGAAGAAATGGAAAAATTCTTAGAAAAGTACCACTTTCCAAGACTGAACCAGGAAGAAATAGGAAATATGACCAGACCAATCACAAGCACTGAAATTGAAACTGTGATTACAAATCTTCCAACAAACAAAAGACCAGTATCAGATTGCTTCACAGGTGAATTCTAACAAACATTTAAAGAAGAGCTAACACCAAGCCTTCTCAAACTCTTCCAAAATATAGCAGAGGCAGGAACACTCCCAAACTCATTCTATGAGGCCACCACCACCCTGAGGCCAAAACCAGACAAAGATGTCACAAAAAAAGAAAACTACAGGCCAATATCACTGGTGAATATAGATGCAAAAATCCTCAACAAAATACTAGCAAACAGAATCCAACAGCATGTTCAAAGGATGATACACCATGATCAACTGGGGTTTATCCCAGGAATGCAAGCATTTTTCAAAATAGACAAATGAATCAATGTGATACACCATATTAACAAACTGAAGGATAAAAACCATATGATAATCTCAGTAGATGCAGAAAAGGCTTTTGAAAAAATTCATCACCTATTTATGATAAAACCTCTCCAGAAAGTGGGCACAGAAGGAACTTACCTCAACATAATAAGGGCCATCTGTGGAAAACCCAGAGCCAACATCATTCTCAATGGTGAAAAACTGAAACCACTTCCTCTAAGATCAGGAACAAGACAAAGTTGCCCACTCTCACCACTATTATTCAACATAGTTTTGGAAGTTTTAGCCACAGCAATCAGAGAACAAAAAGAAGTAAAAGGAATCCAAATCGGAAAAGAAGATTTAAAACTGTCACTGTTTGCAGATGACATGATACTATACATAAAGAATCCTAAAGATGCTACCAGAAAACTACTAGAGCTAATCAATGAATTTGGTAAAGCAGCAGGGTACAAAATTAATGCACAGAAATCTCTTGTATTCGTATACACTAACGACAAAAATCTGAAAGAGAAATTAAGGAAACACTCCCATTTACCACTGCATCGAAAAGAAAAAATTACCTAGGAATAAACCTACCTAAGGAGACAAAAGAACTGTATGCAGAAAACTATAAGACACTGATGAAAGAAATTAAAGCGAATACAAACAGATGGAGAGATATAACATGTTACTGGATTAGAAAAATCAACATTGTGAAAATGACAATACTACCCAAAGCAATCTACAGATTCAATGCAATCCCTATTAAACTACCAATGGCATTTTTCACAGACCTAGAATAGAAGATTTTACAATTTGTATGGAAACATAAAAGACCCCGAATAGCCAAAGCAATCTTGAGAAAGAAAAATGGAGCTGAAGGAATCAGGCTCCCTGACTTCAGACTATACTACAAAGCTACAGTAATCAAGACAGTATGGTACTGGCACAAAAACAGAAATATAGATCAATGGAATAGGATAGAAAACTCAGGGATAAACCCACACACATATGGTCACCTTATCTTTGATAAAGGTGGCAAGAATATACAATGGAGAAAAGACAACCTTTTCAAAAAGTGGTGCTGGAAAAAAAAAAAAGTGGTGCTGGGAAAACTGGACAGCTACATGTAAAAGAATTAAATTAGAACACTCCCTAACACCATACACAAAAATAAACTCAAAATGGATTGAAGTCCTAAATGTAAGACCAGACACTATAAAACTCTTAGAGGAAAACATAGGCAGAACACTCTTGCACATAAATCACAGCAAGATCCTTTTTGACCCACCTCCTAGAGAAATGGAAATAAAAACAAAAGGAAACAAACAGAACCTAATGAAACTTTAAGCTTTTGCACAGCAAAGGAAACCATAGACAAGACCAAAAGACAGCCCTCAGAATGGGAGAAAATATTTGCAAATGAAGCAACTGACAAAGGATTAATCTCCAAAATTTACAAGTAGCTCTTGCAGCTCAATATCAAAAAAAACAACCCAATCCAAAAATGGGCAGAAGATCTAAATAGACATTTCTCCGAAGAAGATATACAGTTTGGCAACAAACACATGAAAAGTTGCTCAACATCACTAATCATTAGAGAAATGTGAATCAAAACCACAAAACCACAGTTATCACCTCACACTGGTCAGAATGCCCATCATCAAAAAAATCTACAAACAATAACTGCTGGAGAGGATGTGGAGAAAAGGGAACCCTCTTGCACTGTTGGTGGGAATGTAAATTGATACAGCCACTATGGAGAACAGTATGGAGGTTCCTTAAAAAACTAAAGGTAGAATTACCGTATGACCCAGCAATCCCACTACTGGGCATAGATGCTGAGAAAACCATAATTCAAAAAGATACATGTACCACAATGTTCATTGAACATTAGCCAGGATATGGAAGCAACCAAAGTGTCCACTGACAGATGAATGGATAAAGATGATGTGGCACATATATACAGTGAAATATTACTCAGGCATAAAAAGAAACAAAATTGAGTTATTTGTAGTGAGGTGGATTGACCTACAGTCTGTCATACAGAGTGAAGTAAGTCAGAAAGAGAAAAACACCGTATGCTGACACATATATATGGAATCTAAAAAAGATAAAAATGGTTCTGGTGAACCTAGGGACAAGACAGGAATAAAGATGCAAACATAGAGAATGGACTTGAGGACACAGAGAGGGGGAAGTGTAAGCTGGGACAAAATGAGAGAGAAGCACTGACATATAAACATTACGAAATGTAAAATAAATAGCTCGCATAGCACAGCGAGATCAGCTCAGTGCTTTGTGACAACCTAGAGGCGTGGGAGGGAGACACAAGAGTGAGGGCATATGGGGATATATGTATACATTTAGCTGATTCACTTTGCTATATATCAGAAACTAACATAACACTATAAAGCAATATACTCCAATAAAGATGTTAAAAACAAAAACAGACTACAAAACTGCCTTGTTAAAAAAAAAATAATCACAAAAAAACAAATAAATACAGATGTCCTCTCAGTCCTGGGCATCAAGACCAGCTTCATGGGTTTCCAATATGGACAGTTGCCTAGAGTCCCACCCTTAGAAGGACCCACTACTTCATTTAATGTTCTGCTGAAATTCTTAATAATTTTTGAACAAGGAACCCCATATTTTCACTTTGCCCTAAACCCCGCAAATTATGTAGTCTGTCTTGCCCAACAAACTGCATGTACCCCTTGCAGCTCAGAGAGTGGTGGGCGACTTTAACCAGTCTGTCTTCCCCATGATGGGCCAACAGTTGGGAATGATCATAGAAGCTGTCCAAGTTTAGAGATTATAAATAACAGGGCAACAGAAGATACAGTATAGATTAGAGCTACCATTGCAAACACATGTATCCAGGTTCCAGGCAGGCAACCTAAATGTGGGAGAGGGGCTGGTATAACAGGGTAAGGCTTACAGACAGAGCATGACCTGTCTAAAGACATTCAAATTCAGTTTTAAAAACACTCGGTTGTATTGGACAGAAAATACAAGTGGGTCACTAATTTGCAACCCATGCTCTGGCATAATCCAAGAGGCCATTGCAGATCCATGGTTATTCCCCATGACACCTGCTTATCTTGTACAATTTCTTTCAGAACTAAGATATTTCTCAGTAAACTAGGATGTCAGATCAGTTCATATATTGATTTTTTTTATTATTCTTCCATTGCCTCTCAAAGATATATGTGTATATTTTACACTTAGGATACTTATTTGGCACCAGGCCTGTGCTGGATCCTCCTGCTTCCTTTTACATTGAACAGCCTCACCCTTGTCATTCATGCTGTGTTTGATATTTGCTGTAATATGATTAGGTAATTGTGGTGAAGGCACCATTCCCTGAGCAGATGGGCTGAACATTTAGAGTGAGCCCTTGTAGCATGGTGCATGAGAGCACTAAGAACCTGGCAGAAACTGAACGGAGGGTGTGTGTGTGTGTGTGTGTGTGTGTGTGTGTGTGTGTGTATGTGCACAGATGCTCACCAAAAACAAGAATCACCCCAAAACAGCTGGCAAAATGGCCCAGTCCTGACTGTGGCTGCTGCAGGGACTCCTGAGGGACTGGGGAGTTATAATTTTAGCAGGTGATCACAGTTCCCTTTAATATCTGAATAGTACCCATGTTGATGGAGGCACATTAGTCAGTATGCCACTCCTTTCCCAATATTAAGATGATTTGTTAGCTTCCCCTCAGCATGCTTAAATACATTAAGTAGGAAAATCTCCTTAATTCCAAATAAATTCCTCTTGAGTAAAAATGTGTAATATACCTAAAACGGGACGACTTTGGAGGAAAGAGAATATCAGCTGCTTTGGATGAAGCCCAAAGATAAGGGAGAAAATTGAACTTTATAATTCTTGGGTCTGTACGTTCTCTAAAGATTAAATATCTAGGATTTAGAGGTACAAGTTATGTCAGTAGACTTTGAATTACTGGAACGACACCAAGAGTCCTGTGAATTATAGCTATTCTTTCCAAAGGATACTGATGATGTCATTTGGATCATATAAAATCAAAAACCAACCTGTGCCAAATCAAAGGCATCCCTGGGCTTCCCTGGTGGCGCAGTGGTTGAGAGTCCGTCTGCAGATGCAGGGGAGACGGGTTCGTGCCCCGGTCCGGGAAGATCCCACATGCCGCGGAGCGGCTGGGCCCGTGAGCCATGGCCGCTGAGCCTGCGCGTCCGGAGCCTGTGCTCCGCAACGGGAGAGGCCACAGCAGTGAGAGGCACGCGTACCGCAAAAAAAAAAAAAAAAGGCATCCCTGCGTTCTACGCTTACATTGGGTGATAGGTAGTCTATGAAATTTTACTTTCTCCAGTGATTTCTCTAAGACATAAGTGAACTTTAAGAAATGAACTACTCCGAAAAGACCAGGGCACCCAGGAGCCTCCTAAGAAATTATGTGAGATTGAGTAGGTTCCATATGTGAAGTAGAGTTGAAAGCATTCTGCACACAACCTCCCGATTAATCTTCCTCAAAAAACTGTATGGTAGAATGAGTAATAGCCCCAAAGATGTCAGGAACCAATTCCTGAAACCTGTGAATGTTACCTTACATTACAAAAGGAATTTTCAAGTGTGGCTAAGTTAAGGATTTTGAGATGGACACATTATCCTGGATGATCTGGGTGAACCCTGAATAATAAGGGTAAATGTCTTTAAAAGGAAGGAGGAGATGTAATGACAATGGAAGCAAGAGGCTGGAGTGATGTAAGGAAGAAATCAGGTTCCAAGGAATGCAGGCGGCTTCCAGACCCTCGTCAAGGCAAGGAAACGGAAATCCCCCAGAGCTTCAAGAAGGAGCAAGGACTACCAACACCTCGACTTTAGCCCAGTAAAACTGATTTTGCACTTCTAGATGCTAGAACTGTAAGACACATTTGTATTGTTTTAAGCCACCATATATGTGGTAATTTGTTTAGCATCAATAGGAAACATATATAAACTGGTTTCATCAATTTTTACTCTCCTAAAAATTAGAACAGGTAACTCATAATAATATCTAAAATATACTGAGCACTTACTATGTTCTAGGCACTGAATTAAGTATAATACCTGCATATGGTTATCTGCCTGACAATGCTTCAGGGTTGATATTAGTACTATTAACATTTTACTGAAGAGGAAAATGAGGTTAATAAAACCTAAGGACCTTCTCCAAGGTCAGCAGCTAATAACATTCCTGGTTTTACTGTTTTGTATCTGTCTTACCCCAACGACTAGGTTGTAGCCTCCTTGAAGGCAAAGGTTATGTCCTAACCTCCTGTATTCCCAATCAGTTCTTATCATAGTCCCTAAATTCAAATGAAGCCTACCTGAAACCATGATGTTAGCCAATGAGAAAATAATTTTATATGCATAAATGTAATCTACTCCCATCTGTTCAGAAATCTACTAATTACATAAGGGAAGGTGCATCTGATTTCCCTTAACAGTCGTCTCCACTGTATTTTCTTCTGTCTTGTGACTATGACCACAGGAAAATCTCATCTATGAAACTGGGTTCACATTCTTCTCATTGGCTGCCCTCCCTGCCCTCACTTTCTTTTTGTGATTCAGTCAGAAGTAGATTTCTTGCAAGAGATCTTGCACGCAGAGGCCAAGTGCTTCTGGTTTTTTCATTAGATGCTGATGGTGTTAGATTTAAAGTTGACACCGAAGCCTAATTAAACATTATGCCAGTGCACATATTCTGCAAATTAAGACACAACACATTACTGAGCTCAGTCGAGGATAAGTTAAAAAGGAAGCTGTCAACAAGCAAAGGACCCTGTTAAGTGCTTTAAATACAAATTTTGAATTTAAAAAGCAAATGGGCTGAAGCTTCCTTTCCTTTCAAGTTGGAAAGAAAATTTAAGTGGGGTAGAGAGAGTTTTATTTCATTTTTTACTATCACTGAGTTTTGACACCAGTGGCAGCCAGAGTACATTACAGCAGTTTTAGAAATGGCAAGAGGAACTAGCCTACAGCTAACAACACACTTGCAGCTCCTGGCTAGTTGAATGAAAAGCAGGAACCAAACCAACCCCATCAATGTTGACAAGTCAGCACATGTATTGAAAAAGAAAAAAAGTTTTCCGATTGAAACAGGCAGGGCCACTGGCGCTCCAGATCTGCACAGCTGTGGAAAAGTTCTATACCTGACTTCATCAAACTGGGGTGGGCGGAGTGTTGGGAAAAGCCAGAGAGGTTTTTGAAATCTGAGGTGATGGACTCTAGCAGCAGAGCCAATATACTCAGAGCTGAGTATATTGGCTGTGACAATCTGAGTTTCAGAAAACAGTGAGTAGAGTGAACCATGGGAAGGAACGACGTAAGAGACGGAGAGATTTGGGGCACTCTGTTCTGCTTTACTGGATCCCAGCTCCACCCCTACTCCCATTTCTATCAATTATGTGTAAATGGGAGAGTAGCCAATAAGAGGTTGAGATGAGATTCCATCATGTACACCACGGTGTAGTTGCTTCTCTACATTTAAACTATTTCTCAGTCTTTGAGGTGTTACTTGTATTCATCCAGCAAATACCAAGTCTTTACTATGTTTATGTGCTGACTAAAATAAAAAGTGTTTGCTCTCTAAAAGAGCTTGCATTAGAGAAGGGAAAAATACAGACATCTACCTTACTAATTACCCTTCCAAGTGATAAATGCTTCAATACAGAGTGACACAAAGTGATCCCCTATAAGGTAGAGATGAAAAATGTGTCTAAGGTAGGTTAGGAAGACCTCACAAGGATGAAATATTTGAGTTCGATCTTAAAAAGAATAAATAAATAAAAGTAGAATTTGCACCGAAGGAGAGGTAAGATCAGACTGAGGTACTTGAAAATAGTGTTTAAAAATAAAATCATTGGAAGAATTAAAAGGGATAACATAAAAGACAGGAAATTTCTATTCAACTCAACCAAAAGAATCATAACTTGGACACTTTCTGTTCCAAGTTGTTTATTTGATCATATCTGACTATAAGCCATTTATATGTCCTTTCAAGGGGCTGAAATGGTAGCAGTGACTATTTTGAATTTTTAATTATTTTTTTCTTAATAAATAAAATAGACTTTAGAGGCAGAGATCTGATTGAACAGCTGATCCAAAAAATGGAATATAGTTGGTTTTATAAACCTTAACATGGGATCATTAAAATTAAATCTTATAACCACTTCAGAATGAACTCCATAAGCCTAGGTCAAAGCTCCATGCCAATAGTCAACCTAATTTATTTTGTTTCCATTAAATTCAGTTCCCACCATATGTGCAATAATCTGTTAAATAAATGGAGTACAAAAACACATACGCACATGTACATGCATACATACACACACACACAGAGTTTTCTGTTCTTAAGGAAGTTACATTTTGATGGAAGAAAGGGTTTGTGTACATGAGAAAACTACAGAGCATTATATGATAAAATACTAGATTGAATGAATTCAGTGCCAAAATCTATAGCAAAAGACAAATTCTGTGGGTGGCAGAGATGGAAGAAATCAAAGTTGGAAAAGATTAACTGAAATTGGCTTAAGTTGATTTTTTAAATGTATAAACACTACCATCTCATAGAAGATTTGATATTTTATTGTGGTAGTAGTTTGACATGAAAAGGGAAAAGTGACATAGATCCATCAGAAATTGAAATTTTTTAAACATCAAATTTTACCTTATTTGAAGATCCCATCTTTAAAAAATATCTTTAATATATTGAATTTTCTTACGATTATGCAGGGAAAACTGTGATTTCTCAAGTTTTTCTTGATTTTTAGGGTGAATTAGGTGTAATTTACTAAATAACATAATTGTAGGAAAATTGATTGAATGGCATTTAATGGATTTTGCTAACTGAAATAATTAAATGGTAATTGCTTAATAATGTCAAATTATTTGCTGCTGTATACAATTATTAATTACATACAAAGAAGAATTGAACAGTTTATTTTTTGGGGGCAACTACAATGATTGAATAAATTATTTAATAGTATCCAATTAATTGTGTTCTATTCAATGATGATAACTTATTGAAAAGTAATAGATGAATTTGGTCTTCAGACTCAGCAAGCAATACTACATGGAATAAAAATCCATATTAAATCAAGAAAAGGAATAAATCATATATTTTTCCTTATATAGCAATAGAGTCTGTTAAAATTAATTTCTTTTTTATTTTAAAAAGTGAGTTAGAATACAACTTTGTGCCTGTAAATATTTTTTTTTCCAAGGAAAAAAAAGGTTGAAAGATATTGCATAAACCCAGCCTGGCTCCTACCTATGCAGTAAAGCAGGGGTCCTTCCCCATCATGTAGGAGTGCAAGAAAGAGAATGACATATAACCTGAATTCCTTTGTGGGTCTGGGGAAGGCTAATAAATAACAGGACTTATAATTAATTATTACTGTTGAGCCAGACAAGCTGAGACATAATTCCCTTAAACATTTCCCAGTCACAAGAGGTATTTTCATGGGCAAATTCTCTTTTTCCATGTTGGGAAAAATGTCCATCTTTCCTTCACTAATGGTTTCATCCTTGATAACAGTAGTCCTTAGAGAAGCATAAAACACCCGAGATGGAATGGATCTTAAAATTCATCCGGTTGCGGTGTATCCCAAGTGCATGACAGCATCTCCTCTTGGTGCTGTCATTAAACTGCATGGAGCTCATGGGCCTGTGCATCCGTGTGGGAGAAGAGGCCTCAGCCAGAGGTCCATGCACTCCCCCTGCAGCAAGAGTCACCGCAGATTCTTCTCTATTCAGTACAGTGAGTATGGCCTCAAAGTATAGCTGATGAAAATGTCCTAGAGGAGAGAGTAGAAAGAGAGAGAGGAGGAAGAAGCAGGCGGAGTTAGAAATGGAAGAGTTTTGGAAAGTAAGCAAAAATCCTGTACAGATGCAGCAAATTCTAATCACGTGGTGAAAATTAACTCTATGTATATATAGATAAGATAGATTAGGTAGATAGATAGATACATAGATATATAGATAGATAGATCAATTGATTAATCTTCTCTAGAATTCTTTCATTGGTCATATGACAAAACACCCTCTTTACCTATGCGTGCCTTTACTATGATGGCCAAATGTAGGCAAAGAAAATTTCACATTTTGTAGGTCTAAACTCAATTTTGCTGTGAAGCTTCTGAATTTTTAATTAATATTTTCACTGTAAAATTAAATGTGTTCATGGTAAGAAATCAAAATACAAATAATCTTCCATAACTAGCTAATGCATCTTCACCAAGTCCTATTTCCAGAGGTACAGATTAACAACTTTTTATCTAGCTTTCTTGAATTTTTGGGCAGAGGGCGGGCAGGGGGAGGAGGAGGCTGTGAAAGCAGCTGTAAAAAATTTACGCAAAAGAATCATCAGTAAAAATATTTTGAAATTATTTTTACCTTAAAAAGTAGCTTTCCTACTCAACTCTTAATTATTTTTAATAGTTGCATAATAGTCTGTTGTGTATTTGCACCATTTATTTAACTAATCTGATGGATGCTTAGAGTGCTTTCAGTTTTTCAATAATACAGGCCAGTTAAATTTTTAAAATATTCAGGACACTGAATTGAGAGCGAGATAGTACAGACACTATTCGCTAAATAATAGGCCAGACCTATGCGATAATAAACATAAGTATGAAAACAGCGTCAATGTTCTTCATCTGATTATCAGTCAATTAAGACAGCAACAGAGGTGATTCAGTTGATTGCAACATTTAAGGTTGAAAACTGGAAAAAAAAGTTCAAAAATGGTGAATCTACTTCCTGTCTATAAACACCAGTACAGTTCCTTTGTGACCTTGGCAAGCTTTTGCCTCTTATACCCCCTTCTGGAAAGTGATAATAAATCACATCACTATGTGAAGTTTTACAAAGTTTGCAGTTATAATGCAACATTTATATTAAAGAGAATAACTAGGATGAACTTGCATGATATTAAATGGACAAAGTCTTTGGCACCACTCTCTGAAGTTCGTTATATATATTACAGAGGATTGAGACAAAAAAAGACTACTTATCCCTTGGCTTTATACTTTGAAATTAAGGCTCCATACACAATTCTTTTTTTAATTTTTACTTACTTTGGAATTTTACTGACTCATTCATTCAAACATTCACTATGTATTTTTTTTAATGCTCACCATGGGCTAATCACAGTGTCAAGGGTAAAATATAAAGATGAATATTCACTAAAGTAGTCTGTATCTCTACATTGCTTAAAAAACATTCAAAAGGGTAAGGTAGTATTCTCTTTGTCAATTAAACCTGAATTACTTTAGATTATTCTGCTTCACACTTTTCAATCATGCTCTTATCTCTTGGGCTCCAGTTTTAAGAGGCAGTAGGTTGTTCAATGCAGTTGCAGCTTAGGGAAGATGGCGGCTGAAGAAAGACTGGAAAGGGCTTCAGCTAAAAAAATTAAACTATATATTGTAAGTGCAAAGGGTTTAAACGTAACAGTGATGTGATGAAACCAGTGACTTAGGGACTAGCAATAGAGTAGACCGGAGAAAGAATTTTATTATAAAGCAAAAGAGAGATGATGGAGAGCCTGAAATGGCGAAGGCTGGTGAAAATGGAAATGAGAAATAATTGCAGGGGTATTTCAGAATAAGAATCAGAAAGACATGGAGACAACTGAATATTGGAGTGAGGGAAAAGGGCACACAGATTTTTTAAAAGCCCATTCTTTTTTTTTCCCCTGGGGTGGTAGAGAAAGGGTATTCTTTATCTGTGAATGTGTCACTCTCACCAAAGAGCCTGGTGCCATGTGTGTCCCCGTAGAACACCCCAGCTTCCATTAAACAAAGTGCTCTTCTTAAATGCTTTCCTTGTAAGACCTGGCTGCCCTACCCCAAGCCATTAGTGGGAACAGAACGTTAATAAGGAGGGACTGTGGTATCTCTAAGAGACGTTGACCTCCTTCAGCGGAAGCAGGGCACCCATTATAGTGTAATGATAAATCACAAGCTTTTCCCTTCCATTACTTTCCCAGAAGACTCTTCTCTGAATGCATAAACATGCTGGAGGGAGGAAGGAAAAAAAACAAGCAACAGATGAATAGAAATGTGAAAAAAGAGAGAGGGGGCAGACGGACAATCAGCAGACTCCTAGTGGGATTTAAAATAATAAATGCACCATACATATCCACATATATTTGCATAGAGTGAAAATTTAACATAGCCTCATAAGGAAAAAAATCCCCACAAAAATGTATAAATGTACTATAAGATATAAAGGCCTCACTCAGAATTATAAATATAAATGACATCTCTAGGAGTACTTATTGTATTTAATATTATGGTGCTTTTCTCTTTATTGCTGCAAATTCAAAACCAATCTAAACCAAGGGGTGGGAGAGAGCATAAATAATCCATAAATTTAAACCCAAGCCAACCTTTCAGCTCTATCAGTGATCTCCTCACATTGAATAGGAAGCAGCTTTCAGGGGAAAATATTTTCTAGGTTCTCCTCTCTTGATACATTGACCAAGAACCAATAATGTGGTGTAGACCACTCTTTCTGGCCATACAATGATATCTACAACATACCTCAATAACTATTGCCAAAGACCTACTCTTATATCAGCTACAGCATTGTGTCTCTCAGGTGACTTTTGCCTCTAGAATCTAGGTTATACCAACCAAACACTAAAATGACTTTGGGGGCTCTAGGAAGATGGCTCCCATTCACTGGAAACAAGATCAATGAGAAAGCATGATGGGAATGAATAAGGCAGGTTCCAAAGTAGCTAATCAGAACATTGTGAGTATAGTTGTCTATGTAAATTGAAGAACTCACTGTAAGTATATGGGTTAGCTGGACCATCTCCACCTAGCTCAGAACATCAGACTCCACCTTTGACCTCTATTTCCCCTGCCTCTGAGAGCAAGAGTTCCTTGTCTAGACTAGATCTTTCCATATTTGCAAACTACCTTCCACCAATGACCTCTGTCATGTCTCTCCTCAAGTTCTAAAGTTTTATTACCCCTTCCAATTGTACCTAGTATAAATCCTATAACCTGGCTTGTTTAACCAGCCCCAGTGCTCTTGTAAGGGGAACATTTAGACAGATGAAGGATTGGAGGTTGGACTTTAAGGGTATTGGGATCAAAGGAAGCCTAGTTGTTCTTAGCTTTTTGCATCTCTAGATGTACTTCTCTCTGTTTAGTCATTTACTGGATATTTGGTAGTTGACTCTAACAACTTTCCCTGCTTGCCCCATCTAAAATTCTTCAGTTTGCTTTGGAGATCCAGATCCATGTTGATGCAGGGAGGCTGAATTGACCTCTGGTGCAGAAATGGAGTACATGATCTAGGCAAAGTCAGTTAGTACATTCCACAGCTTTCCTCCCTCATATCCTGGCCAGAGAGATACTTTCAAGACTGGAAATGTGCCCTAAGGTGGCTCTCAGAATGAATTTCAGGACTTCTTCTGGGGATGCTGGGATGGAGGTATCATCTCTCTTCTGCAGGTGTGAACAAGGGCGCCTCTAGCTATTAGAGCTCTTGCATTTCTCTTGGAGCCACAAGGAAGTCTGGCATTTAATGTATGCCATAGTAGAAAGAAATCGAAAGAAAATGGTACTCCATGTCAAGTTCTCCTGTAGCTACCCCTACTTCTGGAACTTCCATTCATTTTAAGCATTATATTAAATTAAAACCTAGTTTGAATCAAGTTTTTTGCTATTCACATTCAAATGAACGGAAATTCACTTGCGAAGTGCGGTTTCTACTCCTGGCTTCAATATAGGTTTTGGTAAAGTTCCTTCATAAGTCCTGTGTATAATTTGTAAGTAGTAAGTACATTTCCAATGTGTACTACTTTCAAGCAAAAAGGAGCTGACATGCTGAAGTGCATATTCCAAAGTTATTGGCCAATTTCTTTTTTTCTCTATAAGGCATCTATCTAACTTTGAAATTATTTCTCCAATGTATTAGATGTATCCTATTTCCATGACATCAACTTTTAAATTTTATTAAAAAATTGTTTTTTACATGCCCCCTCCTACTCTTTTCTTCATGATTGCTTTATAGTTTTGATTCCATAGCTCTTTTTATGACAGGTACAGGTATCCCGCCCCCCCTCCCCTTTGTTTTAGTAAGAATTGTGGTTAGCACCACTTGCCTGGTAAAGGACCAGGTCATCTTTGGCTTGAGCTGAAGAATATTTCCTCCCAGACTACTGATTTATGACTCAGATTTTTCAAATATTCTCTAATAGAGCTTTCCATCAATAGCTACTTTATATGTACAAAGTATTCATTGCTTTCTAATAACCCATACTGCTTTTCCTTAGCTTTGTTGCTAACATCTATTTTTTTGACCATACCTCAGTTCAGTAACTCAGTCATTTATTGAGCTATCATGATTTTCATCCCTTTTCTGATTTATTAGCAGACTACACTCTCTCTAGTATGCCTTTCTTTCTTAATATATTTGAGAAAGACTCTTTGACCCCAGCTGTCCTGAATGTTTTACTGTGCTTGCTGGCCAAGGCTTTTGCAATGGGTGCAGTTTTATGAATCTCAATATGAGCTTTGCTTTTAAAAGCTGCCCTTTCAGTTCATTTAAATAAAATGTCTCCAGCTGTGTTTATGCTACAAAACAATTTGTAACCCTCTCCTCCAGTTTGGACCCAAACATTTTTTATTTGCAGACCTCTAGATTGCAGCTGCAATGGCTCTTGTTTTTGTACTTTACTATGAACCTATCATAGTGCAATCTTCAAGAACTGTCAACAGCTATTGCCATTTCTGGATCTGTCTTATAGCCTAAGTTGTGAGATCAAAACACTGGCCTTATAAGCAGCCACTCCATTGTAACCCCTCTGTCCCAAAACCCAGACAGTATCTCCCACCACCAATTTTCAGAACCTCACGGTGTCCAGAGAGCAACCCATTTAGCAGCCATGGGGAGTCTGGTATTTCCAGAGGCCCTTGTGACCACCTGAAAGGCTACTTTGGGGCTAAGTTATGTGACCCACAAGATTTATGACTGGCTGACTTAAAGGTTAAGGGATTTGTCCCACAAGAGCTAAAAAGAAAAGAGAGTCATACTAATTTTTTAAAACTATATTGTCAATATAGGAATGGCCCAAATTAACAGAGTCCCTTCCTGGGTAAATTGTTGATGCCTTATTTTGTCTTCTCTCCACTATTTTGCTTTATTTTCCACTTTTTTTCCTATTCTTCCTTGATGCTATTAGAATATTCATTCAATTTCACAAACAGGTAGAGAATACGCATTTGAATATCCTCTTCCCACCTGCAACAGAGGTACCATGTTCATGAAATTGACAAACATTGTGTGGTTGGGTTGGATTGTCCTTTGTAGCAAGAAATGTTGCCAGTTCTGGTAATTACTCTTAGACTGTGATAGAGCACTGACACATTATTCCAAGCAGTGCTATACTTTAGGTTGTCAAATAGCAACATGGGACATTGTTCATTTGATCATGGGAATGGAGAAAATTGGGAATGTGTGACTTGAGGGCCCAGTAATACCAGGTTTCCTAACCTGGGTAGCCCAAAGTAGGAAAAAAAAAAAAAAATCTTGATTCTAATCCAAGTCCCTAAGAGAAATCTGAGGATCAAGCTGGGAAGACAAATATCAATACTGAGTTCAGAGAGGCAAGAAAAAGAGTTTACCTTGGAAGCTGAGCCAAGAGTAAGAAGCTAGATAAAAATAAAGAATGCTATGGGATCATAAAGAAGAAGGTTGTTATGGGATCAGAAATAAGAAGGTTGGACTTATGGTAATAAATGAAATCATATATGTGATACTAAATATTATTAGGTAAGTCCTATAAATTTAAGAGATTATGATAGTTGGTCAATAGGAAGAATGGTTTATAAATGTCTTGGATAAAGAAGTTTAGGGATTGAGATATTTCAGTAGGTTCTACAGTAACCTAGATGTAGCCATTACTCCATGGCATTGGTTTATCCGGGGACTGACAACATTTAAACTTTTTATTAAACTATTTCCTGAAGTATGTACTGGCTTCTTGGTTCAATGTTCTAACTTCTTATAAACAGACAAATGTGCCTTTATAGTAGCTACTGAGTATACCAGGAAAAGTTTAACTTCTCCTTGACAAAGGACAGAAGAATAGCACAATAGTGTTTAAATTTGAAATTTTATCCATAACCACATGGTGATTTTACAAGGTAACCTTTAACAGTAAACATAATTTCTTACCCAGTTGTGCTCTAAGAGCATGATTATCAATGCAACAATTTTTAAATGACTAAAAGTGTTCCCTGTTACAGGAAGTCTCTTCTGTTCCTTCCTATTTTAATAGATCTTGGTGACCACAGATAAATTGGCAATAATCTGATAAGCCTGACCATAGTTAACTTGTTGTTTCTGTCTTAGAAAGTTCCAATTGAAATTAAGCATAAGTTGCTTAAATTTTTGAGCTCATGGGGGTATCAGAAATCTAAACTTAATGATATTAATAATAATTTTAAACCAAGTGGTGTCCTAATTGCAATATGGTATGGTAGATTGGATCCTAGAAGCAAAAAAAAAAAAAAAAAAAGACATTAGTGAAAACCTGGTGAAACTGAAATAAAGCCTGTATTTTAGTTAATAGTAATGTATCATTGTTAAATTCTTAGTTTTGAGATATTCACCATGGTTATGTAAGATGTTAACATTAGGGGAAACTGAATAAAGAGTATACGGGAACTCTTTGTACCATTTTTGCAACTTTTCTGTAAATGTAAAAGTACTCAAAAATAAAAATGTTATTTAAAAAAATCAAATGATCAATGCAAAGCAGCGAACATAATGTGATTGCTGTCATCACTTCTTTGTTATTCCCCTTTGGCAACATTCATCCCCTCTATTCAAAGAGTTTAATTCGATTATTTCTTTTCCCAAAGGTAGAAAGTAATGATCAAAAATTTAGGCAGTCAGCTCTGTAGATATCAATAATATGTGTATAGGAGACATTTATATTAAAACAAAATGCAAACAAAACAAAACAAAGAAACAAAAGCAATAAAACAAACTACAAAAACTAAAGTTTGGCTTCCCTTTCTCCTGCTGTCTAAACCAAGTTTTCTAAAAGGACAAGGCCATTGGTTCTTGAGTGGGGTCAGGATTCATTAAAGCCATTTGTCAGGATCCCCTTGGTACTTCACCCAGAATCCCCTTCACATTTTTCTCCATGGAGTAGCTGTAGATGCAGTTTGGGTCTTGGTCTGCAAACCCAGTTCTCTTGACAGCTGCAGGCCACTTGGTAAGAACAATCTTCAGTGGAATTCTAATTTGACCCCACCTTGAAGCCCTGGCAAATGGTGGTTGCTCAGTAAATGTTGCTGAACGAATAAATTAGATTGAGCAGTGAGCTGGGGGTGGAAGCAGAGACCAAAGGCCTCTGCCGCCCTGGTCTGCCAGATGCTTTATCCCTGACCCAGGTCTGATCCCTGAGCACTGTCCAATGCTCACAGTACTATAACTCACCACTGGATATTGTCTTTGTGTGAGGAACTGAATTTGCTTTACCCATGACCTCCCCAAGAGGCAAATTTTTTTCCAGAGGGAATAACCATACTCTGTGCTCAGAAAGGAAGAATTTCTCAAGGAGCTTGGTTCTTGCCTTGAATTGGAGAAAGTCAATTGGCTGTCAAAAGTTTGATCTGGCATGCACAACATAGCTTTACATACGCATGCATGTCATGAAGGGTAGTAACACAGTACCGTAACTCTAGGAAGAAATTCCTTTGGAACTCACAACTATCAAAGAGCTGTAGAGCCTTGTTTCCTGACATCTTCACAGTTAAAAAAGCTATTGGAGAAAATAATTCTGTGACAACTTATAATCGATGACATTTTTTGCCATTGCCATTTGTTTCTAAGCAGCTTGTCCTTTGAAGTTACTCTTTTGTATGGTCAAAAGTAAGAATCTCTAAATCTTTGCACAAGGAAAGAAAGGGAAAGAATTGAGTGACTGAGAGTGTGGAACGGAGGTCAGATTCCCAGGTGAAGGAAGTACCATTGGGCATTTGTTAAATATCTCTACTTTCCCTCTTGGCCTGTGTAGGTGATAGTTGTTGATACATTATGTTTAATAACAACAAAAAAAGATTTCAAAGTGTTGAGATTGATTACGGGCCTATTATCTACCCAAAATGAAGAATGACACCTATTTCTTGGAAAGATTTCAAGGTATAAAAACCATCCACCCCTTCCCCCCCTTGCAATAAATCTAATCCCATAATTAAAAACCCATTTTTGTCCTAAAGCATTCTAGTCTGTTAAAACAATTGCCCCTGGGAGAAGTAGCACATTAAACTTTAGAAGACATTATTGTGGATTAGTTTAGCAGAGGGTTTTTTTGGAGGGTTTGGGGAGAAGAGAAAAAGGCCTTGATATGAAGAGTCAAGGAAGAAGCATTTCTTAAATGCATTTTACATGTTTTCACATTGAATCTTCACATGACCCTAGCTTCACTGTTCAGATGCTGAAGTGGTAACTCACAAACATTAGGCAAATTGCCCAAGGACACTCAACTGGTAAAAAAGGATCTGGGGTTTAAATCTGGTGCATCTGACTCCCAAGTCTGGGCTGTCCAGTTAGAGCAAAGGTGAGGCTACACAGAGTTGCAAGTCAGAGAGGGGAAGCAGGGTACCATAGTGATTGCAGTGGGGGTGGAGATGGATGGGGAGAAAAACAGAAAGTGGCCATTTGTAAACAATGGTTGCTAGATCCCAAAGCCCCTACTGGGTCTAGTCCAGCAAAATCTCTCTCTCTTTTTTTTTAAATTTATTTATTTTTTTCAATCTTATATGGAGGCAGATTAATGCAGTGATTTAGCTCACAGGCTCTGGAGTCAGAGTGAGATCTAAGTTTTCATACAGTCCCTGCTTACTAAGTGTGTAAGTTGGAAAATATACCTATTTCTCTCCTTTCTTATTCCCACATTTGTGAAGTGCAGATATTAATTGAACCTTCTTTCATAGAATTACTGCGATGATTCAATGAAATATTGCATGTAAAGCGCTTAACACCAAGATTGAGACAGAGGAAGTACACAATCAATGTTTGCTGTTATTATTTCCTCAGGGAAAGACAAGAGAGCCATATCCCATAAGGATAGATCCTTCTAATCTCTATCAGAAAAGGAGCAGCCCCAGACTCTTTATGACAATGAAGCTTGATTTTACAGTGGTATTTGAAACTTTCTTTGTTTTTAGTGGTTTTTTCCTTCCCATATAGGGCTTCTCATCATCTTATTACAGTCCTGGCACCTTCTTATCTCTGAACATGAAGCAGAAAAACACTCTAAATGAAATTTTCTCAGAGAAGAGAGAGGCAGAGGGAGATGGGCAGAGAAGGGGTGTCTGTAACCACTAAAGGACCTGGAAGGAGGTTTATGCCAACTTCTGCCTTTTCTTCATGGATGGTCAAATATTTCCAATTTCCCTTTGTCATTCTACACTGGTGTGTCTGTTAAGGGTATGAGTGTGTTTTTTTGTGGGGGGCAGGGTGGTGGTTAGTAAATGGGAAACAGTAAGCAGAAGTTTTTCCAAAAGTATTAGAATCATAATTTATCTGTGAAAAAGTGAGGTTACCTGGCATAGGGAAGGGAAAACTTTTCCCTGTCACTCAGAAAACTCCTGTGGTCACACTGAGGTATACCATCCGTAAGATACATTATTCTTCCAGAGGTTGCAATTTTAGATAGAGGAAAATAAGGCAGAAGCACTTGAACACTGCCACTAGAAATGGATTGGGTTGGGGGTGGCCGGGAAGAGGAGGGGGAAGAGGGAGCTGAAATACAAAATAAAACAAAGCTGAAAGACCCAGGAGAGTCCCAGCCCTTTAGCTTGTAATAAGTCAGCTTTTGTTAGCTTGGCTTTTGAGTATTAAGCACTCAGTTCATCTCCATTGATTTGTAATGAGCCTGGGAGGCTCACAAAGCCTTAATCAAGCCAGGATCCCTTTAAAATGAACTCTTCTGCGAAGAGAGCTGGCAGATAGCATCTGCTGAGGAGCTGTGCTGGAGAGAGCTCACTCTCTCCATTGTGAAGCTTACACTGAGCCAGAGAATGGGGTAGGGGCTTCATTAGTCTGATAAAAACAGACAGGCCAACTTTTCATTACAGGGATGCACAAATCCACTTTACTTGGCTTTCCTCCTTTACATTATAAAAGCAGTATCAGGCCCAAGCTTATAGGACTCATTATTCCATACAAACACCAGACCGGGAGGTGGGGAGGTGCAGGGAGCTGAGCCCTCCGTCTTAGACTGGCATTGAGGACTCTGCAAACTTTTCAAAGCAAAAACCTTGGGTTAACCAGAGGCTGAGATTTCTAACCCCATGAAATTCAGATCCATAAGATCATCTCCTACTTTTTTTCTACCGTCAAACAAGAGAAAGTGGTAGAACTTTTGACCTTTTTCACTGAGGGTCATTTATTTTAAGATTTGTGCTGCAGGATTCTGGATTACACAGGAATGCTAATGCTGGTGTGTTTGTTTCGTGCTCTCTGCTCTAGTTCTAGTAAGATGGTTGAAAGCAAATTAAATATATTGGTGGGAGTTTTTCTTTGCATAATATTTCATTATGAAATCACAGATAATATAAAATTTTATAGATTTAAACAAAAATTTGGGGGTAGAGGCATTGAAATGGTGGCTTGGATCAATGTACCTAGTTTAACTTTTGCAACTTTATTTTTAGTTTTGGCCTCTGCCTTCTGCTACTCTCTCTCTCTGTTTTATTCACTTTTCCCCCCTATTCTTTGAACCCTTTGCTGTCTACTAAGCTGAGGAATTGGCACCGCCTTATGTGCTCCTATTACTAAACTTAAAACTCATGGATTTTCTTTTCCCTCACCCCTTTATATATAATGACATATATTGTTTAACATTATTTTTTCAGGTGCCTCTATTTTAAACCACATGCAGTGTTATTGTCTGGTATTGTCCTTAGACTAAGGCTCCATATTTTGTAAAATAATTATAATAATAATATGCTTTATCAACATGATATGTCCCAAGTTTTGCAAGGTGAGTTTATTCAAAATAAAAACTATCTGAAAAATAGAAGCACTTTTATTTACTTTCAAAAAATTATATTGAAATTTTCACAGGAGATAGCTGATGCAGTCATGGTAAACTCAACTGTTGACTGTAATCTACTGCTCCAGGTTAAACAGATGCCTTACTTCCTAGGCTAAGAATGACCCATTGCTTCATGGGAAAAAATTAAGGAGGGAGGGAGTTGACATCTACACAGAAAGCCGAGGATTCATTGCATTCCCTGACACACCTGATGCAGAAGCATGGCTTCACCTGGAACATCCTGGTGTCATCATGCATTCATCTGTGTACTTTGGTCAAGCACTCAGTAATGATGAAGTCTACAAAAACTGGCAAGGCTCTGAACCTGCTTTTAGGGAACTTTAGCTTCACCACGGATGTAGGCTTCAGTATTTCATCTTACATATTAACAATAATACTCTATCTGGTCCTCCCTTTGATCCTATAGGGGAGGAAAACAAATCTATTTTTTTCTCTACTCCCTTAGCTTCAGAGGGTGGGGTCTGTGAAATAGACCCACAGAAGAGAGATTAACAGGAGGGAAAAAAAAAAAAAAGTTTATTTACAAGTACAATGTGCATATATGTGAGAGAACGCAGTAATGAGTAATTCAAAGAGGTGGTTAGAATTTGGGGCCCATATACCATCTTAACAAAGGGTGATAAATTTGTGGAGAACTGACAAGACAAAAGAAAAGGGGTTTGTGCTCCAGGGGATGGTAAATATGTGGGGGAACTAATGGAAAATGAGGATGATTTTAATAAGGTTTGTTTGTGCAAACCCATCTGTGCCTACTTTCAGTCTCCAGTGATAAGGTTGTTCTCCTAGTACAGGAGAAGGGAGAGGGATCACCTTCACAAAAGGAAATTTATGTCCTGCTTTTAGGTAGATAGGTGGAGAGCAAAAAGCTCATTTTGCATTTGCTGCTACTTAAATGTCTTTAGCCTCAAATAATCCTTATGCCAAAGTGGCATATTTTGGGATGGCATATTCTGATCTTCTTTCGTGCCTTAGGATTTGACCTTCATAGGCCAATGCTTAACACAGTGTTTTGTGTTGAAGTTATGTAATCAACTCACATTTGCAATAGCTGTGATGATGATGATGGTAAACAAACTCGATCCATTCTTGTCTATCTTGTATTTTCAACTTCTAACTTGAACATGACAGAGGCTGATGAGCCAAGATACCAGCTGTTTCTATTAGCAGAGATGAGGTGACTCGACACTTTGGGGTAAATTTTTTGTTTTTTTTGCGGTACGCGGGCTTCTCACTGTTGCAGCCTCTCCCGTTGCGGAGCACAGGCTCCGGATGCGCAGGCTCAGCGGCCATGGCTCACGGGCCCAGCCGCTCCGTGGCATGTGGGATCTTCCTGGACCGGGGCACGAACCTGTGTCCCCTGAATCGGCAGGCGGACTCTCAACCACTGGGACACCAGGGAAGCCCACTTTGGGGTAAATTTATCCAGCTACTAGAGGATGCCTCTTTTATCTTAGGACATTTCTCTTAGTTAGTCACTAGGATCAATCAGCCCCAGAAATAACAAAACGTGAGGTACACAGTTCTCCAAACTGTGACATGACAAGATAGGATATAGACATTGTGCTTTTTTTCTGGAATGTCTGAATTTACTAGACAAAGGCCTAATTTTACTTCTAAGGGTATAGAATTTGGGGCACCGCCAGGTATATATAGATAATAACTTGCTTGATGAAGAAAGAACCTGTCTTTCTTAGTCTGTGTACATATCTGTGCGAGCCTATCAGTTTCTGCTCTCTGCATTCTTACCTGAGACGAGGGTTCCCTATGTTTATGTTTAAAAAAGAGGATAAAACCCTGACCCTTCCTTTAACTTTCTCTGAGCTGGAACTGTCACAAGTTTTTATTACAAATACATATGCTAATCAGGCCTAAACCTGGGCCTGAACCAGTGGGAAATTAGGAGGGATTTACAGCATCTCCCTGAGACCACACCTGGTACAAGTCTACTCGAGACAAGCTATTTGGTCCAAATGTTAGTTTTCTTCTTTCAATCAAGAGTTAAACTCCCTTTCTTTTATGTAACTGGCACTACATGGCCTGAGTTTCTTTGTTCCTTTTAGTGATAAATCTAATTGGGTCTCAGTCCTGAAAACAGCCTCTGGTTTGGCACTTATCCCAAGAGAGATGGAATGTGGTATAGAGGTCAAGAAAAGGGTGATAAATTGGGAATTATGGATCATACCTTCAGCTCTGTTACTTTAATTGCTTTTAGCATCACTGTGAAGGAAGACCAATCCAGCAATGGTCAAGCACTTAACAAAATAAAGTGAGAACTGAGGGCATGACACAGAGGAATAGGTGAGCTCTGGTGTGGGGTTTTCTGAGATCAAATCATGTGTAACTCCAGCTTTTTCAGACATTAGCAATGGAATAAGTAAAAGCATTGTGGTCTTGAAGATGCCAAGTCTCTCAAAATAGCTCTGATTCAAATGCAAGGTGTTAATATCAATAACTGGGGGAGTTATTTGGGTAGATGGGCAGTCTCACAGACTGCTTTGGACTCCAGCATGGGATTGGAAAAGCAGAAAAAATGCTCCCAGGGCAGTACAGAGTGGCTAACAACAGTCTGATGGTTCTGGAGGACTTCTTAGTTTGGACAAAGAGACCCTGGAAATTTGGACCTTGACCATGGTGGGACTCAGACATTTCATCAGGGGATGCAGTGAAGATGAATGCTGACACCCAAAATCAAAATATTCTGAGATCCATCCAACCAGATATCCTTTTCCCTGATGTAATGATTTTTCTGGTGAAAAGAATAGGAAAAAAGCAAAGTAAAGAATACAAGAAACTTGATTTTGTAGCTAACCAAATTCAATTCTAAAGCAAAAAGGGTGATTTATACAAATTGATAAATTTTAGTTTTCTGCCACCAGCAGAAATTTACATATCTGCACACCCGAATCTTATGACTATAAGAGCTCCTATAAGGTCAAAAAGGAGTGAAGAAGTTTTGGAAGAAAGAACAATAATCCAGTAAGACAAGGGTTGAAAGGGAGCCTCAGAAAGTGGCACAATGATGATATTTTAGGACTTTGTTGAGAGATTTTCAACGTATTGGTGGGAATAGAGAGCATGTTGAGGAGTGGATGAGGAATGAGGACCTGTAGATAGCTGACTTAAGATCAGGGTTGGGAAGGAAAGAAATAAGATTGGAGAATAGCTATAACAGGACTTGAGGTCAAGTAGAGGGTGGGGCTAGTTGGAATGCTTGTACATTAAGGACAAAGCCAACAGAAAGATAAAAGAAGCCACAGGAAAAAGAGAAGACATCTTGAAGGAGGTAGGGGATATGGGATGAAGTGACATGTAGATTGGTTATTGTGAGTAAGAAGAGATTTGTTTTATTTTCTCAGACAGGAAGAAAGTGGGTAAGGATGGTTTTACTGCATTTTATATAAAGGGGAATGAGAGGTTGAGGGAGAGGACCATCAATTGCATTTCCTGCATGGAAAGCCTGCAACATCACAACTAGATACTCCTGCATGGTAACTATCTCCTTTCTGTGAATACTTTCAACTGCTCTTTCTCTTATAACATCTGAGTTCATGACATTTCATAAAAAGATGCTGAAACCTCTCTTATCAGTTTCTTATCCTCTCTTTCAACCTTCTCTCTCTTTCATGTTCTTCTCTGCCCTCCCATAGATTCACACTTCATCTCCACTGCTCTGCTGGAGTCTTCAGAGTTGTTGTCTGTCATGTCCAACTGGACAATTTCTTGTCGTGCTACCACAAATGCTATCCCATTAGCTTCATAATGAAAGTTGTGGACAAGGCACAGTGCCTTGCATGTCCCATGCTTCTAGCCTACCTGTTCTGAGACTTCACTTACGTCTAAGAGGTAGATGCACAAGAAAATCATTCTGCTGCTAATTTTTAAAAAAAACACTCGGGCTTCCCTGGTGGCGCAGTTGTTGAGAGTCCGCCTGCCGATGCAGGGGACACGGGTTCGTGCCCCGGTCTGGGAGGATCCCACATGCCGCGGAGCAGCTAGGCCCATGAGTCATGGCCGCTGCGCCTGCGCGTCCGGAGCCTGTGCTCCGCAACGGGAGAGGCCACAACAGTGAGAGGCCCGCATAACGCAAAAAAAAAACAACACTCATACTTTCTTCTCTCCCTTTATTGCCCTAAGATTTTAGAATGATGCAAGCTCTTATTACTAACTGATGATTATCTTGGAATTCTGTTGGGCATACAAAAATTTAAAAAATTATAAATAATAGAAAATCTGAAATTGAGCCTATGACACTTTATTTTCTTCCCTAGAACCAAAGAGATGCTGTTGCTTCTCTTCTCCCCTTCTAGAAGCTGTGGTCCTTCAAAAAAAAAAAGGACTGTATCAATAGCTTGACAACAGTCACCCGGTCTGATGACAAGGAGATGACTTTTTTTGAAATGGTGGAGACTCTGGTTCATAACTGTATTTAATTTCATGGGAAGAGAAACAACCTGGTCTATTTTATAGCTTAACATCTAGGAGAGTTTCACAGGATACTTGTTGGTTGTGTATAAATGAATAAAATTAATACATGGGGATCGCAATTTCCTCACCTGAACAATTTAGATCTTCAATAATAAAAACTGAGAATCCAAGTAATTGCTTCATTTATTTATGTACAAACCATGGGCATCATGTGAAACATTTTGGACCTGATCCAAAAAGTTATATTTAGTAGGAAAAACATTTTTCTTTTTAGTAATTGGAAGAAAATCATAGCTACATAGCTGTTCCATAGACAGAGCTTTGGAGTCAGACTGAGCTGACTTCCAACTCAGCCACTCACTAGTTGTGTGACCATAAGTAAGCTACTCAAACTCCCTGAGCTTCAGTTTCTTCCATCATCAAATAGAAATGATCATATTTAAGTTTGTCACCTCTTAGAAGGGACTATGATAAGGATCCTGAATTCCTACATCTTGTTCTGTCATCAATGGGATATAAGCTATGGAATTTTCTGCAATCTAATAACATTATTTATGGCTGACCAGTACTTTAGCTTTAAATTCATGGATAATCTTTCTGGAAACCTGCTTTCTGCTCCCCTAATATTGAAAGTAGAGGCAGGCCTAACCAGTTAGCTCTGGGCCTCCCTTTCCTGTGGTCCTCCTAGTCCCACAGGGTCTCCCAAGGGTGAGGGGCTAAATTCTAATTTGGAGGTACCTCCATACTCACCTTACCAAATCACCTGGAGAAGAGGGGAAAAAAAAAAAAAAAAAAGAGAGAGAGAAATCAATAGAAAGTGTTTGTACAACTCAGTTCCACTTATAATCCCACATGCCTTCCACAGCGATTTCCCTATCTCATACGTAGAACCTTTGGTTGTTCAATGGGAAATGTTTAGCACAGAGACTGCAACTTAGCAGATAATAAATGGTGGCTATTTTTATGGCATGACTATTAACATTCATTAACTTGGCCATTGTCAATGGGAGCTAAGGTAAATAGGTCCTTCTCAAATAAAAGCCCAACACCCCAGACCAAAGGCATTTTTATTTATATTGATCTTCCTCAACTTACGACAGGGTTACCTCTCTATAAACACATCATAAGTTGAAATATCCCAGGTCAAAAATGCATTAATACACCTAACTTACTGAACATCATAGCTTAGGTTTGTCTACCTTAAATATGCTCAGAACACTTGCATTAGCCTACAGTTAGGCAAAGTCATCTAACACAAAGCCTATTTTATAATAAAGTGTTGAATATCTCATGTACTTTATTGACTACTATGCTGAAAGTGCAAAACAGAATGGCTGTATAGGAACAGAATGGCTGTATAGGAACAGAATGGCTGTACGGGGACAGAATGGTTATAAGTGTGTCAGTTGTTTACCCTCATGATCACTGGCTGACTGGGAGCTGCTGCTGCCCAGCATCACAAGAGAGTATCATACGGCCCATCGCTAGCCCAGGAAAAGATCTAAATTCAAAATTCAAAGTACAGTTTCAATTGAACGCAAATCACTTTCACACCAAAGTAAAGTTGAAAATCCTGAATCGAACTATTGTAAGTTCTTCTGTATAGAAGGGGCTTGGAAGTCCCACCTGGCTTTAGTTAAGCTGTAATTGATGTCTCAAACAATGGAGGATCTGAGCACTGGTGCTGCTAGAAGTAGACAGGTCAAGAGAATTGGGCTCTGAACAGCCTCCCCTTCCCCTGAATACACATAGAAAGGAGAACCTTGGGAGACTTGAGGTTGAATGTCCCTAACTTTGCACAGAGTTTTTACCCCAGATTGTTGTTACCCCAGACCCACAGGTCAATGCTTCTTCCCTAAGAGTAACATTTAGCCAGGAGTGGAAAGTAAGCATTTAGAGAGTGATAGGACATGTTGAGCCCCACATTAATTGGTGCCAGAATCAGAGTCCCAGGTGTCAGTCAGTTAGCAGATGACCAGAAAGTTTGCAGTGTGCACCATTTGCTTACACACTGACTAAGAAGCAATGCTCTCCTTCCTGGAGATGGAGAGATGGTACGCTGCAGAGCAGGATGCTCTGGCCCTGGGTGGATGGCAGCACTCTCACTGACCTTCCACTTGCACTCTTTCAAGGTCCTTGGGGTACCTTCCCCTAATACTATGGCAGAGAGACCTGAACTTGATGGCAGTGCCTCCTGTGTGCAGCAAGTACCAGTGGCTACTGCTGGGGCAAACCTGCGGGATTCAAAGCCACCGAGGGCACTGTTCCCAAGCTGTCTGGCTCCACTGGAGCCCCAGCCCTGGGCCCATCTCAGACCAGTTCCAGGAACCTGACCCCGCAGTCTGAAAGGGACAGACTAAGAGTTCTGGGCTGGTTCAGATAGCAGCTGTGCCAGGAGGTCTGGGTTAAGGTCTCCATGTATGAGGGGGCCAGGAGGGAGGCACTTCTAGTCCAAGGTTGCCAATCAGGCATCCCATAATAAACCAACCTGTGAGCAGTACCAGATAGCTCCTGAGTCCTTTCACTAAATGGGGCAATAAATATATCACTGTACCACGTAATGGCCTCTGGGTGGCTATAGAACACTTAATTATTGATTAATCTTCATTAATTAATGAAACTGAACACAAGTGCTGCTAAACAGGAATATGAAGAGCAAGTGATCCAGGAGAGGAGAGAAGGAGGGCTTGCTGTGCTCCCAAGGCAGGGGAGACTGCCCCAGGCATGGGCTACCACCTGAGGAGGGCTCAGCCACTCTCCCGTCCTAGAGGGGCACCTCTGGGTCCAGAGCGCCTGTGGGTGCCACTGTGGTCTCAAGACTGGATGTAAAATAAACTAGGTGATAAAATGATAGCACAGAAGGAAGGAAAGAGATAAGTGAAAGCAGGGAGAATGGCAGGGGAAACAATTCAGTTCAACTTTTATTTACCATCTACTCTTTGCCAGGAATTGAGTTTCCAAAGGTAAATAAGAAATTCTCCTGCCTTTCAGTCATTCACAGTTTAGCAGGAAAAATAGAAGATTACAATTTCATGTTCAACACACTTATACTTAGTACTGCCTGGAAAAATAATTTAGGATCGGTGGGTGCTGAAGCACTAATCTAACCTTTACACGGGTACCGTGAAGTTTAGAGAGGCTCTGAGATATAATAAGAATAACAACAGTAATAATAAATGTCTTCCTTGAATTGGAGGAGGGGAAAAAAGTAAATGATTTATGAATGCAAGCTCATCCTTTTCCCTAGACTGTGCAGGAAGACTAGGATGTCACCCAAGGCAGCGCAGCAGGTAAATGCTGGCTTTATTACTTACAGGCTGTTGGGCTTCGTGCAAGCTCCTTCACCTCCATGGCCTTTAGTTTCCTTATCTGTTCCATGAAGATAATTATATTTTCTTTACAGAGTTGTTGTGAAGAGTGGAGATAATTGTGTGGAAGGTGTCGAGGTCCCTGACATGTAGGAGTCATTTATAAATGGCTAAGAATGATTTATAAATAGTAGTTCTTAGAGTTATTATTCTGTTTGGGAGTGTAAATTATAATCCTTTCATGTGACTTTCATGCTCAAAAACCTTCAATATTCATAAAAGATCATGGGAAAAGAACTATAACCCAAGGAAAATAAAGGAATTTCCACCTGTAGAAAGAGACAAACTAGTGTATTGTTTAATAGCAGGGGTCCTGCCTTCAGCCTAGGGTGGGCTTGAATGTGACCAATGTCATTTACTAGCTGTGTGTCCTTGGGTAAATTACTTAACCTTTGTGGTCAGAACTTCAGTTTCCTTATCTGTTAGATGACGATAATAATAATACCTATTTCTTAAGGTTGTCCTGAGAATTAAAGGTGATATTGTATGTAAAGCACTAGGCAAAGTGCTTGGCATTTAAAACTTCTCAAATGGTAACTGTTAAAATAATTCTTTGTACCATTGTTATTAGAGGGAATCACAACTCAGTCCCATTGGGACAAAATATGCTGATGAAAAAGCAATCTCCTCCTTACTCCTACCACCACTCCCTCCTTTTCCATATTCCGACACTCCCCTACACACTCCTCCAGGCACTTTCAATTTGTTTTATTAGGGTGAACTCCAGAGCACCTTGAGAAGCTTTTTCTAAGCCCCAAGCTGCAGTGGTCCAGAAAGGTGCTTGTCCTCAGAGAATCACAGGAGGACTGAACTCTGTGTGTACGGTTTTCACCCTGAAAGCAAAATTACTGGGAACCATTCTAGGACATGGTTTCTTGGTAGAAGTCACAGGATGAATAAGTCAGCTTTCCTACCCCTGAGGAGTTTACAGTTTTACGGAAGAAATAATGCTTCCATAAGGAACTCAAATATAAGGCTGACTGTTTTACAAGCTTGAAAGCTGGTATAAACAAAAAGCAGCAGGAATTTGGAGGAGATAGTGAGAAGAGACATGTGGGTGATAAGGTGACTTTTCAAGGAGGAAGTGGCATCTAAATGGTGCTTTGAAAGGCAAGTCAGATTTCAATAAAGCGAGAAGGTGAGTCAGGTTATTCTAAGCTGAAGAAACAGCGCATATATAAGCATAAAGGCATAAAAAACATGGAGCATCTTCTAGAAATGCTATATTTGTAAATTTTAATTTAGTGACTTTTCTAAGCACGTATGTTTACTTTTGCAATTTCTTTGTTTGTTTCAATCTGAGTTGCAGGGTCAGTTCCTGGGACTCACAAAGAATTCCATGATATAAAAGTCTCTTTTCAGTTCACAGGAGGTCTGGAGATAAAGATGTCTTTCTGGTTCTCTATGGGAAGTCATTTCATAGGGAACAATGTCAGCTGGAATCTGGGGCTTGCCCTTAAGAAAGATGGCTCCTAAGAATTGCTGAGAAAGAATTTTCTGTGCATGTCACTCAGATTCCTTAGCATTTGACCTAGGGTGAATATCATGCAATTTTTTTTTAAAGGGAAGAAAGAAAGAAAAGGAAAGGAAGAATAAAACAGAAAAGGATGAAAAGAAAATTCCAAACCAATGAAACCTTTTCCCTGAAATCATGGGAAAGCTGGAAAGACCATTGTTGAAAGCAAATTGTTGAGGGAGCAGAATGAACTGGAGCAGAGCTATCTTCCAGGTCTTAAGTGGGCTCTTCCCTGAAAGGGAAATCAAGAGGACATAGCCTCCCGCATCTCCCAAGTCCTCCCCCTTCTTGTACCACTGAAGCCTGAGGTTAATAAAGAGAAACAGCCAGGGAGAGTTCAAACCAGAAAAAAATGGAAACCAGTTTCTCTGAGGGAAAAACCCAATCAGCGACACGGCAAGCAGCGAGAGAAACCTGGAAAGCAAAATGCTAAAAGCAAGTGAGAGAGGCTCTTGTAAAAGGAAATTAGATATGAACTGCCAGGTGATATAGCAACTGAAAGGTCAGTGCTATTTGGGGCTGAATATGAAGAGGCTTCAGGCATCTCAGGACAAAAAAAAAAAAAAAAAAGTACAAACTAGAGAGGGTTCAGAGAAAGGCAACCACCGCATTGATTAAAGAATGGTTGTTGGCTTTGTGGTGAAAGATGAAAGGCATGAGATAGGCAGGAGCAGTCAAGGAGCTGGGTGCCAATTGTATATTAATAGCACTTTGTGGTGACAAAACACTCAACACCGTATTTATTTCTTATCTCTCACAGGGTCATTCTCTCCTTGTAAAATGTGTTCATTCATCCAACTGTCATTTATTGACCACCTGATCTGTGCCACTTACTGTACTGCGGAGTCCAAGTGAAATAAGCTACTGCCTCTGTCCTTGCAAAGCCCACTTGCCAACAGAGACCATGAAGCAGTAAGTGGAATGCCATGGGGTAAGTACTCAACAGGTCCCATGAATTCAAGAGAAGGGATTATTATTTTACTGCAAGAGGGCAGGGGAAGTTTAAAGAGAAGGCAATCTTTTAGGTGGATTTTGCAGAATGAATAAGTTTTCACAAGGTGGAATGGGTGAGTGGAGAGCAGGAGGATACTTCAAGCAGAGTGAACAGCATGATTAAATACACAGATTAGGGAACAGGACCTACTGAGGCTGAAGCCTGGGGCATGTGAACAGATCAAGGAGTGGAGTCGTGGAAAACAGATGACAAAAGAAACCATCATGTGTTAGAGTGTGTTGGAACATGCTGATTGGCATAAGTCTTCCCAAGAAACATCCTCGAATGTCTACAAAAAAGCTCTGCTTTTTCAGGAAATATAAATGTGGGCATAACATAGTCTCTGACCTGAAGGAGCTTATCAATCAACCAATAAACACTTGTTGAAGTCTTACATGCCCTAGATGCTAAGCTGGGGAGTCATCTCAACTTAGACAAACCTCCAGAAAGCTTTCAATCAAGATGATAGTGATAAATCAATCATATAAAGTATTAAAAATTTAAAAATGAATAGAACAGAAGCCTACGAATATTACAACACACCAGTAGTGGGGAGGGAGGGAGTATATGGTAAGTTCCTGTTCCAAATACCTATTGGGGTAAAACAAACTTCCCCAAATGTTAGTGGTTTAAAAAAAAACACTTTATCATGATAACTCATGGTTCTGTGATTTGACTGGTTCAGTTGGGTGGTTCTCCTTTGTGGTCTTTCAGGTAGTTATTGACAGATGGCAGCTAGAGCTGGAATCATCTGCAGGCTCAACTGAGCTGGACATTCAGAATGCCCCTGTATTTAGATGTGTGGTGCCTCTGATGGGATGTCTGGCACAGATAGAGGCTACCCAGGCACCTGTCTCTCTCCACATGTCATCTTCATATGGTCACCTTGCACTCCCTCACAGCACAGTAGTCTCAGATGCTCTTAGACATCTCACATGATATTCAGCATCCCTTAGGGAATATTTCCAGAGGCTGAGGGAAAAGCTGTAAGACTTCTTAGGACTTACCTACCTAGGAAGTCATGCAATGTCACTTCTATCATATACTATGGGCCAAAGTGTAAGTCACAAGGACAGCCTGCTCAGGGCCTGAACATCAAAAGGCATGAGTCATTGGAGAGCCATCTTTGGAGACAAGCTACCATGGTTCCACATGACAATAAGGGCTGCAAAGGAGAAGGGGCCATTGTGTAGAGGACTGTCAGAGAAGATACTACACTGGGGAGGTAGAGCTTAAGTCGGGCCTTGGAGGAAATGTGGGTTCCATCTAAGGAGAGAGAGAGCTCACAGTGAAATGTGCATATATTCTCAAGGAGACCAGGGTTTGAATCTGCTTCTATCACCTACTTTCTAACCATGTGCCTTTAGGGGCAATACCTCACAGGGTCATTGAAGAGAATAGTGATAACATATGTAAAAAGCCTGTATTCTAGTTAGAGGTCATATAAACAAAGTTATTATTTTAATCACAAAAAAGGGTATTTGAACCTGGGTAAAAATTAAAGACACAAGGAACGCTGAGGACGCAATGAGTGACCTACAGCACTGTGGTAATGATATTCAGAATGAGTTAGAGGTGGAAACTTGTAATAAAAGCCTAGATTCCACAGTTTCTGCATTTGTCACAAAATGTACTTCTTAAAATTTATATTTGTATAATCATCTGACCAGATCATCATGGTATGATTAAAGAGCAAAGAGACTGTCTTATTCCAAAATGTCATCTTCTTTAATATGCCCAAAAGTCTTCTACTCCATCATTAGTAGTTCATTCTTCTCAGTTAAGATATCTTATCCCCTGGGATCTCCTATCACAATGGAAATACTCTGGAAGAAGTAATACATTAAGATATCATCAATTACTAACAATGTATTATACTCTTGAGATTACTTTTCAACCATAATAGTCAAAATATTCTAGGTTGTGCAGTACTAAAAATATTCCCACAATCTTAGTTCCTTTTAATGCAACAAAACTTACTCACTCATTTGAAGTTCTCAGCATGTCCAGGCAACTCTCCAGGGCAGCTGTCCCCCATGTGTTGGCTCCTTTGATCTCATGGCACCTCCATATCAACATGTGTCTCATGATCACCATGGCAGAAGAGAAGACAAGAGAGTCAAGCACTGGCAATTAAACGTTCCTACAAGAAAGCGACATACATCACTTCTATTCACATGCATCACTTCTATTCACATTTCATTGGCCAAAGCAAACCACATGGCCACATCTAGCTTCAAGGGAGGCAGGAAACTATCAGCCTCTCATGTGCCCAGAAGAGGAATTGGGTATTGATTAGGAGTAATATGCATGGCACATTGATCAAAGAGGAGATTCAGGGAAGAATAATTAGACTGCAATTGAAAAAAAAATTGTTAGTGAAATGGAAGTGAATAGAGAAGGAGGCAGCTCTGAAGGGTCATCACTATGGGTTTCTGTATATATTGATACTCAGTGTGGCAGTAAGCACCTAGAAAAATATGAGGTGTCAAAAGTAGAGACAGAAGTTCCCAAAAGGGAGAAAGAGGAGCACATATCCAGCACCAGCTTTGGCTCTTGCACATTTAAGAATCAAGTTATTCATCTTCAAACACTAGGTTGTGATGCTCATTGTCATCAGAAAGCCAACCATCTAATGGTAATTATTCTACCAATAGTTAAAAGATTTGGAGAAGGTGCTGGAGTAGGCATTCTGTATAAGCCAGAAAAGGAGGTAGGCTGAAATGAAACAGTAGAAACTGGGTCATAGTTGGGAGGTTGAGAAAAGGGATAGGCCGGTAAAAATAGAAGATTGTGTCTGAGTATCAGGAGATAACACAATGAGAAACTGAAAAACAAGGATAATCTGAAATGGCTTTGAACTGATCTCAGCACAAGATTCTGGGGTGAAGGACAGCAGCCTGATACATCTTAGGGAAAAATGTCTTTGGGGAAGGTAGCTTCAGGGAAGAGCCTAGTGATCCTAGTGGGGATCTACCATGCTAGTAATAGAAATATCCCAAATAAAGGAAATGGGGCTGCTGCCCAACTCTTTACTTGTACACTTAAGCAGCTCTAAGGGTGGTTTATCACTGCCATTCTGACATGACTCCTACCATCATTTACTCTCTAGTTCTAATTCACAGTAGGCTTGTATTAGATGAATACCTGGCCACTTTTTTTTGTTTTAACTTTTTATTTTAAAACAGTTTTAGAGTCACAGAAAAATTGAGATGACAGTACTGAAAGTTCTCATACATCCCACTGCCAGTTTCCCCTCTTATTTGTATCTTACATTAGTATGGTACATTTGTCATAATTAATGATCCAATATTGTTACATTATTATTAATATGGATGACACAACAGAATATCACTCAGCCATAAAAAGAATAAAATAATGTCCTTTGCAGCAACATGAATGGACCTAGAGATTATAATAATAAGAGAAGTCAAACAGAGAAAGATAAATATCATATGATATCACATACGTGGAATCTAAAAAATGATACAAATGAACTTATTTGCAAAACAGAAATAGACTCACAAACAAATAGAAAACAAACTTATGGTTACCAAAGGGGAAAGGGTCGGGGAGGATAAATTAGGAGTTTTGGATTAACATATACACACTACTATATATAAAATAAACAGCAAGGACATACTGTATAGCACAGGGAACCACACTCAATATCTTGTAATAACCTGTAATGGAAAAGAATCTGAAAAAATTATATATATATATATATCTGAATCACTTTGCTGTACACCTAAACCTAACACATTGTAAATCAACTACACTTGAATTAAAAAAAAAAAAAAACTAAAATATTTTTAAAAAACTAATGGATGACAATTTTTAAAAGCTAATTCTGTGTATGATTTAGAGATTGGCAATGGTCACAGTGTATGTTTGTAAGTGAAATAAAAGGGGTTTTGAAACAGTAAAACTTTACATAGAAAGAACAGAACGTTTCAGCAACCTCATCTCTGGTAGGCAAACAACAACAAAATCACATACAAAAAGGGTCTGTAGAGCCCAAATAGGTATTATTTCATTTATGCACTAAAATTCAGACTCAATGAAGTAGAATGAAACTAACAGGACTATCAAAAGCTTGAGTCTGTATCTTAAAAACAAACACACAAACAAGCAAAACAGAAAAAACCCTAGTCACCAGCAAGGAATGTGTCAGACGCATCTGTCTCATCTCTTCTCAGCTGCTGGTTCTGGAGACTTTCAACCTATGCTTTCTGAGCGTCTCCTAAATAAGCGTAGTAACGCATTCAGTAGCTTATTCCAACATGGCGGGTCTAGAATTACTCATGTTGCTCCAGGCCGGGAATCTGATAGTCTTTGGTGAATCTCTGGGTACTTGTGTATCTTCTAAACTACAGCTTTCTTCATAAATACCAAAGATCTTAAACCTTGCCCTCCTGATTTACCTCTTCAGTTCTCTCTTGAAATCCCAGGCTGCTTGACTGATTGATGTAATGGACCATTCCAGATATCCCACCAAACAGCCAGACTTTTTCCCTACGTGTATCTACTACTTGGGGGTACTATTTCAAGTCAGATAGAACTCCTATTTCAAGCCAGATAGACAATTCTATTACTTTCCTGACTATGAATATCTCTACTTCCAAAAATACCTGCTACCATTTCTAACCTATTCCTTGGATATTCACAACATCTAAGATCAGACCGAAGGTCACTATACCCATTTGGGTGCTATAATCTAAACTGCTAGCTGCACGCCTTCATGTACAAATCTGACCATTGCTGGAAAATCTGATGTCTCAACACAAGTATCTAGCACTATGTGATTGGCCTGAGTAAATCTGGAAGCACTGAGGGCAGCACAAATAGCTGTGTGTGTGGAGGGGGACAGATTTATGCTGGAGCTCATTGAAGAATCTACAGAGCATCATTGTTAGGGAAGGTCGCTGATGGGGAGAAACATTGGGGTGGTAGGTGGGGTTTAGGGATAAGAGAAAAAGGAGGCAACTCAAACAAGAACCAAGCTTCAGCAGTATTTCATAGGACCTCCACTGAAAGAACAGGGGGCTGGAAGATTAACAGCCAGAAAGGAAAAAAGACAATGAACAATCACTAAAGTAAAAGAAGCGAAGGAGACGGTCCACTTTTTCCTAGTTGGAGATCTAAGTCGGGTTAGTGACTCAGCATTTGTCCCAAGCAGCCAAATCACTGCCCTAAAGCATTAGATTCACTTGTACTCAAATTTTGTCTGCACCTAGATTTGGGCGCAAACCACAAGATCACTCACTTTAAACTTTCATCTCTGATTTCTAGTTTTTCGTCACACTCAAGGTTTCTATTTCATTAGAGGAAAAATATGAGAGCCCTCCAGTGGCCAAAAATAAAACCTTTAAATTCATACCACCCCTAAGTAAAGCCTCTTTAGCCTTGGAAAAAAGTTGTCTCCATATTTCAAAGGCAGAGAATTCAGTGTCAGATAAGGTGGAACTTTTTATTACCATTCCATTGACTCTCAAATAACTTGCGTAATTCTTAGCACAGCCAGACAGAGGCACAGCCTTGGAAACAGAATCAGAGGTGAATCATTACAACACACAGAAAAAAGCGTCTTGGTATATTTTCTTAAATAGAGATTTGTTATGTAAAAATAAAGCAACAAAAAAGAGGAGTTAGGATTCATTATGGTCAAGTTAAAGAACTCATGTACAGAGGAACTTGGACTCCTCTCTTTAAAGATATAAATCTGTAGCCATGAGGAACTCTTCTTAAATTCCTAATAGGGATTTATATAGCTATATGGCTGTACTGTTTGGTGGTTTTTTTTTTTCCCTTCTTCTGGCTTATCTATGCTATACACTTTCTCTTATCCATGCTAATGGAAGGGATCAGTAGTGCAGATAATTGAAAGGTTGTGTGCCAGCAAACTGCTTTGTGGTTGCTGCCAAAAACTCCCCAGCGTTGCATGGTTAATGAAAAGTCAAGCAATGGCAGGGTTCTCATCACATAGCAGCCCAGTATAATAATAATGGCTATTATTTATTGAGCCCTCACTATGTGCCAGATTAAGTGCTTCATATCCAATTATCCCATTTCATTCTCACCTACAACCCTATGAAATTAGTATATTTTCTCTTTTATGGATGAGGAAATTGAGTCTCAGAGGGTCAAGTAACTTCCAATCGTTATTCTAAATCGTTTAAGTGGTAAAGCCATATTTGAAACCAAGTTTTTTATTAAAGCAAAGCCCATGCACCCAGCCATTTTGCTAGTCCACCTCCAAACGCCATAGTGCATAGACCCATGCTTGGGAGAATGATTCTGTAAATGTGGGATGTTAGAAGTGGATTCAGAGCATTGGTCTTGCTTTTACCTCCATAATGGAGTATTTCCAGACTAGACTTATTATTCATAGGTTTTACGGATTTGAGTTACTCCTAAAATTCGAATTAATCTCTGGATGGGGGAGAGGTTTGAGATCCCACATACAATGAATACATGTTAATCTTTGTCTGAGGCTCTCTGTAGAACTTGGCTTAGTAACAGCTCCCTTCCTGAATATCTTTCTTATTTCAGCTTCGAGACCCCATTCAATCCTGGTTCTTTCTTTACAACTATTTCTAATTTCTTTCACTGTCATCTCTTCCTCAACCCTTCCCTTATATATTGGTGTTCCCCATGATGTTTCCCTTTGCCCTCTCCTTGGCTTGCTTGATGCATTCTTGACATACCTACAACCAGGATCCAGATTCCAATACTTTGCCAGTATCGATATTTAGTTTTAATCTCACTCCATTGCCCAAGCTCCATACTTTCAACTGACAACTCGTTATTTCCATTTGAATATCATATTGGCACCTGAAACTCGCCAATCTGGAGTGTGCTGTTTAGACTGCTAAGAACATTGTATTATTTATTGCACTTGGCAAAGTATCTTTCTATGTGATATATATTACTATTAGTATCATTATCAATAAGCAATTAAGCAATGGATGAATACATGTACAAAGATCAAACTTTTTAGCCAAGAGTACACCGATTGTCTTCTAGCTTTATATCAACCTTCATTTTCATACCTTCAATTCCCTCCCTTCTGACCCAACTCCCATCTAACCCTCAGATACTCTAAGTTAATTTCTTAATTTTTCACACCCAACTGTAGACAAGAGTTTGATTCTACGCTTCTGGTTCTATACATATTGTTTTCTTCATTTTCTTTCTATGCTGTGAAGTTTTGCTCTAAAATTCATTCCACATGTTTGCTCTTTTTGCCCAGGTCTTCAGTCAAAGTTAGTACTTTTATCTTTGATCCTATAGTACCTTGTATCCATTGGTAATATGGAATTTGTATTTTAATGCAAAAATTAGAATATCTGTCCTCTCCACTATGAACCATGAGAGGTGAAGAACTGAGATTTATGCTTCTTTTTACTTTTATTATCAGAGTTTCATTGCACACAGAGGGTTGATGAAAATAAATGATCTATAATCTCTATCTTTGTCATATTTTGGTATATACGGTGTTTAGAGCAATCAGAATTAATTAATTGAATCTCACCTACAGGCCCAATCAGGAAGGGGTGGAAGCTTTAGAAATTAACACCACTTCTATAATCATGGAGCATTTAGAATAAAATATAAAAAGGAATTTCACAGGTAAACACTAAAAAGAGAGGTAGAGAAAACCAGAGGGGTGAGTGAGGAAATAAGAAATCAATAAGGGCAAGTAATTAACATTTAAATGAGATAGAGATTGGCATCAAAGATTAGCATCTCACCTTTCTCAGTAATTCAAACCATTCTTCATTTTGTTCAGTGGCAGCATCATTCTCTTAGTACTCTCTGCATGTCCCCAGTTTGCCAAAACTTGAAGATATTTCCACTCTTTCCCCTTCTTCGTCTTCACTGGTGCTCTGCTCTTTTGGTTGCATACAGACATGCTTGTGTAACCTCAGGTGCCAAAGAACCCAGGAAAAGCAGAAATAGCAGGCAGCAAGGCAGAAGGAAACAAGTGAGAATTAACTACTGTGAAAGTGGGGGGTAGAATAACGCTGGCACACAGGAAAGCTGGACCTGAAAATTGATGCAGATTAAGGCATCCTCATAGATGTCAGCAGCAGCAGTTTAAAGATATACACTACAGTGTTTCACTTTTAGCATGTGCCATTATCTACTCCATTATTTTGTACAACTAACTGACTTTTTGTATACTTATCGTATACTTCTTTTGGTCTTTAAGTTTCTACTTAAACATATTTTCTTTCTTTTTTCAATTTAATTTTTATTGTAGTTGATTTACAATGTTGTGTTAGATTCAGGTGTACAGCAAAGTGACTCAGTTATACATATACATATATCCACTCTTTTTTTAGATTCTTTTCTCATATAGGCCATTACAGAGTATTGAGTAGAGTTCCTTGTGTATACAGTAGGCACTTGTTAGTTATCTATTTTATATATAGTAGTGTGTATATGTCAATCCCAATCTCCCAGTTTATCCCTCCTCCCCTCTTACCCCCGGTAAGCGTAAGTTTGTTTTCTACATATGTAACTCTATGTTTTGTAGATAAGTTAATTGGTACTTTTTCTTTAGATTCCATATAAAAACAATATTATATGATATTTGTCTTTCTCTGACTTACTTCACTCAGTATGACAATCTCTAGGTCCATCCATGTTGCTGCAAATAGCATTATTTCGGTTTTTTTATGACTGAATAATATTCCATTGTATATTTTCTGATGTCTCAACTTACTCATCAACTCATTACTCCCTAGTTTGACTTATCATATTCCTCTGTGGAAGAAATAGCTCATTATTCCCCAGTTTCCATTCTCTCCTTCTATGGTAGTAGTTTTTAATCCGGTCAGACTAAACACCCAATTGTTACACTGAATATTTTACAGTGTTGCCTTTACGATCCTGAAATTTGTAGATATACCTTATTATAAAGTACTTTGAAAAGAGTCAATGATGTCCTAAGTATAATATCAAGAAAAGGAGAAAATAAAAGTAAGTTAAAATAAAATAATTTACATTATTTATTTAAAATAATATACAATTTAATATGTAAATGCTCAGGCATAGCTACACTAGAAATAAAGTAGTAAGATGAGTATACCTAAACTTAAACCAGGATGAATGTGACACTTACAGATGGGGACCGACACAGTGTCTTATATTGTCTTATATTGATGTTTTTTTCTGAAATGGTGAACAATTCTGGCTAAAGATGCAAATATAAGCAAATGCAATTCTCCCTTGACTGAACCAGTAGGTACACCTCTAAAAGAATCAGTGTATGCTATAGCTGCCCAATTATATGGAAAGTAGAGTTAAGCTCTACACTTAGGAAATTATAATTTTTTCCCACCTACCTGGGCATCCTTCAGGATTTTCAAAAGTTGTGCAGAATACAAGCCAACTCTTTATTGTGCAAGGCTGTCCTGGACACTGTGGTTCACCCAGCCTCCTTGGCTCTTCCAATTAAGTGACAAGAAGACTTTCCAGTCATTGTGTCAAACAAAAACACCATCACACAGGTCTAAAATTCTACCTAAGAGATGAGTTGAAAACTACTGCTTTCTATGAATAGACTCCCTTATTTCTAACCAGCTATCCAGCTGCTCAGAACATGCTAGATTACATTTTCTAGCCTCTGTGATGGCTAAGTGTGGTCATGTAACTAAGTTCTGGCCAATGGTTATGAGTACAACTTTTGTATTTTGCTCTAAAAGGAAAAGGTGAGCCCTCTCCTTCTTTTTTGCTGTCTTGCTGCTTTGAATGAAAATGCAATGGGAGACATTTTTTGCCATAGGGTGAGAGCATCACTTTACGAATAGAAAATAAGGAGAAAAAAGGATCCTGAGTCGTTGTTACTGTGGGATTGTCTTGCCTATGGTGTCAGACACCTTTGATGTCCTGTCTCACATCTCCTCTTCTCTGACTTCAGATGCAGCTTCTGCGGAAATTTCCTTGAGAGCTTTGACTCACTTCAAACTAGCAGTGTCCTGCATTAAGTATGTTCTGTATGTCTTCACTTTCTGCCACTTGGCTTCTCTTATAATTTGAACACCAGAAGGAACTTGCTCAGACAGTACACATGCAACTGGGAAGTACATGGGTGTTCATATCCTCAGAGAAAACTGTCAACCCATAGGAAATGGGTAACTTTGGATACATTTTCCTGCTTCCCCCTTTTAGCTAGACAATTCTAGTAGACATTCTGGACACTTCTCATGCAGTCCCTGCAGAATCTAACTCCTAGAGCCCTTAGGTTTATTAACTGCTGTGGATATTTTAAGGAAAGGAAACAACCAACTCAGCATACAGGAATAAAACAAGAGGCCTCCATAACAATGATTAAAGCAACCGTCATCTCCTGCATCCACAGGTCAGAGAGTGCTCAATATCATGATCAGAATTTTTTTGTAAGAGTGTATTGCAGGGGACACAAAGGATACAGGTTGTGCACTTCTGTCAAAGACAGGAGCTGATAGGAAAGAAATGGGACCCTGAGACCTGTCACGGAGACATTTGGATAAATGAGTCTGAGAAATTTCATACCTATGTTCCCTTGCAACGTCTGAGCCAGTAGAAGCACTCCAACCCTAGCTGGAGACAAGCCTCTCCCTTTGTTAAGGAACCATGCAAGTACATGAACAAGGCAAATGCTTCAAAGAATATTGCTTGTCATCTATCCCTACATATCCTTATTGCTCCAGACCAAAAACGGCTCGGAGCTCAGTATACCCTAAGCAAGGAAGCACAGTCCATGTTGCAAGAGGAAAAATCTTACTCAACCAAAATGATTTTAGTACTTGACTAGTAAGTACAAACAGAGAGTTGATCTTAAAGGAGTTAGACTTGGGATAAAGAGCAGAATATATAGCTACATACACCCTCTAGTTATTTTCCAAATACATCTTTGAAATGTATACACTTAGTAGCTAGCAGAATGTTCACACTGGTTTTCTGAACTGTGGTGTTTAGAAGTTATTATGGTAAAAAGGGCTAATGGAAGCTCCTGAAACAGCCCCTGCAAACCCCATCTTGCCATTATAGTAAAACAGAAGTAATAATTCATCCTTGGAAAATGCTATAGATTAGTGTCATTCTCAAATACAAAGTTGTCAGGAGTGTGGTCCTCATCATAGCCCCACTTGGCTCCACTGTTGGAACCCTGAAACAACCATGGGAATCATAATCAGAGGAAAATAATTATGAATCACCATAAACTTTATCACTAGGAGCCTACGCTGCATGTGGTATTTTTAGTATAATTGACACTTGATATGCACCTATTAATCTGGCAAACCAGAAGCTGTTCATGTTTGCGTAGACAGAAGCTGTACAGATTCATTGTCTTGTCCAAGCACTAGATTAACTCTCTTGCTCTCTGCCACTATATAATACGTAGGGACCTTAATCATCTTGACATTCCTTAGAACATCATGCTAGTCCCCTATATTGATGCCTAATGATGATGCTCATTGGACCTAGTGGCAACTACTCCAGATACTCTAGTATCCACATACATAGATGCCAGACACATACATGTCAGCATGGTGGAGGATAAGTCCCCCCAAATTTCAAGACATGCCACATTAGTACTAGTTTGTAGGGATCCAAAAGTCCAGAATATGAATGAGCATCCATTCTGTGTGTTTTGTACTTTGGGCCCTTTGGATTTTGAAAGTAGCCTATGCCATGCCTGGGAACATTGCTTTGGCCTAATTATTGAGTGGCTCATGAAGCTGTCAGTTTTAAGTGAGTTAGCCCACATCCTCAGGGTTCTGGAGCAGGGCCATGATGTCTGTGGCTGAGAATTGTTCTTCATATGTTTGATCACAATGGTGAATGGAAGATTTCAGCATCCATGATCAAATAAGGGCAAGGCAAACTGTGGATTCACACTACCCATAAATGAAGGTCTTGGTCACACCACCAAGCAAACAACCAATCAGCTGAAATGTCAGGCAAGAGTAAGGGAAATCTAGAATGTGTGGTAGAAGGAAGAGATTTTGAATATCAGTTAAAACCTCTGGACCAGTAATCTTGTGGGATCAGCAATGAGACTGTAATTTGTTTCACTAACCTCTGTTTATTAAATCTCTTGTAAATATTGCAACCAGCCTTGACCTTGATGAGTTATTGATAGATGGAACTGTATGTAGGCATGAACAAAGCTGGACAGTGTGAGGGGTAGACTGTGTCAGATGTCTCTGTGCCCCAGTCCACATCATCTCAGCATACATGTGATTCCAGCTGTGACAACTGCCAATGGGGAGCTCCATATCAGCTTCAACTCACTTCATGATGACAGTGCTTCCCATCAGGAATGCTCCACATGTCTTCGGTTTCTGCCCCCGAGTCTCCGCAACACCTAGGACTCTGCCAGGAACTTGCTTTGGCAGCATACCTTCTACTTCTAAGGATCTGGAGAGTTTTACCCTAAGGGCAATCCTGAAATGATGAGGGATGGGCATTGGTAAATGCCCATCCTCCCATTCTTCAGCTAGACAATTCTGGAAGGCATTCTGCAAGTTTCTCAGGTGGTCCCAGTGAAATCAAGGCCTCACACAAGGGTGACCCCAATGATACGTCCTTACAATGGCTTGTCTCCTTCCATGTCTTACTCCCCCTGAAATTCATTCTTGTTCTCTGAGATCATAGCCTAAGGAAACTACACGAAAATAAGTTGTTGTCATGGGTATGTGTTTGGGAGGACATAGGTTAAAACACTAGCTCTGGGTTGCTAACTTCTGGTCTGACATGGAGGAAATTAACATTTACTTTTGCCATCATCATTTTGGCCAAAATGTATCCAACTAATATGTCCCTATTTTAATATGACTGATATTCTAATATGACTCCTAGTCTAGTTATTTCTGTCTTGGTGACACTTTCTAGTTTCAAATTCTGTATCTAACCGTTTTATTCTGGCATTTTAGTTTAAATTCCAGCGAGAAAAACTTTGGTTGATTTAGCTCATCCTTTCAAACCAGGTCAATCCATAACCTGGATATAAATCAAAAGATCTCGTGGAAAAAATGTATTATGAGATGAATTAACTACTTCCAGAAAGGAGAAGTGAGGTGCATATGGTAATAAACACAAAGCTATTCCTTCATGCAAGAGCATGAGTGAGACAGTTTCCCCTAGAAAGAGCTGTGAGCCTGGGCAGCCTCATGACTGACTGGAATAACATAGTCCTCCAAGACTCCAAATCTTCCCCAAGTATCTCTTATTTGCATCCCTTTGTCTTCATTTCTACTACCACAGAACAACCCCATATTCATCAAGTTTTGGTAGATAGCACAAAACTCTTCTACAATAGCTTCCATTCATCCAGCTTCATCACATTTTCATTTGGCTTTTACAACTGTGACATATTAAGCTTTCCATTTTGATCATTATCTTCTCCTGTTCAAGTGTCCACCGTAGATATTTCTTGCCTCTACATCAACTCTAAACCACTAAGCCTAATATTTAAGATACTCATAAACTACATACTGGAATATAAGTATCTTTAGGGCAAGGCTATATCTTCTTCTCCTTTAAATATGTCCTAGAATCTCTGCAAAGTCCTAGGCAAACAAGAAGTTCTCAGTAAATGTATGTTGAATTTAATTTAATAGATGCTTCTGAACCTTTCATCTATCATCTTCTTAGGCACTTAAGGAAGTCTCCCATCTGAGAAAACAAATATAGTATTTTTCAAATGAGAAATCAATCTAAACAACATAAGAAGGATATATAACATCAAAAGGGAGCCACTATTAAATGATATCAACAGAAAATGGAGGAGAATCAAATAGATTATATATTAGTATAGGTTATGTCCAGGGAACAGGTAATCCCAGAATTACTTTTGATTTTTTATTCAACTAAAAGACTAATGTACATTGTTACCTGATCAATTTCATTAATTCCTTTGTAATTAATCACTAGCATGGACCAAAAAAAATCCATGGAAATTGGTCCACATAAAAGATACAATATTTCTGAAAAAAAGATCATTTAATTAAATACCATTAACTATCTTTTACTTATTGCAACTTTTTATAGTAATATTTTTAAATGCCTCTATTTTAATAATAAAGATTGTGAAAAAATAACTTTATGTACGATTACAGCTGGAATTTTGTTGGACTTCAGTACTGCTAAGGGCAAGAAAATTTAGCCAGTTAACTCCTGTAATAATGACCAGCACAATTCTCTTTGTAGTCAAGTCAGGTAGGAAAATGCATTCCCAGTAGCCAATGAGGCTTCCAGTTACCCTTCAAATTTTGGGGGGACACAGACTTCTTTAGATTCTGTTGAAAGAAGAAAAAAAATTATCCATAATATATTACCTACAATTCTTGAAAGTGAGGGGGTCATGGACACACTAAGATCCATTCACTGACCTTGGATTTCAAACCTGTGCCTTAAGTGAGGTCTCCAAAGTTACATCATGCTCCTAGCGAACATGGGTGCACATTCATTCAACTATCATAAGGCCCTTCCCTGTGTCAGATACTGTGCTATGTCCTGAGAAAGTAGATCAGTAAAACATATTTGATTCCATAAGGGAATTTACAAAGAGGTATGGAAAGACTAAAACGAGCAGAAGTGCTATGAGATCTTCTGAATACTATGACCGTGGCACAGCCTAGAAGAAACCAATCTGAGTAACATTAAAATGTGGAAGATTTAGTGAGACTACTTGGGATTGAATCCCACCGTGGCCTTTTAAAACTAATATAATTTTGTGCCAGTTATCTAAGTGTTCTGTACCCCAGTTTCTTTTTCTATATATTGCAGTTGATAACATCTGCAGTTCATAGGGTTTTTGTGAGGATTACATGATTTGATGTATGTAAATCATTTAGAACAGTGCCTGGGCCATAGCATAGGCTCAACAAATTAAGACTATTAAATTAAGATTACAAATTATGATTATTGTACTCGTCAGGGAGCATATATTCAGCTGGAAAAGCCCCCTAACACATGACTGAAATGGAGGGCATGGCTAATTGGGGGGCAGGAGTGGGAGTGCAGTGAGGAGCAGGAAACGTAACGCACTGTGTTCCTTGTCCCCAGGAGCTCTCCTGTGGGGTTTATAGGAGCCCAATCTCCCAGCAGTCTCCTGAGGACTCAGATGTGTGATGCTTTTCTCTATGAAGCATCCATTACTCTTATAAATATTTGCAGTGAGTGCCACTGTGCAAGAAGAGTAAGGGACTTGAACAAGGTCACATGGGGGAGTGGCCACAGAAGGACAAGGAACCTCCAAATCCTTTCCTGGTTTCTTCTCCAGCACACCAGATAGACTTCCAAATGAAAATCCATTTATTTGACTTATCCAATGAAGCACACATGCTCTTAAGATGACAAAAATTATCTTGGATGAGCATTAGAGTAGGATTTTTTCTAAGGGCATGGAGCCAGTATTTGCAATATAATAAGAAAGTCATCAGAATTATTATCATGACATGGTAGGAGAATACCAACTATTTACTGTTTACTCCTATCTCCTCAGTAATGAGTTCATTCATTTTAAGAAAAATTCACACGTTCTTTTAGTCATATTAATAAATAAACTTATAATTTTTATAAACTATTATGTATCATGCTTTTTATCTAATAGTTCTAATATAGACTCCAATTCCTAAAGTATTATTTTTAAACTGTTTTCCTATATAAGCCAAACTAAAGATTTCAGTTCTGCTTCTTGCTTCTTTATCCTAAATCTTTGTTTTGAGAATTAAGTGAGGCAATGTATGTAAATTACCTGTCACAGTGCCTGACTTAATAGGAGCCTTATTAATTATAATATCAATAATAAGTAGTGTTATTATTCTCATAATATATTTACTATGGCAACAATTGATTTTTTAACACACACATAAAATGTTTATAGATACAGTGGATGAGCCAGACTTGACTCACAAACAGGCAACAACAGGTAAACTTTCATGGTCATCAGAGAAAACACATTCCCTTGAAAATCCTTTCTCACTTTTTGCTTCATATTTGAAATTCCACAGTCAGAATTTCAGACTTGATTGTCTGTTAATATTGCAATTATCTATAACTTCCCCCAGTTCTGCCACTGAAGGCTAGTCATTTAAGTTATATCAGTCTTTTCCACTTAAACATGAAAAACACCCAAAGAGATTTCATCAGGGTTGCAGGCCCAGAGACTAAAAACACAAGGTGTCTGGTGTAATGAAAGTTAGGAATTCAGACCACACTGACTTAGACTTAGGGAGAGGGCTCAGGCCATGCCCTTAAACACTGTTGTTTCCCAGGTTTCTGATCTCAAGACTGTTTTTTGATTCCCCATTCTGTCTTGTTTCTCCCCTTTCTTGGTGATCTCATTCATTTCAGGTTTGAACTGTTCACTAGCTGAGGACCTCAAACTTTCCAGACTAGATTACCATTTTGAGAAGCTGGCTGTTATGGTCAACTGCCTACAAGAACTCTCCGCTTGGAAAAGTCTTCTGTGAGTCTCTCAGGGAGCATCAGTGCCCCTTTTACAGGCTCCGTTACACATGGTCCATCTCTACCATAGCATATCAAACCATATTATGGTCTCTTTGCTGGTCTATTTTCCCCACTTTATGGTCTATTTTCCCCACTTTATGGTCTATATTCCCCACTTTATGGTCTATTTTCCCCACTTTATGGTCTACATTCCCCACTTTATGGTCTATTTTCCCCACTGGACTAGGAGCGCCCTGTTTCTTCATTAATTAATTAATTCATTCACTCACTCATTATTCAATCAACAAATGGGTGATTTGTGTTTAGATCCAGGGAAGAGAACTACTGTGCCTGGCCAGAAAAGGTGGCCAATAAATGTTTGTTGAATGAATGAATAAATAAACGTTGAAGTAAGTGAATAAATGAATGACCAAAATAAAGTGGCTACAACACTAAAGACAAACTTCTCCTTCACAAGTACACGCAGGCTGGTCCTGGTTGCTGATAATCAGAAACTGCCGTCAGAGGCAAATGTATGACTGTCTCTATTCCGGAACATTGTGTAACAGGGTTCAGGGAAAGGCAGTGTGATGAGAGTGAGATTAAGCAGTTTGATAACATCAGCCTCCAATCACCATTTCTCATGGTGGACTGAATGATAAATGTGGGCCTGTCAGGCATCTATCGAAATTCCTGGAACACCTGTCTCTTGACTTCCAGGGTAGCTCTTCTCTTCTATTTCTAAGCAGAAATGAGGAAATGCGTTTCAAACTTGACTTTATCTCAGCTGCTCAAGAAACTGGTTTTATATATATTTCTTGGAATTTCCCATCAAGAGGTTGTTTGATTGTACTTCCTCTGACCTTTTGAGTAGCTGGAACATAGTTGGAGTGTTGTTTGACTAGATCATTAATATGTCCATAGGCTAAATAGAGGGAAATATACCTTGGAGCTCTTTGAAAATACGTTTTAAAGGGCAGAGCAATTGTTTTTCATTTGAAGCCAATTTCAGAAAACGAACTTGGGGACCACAATATGGCTAGAGTCTGGCTCAGGCTTTCTTAGAGGCAAAAACTAAGCACAGCCTTAGTTTTTCCTAAACATTTTCCAAAAATATTCCATAGGCATCCTTGTTGATTTCAGGGATAGAAGTCAATCATAGACTGTTAAAGCCAGAAGAGAATTTAGTATCTAATCAAACTTTTACAAGTTACAGATGTTGAAATTAAGTCCTGGAGTTTTGAAGTGACTTGTTCAAGATCATTCAACTATGCGATTGTAGAACCTATAGCAGAACCACGTATGTGGATTCCTCTCCCATTCTTTCCTTCACCCTATTTTGTTTGGTTTGGTTTTGAACTCTATCACATGGTCTTCAGAAAATGTACTATGTTCTGACATATATATGACTTACACATTTCTTCCATTTTCAACAAGACATTGAGCATTATGTGTAAGACAATATCCTCAACATCATGGAGAATTCAAAGATGAATTAGACACTCAGTCTTCATGAAGCATACCTTCTCCTCTCTAATAGGATAGCATGATAGTTTCAGAAATGATCTGTAGTGTAGAATCCATGAAAGAAAAGGTTTCTTGGGGACCCAGAGACTGAATCTGATCTAGTGCACTATAATAGAATCTGACTGAGCGCTGCCAACTATCGTTTTGGTAACCATCCTTACAGACATCCAGGGAATCTCTTTTCCAGGTGGTAAACAGGATGCACATTTGTTCACCAATCCTGCATTTTCCATTTCTTAGAACTGCCATCCCATATTTCTCCTGGGGTCTCTGGCATTACTCACCTAAATCCCAAATTAAATCCCTTGTGATCATGACTGCTAAGTGGAAGAAGCTTTCCGCACAGTAATTGGAAAGACTCATAAGTGCATTCAGAAAGGATTTGAGCTGTAGGAGTAGTTAAAGCTTAGGTCAGAAGTTGAATGTTTGCCTGAAGGTATATTTTTGTTGACCTATCTAATGTTGACCCATATAGTGTTTTAAATTTGAACTAGTTGCCAACATATAAATACTGGAAAACTGCACTCACTAATCTGGGTTTCCAGACTCCACAGAAAGACTGGAAATTCTGCCCACACTGGGTCTGCCTTTCCACATGGCAATAATTGCTTGGAGATTAGATTAGTAACCACCAGTCCTTTAGACAGAGCATGTGCGTTCCAGCTTTCCATAGTCGCCATCACTTAATATTACTTTGGCAAAGCAGAGACCCAGTGTAAGATACCATTCATCATTTATCACCCACCTGCCTCACTAGTTTGTGTCAACAACTGGCTCTGAAGATATTGAGCTAATCAACTCTGCTTTAGGTAATAATGACAATACACTTGATTAGTTTAGAAGTTATTTAAATTTGTTTATGTTGGCTTACATTTGATTAGCATGCAATATTTACAAATTGCTTTCTCATAAGTTATAGGCAAGTTTATGAAATAGCGAGATAGTTATAATTACACCCATTTCTCAGCTGAAGACATTGAATCTTGGATAGATAAAATAATTTGCCTAAGGGTATGCAGATATCCTCAAATCACCCAGACCAAAGCTCTTTATATTATATCTACACTTGACAATTACGGTGATAGATGCTAAAACCCTAAGAGTAAGAAATAAGTACACACATATCTTTTGGTATATTACCATACTGCTGTTGAAGCAAGCCGACATTAATATACAATAATAGTAATTTCAACTATACCAAAATACCAATATTAGTCTTTAATTCAGAATAAACTGAGTATTCCAATAGATAGCACATTATTGCAACTATTAGAATTTTAATTTAAAATTCACCATTAGGGCTTCCCTGGTGGCGCAGTGGTTGAGAGTCCGCCTGCCGATGCAGGGGACACGGGTTTGTGCCCCGGTCCGGGAAGATCCCACATGCCGCGGAGCGGCTGGGCCCGTGAGCCATGGCTGCTGAGCCTGCGCGTCCGGAGCCTGTGCCCCGCAACGGGAGAGGCCACAGCAGTGAGAGGCCCGCGTACCACAAGAAACAAACAAACAAAAAAAAACCATTAAATGTTAGAGCTATAAGAAACTTTGTGTATAATTTGGTTTACTTTTTTAAAAACAGATTATAAGATAGAAACTCAAAGAAATGAATGGCTTATCCATGGTCACATAGGCACTAGTGCCAGAGTTGGTATGAGAACCCCGGTCTCCCAATCCTAAAAAGATTCTTCTTGCCCTTCATTGTGTTATATCTATTCTTTAAGAAGGACATAATATGAGATAGCAAATAAATTAAAGATGATTCTTACCTTCCCTTAAAGAGCTTAAACCTCCTCTAAAGAGCTGCAAAGTAAAATCCACTAAAGAAACCAACACAAGGCTGTATTTAGGTATACCATATCATACAAAAGGTATATTATATTTTATGCTGCAGATTATATGAGAGAAAGTTCTTCCTAAAATTCATAGAGTTTTCTTTCTTTCTTTTTTTTTTTTTCCTTTTGAAGCTTTTGGGTAGACAACACAGAGATTATCAAAATATAGACAGCGGCCAAGGGAGCAGAATCCAGGAGCAGAGAGAACAGGGTTGTGGACACTAACCCACTTATAAGGGGAGAAGGGAAATAATTCCACCTGAAGAAGAGCATATAAGCTATCATGTGGAATATAACCATGTGGATGTAGGCAACAGTTTTATCTCAACATCAGGAGATACAACATGAGTCCTATCATAATTTCAACTGTAAGAGAAAGATCTCTCACTAAGGGTTGTGGGAATTGACATAAAACATAACCGAGTTAATGAATGTGTTTATACTATTTATACATTTTTTTACTCTGGGATATTGGAATTTCAGGTTAGGGGAAACCCATTGTAGTATGCGGGATGGGAGTAGAGTGGTGTGTTCTATGGCCCTTGGTGCGATGGTATGGTAACAGAGTCCAAGACCTTTAGACAGCTCATGAGGACAATGGGAATGCTATCTAAGACTCCAGTGAAGGGCTCTCTCAAGGATACAGTAGTTTATCAGGGTTTTATCCAAGCAGTCAGGGATTTATCTTCAAACTCTGTGGTAGGATACAAAAGTGCTAATTAGAGAGACCAAAACAGAAGATAGGTAATTCAAACTATGTCAACACAAATGAAGAAGTCACTGCTTCAGAGGTGGAAGAAGGCTAAAGCCAATGGACAAAGACTTCTCAGGATATGTTAATAACATTCCAGAATCTCATTCTATAGCCATAAAACTAAGATCATATTCTACCAGCTGATGAACGTAAACAGGTAATGTGCCTCCAGCTGCAGTCATGATCACCTCACAACCTGAGCTAGTCTGGATATGACATCAATGGCTGTCACTGGGAGACTCTGGGGACAACAGACCTGGAAAACAGGAATGTTAATAATTTATATTTGTTTCTATGCATTAAAAAAAGATAAAAATTCTCAAATCAGTGGAATGTTTATAGTGTACATTATAATAAATCCAATAATAAAAATCTAAATTAAGCATATCTCACATGTTTCTCTCCAAACAAGAGGTTATACATTTAATTAATTTAATTTCTTTTTTCATTTGTATGAAGCATCTGTCACTGATGATACATTTCTATTTCTGAAAACATTATCGAATTACACAGGAACATTAAACATTTCAACCACAATTCTTCATCTTTCAAAAACAACTCTCTATATTGTTGTGGAAGAAAGAATCCCTAAAAAAATAAATTTATCAGCTCTGGGGGTTTGCATTATAATTTGAAAACATTAGGAATAAGGACAGAGAATGAAAGCACGTACACTTAAATTTTGAATGAGAACTCTGCTCCTCAGAAACAAACAAACAAACAAACAAAAAAATCCTATTGATCTTCTGTAGTTTCCATGCAGTTGATTCCACATGTTTAAAAATGAAGTGGTCACTGCTTGCTGTAAGTCTGAAATATATGAGAAGATCATTTGAATTTTGTTGTGCTCTGAGATTCCCCTCTTCCCACAAGGCATTGAGAGAGAAGCACATCTCAATCACCTGCAAAGGCTTATCTACTTTAAATTGGTCCAAGACGAATCTTTCAGAGAGATGGAAAGGCTGGTTTACTCTTGATATATTAATAAAACCCACAACAGTGCCTGATATCCATGTAGACTTTATAATTTACATGGTGCTTTCACATTCACTTCCTGATTTCATTGCCACAGAATCCCAGTGATGTCAGTAAGGCGAGCATGATCATCTCCACTTTATAGCTGCATTAACTGAGACACAAAGAGGTAACATAACTTGCACAAGATTGCACTGCTAGTGCACTTGAGGAGATAAGACTAGAATCAAGACATCAGAACCCTCTGTGCGTGTGTGTGTGTGTGTCTGTATATGTGTGCATCTGTATGCGTATGTGTTTATGTGTTTGTGTGTGTATTCTACTTTACTCATCCCAACAGAAAATGAGAGGAAAGAATGTTTTGTTTCAGTTATCCCAAGAAACGCTTCAGGTACAAAATTCCTTCCTTTGCCCTCTAAAAAAAATGGACGAACTTACCAGGAGAGATAAAGCCAAAGATGGCTGTTTTGCTTAGGCTGAAGTGGGTTGTGGGAAGGAGGGAACTAGGCAAGGTGGAGAGAATGGTGGAGAGGGTGGGGCCAGCAGAAAGACGTTGAACAGCTATGGAAGAATTCAGGGGAACCATGATGAAGCACGTAGTTGGTTCTTTTTTCCCCTTCAGAGTGAAGTCTTCACAGTGCAGCTTTGCCTTCTTGGATGGAAGTCCCTGAACATCAATTCAATCCATTTTAGCATGTATTTATTGCACACAAACCATGTGTTCAGCCATGAACATGGCACCATGGGGGACATAAAAAAAGAACATATTACACAGTTCCCATAATATAAAGGAGCATGCAGTCTTGCAGAGAGGAGAGGAGATGGTGTCAGTATATATATAAAACCATTGGAAAAAGATCTAAATACAGCATAAAACAAAGTGTTCATCTGAAACACCAAAATGTATGGAACAAATAAGAGACATACTAGGAAATCAGATAAAGGAGAAATTGGTATTCACAGAAGTTTTGAGTGAAAGCTTTGTAGAGAAAACATGGCTGACGATGAGTAAGAATGTATTGAATCATTGAGTTAGAACTGGCAAGTTATACTGATTATGCAGTCCAACCCAAAGCCAGAAGCCTCCACGGTCTTGGAGAGCCAGGCATCTAGGTTCAACTTGAACAGTTCCAGATATAGTGATTCTTACTACTAGAAGAGACATCCATCTATGTCTTAGGATGGTCTCATAAACTTACACTTGGAAAGTACTTCCCTATTTTCAGTTGTATCTTATTTCCTTCTCACTCTCATTCTTTGGTCCTGCTTATGCTCTCTGCCTCTGGAACCACAAAGATTGATCCTAGCTCATCCTCCACAGAAGAGACCTTGAAGTATTTGAAGACAGCCCACACGTCTCCTGAAGTTTTCTCCTTTCCAATCTGAACACTGCAAGTTTTTCTGTCAGTTGTCAAACCAAAATCTTTGCAGTAGGTTGAAGAAGAGAAGTGTGGACAGATGCAGTCTTCCTTTTGTCAGCTAGGAGCCATATCCCTGGAATGTAGGTCTATAAGAATGCAAGTATTAGTAAGGAATATTATGAAGGTCCAGGTGGGTAGAAAAATAATTCTCATTTTTAGTTTGCTGCCTTCATAAGACCAAATTGGTTTTGTTTTTTTGTCCCTATGCTTTTTGTGATATTTTCAATTCACTTTTGATATGCTTACCAGAGGTTAAAAGTGTCAGCATGAGCAAATAATTTGTGTGCACTAGTTAAGTCAGAATCTGCAATATATACTTCCATGTTGAAGGAGCAGATGCATTTTTTAAAACTGAATCTATACTCCTTTTGACACAAGCCTTTGACTTTTTGATAACAGAGTGATTTTCAGTACTCACACATACAGACACACTTGTCCAGGGTCACTGCACACAGAGTGTATTTGATGTCAGCATGAAAAACATAGACTTTGATAACTAAAAAGGTCTCAATACATCACCTTGTCCAACTTTTCTCTTTATTTATAGATATGGAGGTGAATATATCCAGTGTTTTATCCCAGAAACTGTTGAGAATCTGCTTCATGTGAGTTTACCAATCCCTGTCAATTTCTCTAATGCCTCCTAAAGTTAGGCTCAGTTTTTAGACTGCAGTGTTCAGAACATTTTGTCCTAGAAAGCCCCCTAGAGATCCTTTTGAAGGCCTATGATATGCCAGCCACAAAACCATTATACATGCCTGTTTAGAAGCAGGGCTTGGGGTACTGTTTTTCAAATTGCTTTTAGGAACCCATTATTGAGTCACTGACAGCACTGAGTCAGCAGGATGGGAGACTGAGAGCTGCATAAGGTCTCACATTGTGAAAAGAAGTTGTTGAGTCAAAATATCAGAGTGATTGGACCCCTTACCAATTTTTTCCTCATTAAACAAACATCATTTGCTTCCTAATGTGAGATATTACAGAGTTCGCATTATCAACTATGAAGTATTCCAAAAATGAATTGAAACAGAAACCAAGTTTTTGATCTAATGTTCAGTCCATAAAAAATATAAGGAAGAGAGAAACTAATTAAATTACACTAGAAATAGACAAATCCAGAATGTGGAACATTCTGACTGCATGTCTTCAATAAGTCCATCAGTAAGCTAATAACAGGAAAAAATAAATTAAAAAAGGGACAGACACTAGATAGTTCTGGGTTAAGAGAAACTTAAAAGATATTTATAGATAGAATAATCAAATAAGTAGACCTTGTTTATATTGTGATTGAACAAGCCAACTATAAAGAATCATTTTTTTAGACAAATGGAGCACTTGAATATGAATTGGCCATTAGATGGTATTCAAGAATTATTGTTAATTTTGTTAAGTTTAATAATGGCGTTTTGATTATGTAAGACAATCTTACCTTTGAAATGCAAACTAAAGCATTTGGAGGAAAAATAAAGTCTAGTATTTGATTCAAATTACTGTAGCAAAAGTAAAGAAAGCAAGGTGGGGGCATGAGAAGGACAAATGAAACAAATGAAAATGATGAGAGTTATTAAAGCTGGGTGATTGCACTCTCTATTTTTGGGGAAGCGTGGATTTTTTATAATAAGAATTTTTAAAAAAACTAGAGTGGCAAAAAGGAGACATAATACTGAAAGTTTCATATTTTAGATAAGTAATACTTAGCAAAGGAATTGAGTAGAGACACTAAAAACATTCTGAGGGCACTTCAGGTGACTACTGATGATCACCCTTTTGGCTTATGAGGTGTAGTGAGAACTTGTTCTTGATTGTAGGTTGAGAAATTTGAAAGTTTCATTTGTTAGAAAGCATGTTGATTTTTCCTGAGAGGAGGAATTCCAATAGTGATTATAGACATAATTTTATTCCTATTCCTACCTCTAGCCTGGCCTATCTTAATCTTAATCTCTGCTAATAAAAATATGTTGTAATTCTATTTCACCAGTTTAAGGATAAGAATTTAGAACTTAGAAAAAAAGCTGAATGAGCAGTAGATTAACAGGAAATGAGAACATTATCCTAAAATTATTTGTTGTTTGTGACCTCATTTTGTCCATCAGGAAGCCTCCAAGCAATGTCAGATATAAGAGGAACAAACCATTTAAATGCGGGTGAATATAGGGGCATTCTAATGGCTGTAGTAGATTGACTCTGCTTGCCCAGCCCCTGCTCCAGTGGTGCCAATCTGAACACATATTTTTTGCTCTCCAGATGCTCATATCTCACAGGCATAGCCAATCCTATTCAACTGTCTCTTTTGTTGGCTGCCCATTTGGCTGAGGGCTGTTGGAAAAATGGGCTGTCAGCCAGGAGGCACAAAGGCTTCTCTGTCCTTGTCAATGGTTTGAGATACCTGTCTGCTTTATGGGCAGTCAGGGAATTCTCTATCTGCTGGGTGCTAGTGTTCACAGATACCTCCCTTTGTTTCATCTAAGAAATTGATTCAGGGATCTTTATTTCCTTGAGCAGAAAAGTCAAGAGTGGCTAATGTTGATGTTGAAATCCATGTAACACAATCATAGAATCACTTCCTGGTTTCTTGGTCATGTTATAGTTTAGGCTGAAATCTTGACTGCCTATCTCAGCTGACCAGTCTTAATATCTGACTATCCTAAGGACAAGGGAAGAACTTTCCTCATTCAGTCATTTATTTATTAAAAACCCTTAAGCACCAGGCACAGTGCTAGGTGCTGGGGACATTATTGTGGAAATGAAAGCTTGGTTCATACTACTACAGAACTAAACATATAAGGGAGAGGACAGAATTTAAGACAAAAGCAAAGTGTTGGACACTTGATGTTGAACAAGGAGGGGATGGAAGATCTCCTTGAAAAAGTTTCAAGTTGAGATGAAGGATGAGAAGGTGTAGTTATGGAGGAGGGTAGGGAGTACAGGGGTCATTTATTGGGATAAGGAGAGCTGTAGATGAAGAAAGAGGTATAAGTTTGCTCCCTAGAAGAGCGTCAGTCATACCCCCCCCCCCATATTATTAAATTTCTGGATCAAAATGCTAATTAAAGAGTTGTAAGCTTCTAATTTTTAATGTAATATGTGGATCAAGTATAAAATGTGAAAATACCCAGAATTTTTAATGTTAGCTTGAACGGGTTTGATATGCTTGATTTTTCTCACAGAGTTCATAGGGCAGTAGTGACATACCATAAGCTCTTTCTATTTATTTATTGTAGTTTTCACTGTCTGTACCACTCATTGTGTGCTTGATACATGTTACATACCACCTCAGTGGGGACATTAGGATGACCTTCTGCTCCCCTATGTGGAATATATATATATATATATATATATATATACACACACATATATGTACATGTGTGTGTGTGTTTTAAATTACTAATAATGTCACAAGCTACCTCAATTAGAATTAAAGTTGGTGTGCAAAATCTAGAACATCTAAAAAACAGTGACTTAAATGAGACAGAGGCTTATTTTTCTCTCACATAAAAGAGTTCTACAGATAAATAATCCAGGGCTGGGACGACAGCTCCAAAGTAATCAAGGACAAGATTCCTTCCTACAGTTGATGCTGCCATGTCTTTGATCCTCAAAGCCAGCAAAAGGTCAAGATGGCTGCTACAGCTCCAGCCACCTTGACAGAGTCCTGAGCAACAGGAAGGAGGAGGGCAAAATGTAAAACCTATTGGCTGAGTCAGCTGAGTTAGCCCCTTCTAGAGATTCCTCAGGCAGTCTACCAAATGACTCCATACATCTCACTAGCCATCGTTTTCTGTGTAGGAAAAATAGGCTTAGATGATTATTTATTTGTTTGTTTATTTAGTTATTTACTCTTTCATTTAATCTGGGTACATTGTTGCTCTTAGTAATTAGGAGTTCTGTTACTCAAATGAAAGGGAGAACGATTTTCTATGGGAAAATAAGCAGTCTCTCTCACAATAGCTATCATTTGATGGGTACTCACCATGTGCTAGGCTTTGTCCCAGACACTTTAATAATGTGATTTTTATTTAATTTGACAACAATTTTGTAAGGTAACTATCATCATCCCCATTTTTCAGATATTATAGAGGTAAGACTCTTAGAGTCAACATGCAGACAACGTCCGGAGGAGTTAAATGGTGCTGTAGGCAAATAGTGCTGGAGATTTTCACACACAAAAAAAGTTTCTTTATGTCCAAGTCCTCTATAATCTACAAAATTCAAGGTTCCTGAATGAAAGGAACCCTTATGACTCATCACTCTTTCCCTACTCTTATAAGGACTGATTCTTGCGTGTTGGAGGTGCTCCTGAAAATTTGCTCTCGTATGTCTGTTTAGAGCCAGGTTAGAGTTAGGCCTATGGTCCTCAGACCATCCCACTATACGCCACAGGTATCTCCACCAGCCCTCTTACCATGCAGAGTTAACCTCCCCAGGCCAAGCCCATCTGCACTGGAGATTGCAGACAAGACCAAAAAACCCTGTTTATTCATTACCCACCAGAGGGCTGGATACTTCCAGCTGCTCCCTCTATACAGGCCAAGGCAACTGAAAAGAACAATAGGTAGTCCCTCTTGTTTCTACAATGCCATGGGGTGCAAATGGGAAGTATGACAGGTGCGGAATAAAATAGAGCCCAGTTTATACACAAAATTTAAAATCAGGCTTATCTCTTTGCCAATGTGTCTAAATCCAGCAGTCCTAGAGAGAAATAAACATCAACAACGCAAAACAGATTCGTTTGCAACTGACTCATACCCTGTATTTTCTCACTAAAGAGACAGTTTTATGGATCTAGGATACTTTGATTCTTTTTACTAAAATGCTTAAACAACTTCAGCTGTGAATAATCAGAGGCTAAGTATATTTATTCAGGGTATTATTTGTTCAGTTCTTGCATGTTACTGTGTAAAGAAAAAAATCTACAAATATAAGGGTATATATAGATGGTTTCTGTCATCAGACACTTCTCCCAGTAATACAAACAAAAATACTGGATCATGTATCAGAAAGAAAAACAAAATCAGAAAACTCTGACAATGCAAAAGTTAGAAATATCTTCAATCTGCATGGAATGTTTCTTATGGAGTGTTTAGAGGTCAAACAATGGTAGAGATGGTTCACAGGTATAAAATTAGCAAGTTTTTTTTCCTTTCCTTATCTCTTCCCTGTTTCACTCCTTCCCTACCTATCTCTTGTGGCATATCTCATGCTAGATGTATAAAGGGATAACACACACATTTATTATCTACCTCCTAGGATGATTGTCAAGTCTTAAAATGAGGGAGACCACATAAAGTGCCCAGTATAGACAACATCACTCTTTTAGAAATAGGTGATTTATTAAAAAAAAATTAAAAGCATTACCTTAAAGGAAAGTTAATAATATATTGAATCCACTAAGGCTGCTGCTTTCAAACCACGTCTTCTTGGGCCCTGAATTTTCTGAGAATATACCACAGGAGCAGCCTGGGGAAGGTGGAGCAGAGGGATGGTGATGTTATACATATAGGTTTGGCTTTAAAATGCCATTTGAAAACAAGGAAAAACAAACTACACTCAACAAATTTGCTCTTTTAATGTAAGCTTTATTAATGCAGCCCTTTATCTATTTCAGTCACTTTAGACTCTCTGGTACCTAGAACTTAGTAGGAACCAGGGTTGTGCTTATCACATAGTAGGGACTCAGGGTACTGAGTGGAATGAAAGATGGAAAGCAGCCCTAAGTGAAATCTTTGGACACAGTGCAGAGCTCTTTATAATTTCTTCTAATGTAAAAAAAAAAAAAAAATTAGCTGGAGTTTTAAAGTCCTGATCAACCCATTTCTCTATATTTTTACATCTATGAGAACAAATGAGCCATTATTTTTTTTCCAATTCCTTGAACAAATACTTAATGACCTATTGCATATTCCACTGCTAGAGATCACCCTATCCCTGACCTCATTTTGCTCATAGTCAAAAAGAAAAACAACAAGAAATACTATTATAAATATAAGGAGACACACACTGTAATAAAAGAGCAAACACTGTGCTAAAGAGGGAGATATCCAACCGGTCTAGAGGTGCTCAGAAAAGGTTTCCTGAAAGAGACAACTCTTAATCTAGGTTGTGAGGATAAAGAGGATTTCACCATTCACAATGTCCTCAAGCAAATGATTTAATCCATCATAAAAATAAATCTGTGGCATAGTGAAGTGCTCTATAATAAGGTTTCTCATATGTAAAAGATAATGGGAAGTATGATCTAGGTAATGGTGCCAAATTCATAGAACTTTGGGATTATATATTCACCTGCTGGTGGTGTTTAAGCCTTGCTGGCAAGGTATGATTGTTAGACTGCTAGAAAGCGGTAAACTAATAGTAATAATAATCACGATCTGGCCAGACATGATTTCTTTAAAGCAACCAATGATAGCCTGAGATGTGCTGAACCCTGTGGAAGCTGGAGATGAACGAAGATCCATTAAATCATCTTGGCTGTTTCCCCTGGAGGCCAAATTCAGATCAGATTGGGTCATGGTATCTGCCTTTGCTCTAGACTTACAGTCAGGAAACCCCAGGGAGAGAAGGAGAGAAGTGACCAAGACAGCTGTTACCTGCTTCCTCAGAGTTGCAGAGAGTAAATTTCCTACAACTCTGATTAGCAGAATTCTACCTCTCCCTTGGCTTTGAAAAAACCATTCACTCTCCAACCTGCCACAGTTTCACCCTCCCTCCAACAAACTGCCCTAGCATTTGAGTTTATGATACTTGCTTGTTTCATCGGGGAGACTCCTGATTATGAGAAAGAGGTTGGAAGTCTAAGAAAACCCTAGAGAATAAAGGAGCTGAAAGAAAAAAAGCAGAAAATATAAGACATCAGGGAGAAATATGGAGTCAGACTCTACCCTATTCACTATTGTATGGGGTTTATCACCTCCAACAAACACCAAGGAGATATATGTTCCTCAAGGCTTAAAGATCTGCCCTAGAGATCTAATAACAACCAGTTAGGACCATCAACTTCATCATCTTACTATCAGACAAATCATTGGCAGGATTAATAAGTTTCCTGAAAGATGCTTGATTCAGGAATAATTGTGACACAGGTCAAGTTTGACTTTGGTGTTGGTGATGGATAGACCTTAGAGTGACTCCAATTTCCTAGTGTTCACACCTTTGTGCAATCCCTTTCCTTTGAGTAGGGGAGTGATGTGTGGCTTGCTCCTAACACATAGAACATGGTAAAGGTGTTGAGATGTCACTTTTCTGATTACATTACATTATATAACACTGTCTTAGCAGACTGGAGCTGGAGAAGCACGTTGTGGGCTTGATGAAGCTAGCCATCAAGTTGGAGAAGCCCTTGTGGCAAGGAGCAATGAGTGGTATCTGGAAACTCTGGGTAAGTCTCTAGGACGTGTGTGGGCTCCAGCCAACAACCAGCAAAAAGCTGGGACCTTTAATCATGCAATCTCAAATAAAATAACCCTGCTGACAGCTTGAAAGAGCATGGAAGTGAATTTGTCCCAACCTGAGCCTCCAGATGACAACAGCCTGGCTGATACCTTGATTGCAGCCTTGTGAGAGCATAAGCAGAGGATTCAGCTAAACTGTTCCCAGATTCCTGGCTCACAGGAGCTGAGATAATAAATATGTGTATTACCACTAAGTTTGTGGTAATTTTATTACCTAGCACCAGAAAATGAGCACAGTGCCCTTCTGCCTTCCTTTTGTTTATCACCTCCTTTCTTGGTATAATCCATCCTGCATCTGTCCTATATCCACATGAATTATCCATCTCCCCAGCACCTCCCTTATTCCTATCACTCACAACGTCACCTCACAATGTATTTCTAAATAGCTCTGTATATCTTTCTTTCTTTTTTTCCCTCCCCTCAACAACCACCTCTGGAAACCACAAATCTATTCTTTGTTATCTATAAGGTTTTTTTTTCTTTTTCCAATTCCTCTTATACATGATATAGGCACATCTTACAGTATTTGTCTTTCTCTGTCTGACTTATTTCACTAATAGCACTTTATTTTCTGAAGCTCTTGCCTCAAACCTTCCCTCTTTCCATTTAATCTCTACTTTCTTATACATTTACCAAAACGTACCTATCCCCATTCCTCTGTTAGTTTCCATTGCTACTGAAACAAATTACCAAAAACTTACTGGATTAAAACAACAAATTTACAAATTATCATATAGTTCTGCAGATAAGAAGTACAAAATGGGTCTCACTGGGATAAAATCAAAGCTTCAGCAGTGCTATATTCCTTTCTAGAGGCTCTAGGGGAGAATACATTTCCTTGCCTCTTCCAGCTTCTAAAGGGCACCCGTATTCCTTGGCTTATGGCCCCATTCCTCTATAGCAGCATTGGGTTGAGTCCTACTCACACCACTATCTCTCTGGTCCTCTCTCTCTTCTGTGTCCCTCTTCTAGCAATAAGAACTCTTGTGATTACATTGAGCCCACCTAAGTAATTCAGGAGAGTCTCCCTCTTTCAAGGTCAGCTGTTCAGCAATCATAATTCTGTTTGAAGCCTTAATTCCCCTTTGTCATGTTACAATGTCCCATCTGGGATTTAGGATGTGAACATCATTGTGGGGGCTGTTTTTCTGCCTACCACACTTTGTGAAAGTTGTACATTTAGAAAACAATCTGCAGGGACTCACTGAAGGCCTGGTGCACATGGTTGATAGTGAGTGAACCCTCCCAGAGGAATTATACAGTAAAGAAACCTCTTCAAAATACACAGAACTTTAATATCTAAGGAACATCTCCTACAGGGGAAATTTTCTGGCACTGGGGCAAGTTTGTGAGTGACATATTTTAAGCAAAGGGGTATTTAATGATTTACAAATCACATCATAAAAATGACTGCTTGTTCTGTCTTCTTATAAAAATACCTCCCATTTTTTTCTTCATGGTCCATATCAGTATTATTTGACTGTTGTAATCTAAGTAGGTTAGTGGTTATAGGCTCCAAAGATGAGGTATTTAAATGAGAAAGCTGGGATGCTCCCCACAGAGCTGGCACAATGACTACAGTGCCCTGGAGAGGGAGCAAAAGCAGTGAACCATTTTAGCTGTTACAACACCCAAGCAGCAGTCAAATTCAGGGGCTCAGTTTTGTGACTCCCCAGCGTGTACCAATTATCTCAATGGGAGTTCCAAATTTTCCAATAAATCTCCAAACAAAATGAATTTTAATGGCTTTAATTAACCTTAATTGTATTATTACTATTATTATATATGCTCCTTTTGTGAGGTTGATGAGAAATACTTTCAGAGAAACAAGCCAACAGAAAAATGAGGGATAGTATAGGTCCAAATTATTTGGAAATTAATTGCCTATATGCCATTTTATTTATATTTCTGATTGAAAACAGGTCAATTGTCAATTAAAAATGGTTATGGCATATACACATATTCTGAGACAGGGCCAAGAACCATAGATTCTGATTTATTTCCCTTCAAAGTGGCTGTTTTCTCCCCAATAGACACACAGTCAAGGAAACATACACACGCATACTATATATATATATATATATATATATTTTTTTTTTTTTTTTATCTGTGTTTTCCTGTTCCTCTAATTCATAGTTCTGAGAACTGTCCTGCAGGTCACTGTTTCAACTCTCCCATTTTTTTTTTTTAAATCTGGTAATGGTTGTCAAGAGGAAATTAATCTTTTGCAGCCAAATGAAATTTGGGCTTCCCAGCACTAGCCACTAATGAAAAATGCATTAATGGAAAGCATCAGAAAAACCCCTGGCTCTTAGTACCAGAGGGTACATTTAAATAATTCTATGAATATAGATCAATAAAACTAATTTACTTATAGCCTTTGTGTGCAGTATTCGAATCTGAATAAAAGTCATTGGTATTACAATGTTTTGTATTAATTTGAGGTATCTATTATTTTACATATTAAATTAATCTTGGTCTTTAGACAGAATTTCATATATGATATTAAAATATGAGTCCTAGGATTTGATATTAGTAATGCTATGATTTCATAATTCAGCCTGGTTTGTCTGAATGTCATTTGAAAGGCTTGGAGAGGTCCCAGAGGGCCAGCTCTGAGAAGCCAGGGTTAAGTCGGAGAGAGAGCAGAGGGCTTTAATATTCAAGCATGCATCCTCTCAGCAGCACTGCCCAAAGGCCCACTGGGAGTTTAGGGGTTTGGAATGGTAGCCAGCTGAGTAGGGATGTGAGAATGGCAATCATAAGCACCTGAGTGTCCAGAGCCTGATGGGATGGCTACAGGATGTGAATATCCTGATTCAAATGCTGAGATCAAGATATTACTTCCTGTTTCAATGAAGATCATTCTTTATTCATCAAGTATTAACTTAGTGTCTTCTCTCTACTAGGTCCTAGACACACAGGGTAAAAAGCATAAAGTAAGATTCTAAGAGCTTAAAATCAACAGGCAAAACACTAGGCAATTGCAAAGTACTGCACCAGGAATAAGTATAGGGTGCTCCAAGAAACTGTTAATAAAACCCTCAGCAGCCCAGTGCTTTCTGGACTTATTTGGTCATGGAATTTTAAAACAAACAACAACAAAAGTATTAACATCCTTTTCAACTCTTTTCATACATAACCGTGAATGTAAAACAAGGATGTAGTTAACCAAGAGACAGCGATGAAGGTTAAAAATTCAACCCAGCTCTATCCCCCGTAAAAATAACAAAGCAAAATCTCCTCATCCCCTCTGACCCCTGCAGCATCTCCTCCACAGAAGTCTGCTTGTTGTGTACCCTGTGAGGGTTCTCGGTCCTCGGGTCAGATGTTGCAGGGGCTTCCTGAACATTAACTGTGCCATGGCCAGGAGCTCAAAATAAACAAGAATTTCCTGGGGGCCAGTGGTAGATCTGATGTTTTTGATATTTTCAGTTATTTGCTTGAAATAGTGTACGGCCTGTTATTAGTCAATTAATCTAGCTATGTACCATCTTCCACATCAATACAACTTCTCCTGGAAGAAGGAAAATGATGCTTGCTAACAGATCCCACAGTGGAATTAGCTCATTTAGCAACATAAATAAATATAGAAAAGACATGGAGATGAGATCAAAATGAAGAAGAGCAAAGGGGAAAACACCAAGAACGTGGGAAGAGAGCAACAGTGGATGGAGGACGTGGGGAGAAGGGTGGGTCTGGGACAGTGTAGAGGTCACAGGTACAGCATCAGGATGAGCCCTGTCCCCTTGACATAGGCAAATCCTATTAGCCTGGCTGTGACTGGACCAACATTTATTTGGAATGGAGACAGAATTCCTTAAGGTTGGCCCATCCCATAAGGCAGGGGCTTTTGCTTTATAGGGTTATAAAAGATCTACTTTGGAATTTTTTTTTTTTTTGGAACACGGGCCTCTCACTGTTGTGGCCTCTCCCGTTGCGGAGCACAGACTCCGGACTCGCAGGCTCAGCGGCCTTGGCTCACGGGCCCAGCCGCTCCGCGGCATGAGGGATCTTCCTGGACCGGGGCACGAACCTGTGTCCCCTGCTTCGGCAGGCAGACTCTCAACCACTGCGCCACCAGGGAAGCCCTGGACTTCTGTTATTGAACAAATATATGAGCCTTCTCTGTATCACCAGATGCTCTGAATCTGGATAGTTATATATTCCATGTGGTTTGAAACTCATAGCCCTTCTCTCCAGATTATCATGTACAGAAGCCTGAGATTGTACATCTATTAATTCTCTTGATCATTTTTCATAAGAATGCATTGTTGAAAAATGGACAAGTTGTACTAATAGTAACATTCATGTACTAATCGTAACATTCATGTAGGCTAGAGAATACTGATCTCTATCCCTTTGCTTGCGAGCTTACAATCTAGTAAGAGAAAGTTGTGAAAAATACATGATTGATATATTTTACAGTGTGTGCAATAACAGAGAAGTATATACTGGGTGGCAAAAGACAGGGAATGATCAGCTCCTCTTAAGTGTGTCAGGAAGGCACCCCAAGGAGTATCTTCCACACCGTACCTTAAACAGGGTTTTGAAGAATTTATAGGCATTTACCAGATCGATGTGGTACATGGCATGCTGCAAGAAAATTACTATCGCCTAAGAAAATGCAGAGATCAAAGGGTTAATACAAAGAATTAAAATAAAGTGCTGTATGATCAAAACCAGCTCTTCATCATCAATTCTAAACTTGTTTTGCACTTCACATGCATACACCATAGAAGTCAGCATATATGCCAGACGAATAGCATGAGTTGAAGTTGCCATTTTTCTCCTTCTCTCCTTTTTCATGTCAGCTCTAATATTCTAATATTTTCAGCAAGTTACTAAGTTGGCAGCAAAGACCTATGATGACATTTTCTTTCCAGAATTTTCTCTAGAAAAACAGTATTCTCTGTATTTGCAACTCCAGAACTAGAATATATATCCCCCGATATATGATGCATACACAAGTCCAACTTTAAAGAGCAAAAAACAGTAACAAATATATTTTACATAAACTTCCTTCTAATAATTATCATTATTATCATTTTTATTATTGTATTGATTTTATATTATAATAAATAACAACAATACTATCTCACATGTGTAAAGAGCTTTCTACATTTTAAATTATTTTCACAGCCATTATCTGATTTGGATTAATACTCAAAAACTCTGGAAAGTTAGAAAGAAAAATGCTGTTTTTCTGTTATATAGATGAGAAAACTATGAGTCAAAAAGACTAGAATCATCCAAGGACACAGAACAAATTATTGGAGATAAAAAGTCTCGATCCTAGCACCCTGCTTTCTGGTTTTGAGTTTTTTAGCACTTACATCATTGAATATTGCTCTGTAGGATACCACATGTGGGACTGATAAGCTAGTCAAAAATATTATCTCAGAGAATTCAGTACAATTAAAAGGAAAAACATCTCTAGTTTCTCTAATGTGCTAAGAAAATCAATAAAGGGAATTGTTTTCTTAGCACCTTCCAAGAGGACATCACATATAAACCAGTCTTACCTCTAATTTTGAAAGACCGGAGAGGCGTCAAAAGGTAAATATGAGGGCAATGGTCCTAATTATCTTCTAAATATTGGAAGAGGTTTGGGTTCAAGTACATACTCTAGTACCAATTACATAACACTGGGCTATTACTTTTAAATTATACTTAATTATTTTTCCTAGTTGATAACATCAAATGGAAAAAAAGTCAAAAATAATGAATTCATTGCAAACTGACTTTCCCTCCCATTTTTGTCTCTGGAGCATATCACTCTTTTTTAGCAGCTTCATTAAGGTATAATTCACATACTATAAAATTCACCTATTTAATGCTTACGATTCAAGGTTTTTAGCATTATATATTCACAGAGTTGTGTAACCATCACCATAATCTAATTTTAGAATAGTTTCTTCACCAAAAAAAGAAGTCCCATGCACAATTAGCCATCCTTCCCCATTTGCCCTCTCCCCTAGGCCCTGGGGGGGGAAAAATCTACATAATATCTCAGTGGATTTGCCTATTCTGGCCTACATAAAAAGAGAATCCTACATGAAGTCTTTCACAACTGGTTTATTTCACTTAGGATAAGTATTCAAAGTTCATCAATGCTGTAGCATGTATCAGTAATTCATTCTTTTTGATGGTATTCTATTGTATGACTATATCATATTTGATTTATCCATTTATCATTTGATGGACATTTGGGTTGTTTCCACTTTTTTGCTATTATAAATAAAGCTTCCAAGAACACTTGGGACAAGTTTTTATATGGATGTATGTTTTCATTTCTCTGGTTATATACTTAGGAGTGGAATTGCTAGGACAGATGATAATCCTATGTTTAAGTTTTTAAAAAGTTGCCAGTTTCCCAAAGCAGCTGCACCATTCTCACTAGCATTGAATGAAGATACCAATTTCTCCACATCCTTCACAACGTGTATTATTGTCTATTTCTTGTTTCATTTTTTTACTTTTGGTTGTTTGAATTATAGCATTCATAGTGCATGTGAAGTAGTATCTTATTGGCTTTGATTTGCACTCTCCTAATGACTAATGAGATTAGGCATTTGTTCATGTGCTTAGGCTCTTTGTGTATCTTCTTTGGAGAAATGGCTGTTCAGGTCTTTTGCCTGTTTTTCAATTGGGTTATTTATCTTTATATTATTGAGTTGAAAGAATGTTTTATATATTCTGGATATAAGTCCCTTATCTGATATGTGATTTATAAATATTTTCTTCTTTTCTGTGGGTTGTGTTTTTACTCCCCTGGTGATACCATTTGTTAGACAAAATTTTTATCAAGTCCAAATTATCTATTTTTTCTTTGGCTGTTAGTGCTTTGGTGTCATATCTAAGAAATGTTTGCCTAAAGCAAAGATTTAAAACTACATTTCCTTCTAAAATTTTAATAGTTTTAGTTCTTATATATAGGTCTATAATCCACTTTGAGTTAATTTTTCTGTATAATACAAAGAAAGGGTCCAATTTCCTTCTTTTGAATATGAATAGCCAGTTATTCCAACACCATTTGTTGAAGAGACTCTGTTTTCCCCCATTAAATATCTTGACATCCTTGTTGAAAACCAATTGACCGTAAGGTAAGAGTTTATTCCTGAATTCACATTACATTCCATTGACTTATATGTATACCCACATTCCAACATTGTGCTGTTTTGATTATTATAGCATTGTAATATCTTTTCAAATCAGAAAGTGTTGTTTTGACTATTTTGGATCCTTTGTATTTTCATATGAATTTTGTAATTCATATTCATATTCAGTTTCTGAAAAAAAATGTAGCTGAGGTTTTAAAGGAGAGCAGATCAATTGTAGTATGGCCATCTTAACAATATTAAGTCCTATGCTCCATGAATATAGGTTGTCTTTTCACTACTTAGGTTTTCTTTAATTTTTTCAGCAATTTTTTTTTTGTAGTTTTCAAGTATCAGTTTTGTACTTCTTTTGTTAAATTTATTCTTAAGTGACTTATTCTTTGGATGCTCTAATAAATGAAATAGTTTTCTTAATTTTATTTTCAGATTATTCATTACTAGTGTATAGAAATAAGACAGATTGTTTTATATATTGATATTGTATCTTGCAAACTTCCTGAATCAGTTTATTAGTTCTAAGTTTTAGTGACTTCCTTAGGATTTTATCCATATAACATTGTCATCTGTAAATGTTGATATTAACATGATATTTTCTGTTAGTTTTTCATAAATGCCCTTTATCACATTGATGATGTTTCCTTTTATTCCTGGTGCATTAAGTGTTTTTATCAAAAAAGAGTGTTGGGTTTTGTGAAAAAACTTTGTTTGCATCGACTGAGATGGTCATGTGGTTTTTGTCCCTTACTCTATTATTATGGTCTATTATTACATTAGTTGATTTTCAGGTGTTAAACCAACCTGTATTTCTCTGAAAATCCCACTTAGTAATGGTGTACAATACTTTTTATCTGGTGCTAAACATAATCTCTTAGTATTTTGTTAAGGACATTTGTGTCTATATTCAGAGACTGTAGTTTAGTCTGTAGTTTTCTTTTCTTGTGATGTTTATGTCTGGTTTTGATATCAGGATTATACTAGATTCATATTTAAGGTGAAAAGTGCTCCCCACTCTGGTATTTTCTGGAAGAGTTTGTGAAAAATTGATATTAACTCTTTAAATATTTCACCAGTAAAGTCATTTATGCCTGGCCTTTTCTTTGTGAGAAGTTTTAAAATTATTAATTCAATCTCTTTCTTTGTTATAGGCCTGTTCAGATTTTTTATTTCTTCTTAAATCAGTTTTGGTAATTTTTATCTTTCTAGGATAGTCCATTTTGTCCAAGTTATCTAAGTTATTGGTATATAATTATTCATAATATGCTCCTATAATTCTTTTTTATTTCTGTAATGTTGGTGATAATGTCACCCCTTTCATTTCTAATGGTAGTAATTTGAGTCATTTCTCTTTTTTCTTTGTCAGTCTAGCTAACAGTTTGTCCATTTTATTAATCTTTTCAAAAAAACAACTTTTGGTTTTGATGGTTTTCTTGATTATTCTATTCTCTATTTTATTGATTTCCATTCTAATCTTTATTTCCTTCCTTGTGCTTACTTTAAATTTAATTTGTTCTTTTTCCAATTTCTTAAGGTAGAAGCATAGGTTATTAATTTGAGATTTTTTAAGTTAGATGTTTAACAACTTTAAATGCTCCTTTAAGCACTATATAAGCTACACTATATAAATTTTGGCATGTTGTGTTTTTGTTACCATTCATCATGAAATTTCATCTAATTTTCCTTGTGATTTCTCTTTTGACCCACTGATTATGTAGGATTTTGTCATTTAATTTTTACATATTTATTAATTTCCTCAATTTTTTCCTGTTACTGATTTCTGATTTAATTCCATTGAATAGGGTGTCAGAGAATACACTTTGCATGATTTCAAACTTTTTAAATGTATTGAGGCATAGAGGCTCATTCTATAGCCTAGCATATGGTTTTATCCTGGAGAATGTTCTATGTGCATTTGAGAAAAATGTGTTTTCTTCTATTGTTGGTTAGAGTGTTCTATAATTGTCTTTTAATTCTACTTGGTTTATAGCTTTGTTCAAGTCTTCTGTTTTCTTATTGATATTATGTCTAGTTCTATCTGTTATTGAAAGTGAAGTACTGATGTCTCCAGCTATTGCTGCTAAGTTGTCTATTTCTATAAATTCTGTCAATTTTGCTTCACGTATTTTGTGACTCTGTTGTTATGTATATATATGCTAATAATAGTTAAAACTCCCTGCTAAATTGACCCTTTTATCATTATAAATCGCCCCTCTTTTTCTTTAGTAATTTTCTTGTTTCAAAGTCAATTTTGTCTGATAATAGTATAGTCACAGCAGCTCTCATGTTTCATAGTATATATTTTCCTCTCTTTTAGCAACCTTTTGTATCTTTGAATGTAAAAGTATGTCTCCTGTAGACAGCACAAAGTTGGATCTCATGTTTTTTATCCAGTCTGATAATCTCTGTCTTTGACTATTTAATCCTGTCCCATGTAATACAATGGATACAGTTGGATGTACGTCTGCCAGGCGATTTTTTGTTTTCTATGAATCTCATGTTTTGTCGCCTATGTTCTTCCTTTATTTCTTTATTTTGCATTAATCATTTTCTATTGTAATATCCTAATTCTTTTCATGATTTTTGAAACTAGTTTTAGTTATTTTCTTAGTGATTGCTCTATTGCTTAAATTTGTCTTAACTTATCAGAATCCACTCAAGAATCTAATTCCAGTAATACATAGAAACATTACTCTTATATAATTCTATTCCATTTTTGTACAATTATTATTATACATATTATATTTATATATGTACAAACTCAACAATACATATTATAATTATTACTTTAGATAATTACTTTAGAAAGAAAGAAGCTGAGTGAAAGAGAACAAGCATATATTTATAGAGTTGATTATATAATCTCATTTTACATCTCTGGTTCTCTTTATTTCTTCTTGTATATATGAATTACCATTTGGCATCATTCCGTCCTCTAACAAAGCTTTAATCCCACCCGTCCTTGTGCTGTTATTGCCAGGCATTAAATTTCTATGTGTGCTAAATCCAAAACTACAACTATACATATATTTTTGTGCATTTGCTTTTTAAATAAGTTAAAAGGAGAAAGGAGAAGAAATATATGATTGTACTGTCCTTTATAATTATTATATATTATATATATATTATCTACAGAATTATTATATATATATTTTCTACAGAATTACCTTTACTGGCAGTCTTTGTGTTTTTTTGTGTGTGAATTCACATTACTCTTTGTTGTCACTTTCTTTCAGCCTGAAGAATTTCCTTTAATATTTCTTGTAAAGTGGATCTGCTAGCAATTAATTGTCTTACTTTTTATTTATCTGAGAATGTCTTTATTTTATCTTCATTTTTTATGGCCATTGTTATTTTAATGAACTTCTTTTTTTTTTAAGAAAAGAATTGAGTGAAAACTATAAAGTTCCCGTACCCCTCATCACCCACCAGTTTCTTCTATTTTTACCATATTGGATTAATGTGGTACAATTGTTATCCTTGATGAGCCAATTTTGGCACATTATCATTAACTGAAGTCCATGGTCTATATTAGGGTTCCCTCTTTGTGTTGAACATGCTATGGGTCTTGACAAATATATAATGGCATGTATCCATCATTGCAGTATCATACAGAATAGTAGTTTCACTGCCCTAAAAATCCCTTTTGTTCCATTTGTTCATCCCTTCCTCTCTCTTTCCAAATCCCTTGCTTCTACTGATTTTTTACTCTCTCCACAGTTTTCCTTTTGCAGAAAATCATAGGTTGTAATCATATACTATAATAATCTTTTTGGATCGACTTCTTTCACTTAGTAGTATGCATCTAAGGTTTCTCCATGTATTTTGATGGCTTGATAGCTCATTTCTTTTTGTCTCTGAATAATATTCACTGTATGGATATACCACAGTTTTGTATATATCCTTTCCTCCTCTATTGAAGGATGGCTTGGTTCCTTCCAAGTTTTGACAATTATGCATAAAGCTGTTATAAACATTTGTGTTCAGAATTTTGTGTGAATGTAAGTTTTCAACTTATTTGGGTAAATACCAAGGAGCATGATTACTGGATCATATGGTAAGAGTATGTTTAATTTGTAAGAAATGGCCACTCTTCAAAAGTGACTGTACCACTTTGCATTCTCACCAACACTGAATGACAGTTCCTGTTGCTTCACATCCTTGCTAACACTTGGTGTTTTCAGTGTTTTGGATTTTGGCCATTCTAATAGATATAAGGGTATTTCATCCGTAATGATATATAATGTGAAACATCTTTTTATATATTTATTTTCCATGTGTATTTTTCTTTAGTGAAGTTACCTTCAAATTTGAAAGTTTTTCTGGTTATATTTCTTGTTTGACATTTTTTTTTCTTTCAGCATTTTGAATATGTCATCCTATTGCCCTCTGCCCTTCATTGTTCTGATGATAAGTCAACTGCAAATCTTATTTGGGCTCTCTTGTTTCTGTCTTGCTGCTTTTCAATTTCTTTCTTTCTCTTCCAACATTATAACTGATGTGTCTGTTTGTGGATCTCTTTGTGTTTATCCTACTTGCCTATAATACAATTCAAGAATAGAAAAATAAGCTAAAGAAGGAATTATCCAACACAGAGAAGCCAGGAATTGCTAATTTAAAAAATTCCCAGTCACTCCAGATTATACTATTAAGAAATAGCTTCTAAGCTAAATGAACATTTTGGCAATTATAAATATAGCTTCCAGAACATTCGAAATGTAAGTCTTTGTGTCTATATATGCTTTTGTTTCATTTGGGAAAACACCTGAAAGTGATTGTTGAGTTATAAGGTAGATTTATGTTGAACTTTATATGAAATTGTCAAATAGTTTTTCAATGAGATTACAAAGAGGCATGTGAAAACTTTGTGGAGTGTCTTATTCCATTTGGGCTACTATACCAAAATCTGACAATCTCTTTTTCTTTGGAGTCTTTAGGCCATTTACATTTGATGTAATTATCAATACAGTTGGTTTAAATCCTCTATTTTTTTCTATTTTTATGATCTGCTATTTATTCTTCTTTTCCTTCTTTTCCTTTTTACAATTTCTTAAAAACTAACTTCATTGTCTCCTGGCTTGCATAATTTTTCAAGAGAAGTTAGTTATCATTCTTATCACTGCTACTCTGTACTACACTGTACATATGTATCTTTTTTTCCAGTGGCTGCTTTTAATACAATTTTAATATTTAAGTTATTGTTTTATTTTTCTGTTTATTCTGGATTTTTAACCACTTAGTTTTCTGGTGTGAATTTTTTTTTTTTTAACATCGGTATTGGAGTATAATTGCTTTACAATGATGTGTTAGTTTCTGCTTTATAACAAAGTGAATCATCTACACATATACATATATAACCATATCTCCTCCCTTTTGCATCTCCCTCCCACCCTCCCTATCCCACCCCTCTAGGTGGTCACAAAACACCAAGCTGATCTCCCTGTGCTATGCGGCTGCTTCCCACTAGCTATCTATTTTACATTTGGTAGTATATATAAGTCCATGTCACTCTCTCACTTCATCTCAGCTTACCCTTCCCCCTCTCCTTGTCCTCAAGTCCATTCTTTACATCTGTGTCTTTATTCCTGTCCTGCCCCTACATTCTTCATAACTACATTTTTTTCTTTGACAAAGGATTAATCTCCAAAATTTACAAGCAGCCCATGCAGCTCAATATCAGAAAAACAAACAACCCAATCCAAAAATGGGCAGAAGACCTAAATAGACATTTCTCCAAAGAAGGTATACAGATTGCCAACAAACACATGAAAGAATGCTCAACATCACTAATCCTTAGAGAAATGCAAATCAAAACTACAATGAGGTATCACCTCACACCAGTCAGAATGGCCATCATCAAAAAATCTATAAACAATAAATGCTGGAGAGGGTGTGCAGAAAAGGGAAACTTCTTGCACTGTTGGTGGGAATGTAAATTGGTACAGCCACTATGAAGAACAGTATGGTGTGAATTTTTAAAAGTTCATATTGTCTGAATTTTGTTGAGGTTTTGGATGTGTGTGGGTTTATAGTTTTCATCAAATTCGTAAAATTTCTGGCCATTATTTTTTCACATTTTTTTTGTCCTTCCTTCCCCATCTTCTCTTTTTAGGGCTTCAGTCACACTTATTTTAGATTTTTTGACATTGTCATACAATCATTAGGCTCTGTTTGTTTTTGGTCTCTTTTTCTTTCTGGGCTTCATTTTAAGCAGTTCCTTTTGCTATGCTTTTACTTTCAATGGCATTTTCTTCAGCAATGTCTACTATGATGTTAATCCATTACATATAGTGTATTTTTAGTTTCAGTATTAGATATTTTATCCCTAGGATTTCCATTTGGGTCATTTTTATACATTTCCATTTTCTTCTTATCATGTTTACATTTTACTTTACCTTCTTTATCAGATGAAGCTTATATATAAATGCCATTTTAATATATATTGTTACTACTTCCATTATCTCTATCGTTTCTGAGTCTGTTTCTATTGATTGATTATCTTCTTCTATGATCATATTTTCCTGCTTATTTGCATGCCTGGTAATTCTTGTTTGGATGCCAGATATTTTGAATTTTGTAAGTGCTGGATTGTTGTTGTTAATCCTTTGAATAATTTCAGACTTTGTCCTAGAAGGCAGTTAAGTTACTTATTATTGTTTGATCATTTGAGTCTTACTTTTACACTTTGTTAAGGGAGGCCAAGAGCATTCTTTAATCTAGAGCTAACTTATTCCCACTAAGAAGGCCACATTTTTTTGAGGGCTCTGCCAAATGAACCATGTTTTATGAGTTCTTTCTACTCTGGATCTTAAAAATACAAACTATTCTTTACTGTCTGTGACCTCTAGGGATTGTTCAGCATACTCTTTGCCAGTGGTCTTTGCCTGTACATGAGTATTTTTTTTCTTACATGTCCACAGATTACCATTCAATCAACGATCCAAAGGAACCCCTCTGCAGATTTCCAAAAGTCTCCCTATAAAACTTTATCTCCTCTGGTACTTTATTCCAAAATAAAGTAGCCACCTTAGCTTTACTGCAAGACCACCAGCCTCTGTTTGGATTCTCCCACTCTATCCTATGGCCTGGAAACTCCAGGTAGTAAGCTAGGGCAGAATAAGGATGCTTTCATTTGTTTCTCATCTCAGAGATTACAGTCCTGCATTCTATTATCCAATGACTAAAAAAGTTATTTCATATACTTTGTTTAGTTTTCTACCTTTTCAAGGTGGAAAGGTAAAAATGTTCTCTATTACTGCATCATGGATGAATGTGAAATTCCATGTTCTTATTTTTGATAGCTACTTTAGTCAAAGTAATTCACCTCCATGAGCTTCAGTTTCCCCTTTTATGAGTTGGGAATAACAATATCTATTTCACAAATTATTGTGATGAAAATATCTAGCATAGAGCTACATCTGTTGTAAGCATGAGAGGAAGAATCATTTATTTCTCTTTCCTGTGATAATCAAAACACATGGTATTCCTCTCTACTTATCCAAATCACTTCCTGTCCTGGCAAGACTAAATTGAACCATATTTTTTCCTTAACAATGTCCCTTCCAAGCTTAGCCTAAAGGGGTCTCTCCTTTCTCTGAAATATTTCAGCAATTATTGTCTGTACAATTTGTTGAGTAATTAATCATAGGTGCCCTTTAATAACATAGCTACTGTTGTCTAGAAATGCTATTTAAATTCTTTATTATTGGATATTATCTAATGTTTATAAGTGTCTCTATTCAACAAGACATAAGCTTCCATGATAAAAAGTAACTCATAAATGTGTTAATATAACCTATAGCTCCTGACTCAGGGCCTAGCACATAGTAAGGACAAAATTATTAATTTAGTTTTAATAATATGTTGTCAAAATAGTTGTTTGTTCCTTGATTTTTCCCTGTCCCTTTTATCTCTTCTCTACATCATCCTCAAGGACTTAAACTTTTATCCTAGAAAAGTCATCATAGTATGAAGTGTACACACGGTTCATGGAAAAGAATCTCCTTTCTTCAAATTATCCTAAATAATCAACTTCTGATCTTTTCTCTCTGAGCCTCAATCTCTGGCATTCTTCAGAGAAAGAAATGAAAAAGGAGAAAACCATATAAGCCCATAGAAGAATATGTGGAAATGTATATGTTACTTAGAGGATGAGCAGGGCCTCATGACTGAAGAGCCATGTCCAATCTGAGTCTGTATGTTGTGTGGAGCAAGCGTCCTGGCAACTCCATCCATCCAATATGAGACCCTCTGATCAAGAGGTTAAAACATCAAGCAGGTAAATCTCTGTGTTTGTGATCTCTTTGTTATGGTCAAAACTAAATCATGTGCTCAGTGTGAGTTTTAGGATTTATGGGGCCACACTCTGTTAATATTAATGAGAGCTTCCCCTCCCCATCCCCCAAAAAAGTCTGTTGTTGCCCCATGAGCTTGAAATCTTAGTGATAGGCCAAACACTTCATAAATCATCTATAACACTCTTTGGAGGGGCAATTGGTATCTGATTTTGCTTTCTTTACCCTATGACCATGAATCATTTTGCCTTGAACTGAAAATTTCCAAGGGGAAATGACATTCTAATGAATGATGGTGTGGATTTAGAAGCCTATTTTATCTCAGTGACTTCCTTGGAAATTAGATGTTTGCTGGTCACATGATGACTGATATGACTGAAAACCCCTGCAAACCTGCTCAACTCTGAAAATTCCCCTGCATTCTTATGGCCCTAGCACAAAATTCAGGTACATATGTTTATAATCTGATTACAGCTATATAGGCAGTTAATGGGGCTTATGGAATCAGAATCCTTTGTCCTAAATTATTAAGGCTGGTCCCAATCTTTTCCTTTGAGGTGAGTAAAAGTAAGAAAGATATACTTTCTTATACCCTGGGAACCCAAGGCATCATGCAAAAAAGAACTTTGCGTATCATGGATCATCAGTAGAACTAGAATGGAATTAGAAAATGTTTATTCCTTTCACACTGTCTTCACCAGATCTATATACATTTTTGCTAAAGAAAACTATGAAGTACACTGAATTTGTCTAATTTCACTAGCCCTGTCAAAAATGTCCCTTTCTTCTGCCTCAGACACCATATGTTCTTTCCCCCTCTCTTCCATTCCTTACTGTCTAAATCAGGGAAAGTCTTTAAAAATAATTAATTCACAAATTACTCAACTCTTCTCCTTATCCCTTCTTTAACATGGACAGAGTCTTAACCAAGAGTTGAGTCTTGACTGGGAGATTTTCAACATTACACATAGAAGTGTAAGGTCACAGAGGTTTTCTCGTAGTTCATAATCCTAAATCACTACAGGCACTCCCACTCCACCATCTCCTAAGGGTGGTCCAGCAGGGGTGCTCAATGAGCATCAGCCACTGTAGAGTTCTTTTTCAGCAGGTACAGGAATGCCAAGCAAAATGGGTCATTTCATACCAGCACAGCCATGAGGGGCCCTGCTAGTTCACATCTTTCACTCAAAGAAGCAGACTTAGAGTAGCATGGACTTATATATAGTACCAAATGTAAAATAGATAGCTAGTGGGAATTTGCCACATAGCAGAGGGAGATCAGCTTGGTGCTTTGTTACCACATAGAGGGGTGGGATAGGGAAGGTGGGAGGGAGATGCAAGAGGGAGGAGATATGGGGATATATGTATATGTATAGCTGATTCACTTTGTTATACAGCAGAAATTAACACACCATTGTAAAGCAATCATACTCCAATAAAGATGTTAAAAAAAAAAAAAGAAAGAAAGAAAGAAAGCATTTCTCTCTCAAGCCCTTCCTGGTGGCTTCCTCCTGGTGTATTTGTGTGCACTAAGGCTACTTTGTCCTTTCCTTGACCTGTTCTCTGGGATAAAATGAACCAAAGCCTGGAATAGCTGCTTCCTGTGTGTGTTAATCTGCTTCACAGGGGGAAGAGGAGAAGGCAGAGTGGGCTCTGGTTTCATCCTTCTCTATCTCCATTTTTCGCTTGCATTGAATCCCTAGCTTCCTCTGGCTTCCCAAGGGTAAACCCTGCTTTCCCTCCATTGTCAACACCTGAATCCAGCCTCCTTCTCCACAGACCTTTTGGTTCCCTATTAATACACTGAGCCCCTCATGTTTCAGGAAGTTTGTGAGGGCAGTTGGTGAGGTGAATTGTGCTTCCTGACAAGTATGCAAAGCATTCTATGATATACTGGATCTGGAAGCCCCTATTATAGGAGATTTACTATTCTGTTCTGAGGTTGAACTCCAGGTTGAAATTGGCTGACAAGGTCTCAGCTTGGGTAGGATTTATTCCTATATATTAAATTATTTTTTTAATTAGTTCAGTGCCCTGGTCATTTCTAAACCAAAGAAATGTGAAATAAATAAGTTGCTGAAGTAAAAAGGAAACAGGCCATGGTTTGAGTTAGTTGTTCAGTTTATACAAAACTGTCTGCAGCCCCCAAGCCCTTAAGCACTTCCATACACTTGCATAAGCACCAAAGATTCACATACATCCTAGACTTTTGCAAATTAATTCTTATTGCTACCAGTCTCCTTGGCCTCTGTTTACAGATCAACATTTTTTTCTTTTAAGACAAGCATGAAGTGCATGTAAAATGTTGGGCAGGAAGGCAGAAACTGGGCCTCTTCATTCTATCTGAAATCCTTTCCGCATCCCTGGTTCAGTGAGTATATAAGCGTGGGAGAGGTAGATGGAGAGTGTCTGTGCCTGGCAGATTGTGGGGAGGAGGTATTATTGCCTGTGTGCGTGCACACACAGACATACACAAACCCCAGATGGTAACTAGATGAAGAAAAGGAGCCAACAACACCAGGAGTTATTTTGGGAACAAAACTGAGAATCTGCATATGGTTAGATTTTTCATCCTAAATGTTGCTCTTGCATATGACAAGCTCCTTGGTGGAGTGGAAGCCAATCCATTGATCAATTCAAATTAATTTCCTAGTGTCCAATTATTTGGAGGAAGAAGGAAAGGGGTGTGTGACCCCTTTAACAGGACCAAGATATTGCAAATGCCTCAGAAGAATCCCTATCATTTCTTTAAACCCTCTTTTCTCTGTATAGATATGTAAGAACCAGTAATGTCAAAGAATAGTTGCTGGAATTTAGCAGTTACTTTCAGCCTTTATTGGATGATTAGCTGTGTTGATGGTGGGATATTGCTGGTGAGAAAAAATCATGTGTTTGATCTGCAGGACAATAGGTTTGCTAGTGTTCCAGACTCATCCGCTTTACCCTGAACACTAGTCAACAGATTCACAATTTCATGCTGTTTAGGGGGGAAAGAAAGAATGTCAATGGCACAACACAAATTCTTGACCACTCCTGTTACCACTATATAACTCCAAACACAATACTGTGTGACTGATAATTTACTAATATCATCTTTACATACATCAATATTATTATTATTCATGTATGAAAAATACAAGAAGACTACCACTTACCTCCCTTTCTCCCATTGCATTTTTTTTTTTTTTTTTTTTTTTTTTTGCGGTACGTGGGCCTCTCACTGTTGCAGCCTCTCCCGTCGCGGAGCATAGGCTCTGGCCGCGCAGGCTCAGCGACCATGGCTCACAGGCCCAGCCGCTCCGCGGCACGCGGGATCTTCCCGGACCGGGGCACGAACCCATGTCCCCTGCATCGGCAGGCGGACTCTCAACCACTGCACCACCAGGGGAGCCCTCTCCCATTGCATTTTTCTAGTCAATCAGCAAACATCTCTCAAGGGTCGCTATGGGAAGACTGCTGTGACTTTCAGGAGTAATCTTAATTTCAATAACAATATCTGTCTGAAATGCAATGTATAGCTTTTTTTCCAAATTGTTGTTTGAGAGGCTTGCTGCTTCTGTGACTTGGGAACAGAGTTTCAAATTAGGAAATAGTTTTTAGTTTTTCTTCTCTAGCAGGGGAAAGAATGCCACTGAAATAATGTGCCAGGAACCGGGCACACAAAAGCGATGAAGATAGTTGCTGATCTTAAGGAACTCACCGTCTAGAGATGACGACAGGCACATAAATAATAATTACAAGGTAGTGTATTAAGTGGTTTACCAGATGCACACATTTGATGCTATAGGAGCACAGGGGGGTGAGTCATGAATCAGAATAGGGAGTAGAGTAATGGTTCCTGCCCAACTTCATATTCTTCATATTCAGAGTGAGACCTAGCTCAGTGCTTGCATAATAAACTCTCATTGCCCTTATGTGAAACTTAGGCATGACGTGGTATGCACAAAGCTTTGCGTAATTTTTGCAACAACAGCATAGCATGCATCTATTGCTTTATCTGATAGGTGTATCTCCTTTCTTTTGAGAACAGCACCACTTTTGGACAGGGCAGGGAAATATTGTTCATCTACTCTTCAAATGTGTGATTCTTCTAGAGGTAGCCAATCATAACACTCTACTCACTGAGCACCAGGGCTCTTCAAATTGAAACTATGGAGGAGAAACTGTCCCTCTTGAATGGAAGGACTTTAAATGAAATCCTGGGATCTACCAATGGACAATGTAACCAGCTTGTGGAGAAAGTCCATCTAAGGGAATGAATTAGGGACACACAGAGAAACAGAAATAAGAGAGAGGTAGAAAGAGAGAGAAACTAATGGAGTTCACAACCCAGTTTCTGGTCATCCCTGAGGCGCAGTTGCTCTTCAACACTCTGCTGTTTGATTATAGAGTCAAAACACTTCACTTTTTGTCTTAGTTAATTTAAACAGGTGTTCATTTTTTGTATCCGAGATAATTTAGATGGCCAACTGAATCAACACTAGGATTTTTCCATAGAGTTTATTCAGTCTTTGTATCATATCAATCCACTAATCTACAAGTGAGATCTGTTTCTGCAGATGTCAATGAACACTTTTCCAGAGTGTTCCTACTCTTCCTAGCATCCTGTTACTCTAGGCTGCATTAAGCTACAGCAGACCACAGTGGTCCTGGGTTAAGAATGGTTTAGAATTCAAAGGGAATAGATGGGAATGTATTGTCTCGTGAATTGCAAGAACACACCCTCTTCTGTAATGTGGGCTAGAGACTGAGTGTAACATATTACTCCAAAAGTGCGGGTCTACTGTAGGAATGGACATTTCTATCTAGTAATGATGGTGGATGGGCACCTGAGGCAGCTACTTAGAAGCAGGTTGGAAAATTAGGACTGGTCTTATTCTCCAGAGATTCAAATTCAACCTGCTCAGAGCTTAACTAATCCTCCACACTCTCCAACCTGATCTTCTTCCAATATTCTTCATCTTTGTTGAAGGTACCACAATATCCCCAGTCACACAAACTAAGAAATGAGGACCTTATCATTGATAGAGCCTGCTTCCTCTGTCCTAGTATCTAACGACTCACCACCCCAGTTAATTTCAATCCTTAAATATTGTTCCTTTCTATCTTACTATAATAATCTTGTTCAGACCCTCCTAATATTTTGCCAGATCTAGTTCAGCATCCTTTTAACTGGTTTACTCGCCTCTATTCTTGTCTTTCTCTAATCCGTCTTTCACACAGCTGTCAGAGTGGTTTGTCTGAGATGCAAGTATGATCCTGCTACTTTCCTATTAATAATTGTGCAGGAGTGTCTCATCGCTATAGAACTCTAGTATAGTAGCCTAGCCAAGCTCTGTCTCAGATGTCTTAGAGTGTTTGGTCTATGGTCTGCTCCCACCTATCTTTCCACTTTCATTACTTGCCACTCCCCACCTCTAGGTTTTCACTCCAGCTGTGCTGTTCTTCTTGAAGTTCCCTTCTCATGTTATTCTGCTTTCCTGGAATGCTCTTTGCTCAGGCTATAATTAAATCATTCAGAGGCCTTAAGAATCAAAAAGAAAAACAAAAATAGGATGCTCCATATAAAATTCAGAATTTAATAATATTAAAATATAAAACAAGTCTAGCATTGTACTGATTTCACCTTAATGACTCTTTTCCTTTTTCCCCTCCATTATATCAAATATCCAAAGGAAATCTTATGTCATCTGGGGTATATTATGGTCTGGGTCAAATTGTAGAATAAGGACTCCCAGTGCTCTTTCTCTTGGTAATAGACCTACATGTCTTCCTCTGATAACACCTTTCAACTCATCCGGGAAAGGAAGGGAGAAGCAGCAGCCCGTGTATGGAGGCTTCCTGATAATGCCATTGCCTGCCTAGAAGGATAGTTTGATTTTTTTCCCCCAAGCAATTACTTAAATGGTGTTTTGGCCCCTTTTTCTTTGAAGCAGGACATAACCTTTATTGACATTGTGGCTGCTGTCACATCTGTTACACTGACAGAGAGAAGGAGCTGGCCCAATCCATATGATGTATTTGGCAATGTCAAACCTTCAGCACAATTTGTCATGGGGCAAAAGGAAGCCTGTTGCTAGTGGAAGTTTCCCCCAATCTCTGCAACACGGGGGGAGGAAGAGGACTATGCCTCCACTCCTAGCACCAAAGTCCTCGCATCACTTCTGAAGTGAACCAGAGAGAGATTCAAACTCTGTTTCTAGAGGAATATCTCACTTTTGCCAGTTGTTGAGCATAGGAACTGGAAGCAGCTCACAATGCACTGAAAAGAAAATGTCTTCTATACCTGCATAGAAGCCCTGTAAATCAATCAATCAAAACAAATAAACACAAGAAAATGAAGAAGAAAGTAACTGGCAAGATGTACTGAACAGAGAGAGCCATGGATATAGATCCATGTCGGTCTATGAGTAATACGTTGTAGGGTTTGTACTGGATGCAGGTTCACCAAGTGCATCTTGTAGAATAAGCTCAGTTGTACCTACAGTCTAGGACATCTCTACTCCAGTAAAGAGTACTTTATGATTTAGCAATCTTAACCAGACTTGGCATTCGAAGGAGAGGCTGTAGTTACAGACCATACTGAACTGAGGTCCTCTGGAGGTAATAAAACACTGAGGAGATGCTATCTCATGGATTTGGAGCACGTCATTCCCTTGAAAGTCAAGGAGAAAGCTGATTTAAAGTTTCCAGCTAGGTCACAGAAAAGTCAGTGGCGGCTGCTTCCAGCTGAGTTCAGAGTTTGAATATTTATGGTGTCAATCTGAAATCCAGATAACCACAAATAATATAAATCCATTAACTCCCCCTCCATGAGAAAAGACTTTTGGCTGCTAATGCCTTGATTGCTAGGTTACTGCAGGATTGGTGTGTGGATTTCTTGCTTTCAACCTTTCTTTTTCTTTTTTTTTTCTTTCTCTCTGTCTCTCTGTGTCTGTCTGTCTGCCTGTCTCTCTGTCTATCTCCACATCACAACCCTCTAGGGACTGTGTACATTTGTGTCAAGATGCTAAGCTGATTGAGACAACTTCTCAGGAAAAATAAGCAGGAACAGCAATGCTGGGAATGTCTGGCCTCCTCTGTGCTCAGCATTTATGTTGAAATGTTACAGTTTTGATAATCTGTTGCTCCAGTGATGGAGCATTCAGTTTCTACCACTTACATAGAGAATGTATATTATCTAGGTCACCAGATTATTGAACCTAAAGTCCTCTGGCATATTTGCTCTCTCTGTAAGTAAAATGTTTGTCCATCAAATAACAATCATATCTTCTCTGTTCTCAACTACCTTAGAATGCAGTGAGTGGGAATGTCCAGTAGTCTGATAAAAAAATAATAGCAAGGACCTGTACATATTATATGACACTCTCACATGTGTGATCTTACTGGAGCTTTACAAGAGTCAGTGAGATAATTATGTCCCAATTTTGGACGAGGAAATTGAAGGCAGCAGCCAGCTGAAGATCACACAGGCACATTAAAAAGTATCTGGAGCTCTTACCCAGAGAGGCTTGTGTCGGAACAATTCACCAAACTGTTGATCATATGAGCTCTCACTCACAGAAGGCTTCAGAGTGACCTGCTTGGGAGACGCCTTGGCAGAGAGAACAAGGCAGGGACTGGAAAGAGCAAAGCCTCACAAAGAAACAAAATCTAGGATGGCATGACTTGGGTGGACGGGGAGCCCTGTGTAGACCTCATCCAAATTGTACCACTCTTGACTGGCCTTCTTTACTTTGAAAATATTATTGTGATCTTAAACACAGTTGGTAAAATGCAACAATTACTCTTCCACTCCTGCCTCCCTCATCATCACCATATGTTGGTCCTATATTAGATACTTGAGTGTGAATAGCAACAGAGGGACACCCTAGCATCAAGAAAATTATAGCCTTTGACAAAATAATATAGGCTTACTCAAACCTTTGGAACAATGAGTGAATCATGAAAATGTTATAAGATCAAACAATTAAACACACTCACAACATCTTGACATATGACACACAAAGTCCCTATAAAGCAATGATTCTCAAGCTTTAGCTTAGAGCTGGCATTCTCAACACTCTGCATTGGAATCACACACCAGAATTTTTTTTTAAAGTACAGATTTCTGAGCTTCAACCTCAGACGTCTTGATTTACCTTGTCTGGTGTAAATCCTGGGCAGGTGAATGTTTAAAGAGTATCCCAGGTGATTCTGATATGCATCAAGTATCAAGAATCACTTATTTAGAGATTCTGATTTAGTGGTTTGAGAGCTCAGGCTCTTCAAAAGATTTTTATATTTTTATACTGTACTGTATTATTATACTATACTTGTAAGTAAAGTTTCCATGGCACATATTAACCAGGCACTGTTTGATGTACTTAATATATATATACTCATTTATTCCTCATAACAATCCTATGAGAAAAGTACTTCTATTATCCCCATTTTACAGACAAGGAAACTGAGACACAAAAACATTAAGTCACTTGCCCACAGTCACAGAGCTGGTTAGTGGGAAAACTGGGACTTGAACTCAGGGTACCAGAGACTTGCTCTAAGTTACTGCATTATAATGTTTCCATGAGGTCACTCATTTAGAAATTTTAGTTTAAGGACCTGTTAAAAAGCATGAGGGAGTCCGGCTCTCGAATCTGTGTATTTCCATTCAGGGGACATTTCTATTGACTTGTAAGCAAAAGGGATCAGTGAAAATTGTTTTAAAAGACTCTCCTTAGTCTATCCAAGTCTCAAGGAAGAGATTTTTAATGTTTAGATCCACTTATGCAGCCCCAATGTCTTTTTTTCTTTCTTTTTTTTTACAAAATGAAAACTTGTGGAGTTAAAGCAGATTTGTTTTCAATGATATGTCACTTCCTGCTCTTAAGGCCAGAAGACCTTTTAAAAGCTTATTTTAAATCTCAAGTTGCTTCTCAAGCAGTTAGCATGTCTTACAAAGTCACATTTAGATACGTCCAGGCCAAATAAATCACTAAAGTATCAACTATATAACCTTCGAAAGAATGTTCCTTTCCTTAAGGGTGGGGAAAAAATAGTCTCTGGAATTTGCCTTGTTTTGCAAGCCTTGTATGTCTAAAATGGTGTTTGAAATATTTTTCAAACCCTATATGGTTTTGTATTCCTCATTCACTAATGACAATAATGAATGACTAAAAATCTAAGTCACCTTTTCATTTTTTCCCACAAGAAAATGTCAGTCAAGCAAATACAAATGACTCCCACCTCTATATGTGAGTGTCAAAGCATGAAGAAACAGGCTTAAACAGAATCAAAGTTTTTGGCAATTTCTAAAGATGTATTTAATGGCTACAAGGTACCCAAGCTGGGGCCAAATACTGGGGGGTTATCCATAAGACACAGTTCCTTCTGACATGATCTTCTGGGATAACTCACTTTCTACTTCTAGAGCAAGTTCCATTCTAGCCTCAGGAAACAATTCCATCTCCAGGCAGGTTCACATAAAAGCTACTAAATCTATGGTACGATGGTCAGTCTGTCAGCCTTGTTACTTGCTAATTCAAATTCAAGTCATTAAAAAAAAATTTAGTGACATCTTCACTCAAATCTGGAGTCATGCTACTCTTCACGCCATCCTACAGAACTTCCAAGTTCTCACCTCCAAATAATGTGGTCAGCTTGTTTCACTTTGCCTAGGACTGTCCAGGTTTCAGTACTGGAAGTCCTATGTCCCTTTGGATTGTCTAGAGTTTAGTACTAAAAGCACTATGTCCCAAGAAACTCCTCAATTCTGGACAAATCAGAATGGCTTTTCACCCTACCCCCGCAACACGACCCCAGGTCTCACCTTTGAATTTCACCTTGTTCAGGGGCCCATATGCAAGTGAAGTATTGTAGCTCAGATGGTTCACGAGGGCACTCAGTCTCTAAGCCCCAATCAGGAACCTAGGGAAAGATTGGGTAGCTTTAAAGCAGAAGCCATTGAACATAGGATTGCCTAGCACTCTCTTCTTTTTTTTTTTTTTTCTTTTTTTTTTTGCGGTACGCGGGCCTCTCACTGTGGTGGTCTCTCCCATTGCGGAGCACAGGCTCTGGACGCGCAGGCTCAGCGGCCATGGCTCACAGACCCAGCCGCTCCGCAGCATGTGGGATCTTCCCGGACCGGGGCACGAACCCATGTCCCCTGCACCGGCAGGCGGACCCTCAACCACTGCACCACCAGGGAAGCCCTAGCACTCTCTTCTTATCTAAATTATGGCACAGTTTCATGCCAATCTCAAAACCATTTCATTTTGAGACAAGATTATTACCTGCAGCACCTACTGACAAGCTAGGATAAATAGAATGACTCAGCTTAGACCAACACAGCACATCCAATCTCTCCAATGGTTCATCTACTGGCCAGGCCTTCAGACACACAAAACTGGCTAAAACAAACACTTTTGGCTTTTGTGGTGGAGGGAGAGATGTTATACTCTTCCTTCCTGGGCAGCATTATCTTGCAAAGAAAGCATGGTTCAGGGGTTATACAGGAAGTCTATCCTTTTCAAAAGGAATGGAAGGCCATTTATGCTTTTTGGTGTCTCATAAATCACTTGCTTCCATACATGAAAAACTGAAGTCAAAATGCTCATCCAGAATTGAGAGATGGTCGCTTTGCCTTTGGCGGCATGATACCAGCATCATTTACAGAGCAGGTACCAACAGCCCTGTCGACTGTGTGTCCTGTCATCCATCATGTGAAAAATTAAACCAACAAAGCGTGAAGAGATGGTTGTGGGAACTCTTGTCAGAGGGGTCAGACTACTTCATCAAGGAGGCAGGGCAATGTTTAGGGTAGCTGGACAATGGGAAGTGTTGCTCAGGGCAGATTTTTAAGGGGTGCTTTTCCATACTCTAAAAAGAAAATCTCAGGAGGCAGAAGTTCACCTTTACTTTGGGGCACCAAAACAATGAGAAAGTACTCTCACTATTGAAAATACACTACAGTCTCATTCTTCTTCCTTCCTGCTGGTTCTTTTCAATTTTCTTCCTTGTTGTCAACAACTGAAGTGACTACTTTGTCAAGTTGAGAAGTGGTGCTACTTTAGAATATTATTCAGATTTTATGAAAGATGTACTTTGTGAAGTAGACTTGCTCACTGAACCAAGTCATGATAATACGGCCCCACTGCCTGTAACATTTTGTGTCATGTCCTCCAGGCAGGCACAAAGAAATGAATGTAGACATTGTTGATATAACATTTGAATTTATGTAGAATCCCTGCCTGGCACACACTTAGGAGCTCAAAAATTCTTTGTTAAATAAGATAATAAAGATGGATGTTGGAAGAATATAAAACTACCGCAATTAACACATTTTATTCAGAAATACTGGTCTGTAAATAAGAATAGCTAACATTCATTGGGAATTCACCTTGGGTCAACATAATTTTAAATGAATTAACGTACATTAAATTAGTTATCACTATAAGTTGGTAAACTTCAATCTCCATTTTCCAGGAGAGGAAACTGAATGATAAAGTAGTGAAGCAATATTCCAAAACCATGCAGTTAGTGAGTATTTGGTCACAAGTGTCCTAGATTCAGAGCCCAAGAAGTTAAACATTAAGCTAAACCACATGCACTATACAGTACTCTTGCTTATGATGCTAATGTGTTACCCAAGCATCCTTTAAAAGATGCCTGAGTCTTCTACAAATCCAATCAAGGAAACAAAGAGAAACATAATACATAAAGCAAGCTGTGTTCTAATTCATTTTTGTTTGTAACTTGTTTTAGGTAAATTTATCCTACCTCCAGATTTGTTAGCAGGAAGTCTGGAAAAACAGAGATTTTTAATAGACATTTAACCAGAGTTATCTCCAATGCTGTGGAAGATAAAATGAGTTCTCACTCAGATGATTTAATATCAGTAAAGAGAAATAGTTAAAATGAAGAAGAATACATATAGTTACTCAATTTGATGGAAATAGCCCTTAAGAATAACATTCTCCAAATAGTCTCAAAATTTGATCACCAAGAACTTATTGACCTCCACTTTATTTAGCTCTATTTTGGTGGACTCTTTCACTATCTGGGGATTCCAAAAGAAAATGACCAATTCAATTATTCCAATAGATGTAGTTCACTGTAAATCTATGGTCATAGAGAGAGACTGATCAAATATGTAAGTATACGTAAGTATACTTACAGATATGTAAGTATAAAGGTAATTGGAGTTGAGTTTCTCACTGTGCAAGAAAGTAGTTACAAATATCAGCAGCAAAAGAACTAGAATTAACCCCTTTGTTGGATTGGAATTGGAAGTTTCCATGTGAATTCATGGTATTTATAAATATGTAAATATATATATATATATATATATATCTCGCCATATACACATATATATCACACTATATATTAAATACCATTATATATCACTTATCATCTACATACACAAAATACACACATAAATATGCATATAAATATATACACACAGCACACATACACATAAATACATATTGCATTAGTTTCCTAGGGCTACTGAACAAATTAGTAGAAACCTGGTGCCTTAAAACAACAGAAACTTATTTTCTCACAGTTCTGGAGGCCAGAAGTTTAAAATTAAGGTGTTGGAAGGGTTGGTTCCTTCTGAATTCTCTGAAAGAGAATCTATTCTCTCACTCTCTTCTACCTCCTGGTGGTTGTATCATTGACAATGTCAAATCTTGACAGTTTTTGGCTTGTAGTCATATGACTACAATCTCTGTCTCCATCCTCAGATGGCCTTCTTCTCCATATGTGTCTGTGGCTGTGTGTCTCCCTCTCCCTTCTCTTATAAAGACACCAGTCATTGGATTTAGGACCCACCTAATCCAGTAAGATCTCATTTGAACTTAAGTTCCATCTGCAAAGACTCTGTCATAAAAAGTCACAGTATGAGGTTCTGGGTGGACATGAGTTTTGGGAGGAGACTACTCAACCCACTACACACATTCCCTAGCATTGTCCACCAGGAGGGCTTGGTTATAGTGACACACCAAAAACAATGAGAACACCTAGCTTCAAGATCTTGGTTTCTAAATGACATTCTTAACTAAAAAGAACCAGGGATAAGTGTTGAAGTTGGGCGATGGGTAATGCAGTGTCATTATACAATTCTTTCTACTCTGTGTATATTTGAAATTTCTCAGCATAAAAAGTTTTTATTAAAAAAAAAACAGAAATTTTGGAAGAGTGGAAGGAATGGCTAATTCTATGACTGTGTCAGGAAAAGAATTAGGTGAAGACTGAATGGAAAAGTGAGATAATACTCAAAGCATAATTGGGAAAATGTCAAAAGGACATAGAAACCAGTTTGATAGGGTCTCTACTAGCCAGATTTGGGACAATTTGAGCATGAAAATAATAGTAACAGATATATGTCGAATAATATAGAAAACCATGAGTCCACATTTATATATGTAAATATATACATACGTACATACATACATATATACACAAATTGAAAGTGAATAGAGATATTTGTCACTTTTTTCCAGCTGAATAATATTATTTCACTACATGGATAAACAGTAGTTCCTATTACTGTTTTCTTACTAGTTTAAATTGTTTTCACTCCTCCAGCTATTATAATAATATTGTAATGAATAGCCTTGTAGGTACTTATTTTTAAAGGAACACTAACAAACTGGAACACATGAGTAAAGAATGAGGTTGGAGAAATAGAAGGAGTTCCCTCCGATTTTACATAGAACAATGTGAAGAGCTACACAAATGAAAAACTTTTATAATCATCATAAACCACATTATATGTCTTATCGTGGTGTCGGTACCTTGCTGCTGCCAAGGCAGGATACTGCTCCTGACCAGAGGGATATCTTCAAGTAGCAGTGTCAAGTGCACTAAGGGCAGTAGTTATCTCCTCTTATTCTCCCAGCCCCAGGAATGATACCTTGGATAGGCCAAGGGGAGATATCTGATTGTTCTTCTCCTTTAACAAATGCATCGTCTACAGACATAGTTCATATAAGTATAGATGCTTGTTGTCAGTGTGCTCACATAAACAATCACCATTATTCAAGAAATTAAGTGACCATTCCATTACTTCTGACATATACATATCAGTGCCACTGTACTAAAGACAATAGAACAGCTTAGAGACAGCCAGTTAAAATTATCATATGGGTTTATTAAAGGGGTGGGCAGAGAGTAATAATTTTGGAATGATGGAGATGTGTTTATAAAATGCAAATGAAATTTTGGTATGGGTCAAGTATGATCCAATTTAAAAAAATACACTGTTCTCATATCACTCTTTAAGTTGACTTTTCCAAAGACCACGTGTCTTGTCTTATTTAATAATAGAGTGTTCTTAAGAGATCAAATACATCTCTGACACATGTCCAGGATCCAAACCAACATTTTGTGTCTGAATCTACCTGTCTGCAAAGTGCAGTGAAGAAAAGATCTTTCTCAGTGCTCTCCTCAAGGGAACACAACTTGCTTTTAGAAAGCCTTAAATGTTAGATTTCCAGAGCTTTGTTTCTAAATTAAAGATCAGAGAAACTGGAAGCTAAAGAGTCAGAAGCCACTGATCAATGAAGGGTCAGACAAGAAGAGGTCAAGGGTGGGAGTAGAGAGCAGAGCTCTACTTGAAGTGCTATACTTGAGTCTTTGTCACCCTATCACTAATTATTTGTATGAATATGAACAAAACACTTAAGTGTCTAGGCTTTTATCTCTACAGTGAGATTAGAATTAATTGTCTTCCTGGAAGAATATCATAAATTCTTGAGTTCCTTTTCAGCTTTAGGAGCTATGGATTTATGAAACACCTCTGAAATGGCACTGACACTGTTACCTGAAAACTGGTTTTGCCTCTTGGTGTGTGTTGAGCCAATAGACACAACCAAGCCAAAGACTGGGCAAAGGAAGGATTTATTACTGCTTGCAGCAAGTAAGGAGAATACCAAGGCATCTTTCCCAAAGCGATGTCTCCCTGAACAGTAAAATTGGGGAAGTTTTAAGCTAAGGGTACATGCATATCCATGAGAGGACTTTAGCAGAGTAGAATTCAGCTTAGAATGGGGGCAAAGGTAGAGAGGGCCCAAGCTTTAGTTGATTGAAGTCAGTAGGGTCAACATCATCATTCCATCCTTCACCTGGGTGGGAGCCTTGGTTCCTGCAGAACTCAAAGGTATATTATTATGTATATCCTGTGAGGAATAAGGACCCTGCTCCAAGCTGCATTATTGTTTCTTGACTGCTTCTCCCTTGTTTCTGCATTCTGTCCCTTAAGATCATTAATTACTGAGACATGTTCAAGGACAAGAATTGCAGCCAGGCTTAGATCACAAAATGGCTTAGGCCAAAATGGGTTCTCTTTTGTCCAGAAAGTCATTCCTGGTTCTCTTTCTCAAGGGAGTCCCTAACCTCTCTGCTTACAAAATCCCTCCAGAGTGCTGTGATGGAGGGAACTCTCAATACTTCTGCTAATGACTGTTTGGGTGGTCTTTGAGAAAGTCACTTCACATTTCTTTATTTCTGTTTCTTGTTTTTCATAGGAGAAAGGTACTGTAAATCAACTTCTAGCCAAAAACTTTATCCTAACAAAATCTTATACTAAGTTCCAATACTTAAAATGTTTAAGTAAAGCTGGTCTGGTGAAAGTGGGTGTTAAAACTTGAAGTTCCATGACTCAATCCTCCTAGATGAAGCTGTTAACCCCAGGGAATGGCTCAGATTAAACAGTCTATAATTCCACCATCATAAAACTGATTTGTATGCAGTTTTGGACTGTCATACTTAACTATATAAAATGAGACAAACCTGAATTTAGTTCTGAATTTCAAGTCACCTGAATTTTTTTTTTAACATTTACAAATCAAAACATGATGGTGCCCTTCCAAACTCAACTCTCAGAGATTTCAAAAAAATTACATGCTAAATTCTAGGACACTTTTATCCTTTACCTAGGGTGGGCCTTAAGGGCACTCTGAGACCTCTCCATGACCCAACTCTGTTCTACCCCAGGGAAGAGAGGTATCTCCCTCTGCTAGATAAACTTTTCCTCGCAGGATTTATGGCCACCCACTCTCAGGCCTGCAGGTCAAGGCACAAATGAAAAAGAAGGTCCCCGAGGGGAATTGCTAACATTAATGAGACAATCAGGGTTTTGGCCCTGAGGTTAAATGCCTTTGAAGATTTCAGGTTATATCTCAGGGAAAATGTTTCTAGCTGTGGTTCCTACAGCAACCTAAATTCTAATCTCATTCTCCCTAATGAATGACATAACAATTCTTGGCAAGTCTTTTTCCCCTTTCTGAAGACTCAGCTTTCTCATATTTGAAGGAGATTGGCTCCCTACAGGCTACACTGAGGGGCTCCAGTGATTAAGAAGATAAACAGAAGTAAAGTGCAAGTTCCTTAATAAAGGGGTGTTGCTGGAATATCAAGTCCTATCATGATTCACAGAGGAATTTGCCCCAAACATAGGTTCTTGGGGAATCATTAAGGCTCAGCTGTGTGTACCAAAGGAGGAGTGAGGGCTGAGCCTTCTTGCTGATGTATATGGTTTCACTGTTATCAAGTCAACATTGCACATAATGAAGGGGCACGGCAACCGTCACTGAATTGATGACTGAGTTGTTCATCCAATACTTACATGGTGAAAGTGGAATGTTAAGTGCTTTTTAACAGCCACTGAGCACATTAGAGCATTTACATCATGGTCCTTCTGTCTCTTACCAAGTTCCTAGTAAATAAGTATGGCATTGAAGTTAAATGGGGAACACTATTGAACTCAAATTTCTCCACCTAGGAGTTCTAGGACTAAACTGCAAGAGAATTGAAACTTTGGGGAAAAGCAATGAGTTGAAAATGAATAGAGCCCTAGTTCAACTGGTCTTGTGCCTGGCTTTTACAGAGATGCTTTGCTGGGACCAGAGTCCTTAAAGTGCATGGAATTCCACCACACCTCTGACACAGTGCTATCTGCAACAATTGATCATTGAGATGGCCACCAGTGAGGCAGACTAATCACATAGTGCTGAAGTTGGCTTTTGTTGGGGGCGGGGGGAGAACTTAGCAAGAGAGACCCATGTACATGCTCATTAAGAATTACATATTTATGATAAATGATTAAAATATCATGTAAATAAGCATGCAGATAGGTTCAACATGAGCCTGACCTCTGTAGATTTTACCAGCCTTTCACATTTTCCCCAGTCTTTTCACATCTTGTAGTGTGACAGAATCAATATATCTGATAGAAACACACTTCAGTTCCCTAAATGATATAATTGAGTAAACATTTTATTAGCCTGCATTTTATCGGCTTAAACCCCCTTTAACTTAACACTTCCACGCATTGACAGTACAGTAAGAACAGATGTTCATAGCCCTGCATATGAGGTACAGCAGTATCTCAATGGGTTTTTTGATTTCTAAAGAAAGATTATCTTGTGTTGAATTCATTTTTGGTTTTACATGTGTTTTATGGTCTATACAGGGTGAGCAAACTATGGCTCATTGGTCAAATCCGGCCTGCCATCTGCTTTTGTAAAAAATATTGGAGCACATCTACACCCATTCATTCATATATTGTCTATGCCTGCTTTTGCATTACTATGTCAGAGTTGAGTGTTTGTGACAGAGACCATGTGCAGTGCGAAGCCTAAAATATTGACTATCTGGACCTTTTATGAAACAGTTTGCCAATCCGTGGTCAATACTAATTTGAAAATTAGCATTCTTGGCATGATCTATGTAGTAAGCAACAGTGTGCCAGAGACTGCTCATCTCATGAGAGCTGATTGTGTACATCTCTTCTCACCTATTCATTTTGTGATGTCCTGTTGGCAGCTGGAAATTAGCCATGGTTGGAGTATTCACACCAACGAACACCACAAATCAGATTATTTTTCCACAAAGAGCTGGTCATTAAATCTTTTCCGGCACACCATTGGTAGTAACCCTTTATTAGTCAGAACCCCTACTTAAGCTAGATAATAGATGTGCTGCCTTAGGACAGACATCTAATTAGCAATGTGGACCCAATCTACATTAAAGAACCTCACTGGATTTTGAAATATTTAATTTTGCTAATTAAAAAAACAATTCAGGGCTCCCCTGGTGGTGTAGTGGTTGAGAGTCCGCCTGCCAGTGCAGGGGACACAGGTTTGTGCCCCGGTCCGGGAAGATCCCACATGCCGAGGAGCGGCTGGGCCTGTAAGCCATGGCTGCTGAGCCTGCGCGTCCGGAGCCTGTGCTCCACAATGGGAGAGGCCACAACAGTGAGAGGCCCGCGTACCGAAAAAAAAACAAAACAACAATTCAGCTTAACATAAAAGTCTTAGAAAACAGAAAGAAAAACATACTTGTAAGTTCACTATTATACATACTGTAATAGAAATGTTGATGTCTTTCTTCCATCCATATTATATAATTAAAATATGGGAACATACTATTTGTAACATTTGTAATTTTGTTTTGATGGAGAATTTTTTCACATTGACAAATATTCTTCTGCAACATCATTTTGCTTGGATATCTGGTATTCTATACTATAATTTAATTAACTAAGTCTCTATTACGGTATATGAAAAAGGCTTTGATGGGAACTACTGGAAATACATATATATTCACAATTTTGTACGTTTATCTTAGTTAAATCCTAGGGCTTCATTTCATTAAGGCCCAAGTATTAAGGTTAAAGCTTTTTTTTTTTCATTTTTCCAAATCTACCTCACTCATTCCTTCATTAGCAAAATTAATGTAAGATTATTATACATCAGATACTTTTCTAGTACCTAGGTATAGTGCAACGAAAGAAATTAAGTTAACAAAGTAATTCTTGGAGACTGGCTCAAGATGGCAAAGTAGAAGGACATGTGCTCACTCCCTCTTATGAGAGCACCAGAATCACAATCCAATGCTGAACAGTCATCGACAGGAAGATGTTGGAACTCACCAAAAAGATACCCCACATCCAAAGACAAAGGAGAAACCACAATGAGATGGTAGGAGGGGCGCAATCACAATAAAATCAAATCCCATAACCACTGGGTGGGTGACTCACAAACTGGAGAACAATTATAGCACAGAAGCCCACCTTCTGGAGTGAAGGTTCTGAGCCCCATGTCAGGCTTCCCAAACTGGGGGTCTGGAAATGGGAGGTGGAATTCCTAGAGAATCAGACTTTGAAGACTAGTGGGATTTGACTGCAGGACTTTGAAAAGCCTGAGAGAAAAAGAGACTCCATTATGGGAGGGCACACACAAAGTATTGTGTGCATCAGGACCCGGGGGAAGGAGCAGTGACCATATAGGAAATTGAACCAAACTTACCTGCTAGTATTGGAGGGTCTCCTGTGTGGGGGGGTGTGGCTGTGGCTCACCGCAGGGACAAGGACACTGGAAGTAGAAGTTCTGGGAAGTACTCCTTGGTATGAGCCCTCCCGGAGTCCGCTATTAGCCCCACCAAAGAACCTATAGCCTCTAGTGCTGGGTTGCCTCAGGCCAAACAACAAACAAGGAGGGAACTCAGTCCAACCCATCAGCAGACAGGCAGATTAAAGTTTTACTGAGCTCTGCAAACCAGAGCAACACCCAGTTCTACCACACCACCAGTCCCTCCCATCAGGAAGCTTGCACAAGCCTCTTAGATAGCCTCATCCACCAGAGAGCAGACAGAAGAAGCAAGAAGAACTACAATCCTGCAGCCTGTGGAACGAAAACCACATTCACAGAAAGACATACAAAATGAAAAGGCAGAGGACTATGTACCATATGAAGAAACAAGATAAAACCCCAGAAAAACAACTAAATGAAGTGGAGCTAAGCAATCTTCCAGAAAAAGATTTCAGAATAATGATAGTGAAGATCATACAGGACATTGGAAAAAGAATGGAGGCAAAGATTGAGAAGATGCAAGAAATGTTAAACAAAGGCCTAGAAGAATTAAAGAACAAACACCTAGAAGAATTAAAGAACAAACTGAGATGAACAATACAATAAGAGAAACGAAAAATACACTACAAGGGATTAATAGCAGAATAACTGAGGCAGAAGAACAGATAAGTGACCTGTAAGACAGAATGGTACAATTCACTACAGCAAAACAGAATAAAGAAAAAAGAATAAAAACACATGAAGACAGCCTAAGAGACCACTGGGACAACATTAAACACACCAACATTCACATTATAGGGGTCCCAGAAGGAGAAGAGAAAGAGAAAGGGCAAGAGAAAATATTTGAAGAGATTATAGCCAAGAAATTCCCTAACATGGGAAAGGAAGTAGCTACCCAAGTCCAGGAAGGGCAGAGAGTCCCAGGGAGGAGAAGCCCAAGGAGAGACACATCAAGACACATAGTAATCAAATTGACAAAAATTAAAGACAAAGAAAAATTATGAAAAGGAACAAGGGAAAAATGACAAAAAACATACAAAGGAACTCCCATAAGGTTAACAGCTGATTTCTCAGCAGAAACTCTACAAGCCAGAAGGGAGTGGCACAATATATTTAAAGTGATGAAAGGGAAAAAACTACAACCAAGATTACTCTACCCAGCAAGTATCTCATTCAGATTTGATGGAGTAAGCAAAATCTTTACATACAAGCAAAAGTTAAGAGAATTCAGCACCACCAAACCAGCTCTACAACAAATGCTAAAGGAATTTCTCTAAGTGAGAAACACAAGAGAAGAAAAGTACCTACAAAAACAAACCCCAAACAATTAAGAAAATGGTAATAGGAACATACATATTGATAATTACCTTAAATGTGAATGGACTAAATGCTCCAACCAAAAGACACAGGATCGCTGAATGGATATAAAAACAAGACCCATATATATGCTGTCTACAAGAGACCCACTTCAGAGCTAGGGACACATATGGACTGAAAGTGAAGGGATGGAAACAGATATTCCATGAAAATGGAAATCAAAAGAAAGCTGGAGTAGTGATACACATATCACATAAAATAGACTTTAAAATAAAGAATGTTACAAGGGACAAAGAAAGGCACTACATAATGATCTAGGGATCAATCCAAGAAGATGATATAACAATTATAAATATATATGCATACAACATAGGAGCACCTCATTACAGTCAAATGCTAACAGCTATAAAAGAAGAAATTGACAGTGACAAAATAACAGTGGGAGAATTTAACACCTTACATATACCAATGGACAGATCATCCAGAAAGAAAATTAATAAGGAAACACAAGCTTTTATTTTATTTTATTTTTTTAACATCTTTATTGGAGTATACTTTACAATGGTGTGTTATTTTCTGCTTTATAACAAAGTGAATCAGCTATACATATACATATATCCCCATATCTCCTCCCTCTTACGTCTCCCTCCAACCCTCCCTCTCCCACCACTGTAGGAGGTAACAAAGCACCAAGCTGATCTCCCTGTGCTATGTGGCTGCTTCCCACTAGCTATCTATTTTACATTTGGTAGTATATATAAGTCCATGCCACTCTCTCACTTCGTCCCTGCTTACCCTTCCCCCTCCCTGTGTCATCAAGTCCATTCTCTACATCTGCATCTTTATTCCTTCCTGCAACTAGGTTCTTCAGAACCGTTTTTTTTTTTTTTTTTTTTTTACATTCCATGTATATGTGTTAGCATACGGTATTTATTTTTCTCTCTCTGACTTACTTCACTCTGTATAACAGTCTCTAGGTCCATCCACCTCACTACAAATAACTCAATTTCATTTCTTTTTATGGCTGAGTAATATTCCATTGTATATATGTGCCACATCTTCTTTATCCATTCATCTGTTGATGGACACTTAGGTTGCTTCCATGTCCTGGCTATTGTAAATAGAGCTGTAATGAACATTGTGGTAAATGACCCGTTTTGAATTATAGTTTTCTCAGGCTATATGCCCAGTACTGGGATTGCTGGGTTGTAAGGTAGTTCTATTTTTAGTTTTTTAAGGAACCTCCATACTGTTCTCCATAGTGGCTGTATCAATTTATATTCCCACCAACAATGCAAGAGGGTTCCCTTTTCTCCACACCCTCTCCAGCATTTATTGTTTGTAGATTTTTTGATAATGGCCATTCTGACTGGTGTGAGGTGATACCTCATTGTAGTTTTGATTTGCATCTCTCTAATGATCAGTGATGTTGAGCATCCTTTCATGTGTTTGTTGGCAATCTGTATATCTTCTTTGGAGAAATGTCTATTTAGGTCTTCTGCCCATAAGCTTTAAATGACACAATAGACCAGATAGATTTTATTGATATTTATAGGACATTCCATCCAAAAACAGCAGGTTACACTTTCTTCTCAAGTGCACACAGACATTCTCCAGGATAGATTACATCTTGGGTCACAAATCAAGCCTCAGTAAATTTAAGAAAATTGAAATCATATCAAGCATCTATCCCGACCACACCACTAAGAGATTAGAAATAAATTACAGGGAAAAAAACATAAAAAACACAAACATGTGGAGGCTAAACAATATGTTACTAAATAAGCAAGAGATAACTGAAGAAATCAAAGAGGAAATCAAAAAATACCTAGAGACAAATGAGAATGAAAACACGGCAATATGAAACCTATTGGATGCAGCAAAAGCAGTTCTAAGAGGGAAGTTTATAGCAACATTCCTACCTCAAGAAACAAGAAAAATCTCAAAAGAACCATCTAACCTTACACCTAAAGGAACTGGAGAAAGAAGAACAAACAAAACCCAAAGTTACTAGAAGGAAAGGTATCATAAATGTCAGAGCAAAAATAAATGCAATAGAAACAAAGAAAACAATAGCAAAATTCAATAAAACTAAAACCTGGTTCTATGAGAAGATAAACAAAATTGATAAACCTTTAGCCAGCCTCATTCAGAAAACAAGGGAGAGGACTCAAAACAATAAAATTAGAAATGAAAAAGGAGACGTTACAAAAGACACCGCAGAAATAGAAAGCATTGTAAGAGACTATTACAAGCTACTCTATGCCAATAAAATGGACAACCTGGAAGAAATAGACAAGTTCTTAGAAAGGTATAACCTTCCAAGATTGAACCAGGAAGAAATAGAAATATGAACAGACCAATCACAAGTAATGAAATTGAAACTGTGATGAAAATTCTTCCAACAGACAGAAGTCCAGGACCAGATGGCTTCACAGGTGAATTCTACCAAATATTTAGAGAAGAGCTAACACTGATCCTTCTCGAACTCTTCCAAAAAATTACAGGGGAAAGAACACTCTCAAACTCATTCTACGAGGTCACCATCACGCTGATACCAAAACCAGACAAAGATACTATCAAAAAAGAAAATTACAGGCCAATATCACTGATGAATATAGATGCAAAAGTCCTCAACAAAATACTAGCAAACAGAATCCAACAACACATTAAAAGGATCATACACCATGATCAAGTGGGATTTATCCCAGGGATTCAATGGTTATTCAATAGAGGCAAATCAATCAGTGTGATACACCATATTAACAAATTGAAGAATAAAAACCATATGATCATCTCAATAGATGCAGAAAAGCTTTTGACAAAATTCAACACCTATTTATGATAAAAAATACTCCCCATTAAGTTAGCATAGAGGGAACCTACCTCAGCATAATAAAGGCCATATATGACAAACCCACTGCAAACATCATTCTCAATGGTGAAAAACTGAAAGCATTTCCTCTAAGATGAGGAACAAGACAAGGATGTCCACTCTTGCCACTATTATTCACCATAGTCTTGGAAGTCCTTGCTATGGCAATCAGAAAAGAAAAAGAAATAAAAGGAATGCAAACTGGAAAAGAAGAAGTAAAACTGTCACTGTTTGCAGATGACATGATACTATATAGAGATAATCCTAAAGATGCCACCAGAAAACTACTAGAGCTAATCAATGAATTTGATAATGCTGTAGTATACAAAATTAATACACAGGAATCTCTTGCATTCCTATACACTAAAAATGAAAGATCAGAAAGAAATTAAAGAAACAGCCCCATTCACCACTGCAAAAAAAAGAATAAAATACCTAGGAAGAAACCTACCTAAGGAGGTAAAAAACCTGAACTCAGAAAACTATAAGACACTGATGAAATAAATCAAAGATGACACAAACAGATGGAGATATATACCATGTTCTTGGATTGGAAGAATCCATATTGTGAAAATCACTATACTACCCAAAGCAATCTACAGATTCAATGCAACCTCTATCAAATTACCAATGGAATCTTTTACAGAACTAGAACAAAAAATTTTTAAATTTGTATGGAGACACAAAAGACCCCAAATAGCCAAAAGAATCATGAGGGGAAAAAAAAGGAGCTGGAGGAATCAGGCTCCCTGACTTCAGACTATACTACCAAGCTGCAATAATCAAGAAAATATGGTACTGGCACAAAAACAGAAATATAGATCAATGGAACAGGATAGAAAGCCCAGAGATAAATGCACGCACCTATGGTCAACTAATCTATGACAAAGAATGCAAGGATGTACAAGGCAGAAGAGACAGTCTCTTTGGTAATGGTGCTGGGAAAACTGGACAGCTACATGTAAAAGAATGAAATTAGAACACTTCCTAGGACCAAATACAAAAATAAACTCAAAATGGATTAAAGACCTAAATGTAAGAGCGGACACTATAAAACTCTTAGAAGAAAACATAGGAAGAACACTCTTTGACATAAATCACAGCAAGATCTTTTTTGACCCACCTCCTAGAGTAATGGAAGTAAAAACAAAAATTAACATATGGAACCTGATAAAACTTAAAAGCTTTTGCACAACAAAGGAAACTATAAGCAAGATGAAAAGATAACCCTCAGAATGAGAGAAAATGTTTGCAAAGGATTAACCTCCAAAATATATAAACAGCTCATGCAGCTCAATATTAAAAAAACAAACAACCAATGAAAATATGGGCAGAAGACCTAAATAGACATTTCTCCAAAGAAGATACACAGATTTCCAACAAACACATGAAAGAATGCTCAACATCGCTAATCATTAGAGAAATGCAAATCAAAACTACGATGAGTTATCACCTCACACCAGTTAGAATGGGCATCATCAGAAAATCTACAAACAAATGCTGGAGCAGGTGTGGAGAAAAGGAACCCTCTTACACTGTTGGTGGGAATGTAAATTGATACAGCCACTATGGAGAACAGTATGGAGATTCCTGAAAAAGCTAAAAATAGAATTACCATATGACCCAGCAATCCCACTACTGGGCATATACCCAGAGAAAAACATAATTCAAAAAGACACATGCACCCCAATATTCATTGCAGCACTATTTACAATAGCCAGGTCATGGAATCAACCTAAATGCTCATTGGCAGATGAATGGATAAAGGAGTAGTGGTACATATATGCAATTGAATATTAGCCATAAAAAGGAACGAAACTGGGTCATCTGTAGCGATGTGGATGGACCTAGAGACTGTCATACATAATGAAGTAAGTTAGAAAGAGAAAAAGAAATATCGTATATTAATGCATATATGTGGAACCTAGAAAAATGGTTCAGATGAACGGGTTTGCAAGGCAGAAATAGAGACAGATGTAGAGAATAAATGTATGGACACCAAGGGATGAAACCAGGGGGTGGGGTGGTGGTGGGATGAATTGGGAGATTGGGATTGATATATATACACTTATATGTATAAAATAGATAACTAATAAGAAACTGCTGTATAAAAAGGAAATAAATAAAAGTCAAAATAAATCTCCCATCTAGGAGTTTTCCTTTTAAATACAGTGGGTAGATGTTGTAAAAAGTAATCAATTCACAATTCAATTTTATTTGATAAAACACAAATTCACTGACTACCTACTATGTGCCAGACACTGTTAAGGAACTAAAATATCACATTTACTTGCACTGGAACTGACAGCTTAGTGAGAAAAAAAATCATGTATTAGTTATAAATCCTGGTTGCAATCAAATCCAGAGCAAACGAGCTTAAGCCAAAGGGATATGTATTATGAGGATACAAGTGTATAAGTGTATTTCAGGGAAAGCCCAATTATAGAAATAGAACTAGGCATTAAAGAAGATAATGCAACCAGGAACTCCAACTCTGTCAGCATGCTCTCTTTCTCTTGTTCCTTTTCCTTTCTTTGTGTTTACTTCAGTCTTCCTTCATGAGCAAACTTCTGTTTCTCTTTCCATTCATGGTAAACACAGCTCCTGATATATATATATATATATATATATATATATATATTTAATAAATTTATTTATTTATTATATTTATTTTGGGCTGCCTTGGGTCTTTGTTGCTGCATGCAGGCTTTCTCTAATTGCAGCGAGTGGGAGTTACCCTTTGTTGCAGTGTGCAGGCTTCTTATTATGGTGGCTTCTCTTGTGGCATAGCATGGGCTTTAGGCATGTGGGCTTCAGTAGTTGTGGCACGCAGGCTCAGTAGTTGTGGTACATGGGCCTAGTTGCTCCATGGCATGTGGTATCTTCCTGGACCAGGGCTCGAACCCGTGTCCCCTGCATTAGAAGCAGGATTAAACACTGTGCCACCAGGGAAGCCCCTGATAGATATACTTACAGTTTATATTTCAGCAACCAAGGAAGATTGTGACTGCCAAACCCATAAACCTCAGATCAAATTATTGTGAGCAGAGTCAAGTGTCCATATGTAGTGATGTGGAAGGAAGGGAGCAGATAGGAAACTCCTAGGAGTGCCAAGCAGAATAGGTATAACTTGCCCTTTTCCTCTCCATCCCTCTGGCCCTCTGTATAACTTAGTTTGGCATTATTAGTACCTAGCTTATCCCCCTACTCCTACCTGACTCAGGAAGTTTCCCTCTGGAATTCTAGCATCCACTCTTTCATTGCTACTCACCTGTAGCAGGAGGACAGAAACAATATGAAGATTGACACAATGGAACGGTCTTATAGGTTTTAAGCTCAGAAGCTTTGGTTTCAAGTCCTTACTCTACCACTTACTAACCAGCAACTAGAACAAGTTGCTTAAGCCCTATGCATATACATTTTCTAACCTGTCAAAAAGGAGAGGATAGGTTTTCAATACAACAATGTAACTTCTACTAGACCCTAATTTCACATAGAAAACCAGTATAAGATACAAAAGAAAATAATATATATGTGACATACATATATTATAATAATATGGAGACAGTGGGAAGTGAACAAAAGCAAAGAAGAAACATTTTTGAAGAAGTGGCCTATCTGGGATAATTTTCCTGTTTTTACAGGCTATAGCCTGACAGCTGGCCAGAGTCAGTGCTGTGCTGAGCAGCTAGAACTCTAATAGAAATCTAGCAGTCTTTCTGAACTGAAGAACTAGAGACCAGAGTTTAAGGCAAGCACTAGAGAGTGAGAAAAAAATTCAGAAAAGAGACAGCCAGAGAGGCAAACTCCCAAATTCTGTGTACAAATTCTCCCCAAATCTCTGGCTATACTCTGAACTAGGCATGCAGGAAATTGACTCAAAACATCCTGGCCAAGTCACCATATCTGAACTCAGATTGGAATGGCTATCCATGTCACAAAATTAGAATTTGAGCCCAACCAATTTAATTGCCTGCTAAAATGAAAACATAAAAAAAGTTTTAAATGAATATAATAGAAACTAGAGTATGCAACAGAAATCAGAGTTTATACAACATTACATTCACAATGACAGGGGTACAATTCAAATTACTTGTCATACACAGAACTAGGACAAAATGACTGAGTCTCAAGTAAAAACACAAATAACTGAGACCACCTACAAGATCACACATATTAGAATTAGGAAATAAGAATTTCTAAAGTAACCACTGCAACTGTGTTCAACACTTTAAAAATATACATTAACAATAAATTTTATGATAGAAAATCCAAGGAAAGAAATAGAAACTATAAAAAAAAAAAGGAACTGAATGGAAATTCCAGAATTTAAAAGTAGAATATCTAAAAAAAAAATTGGACATATTTGGAAGAATAGCAAGTGTCAATTTAGCTCTAAAGAAAGTAATAACTCAAAGTAGTCCAAGAAAGAGTCATTTTGAAGATGGCTTTTGTAAAAAGCTACCCTGATGAAAATAAAAGCTGATGAGCACACTTGGAAAAAATACAAACCAAAACACTGTAGGTACTTATAAGTATAAAGGAGATAAAAGCACTGTAGGTACTTATAAGTATAAAGGAGATAAAAGCAAGTTGGTTAAAATGAAGAGAGAACAATAGAAATTACTTAATCTGAAGAAGAAAGTGGAAAATTATTGTGGGGAGTGGAAAGGAGAGTTTTAAAGACCTGTGGAACAATATCAAAATGCTTAACATATCTTATCTGTCATTCCAGAAGAGGGAAGGCAGAGAATGTGGTAGAACATATTTTAGGGAATACATGTAGAAAACTTCTCATTTTAATGAAAGACATATTCACAGAATCAAGATGCAACAAATCCCAAGCAAAATACACTTGAGAACCTTACCTAGTAACATCATAGTCTGATGGATCAAAGGCATAGATTTTTTTTAAAAAGCTGGAAAGCAGCCAAGGAAAAAGAGCACAGTTCATGTAGAAAGAACTATGCATCACTTGTTTGGTTGACTTCTCATTGGAAACTATGAAGGTCAGAAGACAATAGAAGAGAGTGCACCAATAGCTTTAACATGGTGAAATTAAAAAGAGAAAACAAAAAACAAACAAGAAAATGGTTTATGCAAAGTTCTGTATGTAGCAAAAATACTATTTAAGAAGGAAAAGTTGTTGAGAACGTATCTGCTTTACAAGGAAAGCAAAAGTACATTCATCAGACTGAAGGGAAGCAATAGGAAGAAATAAAAAATTAAATTTTTGTAAGTATAAAAGGCTACTTTTCCTTATAATATTATTAAATTATTAGATATATTAAAATTTTATGCTTTTTCATTAAGTAAATTGCCTTCTAAGATTATAAAGTATATAGATTTAATATCTGTGACAAATAAAGAATTAGGGGTTTGGGGCACAATACATAGACCTCTATAGTTATAGGTTTCTACATTTTACAAGGAGTCATACAATATGAACTCTGATTAGGCTATGAAAAGTAAAATATACATTATAATGCCAATATCAACGACTAAAAGCAAATAATTAATAATTTAAAGAGGGACTTCCTTGGCGGTCCAGTGGTTAAGGCTCCACACTTCCACTGCAGGGGGCATGGGTTTGATCCCTGGTTGGGGAACTAAGGTCCCACATGCTACACAGCATGGCCAAAAGAAAAAATTAAAAAAAAAAAATTTAAAGAGAATATTTCTGTTTTCAGTAACAAATAAGATCATAATGAACCAATTTGTTTCCAGATGAGAACCATAAACTTTGGCCAAATAAGAAAAGAAACTATCTGAAAGCACTGGAAAGTGAACAGAAACAGGAAGCTTCTTTTGGAGTACCCACACTAAAAGGAGGCCACTGTTTAGAGTTACCTACTTTTACTGATTTTAGGGTGAGGGCAGACACAGTCAAAATCATACAGGTACTGGAAGTACCAATGGAAAATAATGGCAGACATTCTTGCTTGGGTAATCAGAGTACCAAGTCTGGGCAACTGTGGAGACTGAAGTTGGGTTGGGGGAATCCTTCAAAGGAAAAATCAGAGAGGGATTTCTGAATTCTGTCTGGGTAATCTTTGGCTGACTTCTGAACAATACATATGTGGAGCGTACGCAAACAAGCTCAGCTAAAGAAAGAATATTTAAATTAAGATTGAGAAATACCATCTGAGAAAGAGTTAGCAGTTTATGTCCAACCAAATTAAGTGCCTATTAAAACAAAAGAATCAACACTCATTAGAGAAAAATAATAGAATCCAGAGTTCCAACAACTTAATATTCATGATGCCCAGGATATAATTCAAATTACTTTATGTATGAAACTAAAACCTAGTCTCAAGAGAAAAGACAACTAAGACCAACTCTAAAACTATCTAGATATTAAAATTAGCAGTCAAGGGTTTTCAAGTGGTTAATAAAATACTTTTCAATGAAGTAAAAAAAAAAAAGTTTGCAATACATGAAAAAGAAGGAATGTCAGCAGAAGGAAATGTTTCTTTAAATAGAAACAATAAAATAGAACCAAAAGGAAATTCTACAACTGAGAAATGTAATATTGTAATTACTGTTTTTTAAAACACTGAATGGAGATGACAGGGGAAAGTTTCAGTTAATGTTAAGCTAGATCAATAGAAATCATGCACATGAAGAACACTGAGAATAAGTACATATAAAAAATAGAACTTCAAGGAACTGTTATATAACATCAAAGTTTCTAACATATGTATAATTAGAGTTTTAGAAGGAGAGGAGAGATAGAATGGGGCAAGAAAATATTTTAGAAAATAATGGCTAAATATTTCCAAAATTTAATTCAAGACTTAAATTTACTATTTCAAGATACACAATGACTGCCAAGCAAAATGCACACAGAAAAAGTCATACGTAGGCATATCATAGTCAACCATTAAAAAGCAAAGATGAAGAGTAAATCTTGAAAGTGTTAAAAGAAAAATTAAACATTACATGAAGAGGAAAAACAAATCAATTAAGGGTCAGTTTCTGATCAGAAGCTGCGGAAGCCAGAAGACAACAAGGTAATGCTTTTAAAATGCTGAAAGAAAAACCATCAACCCCAAACTTTACAGGTAGCAAAAAGATTTCTTGAAAATGAAGAAAAAATAAAGATATTTTGGATAAAAGAAAGCCAAAACCTACACTATAAGAAATACTAAAGAAGTTCTTCAGGCTGAGGAGAAAAAAATGATCCGAATAAACAATATCAATTTTCTTGTTGGCATTAATAGAAACTTATACCCCTACAACTATAGAATGCACTTTCTTTTCAATTGTACATGGTACATTCACAAAGATATACTTCATACTGAGCTATAAAACAAGTGTATTTAAATTTTAACAATTTGAAAAAATATAGAGAATATTTTCTGACCACAATGGAATTAAGCTGGGAATCAATCAAGAAAACTATCTTTAAAATCCTGAGCATTTGGATATTAAACAATACACTTCTAAATAACTCATGGACAAAAGAAGTAAAATGATATATTATAAAAATTCTCAACTGAATGATAATAAAAATGTAATATATCAAAGTAAAGAAGCAAATGAACTCCTTACAAGGGAATTTTTGAAAGAGAACAAAATTGTAGAGTAAACACTGCCTGATTTCAAGAATTATTTTAAAAAGCCAGAATAATCATGATAGTGTGATACTGGCATAAAGTTTAAAAAGTAAGTTAATAGAGTAAATACCTAGCCCAGAAATGCACTTACAGTTATATGGCATTTGATTTTTGATAATGAACCTGAGCAAAGGGGGAAAGAAAAGTCTTTTCATCAAATGGTGCTAGAATAACTGAATTCTATGTGGAGAAAAAATGAATCTCACAACATACACAAAAGTTAATTTGAAATACTTTATACACTTGAATATAAATACTAAAACCCTAGAACTTTTACAGGTAGAACCTGGGTTTAGATAAAGGTTTGATAGACAGTTCACAGAAATATAATTGATAAACTAGACTTCATAGTTAAAATTTTCTATCATCCAAAGATACCATTAAGAAAACAAAAACAGGGCTTCCCTGGTGGCGCAGTGGTTGAGAGTCCGCCTGCCAATGCAGGGGACACGGGTTCGGGCCCTGGCCTAGGAGGATCCCACGTGCCGCGGAGCAACTAAGCCCGTGCGCCACGGCTGGGCCTGCGTGTCTGGAGCCTGTGCTCCACAGTGGGAGAGGCCGCGGCCGCGGCGGCAGGGGGCCCGCGCACCGCGATGAAGAGTGGCCCCCTGCTCGCCACAACTGGAGAAAGCCCTCGCACAGAAACGAAGACCCAACACAGCCAAAAATAAATTAATTAATTAATTAAAAAAAATATATATATATATTACCTCCCTTTAAAAAAAAAAAGAAAATAAAAACAACAACAAAAAAACATGCAACAATAGGCAGGAGTGGGGGAAGGGAGAAACATTCACAATATGTATATCTGACAAAGGATTGTATCCAGAATATATATAAACTCATACTCACCTGAATGTTTAAAATCAAAAAGAGTAAGGCCAAATGTTGACAACAACATAGAGAAAGTGGTCCTCACCCATTGTTAGAGATATAAAATGGTTCAAATCCTTGAAAAAAATTTTGACAGTTTTTTATAAAACTAAAAATATGCTGACCTTATGACCTAGCAATTCTACTCCTTGGTATTTTCCCAATAAAAATGAAAGCATATGATGACAAAAGCCTTGTAAATGAGTGTTCATCACAGCTTTATTTATAATACCTAAACAACTAGAAATAGCTTATATGTTCAAAAATAGGAGAATTGAGAAATTAACTGAAATAATATAATAGAAAACTACTCAGCAGTGAAAGTAAAGAAATTTTGGTACACACAATTTATTAGTTTTCTATTGGTGCCATAAAAAATCACCACAAATTTAGCAGTTTAAAACAGTACAAATTTACTATCATATCTTTAGGTCAGAGGTACAGAAAGGGTTTTACTATGGGTTTTACCCTTAAGTAAAACTCTTTCACGTTTCAAATCTCTCCTATCTCTTCTTCCATCTTATCTATCTCTTCTACCTTCCTTCCTCTTTCATTGTTAATGACCCATGTGATTACATTGGATTTATCAGGATAATCCAGAGCAATCTCCCTATAAGTATAACTTCCCTATATTAAAGTCCTTAATTCTGCTTATAAAGTTTTCTTGCCATATAACATAGCATATTCACAGATTCTGGGGCTTAGAGCATAGGAATCTTTGGTTTGTCATTATTTTGCCTATCATATCAGGGTTCACTATAATATTTTTTCAATCCTTTTTTGGTAATATGTTGGGAAAAAGGAGAGATGCAATAATATCTACTTTAACAATAGGCTTATGGTGAAGGTCAAGTGAAATAAGTAAACAATAATATAAAGTGACATTTAAGTAAAATTCATCATCCTATTCTTCTGCTTATAAACCTTTTTTTTTTTAACATGAGGCATTTGTTGAATTAAAAAATAACATTCATTGAATGGATAAAAAGTAAATCTAGGATTTGAATTTTGACTTCTCTAATTTTATCCTTTCCAACTGTCTTTGATTCAATCTATGTCTTAAATATGGTAATCTTTTAGTCCTTGAAAACTCCAAATCTCTCAACTATTGGGCAATGTTATTTACTGTGTCTGGAACACACTTTACTTCCTTGGCTTTTCAAATCCTACTCCTTTCTCTCTACCATCCTATTCTTGCAATTCAGAAATGACTATTTATCTTTCAGATTATTAAACTTTTCTTTTGGGTACACTTTCCCTAAGCCCCTAAATTAAATTAGGTCCTCTTGTTGTGAACTTCATATTTATTGAATAAATGAGTTATTTATTTTCTCTATTCTCATACTTTATTCTAAATATAATTTTAATTCTCTCTTTTCCACAGTTAATTCTAGAGTCTATGAAGGGAGGAACATTATCTGTCTTGTTTATCACTGTAGGCATAGTGCATATCACAGGACCTAGCAAATAATGGGTGTCCAATAAATATTTATAAAATGAATCAATGAATTAATGAATAAATTAATGAATAAGGAAAGTCAGCATTATCTTAGAACCATTATTCAACTTAGTGACCTTAAACTCCTAGTGTGGTTCTTGGACATTTTCTGATATCCTGTATCAATCTTTCCTATGAGGTACTTGGTTCACATTTTCTGCCTTAGTGAATTTCCCAAATATTCCCTCTGGACTAGAAGTCCTGTGCTTCCTGCCTGATTCATTCAGACTATCTAAACTTCTTGCTTGACGAATAGAAGATATCTGTCAAAACTGTCTTGCATAGCAAGATTTCTGGTTCTAGACCTTTCTAATCAGCCATGCTGAATTGTCCCACACCACACTCTCAATCCTCCTAGAATAATCTTAAAAATAACAAGCTAAAGCAAGACTTACACAATGCCATCCAGTGATAGATATCTTTATTAGAGTTCTTTTTTATTTTTAACCTTTTCCCGTAGGCATTTCAACTCCTTCACACTACATCCTATTATATCCTATTATTGTAATTGCCCATTGAATATATAAAGAAAATTACTGGATTGTCCCTAATATAAACACAATGAATATGTGTTGGAGACAGATGTAAGCTCTAGTGGTGCAGCTGCAACTCACACAGCACAACGCGGTGTGGGGAGATGCCAGAAAGATCCAGTTTTAGGGAATGACTGACAAAACTGCAAAGAATCATTGCAGGGTAATCATGGCTCAGGGGCTGCTCCACACAATTGTTGGTGTGGCTGCCTGTGAAGATGTGATTATAGGACAGAAGAGTCCATGCAGCTGGACTCACAATACAGTAGAATTCTTTGAAGAAAATTGATGAACCACTGCAAGCTCCTAAGTCTAAGGTAAATGAAAACAGAAAGAATAGGTTTATTTTCCCTTTAGACCCTCATGTAAGCAAACTAACCACATTTCTATTGCTGATGCTGAAAAAGGGAGTTAGTTTGATGAAAGTTCAAATCTCTGGTTTCCATGTGTCTTCCAACTCAAATACACAGTGAGAAAATGGGGTGTCCCCTACTTGGAAGTCATGAGTAAAAAAATTCCTTAATATCAGTGCACCTGATTCTCTCATCAAACCTCACCAACTCTAGCTTGAATTAGGATTACTTTGGAATTTAACTCTAGTCTGTGAATATACTGGGGTTATATACAAAGGAAGGAGAGACTTGATATGGGAAGAGTAGTTGGCTTATAAGTAGTCTCCTACAGCACTTAAGCATTTAAACAATGGTTCCTTATTTTGGGGTCTACAAATTTTGAGAGTATTCTTCTGCAAAGTGTAGTACATGCTACAATTGCATCAGAATTATCAATTATTTCTGAAATATTTAGGTTCAGATTTCTTCTAGACCCAATGAACTCTGGGTTTCAGGATGTAGGGCATGTGACTCTGCATTGTAGCAGCACTTTAAAGTGTTTCAAAGACACTCTAAAGTCTGAGAAGCCTTACTAAATGAGGTCCATGGATGGGTTTCAAAGGACTTTCAAAATCCAAAAATTTCAGGTAAAATTTTATGCAATTGCCAAAAAGAAGGACTATAGCTTTCTAAGAATTTCAAAGCATTCATGGCCCCCAAATGTTTTAAATCATCAGAGGACAACATCTGAAGAGGGATCTTGTTCCTGGTGAATTTACGGTTCTTGCCTTGTCACAGAAAGAATTCAGAGATGAGACAGGGAGGTCAAGAAAGTAAAGTGAGGATTTATTTAAGCAAGAATACACTCTCAGAGGGAGAGTGGGTGGCAGGTGGGTAGCTGTCCTGGGTGTTTTTTGGCAAGCCAGTTATGAGGGGAATAAAAATGAAGGGGCAGAATATTCACTGGGGAGGAAGGGTTTGGGGGGTCATATTTCCTGATTTTCATCCCATCTCCACATTCCCCCAGCATAAGAGAGATTTTTATCTTTGTTTAGCATTTATCAGAAGTGTCATGGCATCAGTGCTTGATGGGTACTTCTTATCTGCAAGGCTAATTTCATTGTAAAGAGAGCACAATGAGCAACAGATTACATTTGGATGCAGGAGATTCCTGCCTTTTCCCACTTTTCTTTGTCTGCCTCCAGGACACTTATCACCCTAAAATATGTGGTTTCCTGTCAGTCTGAAGGTTCCTGTTTTTCTTTGTCTGCCCATGGAGCCCCACTGCTTACAAGATGCATGATTTCTTGCCACCTGGTCCCTGCCCCCCTTTCTCTGATCATATCTAGCTACCTGCCTGCTGTAACAGTCTGGCTTTTGTTGACTCATACCCGTGCTAACTACAACCTTTCCCTGAAAACAACTGTGAGCCAATTCTCAGACAATCCAGATCTAAAATTGTTGGCAGGTATGAGAGCCACAGTGGAAAATCCTTCATCCCTTGCCTTAATCATTTCCTTCCCTGTTTTTGCCTTCCTACTGTTGGATAAGTATATGTTCACTATCTCAAGTCCATTCTAAGTCTTAACCACCCTGACAAGGTTAGGCAATATACAAGAAGCCCTGGAATCTCATCTGTATGCATCTAGAATAACTTGCTAACAATAGACATATAATCTTGAGAAACAGATTTGAGCAGTATATACCTCTGTTAAAGTTACAACATTTTCTACTTACTTTGTTTTCCTCCTTCTATGTGCGCTTCTTACTATATAATAAATATAATTCTTATACCACAAAATCAGTAAGCAATAAATGTTCACTGGTTTTATTTTCTTTAAATTAAACCTGGCCTCCAAGCTCCCAGCCCTCAGACAGGAAGAAATCAAACTTCAGCCATTACTATATTCCTTCAAATATCCAAGAATATGCAAAGGTCCTGGGATATCTTACCCAGAAGGGCAAATTAGGCAAGGGTCCTCCAGCTATTAGGTCAAACTGATTAGCATTGAGATATCCACTGGCCCAGCCTGCATGGTCAAATTGAGTTCAGTACTTGTGCTTTCTCCATGGCTTTTTTGGGAACAGGAAATTTTTCTGAAGTTGGGAACCCTGATTTCTTAGATCCAGCTTCCTCATATGAATCACATGAAGCCTACAGGTATTTTTACCTCCTATGGTACCCCAAAGCTACAGGCAAAGGTTCTCGCAACTTTTATAACCCTAGACCTCTATTTGTCTCCTCTCTAGTTCTGAGAAATTTCTTTTTTTCTTATTTCTTCCCATTAGTTCTTGGCTTGATCTGAATGTATGTGTCTCCTTCTCAAAATTCATGTGTTAAAGTCTTAACCCCCAAGGTGATAGAATTAAGAAGCAAGCACTTTGGGAAATGATTAGGTCATGAGGACAAAGCCCTCAAGAATGGGATTAGTACCTTTATAAAAGAGGCCAAGAGAGCTCACTTGTCCCTTTTGCCATGTGAACTTACAGCAAATAGATGACCATCTGTGAAATGGGAATAGGCCTTTACCAGACACTGAATCTACTGGCATTTTGATTATGGACTTCTTAGCCTTCAGTACGGTGGAAAATGTTTCTGTGGTTCATAAGCCACAAATTATGATATTGTGCTGTATCAGCCCAAATGGATTAGGCTCAAAATTTCTTTCCTATTATACAACCCCTCTGTATGTGCAGGTGACACTGACCCTGTTGCATTACCCTGTGGGATTTGGACATCATGGAATTCAGCACAAATGCTGACACTCTGGCAACTATCATTATTGTGAATATTAAAGTTTTATCTCTGACCCAGGAGTTTCATGTCTTCTACAAGCATCCTTGAAACTATAGAAGTCTAATTTGTTAACAAGTAGGGTATAATCCCAGAGTCTGTACAATTCTTGGCACTCCTGTTCCCTGCCTGCTGGATGGAACCCCTTCACTCAATTCAATAGCAATATTTACCCCCAAACAAATCTGTTTTTGCCATATTCCTTACACACAGTATGGGATCTGCCAGCAGGATTAAGGCTAGGTTCCCACAGATTCCTATCTCAAACCTTAATGCTAACTGTTCCCCAATTCTTCTTGTCTTCTTGAGAACTTGATGGTGAGTTTCCAGAATACAATATACCTCAACCAGTTTGTGTTATGAAAAAAGTCTCAATCAACATTCAATGTACAAATAGTAATTAATTAATTATATATTTTTTCAGTGTACTTACTAAGTGCCACAGATGTACATGCTTTATTGTAAATTAAACCTCTATTTTATTCATCTTTAGAGTGCATTATGATGGGACGGTTAGAGGGACATTTATTTTTACAAAATATTTTCTAAATTTTAGTTCTACTTTCTATTTTTTTTCCTGTTTGCCTTCAGGCTCTCCTCCTCCTCTCTGCATGTTTTATGATCTTAATGGGTCATTGATCATAACAGCTCTCTTCCTGCTCATACACAAAATCCTAACTGCCTTATGAAAGGAGCCATAACTATATTCTATGGCTCAGGGCATTTCCCAGTCTGCAGCCTCTTTTCCACTTCCCAGTTGAAACACTTTAAGTGCAACTCATAAACTTTCACCTCTCAGTTTCTTGGATACACCAATACACCTGAGTGTATATACAAACATGCATGCATATTTTTACATACAAAATAACACATTAATATGCATATATAGTTTAGGTAATATTAATAAAATTCATGTACCCAAAACCCAGCTTAAAAATAGAATATTATCAATGTACTAAAAATTACCTATATGACTTTCTCCAACCCCACCCCACCCTACAGTTAATTGCTACTTGGAACCATTGCCTTGTTTTTGTTATTTTACTTCAACTTTATATATATTATTAAACAATATATGGTTTTAGCTTTCATGGTGTAAACTTTACATGAAAGAAATCATATGTATTATTCTGTGACTTTTCTTCCTGCAATGTTTATGGTAATAATTTTTACTGTTGTTGCATATGTGACTATATTTCATTCATTTTCACTTGAATGTTAGATTCCTGTTCTCTCTCCAGCACCTTTGGACCATTGACTCTACTGCTTTTCCTGCCTGGCTTTGGTCCCAGACAGTGATTCACACATCACTGTCAGCATTGTGCTCTATAATCCGGGCTTTTCCTATCTTCTTCCTCCTAGCTAGCCCAGAAACCCAGGATGTCCTGCACTCAAGACTCATATCTTCTTATGAGGTTCATCAAGGATCTTAGGCATCTATGAAAGCATTATTATTCCTCCATCTCTTTCCCCATCTCCTCTAGAGCAGGAGGAATAAGTCACAATCTTGCCCCACAGCACAACAAAGCCACCCATCAAGGTTTAGCTCCAGCACCCTAGTCCAAGTAAGGCAAAATACAGGTAATAGGAGAACAGACTCAATAAGAGTTAAAAAAAAAAACCAAAGAAACAAAAAAACCACTAACCTATAAAGCTTATTTCAAGGATCTAAAATGAATCTTAATATTTAATTTGGATTAAGGGGAGATTGAATTAGATGTGAAAAGACCACATACTCTCATATAAAAAGATACTTCACTCCTCTCATCCCTCTACGGCTCCTCCTAATCTCCTCTCACTCCTTCCTCCTGTTCTTCATATCACGTACCATGCACTTAGAACACACACTTGTTAGGCATGAGACAGTTAGATCCTATAGATCTAAACTATACCAGATACTCTCATCCCATCCTTTCTCTACTTTTTCTGTTGAGTTTTATAGGATTTGGTCTGAGACAGATTGCAGATTGGTTTTTCATGAAAGCAAATGTTGGTCCATTTAGGTTAGGAAACTGATGGGATAGGAATGTTGAAAGGGAGGGACTGGCATTAGTGAACTGGATAAGAACAAGGCCAACAGAATTTCGGCAGTTTTGCTGATTTTTGAAAACATATGCAAAACTAGATTAAAATACTCTTCAAACTAGCAAAAGCTGGGGCCAGCTTGTCTCTGCTGCAATGTTCAGGCTGGCTGGTACTCCTGACTCTGAATTTCTATTTAAGTGTCGAGTCTGACCTTTACTCAGTTTAATTCAGTAAAATTTATTGAAGCCAACTTTTACCAGGTTACTGTGCACAAAGATCCTAAAGAACATATCATTTAAATCTAAGACTATTTTTGAACATTAAGAAAAAATTCCAAAGTAAGAAAACAACAGTTCTCAGGGCTTCTTCCTAGTATGTGGCTTATCCATCTGATTTTTGTATTCATGACCAGCAATAATGACAGGCTCAGAGAGAAGGGGTAAAGGAAGAAAGGCAGAAGGAAAAGCTATAAGAAAAGAAAAAAAAAAAAAGAGGGAAAAAGAAGAGTAAGAGTTGCAAGGTGCATGAACCACATTGATGAGTATTTTGAGCCCCATCTTTCTCATTTTCTAATGAGAAGCAGCATGATGAAATGCAACGCCCATTGAGTAGAAGTTGAACGATCCTTCTTGACTTGCATGAGCAATTTCACCTCTCTGAATTTTAGTTTTCATAGTAGTAAAATGACATGATATGACCTTATATTTCAAAATTGTTCTGAGGGTCAAATTAATGATAGTTTTTTATTTTATTTTATTTTTTTAACAAAAAAACTTCCCACCATTTTATTGACATCAAGAAATCTTATATGTAATCTTTTTTTTTTAACATCTTTATTGGAGTATAATTGCTTTACAATGGTGTGTTAGTTTCTGCTTTATAACAAAGTGAATCAGCTATACATATACCTATATCCCCATATCTCCTCCCTCTTACGTCTCCCTCCCATCGTCCCTATCCCACTCCTCTAGGTGGTCACAAACCACCAAGCTGATCTTCCTGTGCTATGCAGCTGCTTCCCACTAGCTATCTATTTTACATATGCTAATATATATATGTCAATGCTTCTCTCTCCCTTCATCCCAGCTTACCCTTCCCCCTCCCCGTGTCCTCAAGTCCATTCTCTAGGCGTCTTTATTCCTGTCCTGCCCCTAGGTTCTTCATAACTTTTTGTTTGTTTGTTTGTTTGTTGGTAAATAAAGGACTTTAAAAAACTCACCCATTAATTTGATCTTCAAAATTGTTCTGAGGGCCAAGTTAATGACAGAGTTTTTTAAAGTCCTTTATTTACCAAAAATATAGATTTGAAAATATTTTACAGTCATATCTACATGTTTTTTTATTTTAGTGATGCTCTTCCCCAGGAGCTCTTCCTCAACAAGCATTGTGAGACCTGGGGAGATAAAAAGAGCATCATTTTACAAAGGACCAAGAGAAGAGTTAGAATTAGATGTCATAAGATCAGAGTTCACACAATCTGAATTCATGGTGGCACTGACTTGGTTCGGTGAACTATGGCAACATGAAACATGTCCAGATTAGAAAAAACAAGGTAAAGATCATAATTATGTAAAATATTTTTGCAAAATTGCTTTTCTGTAAGCCAGATGTACCTTTACATCTATTGACATGATTGTTCCAGTATTATTTTAGTACCTATAGGTTAGGGAGTTACCTCTATCCTAACCAAATTATTCACATATTATCTGTCAGCAGCATTGTGTTATATGTGTCTTCCATTCCCTGTGCTATACAAAGGTGCCAGACAGGCTGGTGTTGGCCTTATCTGAAGACCTGGTCTGTTCCTAGTCAATAAGAAATCTTGATTCCCAAAAGCTATTTTGGAGACCATAGATTGTACATCTTTGCTCCATTAAGCCCTCCACTTTGGATAGAGGAGGTCCTAGGCAGCATTAGTTGGAAGTAAAGAAGATTGGCTGGTATCCTCTCACCATCTCAGAGGGTCCTCACAGGCTGTATATCATATATCTTCTTATTTCTATCAGGTCTTCTTCCCAGCCAGCTGTTATAATCTGGTTTAAAATGGTAATTGATAAAGGTTTAAGGAATTAGATGTCCAAGGGATGCTACTCTTCTAATAACATATTCTAAAGAATGACAAGTTTTCAAATTCCCAAAAGAAGACACTTAAAACATGGAAATGCAACCATTCTGAAAATTTTCATTTCTCTTCGTCTTTTTGTTTCTTTAGGAGTGAAAGAAGGGTTAGGTAAGTAATTTCTATGGAGTCCCTACAATAAAAATCTGCCTGTATCACCTTTTCTTTAAGCTTCCCCAAAGTAGAGTTATATTTTTGTTCCAATCAGTTCTGGGGTGATAACTTTCTTACCTAAGATAGATCAGTACTAGGTTTCAACTTGCAGTGCCACTTTATAACATGAATGAATATGTCTTTGGATTTAAATCTGTGTTCAAGCCCTGCCTCTGTTACTTGCTAGCTGTATCACTTTGGGTGAGGTCTCTAAATATTTACATCTCTGAGAGGAAGTATTGCACAGTGATTAAAACTGTGGTCTCTAAAATTAGAAAATTTGAAGTCAATTACATTTGTATTCAAGCCCCAGGTCCAGCTCTTTGTAGCCCTCTGGGAGCCACTTAACCTCCCAAAGACTCAGTTTCCTCATACATAATGTGAGGAAAATATTGTCATAAGTAATTATGACATTGGGTCATTGTGTGGATTGAATGGATATAAAGTTCTTCCACATAGTATGCTCTCCATCATGTTAACTGTTATTTTATTAGCTATTATTATATTCTTCTTCATCTGAAAAAAATGAGAGATGAAAAAATTATGGTATTTTGAGAACATATAAATAATTATATAAGTACTAAGGTTTTTTGTATTGCTTTGTTTTTGCTATATTCAGCACATAATAATATTTCAGTAGATGGTTATTTAGTTTATAAACACTTGTGAATGTCATGTTTTGAACTTTAACAAATACTGTTTCTCTCAGTCTCTGTCTCCCCTTTAATATTATTTTCCCCCCTCTTTTTCTCCCTTTGTCTCTTCTGTTTATGCAATAAGAATCGTATTTTCTTGTGAGACCATGGTCTTAGCTGTTCTCTCTCTTACTTTTCAAACACATTTGTAGCTGTTTTCATCTACAAGATTGGTTCCTGACTACAATTAAATCATATCCTCTCTTCCTCTATACTCTTTTTTTTTTAGGTGGGATTTATCACTCTTAGGTTTTTCTGGAGAGCTCGCCAAATGCATTTACTGTTAGATTCATCACATTTGCTTATCAGAGACAGAGAGATTCAGAAGCTGTGGTGGTCAAGTTGCTCCAAGACTTTGGACAATCACAACCTTTAATGAGGTGGCTAATTTCTACACACAGAGAAATGAATCACAAGTCAGGATAGTTGTTTTCATTAAAATCAATTCAATAGAGAATCCTCAGCTATCTATTACAAGTAAACTATTGTCTGTGTATATTCAAGATGGGTCATTTCATGGTAATAAAATCTTGACCCACTGATTTGTAGACACACAAAAAAAGTTGTTTGAAGTTGAAATAACTTTTGTTAAAAAATATTTTTCTATAGCAAGAGATGTGAGGATTATTTCAAAGACCTGTGTCTATAACTCTCCAGTGTCCAAGCTATTTGCCTATGTACAAAGTTCTTACTCAGACAATGTCTCAAGTTGCTGGCTAAGCATTTTATAAATTCTCTAGGAGCCTCTGCATACCAGGTTATTTTTTTTAAAGACATGCCCTTGAGGTTTGACTTAATCAATTGCTCCAGTAATCTGGTTCTCCCTCACCTGCCAACTGAATATACAGATTGTTGTAGAAATGTCACTGGTGAATTCTAACATAAAAATGGAATTTCCAGGCCAACTGTTCAATAACTAAAAATGCCCAAACCATGATAAGGTGGAAACACAGGTGAGATCCAGGATCTTGCTGAAAGTGTCTGGTATAAAGAAAATGAAAAAACATGCTTCAATTATTAACTAAATTGAAAAAGGTCAAGTTCCAGTGTCAAATGTTGGATGTCAAGTGAAAACTCTTAGTTGGGAAAGTACCAACCCTGTTGCCTACCTAATGACACATAACTCATTCTTTTAAAACAAGAAACAAAGACTGAGGAATAAGATATTACCACTCCCAGTTGCCCTCAATAACCTAGTAGGCATTGAAGTAATTTATTGATTGTAGGACTATATTAGCTGCTCCAGTCAGTAATAATTTGGCTGGGATTTTTATATATGAGAGACTTAAAAATGGAGGAGAAAGATGTGGCTGATAGAAAGTATAAAATAATATTCATAAATATTATAAGACTAAGAAAACATCATTATTCATATTTTTAGAATGGAGTGGGGCCGAGGAAGATTATGATAAATCAATAACCTTCCAAGATTTCCCTCCTTGCTGCCATCTCTGGTCAACTCATGTCTATTTCTAGCTCACAGCTACCATCAGTGTGATCCTCCACTGTGAAGTTCAGTTAGGAATATTCCTCTCACAGGACAGTTAGATCCCACCCAAAGAGGAAACACTTTTTTTTTAATTTATCATCTTTACAATGTATTTAATACATATGAATCCGTTTATTTCAATATTTTTCAAGTGTCTACTTTGTGTCATGCACTTTCTGGAAGGTGGTGTTATAAAGATAAATCAAATATGGCTTCTCTCCTTAGGTAGCTTGTAGTTTAGTGAGACAGCCATGTAAACAAATATTCCCCTATAATTGAATAAGGGCAGTGACAGAGTTACACACATTGGCACTGAGAAATGTGGCAAATTGGGTGCCCATTGAAAGAAAAAGTAAAGAAAAATCTAATTAAAAAGTATATATGTAAATACCTTTTAATGTAAATAGTACCTTTTTTCCCAAATTAGGAAGATGCTTCACAGCATCTACAAATCATATAGCACTAATTTTCTATTACAAATGTTACAGATGTGTTAAATTATCAAGAAAAATTTTCCTTCAGATTGTGAGGCAAGAGAAGTGAGTTCTCATTGAACCCTTGTCATTTATTCATCTTCTCTGTCATTTATTATTTAACATCTAGTATGTGTCAGGCACGAGACTAGGTCTCTTAATTGTTTTATAATTGATGTTAGAAAAGTCACTTGAAGACTATCTGAACCTTCACATCTGCAAATTGAGCATTATATATATACATTTTTTCTTTTAGGTTATTATAAAGATTAAGGGTCATAGAGTACATGTAGAAAATCTATACATCTGTATAACGGTAACTTGGAAAATTATATATACAAAAACAAAATGCAGAAATGTCCCCTAATTTTCTTTAATTCATGAGCCTTTTATCTATCTACTCCTTGTTACTTTAAAGATCCCTGATACCTACTTATTCTTAATTATTTATTCCAGACTTGACATAAAGCCACACAAGAAATTTCCAGTTTCCCCTTTGAATATAGAAAAATGTAATCAACATTTTAACAACAAGAAAAAACCAGATAAACTACAAAATCTTAACTTTTCTTGAACGCATGAGAGAGCTGAGGTCACAGGACAATCAATTGCTTGAAGCTGAAGGGAAGACAGATGCCTCCAAGGAAAGATAGGACCCAAGCACTGATAGAACACAGGTGAAAGAGACTTTAGACACCACATGAGCTGCTAAGAAGAATTCAGCCTAATTTTTTTAACCAATTGTTGACAGTCATGTGTGGGCTTGAGTGAGAGTATAAACCTTCTGACTGCCAAAATACAAGGAGAGTTTGCATCACTCACATGGTCTTTTCCATGGACCTCACTGGGTGCTCACAAGGAAGATTGGGGCAAGGTGAGAGCCCTGAGAAAATCTTTCTCATGGTACAGTTGGAAGGTGGGGCACAGCAAAAGCCACAGGAAAGGATTTCTACCCAGATCCTTTCCCCTGGAGGAAAAACAGGAAATTATCATGGAAACAGAACATTTGAAACCCCCTGTTGCTACAGAAAGGAAGGATCACTGAGAAAGGCCAGAAAGATGAGGAAGAAAAAGACACCAAGAAGAGAAAGATGGTGCCTATCTGAAATTGAGGCTGAACCAGGACAAAAGAGAATGACTCAAATCCCTCAGGTACACATGAGTAAGATTTATCAGCAGGCTACCAAAGGGAGAAGCAAGAGCATAGAGAACTTCTTCCTAAGTGAAGGCTCAGAGGGAAAGCTTAAAACAGAGAGTAGAACAGGAAACATGAGAAAAATCCTCCAACAATAAAGCTCCCTTACCCAACTACCACAGAGCACAAACCAAGTTAGAGGAATTTGAAGCTGGTGGTATATTCAAGGTAACAGTGTACACAACAAAACCCATCTCAGATCAATGACTGACTAGACTGACTCAATCCCCTGTATTAGATGTCTGGCAGAAAGAGATGTGTGCTTATTTCCAGAAATAAATACTATTTAACTCAGTTTCTACAGAGATGTTTGGCTTTCAACCAAAAATTATGAGCAAGAAAAATAAGCAAGGTAAACAAGAAAAAAACAACACATTTTTAAGACATATAGCAATCAATAGAAAAATGTATGGTTATGACCAAGATGTTGAAATTATCAGACAGGAAACTTAAAATAACTATATTTAATATATTAAAGGATCTAGTAGAAAAGTGAAGGGCATACATAGACAGATTTTCAGAAGAGAATGAATATTATGAGACAAAACCCAAATGACAATGTAACAAATGAGAAAAAAAATATGGTAACATATATAAAGAATGACTTTAGCAGGGTCAGAAGTGAACTTTAATTTCAATAGATGAAATATAAAAAATAAAATCATAAAAACATGATGTTGATAAATAAAATACTGAAATACAAAGTTGAAACAGGAGATGAAAACATAATAGAACATCTAAGACCTATGGGATAATATCAAACAGTTTAATATATATTTAATGTAAATCCTAGAAGAAGAGGAAATTAAAAATGAGGCAAAAAAATTTTTCAGAGAATAAAGGACAAGAATTTTCCAAAACTGATGAAAAACATCCAAACACAGATCGAAGAACCTCAGAGAACACCAACAAGATAAACACATACACATGACAACATATTATATTCATAATTATTAAAAAACACAAATTAAAAGAAAAGTTTGAAGACAGCCAGCCCCCCTCGCTCCCCCCAAAAAGAAAACATCGTATACAAAGGAACAAAGAAAAGAATTACAGGAAATATCTCTTCAGAGCCTATGCAATCTAAAAAAGAATATAATGACATTTTTAAAGGGCTGAAAGAGAAACACTGTCAACTAAGAATTCTATACTCAGTACAAATGTCTTCCAAAAGTAAAGAAGAAACAAAAACATTTTTGTAAAACAAAAACTTAGAAAATCTATTACTAGCAGGTCTGCACTACAAGAAATCTTGACGTTTTTCAGGCAAAAGGAGTACAATACAAAAGAGGAACTTGAAACTCTACAAAGAAATGAAGAATGCTAGAAATAGTCTGAATGAAGGTAAATAAAATATTCATTAGTAAAACTAATGAACTGGCTTTTAAAATGATCAGTATAATTGATAAACCTCTACCCAGAAAAACTGTGAAAAGGGAGATAAGACATAAATTACAATTGTCAACATAGAAGAGGCTACATCACTACTTATAATTGTCAAGACAGAAACAATACCATCTCTGATTCTCCCCAGTATAATTAGATTACTACATGAAACCTGGGTACTTTAGCAAATTCTAAAGGTAGATGTGATGCATACTAAAGTTGGGAACAACTTTCATCTAACAAATAAGACAACTGAGAATGAAGAAGATAAGGAAATGATTTGCTAAGGTCACATGGATAGTTATTAGCAATACAGGAACATGAAATTGGGAAACCTAATATCTATTTCAGTGTGTTTCCACATAAATTTAATTTTTTCTCTTTAAAAACAAAACAATTAGTTCACCTCTTAGATGATATATTTGAATATTCCCCTATTGATTGAAAGGACAATTGAAAATATTGAAATTTACTACATAGTATAAGATCAGTCATATAATGCCAACTGATTCCAATTCAATTCAACAGCCATTTATTGAGTACCTGCTATGATACAATTCTTCAAAGAATGAAAGCATGATATATGATCACTTCTCAGCTGGTGGAATCTTTTTTACCTTTGAATACATATAAAATTTAATCTTTTCTCTCTCTTTACTTACTCTTTTATTATTATTATTATTGTTTTAACAGTTAACATGTATGAAATTCTAACAAATGCAAATCCCTACTATGGGATATGCTAGCTATATTATAGGAAGTACTTTGTTTGATCTTCCCTCACAGCACCCCTATGAAACACTATTATTATTGTTCCCACTTTGTAAATGAGGAAAGTGATTTTTAAAAGTTAAGCAAATTGTTGAAGATCACACAGCTATTAAGTGGTAGAACAAAGGCATAAACCCCAATCAGTCTGATTCCAGAGGGCTTTAGTCTAAATAACTATGCTATAATATCTAACTTTACCCTGTTATTAGTCTATAAGTGCCTTACATGTAAAAATTATATCTAATTATTTTATGTCTTCTGTAGCTCTTAGGAGTCTTTTACCAATAGTAAGTGCTCAGTATTTATTATGAACGATTACTGGGTAATAAGTTATTTAATTAGATAGAACTTCATGAAAGGGGTTACAGTTTATTAGAAATTTAGTAGGTTTTCAACAATATGTAGAATTGAAAAGGACTCAGGAAAGCATTAAAGAGAAAAGAAAAGGGAAATAAGATTTCCAGAATGGTGGTGTTGCTCAGGGAAACCTCTCCCTGAAGAGGAAGCTATTAAACTGGTCAAATAAGCAAAGACAATCAATCAAAGTGGAATAATCTTGGAATTGATCAAAGGGTTTACAACAAATTGAGAATCGTTTATTCAAAAAAAAAACAAACTATGGAAACTTGTAAGAACAATGGGAGGATATTTCATTTCAGTTAAGCCTCATAGAAGAACTATTTTAGAAGGTTTAGCAGCTAAGTAGCTTTTCCCATCTCTCTCAGCTCCCTTGTTTGGGAAAGTTAATCTGGGTGCTTTTGGCAGCCAATGAACATCAGTAGATCTCATTTTCTATAGTTCTATGCTGTAGAAGCCCTATGTCAGGAAGCTGAAGAGCACCCAAATTGCATTCATTTCCTGACCCCAAACTCATATTATATAGAGAGGATCTGAACATGGCAGGTAGTAAAGAAAGAAGTTCCTCTTTCCTGCATACTCTGTGCTGTCAAATAGCTGCTCAGTGGCTCAGCAGCTGGTTGGCAATTCCCATGTCCTTGATCATTGTAGGCTAGAAGACCTATTGTGGTTAGATGTGGCAGCTGCTAAACATCAGGAAATTCCACTTTCTCTGGCCTATGCTATGGAAAATCTATACTAGGAGCTGGCTGCAGCATGGTGCCAGCACCAGTAGCCCCAAACACACACACATACACACACACACAGCTGCTACTACAGGGAGGATCCAAGTGGAGCAGTCAAGAAAAAGTTTCCCACCAACTCCTCCGCATCTCCTCCATAGTGCAGTGGTTTTGCCCATGGGAACATCAGAGCAAGCCTCAAAGTCTATCCCTGCCATGGGACCAGACTTCGATTGGAACTGACTGCAGAAACATTTTTTTGCTCCAGGGCATTGTTGAAAACAACAGAACTATCAGTTAGCCATTAATGGAGGCTAACAACTGAGGGTGAATGTAATAAAAGAACAACGATATTTTAATAGGGATATTAGAGAAAGAGAAAATCAAAGAGAGCACAGCTAAAGCCTCAGTCATTGTTGCTGGTCAGGAACATTTTACTCATGCCCAAGGATGCAAACTCTGAGGACAAGCATTAGAGTTTGCAAATTGCAGAGGAAATAGATGTCACTGAACTAGTCTGACTGAGTCACAGAAATAATTAGTTAATTAAAAAAAGAAAAGAAATCAAGCGTACAAAAGCACAATCCCCATAGAAAGAAGAATCAATATCCAGAGCTTCTACAATATACCTAAGATGTCCACTTTTTAACAACAACAAAAAAGACATTAAAAAAAAAAAACAGGAAAGTATGACGTATCCATAGGAAAGACAAACAGGCAATAAAAACTGCCACTGAGTTGATGAGAAGTTGTACATAGCAGACAATATTTCAAAAGAGCTATTATAAATATGTTCAAAGATCTAAAGGAAACCATCTTTAAAAAATTAAAAGAAGGGGTGGTGGCAATAACTCATAGCAAATATGAATAAAGAAATGGAAATTATTAAAAAGAAACAAATGGAAACTCTGAAATTGAAAAGTACAATAACTGAAATAAAAAATGTACTAAAGGACTCAACAGTAGATTTGAGCTGGCAGAAGAAAAAGTTGGTGAACTTGAAGATAGATTGATAGGGATTATGAAATCCACTTAACATAGGAAAAAAAGAATAAAGAAAGTGAAGAAAACCTCAGAGAAATGTAAGGCATAATAAAGTGCATCAACATAAGCATAATGGAAGAATCAGAAAAAAGGAGATAAAGATGTAGAAAAAAAATATTTGAGTAAATAATGATGAAAACGTCCCATTGATGAAAACATTAGTCTACACATCCAAGAAGCACAAAAACCTCCAATTATGCTAGCCACAAAAGGATCCATACCCAGACATATTATATTCACGATATGTGAAGACAAAGACAAAAAAGGAGGCAGAGAAAAATAACCCACTACATACAAGGAACTCTAATGAGATTAACAACTGATTTTCACCAGAAACAATGGAGACCAGGAGGCAGTTAAGAGATATATTTAAAGTGCTAAATGAAAAAGTGTCAACCAGGATATCTACATTCAGTAAAAACATTTTTAAAAAATGAAGGGAAAATTTCCCAGGTAAAAAGAGAAATTGTGTTGCTGGTAGAATTGCATTACGATAGGTGCTAAAGGAAATTATTCAGGTTGAAATCAAGCACCATCAGAAAATAAGTTTAATGTGCACATAAAAACCAAGAACACTGGAAGAGGTAATTATGTACATAATTATGAATGACAGTATAAAAAATAATTCTTCTTATTTCTTCTTTTGCTTTATTTAAGAGGTAAATGCATAAAACAAGATGCATAGAATTGTATTTTGGGGACTGTAACATATAGAAACACAACGTTTTTGGAAAAAGAGCACAAAGGAGATAGATGGGAACAAAACGGTATTGAAGTATGAAATGATAATAGATGGTAACTCAAGTACAAATTAAAGAATGAAGAGAACAAGAAGTAGTAAATACAAAGGTTAATAGAACACTCTATAAAAATATACTTTCTTGCCTTTCTACTCTCAGCTTCTTTAAAAGAAAAAAATACAGTGGTAATCGTTACAACATATGTTTGGGTTAGTAACATATACAGACATAACATGTAATAATAATAGCACAGAAAAAGAGAGAATGGAGATATATGAGTAAAATTTCTATATCACACTAAAATTAAATTAGTATAAATTTGAAGTAGATTTTGATAACTTAAGATAGATATTGTAAGCTCTAGAGCAACAATTTAAAAATGTTAAAAAAAATTATAATTATTAACTGAATTAAAATGCTACACTAGAAAATATCTAATGAATGCCAAAGGAAGCAGTAAGAAAACAAGAAATAAAAAATATATGAGACAGAGCAAAGTGGCAGATGTAAATCCAACTGTATCAATACTAAACTTTTAACAATCCAATCATTAGTCAGATTGTCAGATTTGATAAAGAAAACAAGATCCAACATTATACTATTTACAGGAGTCATGTTTTAGACTTGAAGATACAAATTGTTTGAAAGTAAAAGGATGGAAAATCTATACCACATATACAGCACCCTTAAGAGACCTGAAATATCTATACTAATATTACACAAAATAGACTTTAAAATAAAAATATTGCTAGAGATGAAGAATGATATTTTATAATGATAAAAGACTTAATTCACTGGGTAGTTTTAACAATTATAAACATATATGTACCTAAACAACAGAAATCCAGAATATATGAAGAAACCTTGATAGAACTGAAAGGAGATGCATCTATTGAGATTATTATATGGTTTTTATCCTTCAGTTTGTTAATATGGTGTATCACATTGTTTGACTTGCATATATTGAAAAATCCTTGCACCCCTGGGATAAATCCCACTGTATCATGGTGTATAATCCTTTTAATGTGTTGTTGGATTCTGTTTGCTAGTATTTTGTTGAGGAGTTTTGCGTCTATATTCATCAGTGATATTGGTCTGTAATTTTCTTTTTTTCTAATATGTTTGTCTGGTTTTGGTATCAGTGTGATGGTGACCTCATAGAATGAGATTGGGAGTGTGTCTTCCTCTGCAGTTTTTTGCAAGAGCTTGAGGAGGATCAGTGTTATCTCTTCTTTTAAATGTTTGCTAGAATTCACCTGTGAAGCCATCTGGTCCTGGACTTTTGTTTGTTGGAAGATTTTTAAACACAGTTTCAATTTCATTCCTTATTATTGGTCTGTTCATATTTTCTATTTCTTCCTGGTTCAGCCTTGGAAGGTTATACCTTTCTAAGAATTTGTTCATTTCTTCCAGGTTGTCCATTTTATTGGCATAGAGTTGCTTGTAGTAGTCTCTTAGGCTGCTCTGTATTTCCATGGTGTCTGTTGTAACTTCTCCTTTTTCATTTCTACTTTTATTGATTTGAGTCCTCTCCCTCTTTTTCTTGATAAGTCTGGCTAATGGTTTATAAATTTTGTTTATCTTCTCAAAGAACAAGCTTTTACTTTTATTGATCTTTGCTATTGTTTTCTTTGTTTCTATTTCATTTATTTCTACTTTGATCTTTATGACTTCTTTCCTTCTACTAACCTTGGGTTTTGTTTGCTCTTCTTTCTCTAGTTCCTTTAGGTGTAAGGTTAGATTGTTTATTTGAGATTTTTCTCATTTCTTGAGGTAGGCTTGTATTCCTATAAACTTCCCTCTTAGAACTGCTTTTGTGGCATCCCATAGATTTTGGATCATCATGTTTTCATTGTTATTTGTCTCTAAGTATTTTTTGATTTTCTCTTTGATTTCTTCAGTGATCTCTTGGTTATTTAATAATGTATTGTTTAGCCTCCATGAGTTTGTGTTTTTTATGTTTCTTTTCCCTGCAATTGATTTCTAATCTCATAGCATTGTGTTCAGAAAAGATTCTTGATATGATTTCAATTTTCTTAAATTTACTGAGGCTTGATTTGTGACCCAAGATGTGATCTATCCTGGAGAATGTTCCATGTGCATTTGAGAAGGGTAATCTGCTCTTTTTGGATGGAATGTCCTATAAATATCAATTAAATATATCTGGTCTATTGTGTCATTTAAGGCTTGTGTTTCCTTATTAATTTTTTGTTTGGATGGTCTGTCCATTGATGTAAGTGAGATGTTAAAATCTACCACTATTATTTTGTTACTGTTGATTTCCTTTTTAAAGCTGTAGCAGTTGCCTTATGTGTTGAAGTGCTCTTATGTTGCGTGCTTATATATTTATAATTGTTATATCTTCTTCCGGATTGATCCCTTGATCATTATGTAGTGTCCTTCCTTGTCTCTTGTAACATTCTTTATTTTAAAGTCTATTTTGTCTGATATGAGTATCGCTACTCCAGATTTCTTTTGATTTCCATTCACATGGAATATCTTTTTCCATCACCTCACTTTCAGTCTCTATGTGTCCCTAGGTCTGAAGTGAGTCTCTTGTAGACAGCATATATATGGATCTTGTTTTTGTATCCATTCAGTGAGCCTGTTTCTTTTGATTGGAGCATTTAATCCATTGATGTTTAAGGTAATTATCAATATGTATGTTCCTATTACCATTTTCTTAATTGTTATGGGTTTTTTTTTGTAGGTCCTTTTCTTCTCTTGTGTTTCCCACTTAAAGAAGTTCTTTTAACATTTGTTGTAGAGCTGGTTTGGTGGTGCTGAATTCCCTTAGCTTTTGCTTGTCTGTAAAGCTTTTGATTTCTTTGTCAAATCTGAATGAGATCCTTGCTGGGTAGAGTAATCTTGGTTGTAGTTTCTTCCCTTTCATCACTTTAAATATATCATGCCAGTCCCTTCTGGTTTGTAGAGTTTCTGCTAAGAAATCAGCTGTTAACCTTATGGGAGTTCCCTTGTATGTTATTTATTGTTTTTCCCTTGTTACTTTCAATAATTTTTCTTTGTCTTTAATTTTTGTCAATTTGATTACTATGTGTCTTGACATGTTTCTCCTTGGGTTTATCCTGCCTGGGACTCTCTGTGCTTCCTGGACTTGAGTGGTTACTGTCTTTCCCATATTAGGGAAGTTTTCAACTATAATCTCTTCAAATATTTTCTCAGGTCCTTTCTCTTTCTCTTCTCCTTCTGGGAACCGTATAATGTGAATGTTGCTGCATTTAATGTTCTACCAGAGGTCTCTTAGGCTGTCTTCATTCCTTTTCATTCTTTTTTCTTTATTCTGTTCCACAGCAGTGAATTCTACCATTCTGTCTTCCAGATCACTTATCCATTCTTCTGCCTCAGTTATTCTGCTATTGATTATTTCTAGTGTGTTTTTCATTTCAGTTACTGCATTGTTCATCTCTGTTTGTTTGTCCTTTAATTCTTCTAAGTGTTTGTTCTAATTCTTCTATTCTTCTAGGTTTTTCTTAAGCATTTCTTGCATCTTCTCAATGTTTGCCTCCATTCTTTGTGTGAGGTCCTGTATCATCTTCACTATCATTTTTCTGAATTCTTTTTCTGGAAAGTTGCTTATCTCTACTTCATTTCATTGTTTTTCTGAGGTTTTATCTTTTTCCTTCATCTGGTACATATTCCTCCTCCTTTTCATCTTGTCTATCTTTCTCTGAATGTGGTTTTTGTTCCACAGGCTGCAGGGTTGTAGTTCTTCTTGCTTCTCTGTCTGCCCTCTTATGGATGAGGCTATCTAAGAAGCTTGTGCAAGTTTCCTGTTGGGAGAGACTGGTGGTGGGTAGAGCTGGGTGTTGCTCTTGTGCGCAGAGCTCAGTAAAACTTTAATCTGCTTGTCTGCTGATGGCTGGGGTTGGGTTCCCTCCCTGTTGGTTGTTTGGCCTGAAGCAATCTAACACTGGAGACTACCTCCTCTTTGGTGGGGCTAATGGCGGACTCTGGGAGTTCTCACGCCAAAGAATACCTCCCAGAACTTCTGCTGCCTGTATCCTTGTCCTCACAGTGAGCCACAGCCAGCCCTGCCTATGCAGGAGACCCTCCAACACTAGCAGTAGATCTGGTTCAGTCTCCTATGGAGTCACTGCTCCTTCCCCTGGGTCCCTATGTACACAGTACTTTGTGTATGCCCTCCAAGGGTGGAATCTCTGTTTCCCCCAGTCCAGTTGAAGACCTGTAATCAAATCCCACTAGCCTTCAAAGTCTGATTCTCTAGGAATTCCTCCTCCCGTTGCCAGACCCCCAGGTTGCTGGACCTCCAGGTTTGGAAGCCTGACGTGGGGCTCAGAACCTCCACTCCAATGGGTAGACTTCTGTGGTATAAGTGTTCTTCAGTTTGTGAGTCACCCACCCAGCAGTTATGGGATTTTATTTTGCTGTGATTTCACCCCTCCTACCATCTCATTGTGGCTTCTCTTTGCCTTTGGATGTGAGGTATCTTTTTTTATGAGTTCCAGTGTCTTCCTGTCATTGATTGTTCAGCATTTAGTTTTTGCAAATGTTTTACTTTAAATATTAAAAAGAAAATGTCACATTAATTAGAGCTGATTATGATCACCATTGAAAGACTAATTGAGAAAGCTAGATAAGGCTGCCTTTTACAGGACGGTATTCAAATAGAGACCAATCCTTACAAAAGCATTAGCCAATTGCAACAATAGGTCTTTATATTAGTAAAACTGGACTAATAAATTAGAAAGGCCAGATTTTTCAAAATATAAAGAATTTCCTGTTTAATTTATATCACAGTGGGATAACCTGTCTGATGGAATAACATGTTCTTCATCATGTGGAGGTGTTTATGTAGGAGCAAGATAGTAATTTATCAGAGATGATGTTGAAGGGGTCATGCATAGGGGAGAATATTGTTTCACTCATTGAGAAATATTTATTGAGTGCTAACTATGAGAATGGTAAATGGGCTTTTGCTGCATGACAACTCCAATCAATTTGCAGAAGCTTCCTGGGACAATGTTGAGAAGCGACAAATCTGTAGAAAGACTCTTATAATAGATTAGTAATGCTTGTCATAAAATCAAGAATAGGGAGAAATAGGTTAAGTTTTAGCTTGTTGTATTCCTGACCTACCTGTTTCCAAGCACTGTTGGATACCGAGACTACAATGGTAAATAGCAGAGGTATAGTCCCTGCTTTCATGAAACACATAGGAAGATAAAAAGACCTCTATGAATTACTACCAATTGGCTTTCTAGGATTACACTGGAAAACTTTTGTCCTAATAACTTCTCACTAAGCTTACTCTTGGGGTTAATTTGGAAAAAAATTTTCAAGTAGGAAATGAATGAATAAGAATGTTTACTATAAATACAGAAGTTTTCTGTGGGGTTATCAAGAGGTTTGCAATGTCATTTACTTCCTGAATGTCAATGAAGACCTTGTTGGATAAAGCCCAGCAAGCAAGGAACACCCATTGAGGGGGCCTCTAGGTTCTGGAGTATCTTTTCTATTCTATAACCAGTGGATCAGAAACACCCATCTCAGGGAAGTTTTTGGTTGCTTGTGTTTGTTTTATTTTTTCTGGAAGGAGCAACTACAAGTCAAGGTCAGAGGATAAGAAATAATGATATGAAGTGTCTGAGGGAAAAGATTCCTCCTTAACTTAAAACTGTTGAGAGAAAGGGATGATGACATAATACCAGTTAATTGCAGAAGTCTTGATTAAGGAGTTGGAGCTACCTGGCATGAAAACAACCAAGGGAGGCAAGCAAAGAAGCAACTGCCTTGGGAAGAAGTGCACAGCCAAGCCTGCTCATGGAATGGACACCCCAAAGGAAAGTTATTAAGGCAAAAGATGTCAGAATGGTAACAGATCAAGAAGACCCTTGAGAGAGTCAGAAATGAAGATGCTGGAAGCACTGAAAGATGCCCTAGTTTGTCAGTGAGATGTTGGAAGGACTTTCTGGCCCTCTCTGTACCTGACTTTAGAGGAAAATGTAAAAACTGGTAGATAAGTCATTTTATATCAGGTGAAACTCACCCATGAGTAGCTCTCCAGGTGAAGGCTAAGAAACACTCTCAAACTCCCTGTAAAAAGATACCTAAATTCCTGAAAGCTCCTGAAAAGAATGCTCTATTGTGACTCATTATTCCACATGGGTTGATTGGATACTAAATAAAGAAAACTGGGTCAGGCATTGTAGGTGATTCCCATAATATTTGAAAATATAATCTGTCTTCTGTGAGATTTCATTCTAATTGAAAAGATAAAACAATCACTCAGTAGTATAAGAGGAGTGAAAGACAGATTTTGATAAAGGCCAAATAAGCAAGAAAAAAGATTAAAATTGACCCTAAAGGTGGGAGATGAATTATTTAAGTAGAGGAGGGGAGAGAACCTCTTTCTTGAGTATCATCAAAAGACAGAAATCAAGAGTCAAAATAAATCTCCCAACATCCTCATAACAGCCTTACCCAATAATCTTATGGTTCTCTAAGTATGAAGGTGAATTTCACGTATGACATGGTATCTCCTTTAAATTTAGTATCTCCTTTAAATTTAGTATCTTTACAGTCTCACTTTCCAGTATATCTCCAAGTCCTCTACATTACAGCCACATCAGTCTATTCACAGAATACAACATAACATGCACTCAATTCCATTATTTCTTACCTCTTCTCAGTCTGGAACGTCCACCTCTCTCCCCCACATCCACATCCGCAAAACATTTCTTCTCCATGAATCTTTTCTGATCCATCTAACAGGAATTAACTGCTCCTTTATCTTCAATCCAACATGTCCCTTGTAGTTTTCACTATATTCTACTTTATATCGTATTAAAATTAATTGATTGCAATCTATTTCCTCCATTAGATTGTAAACTCCTTGAGTAAAGTCATATCACTCCTTACTTGTTTTTGAAATTTCCTAGTTCCTAGTGTAGTTCTTTGCAGATAGAAGGTGCTTAATCAAAGTCAACCATGCAACCAAACACCAAGCCACCTTCACCAATTTCCACACAAGCACTCTAAGTATTTTGGGATTCTGCTTTATTATCTGTTCATATAGAATATAATGCTATTTAGAGTATAGTTCTGGAGCCCAGAATGCCGGGGTTCAGATCCTGGATCAGCTACTTAAGAGCTATATGATCTTAAATAAACTAATTAATGTCTCTATGCTTCAGTTTCTTCATCTGTGAAGTGTGAATAATAACAGCACTTATAAGTTGTGAGGCTTAAATAATTTAATCAACATAAACCCCTTAGAACACAGGGTCTGTCACACAATAAGCACAGTAAATTTTAGCTATTTCCTCACAACCCTAATTAGTTAATTGTAATTCTACTTTGACTGGTAAAATTATTGTATTTGCCTGTACATACTTGAAGCAGACACCATTGTTTGCCCAACAAATATTCTATCACTCTTTCTTGCTATTTGTTTCTTGTTATCCACCTCTGCGAAGATATATGCTTAGAGAAAGTAAACTCATCAGTTCAAAGGTAAATCCTAAATAATCTAAATGAAACATGGTAATTCCATTCTCCATGGTTTAATGGTAGGCATGTAATGAAACAATTAGAGAGATACACTGGAGAACTTCTAAATTCCTTTCTCTTTCCATCCCCACCTCCCTCATCTCCCCCTCCTCATCTTCCTCCTTCTTTTCTTTTCTCTTCTTTTCTTTTCCCTTCCTTCCTCCCAGCATCCCACCCTTTCTTTCCTTCTGTCCTTTCATTTTCTTTCTTTCTTCCTTCCTTCTTTCCTCCCTCCTTCTCACCCTCTCTTTCTTTCTTTCTTTTTCCTTTCCTCCTTCCTTCCTTCCTCTTTCTTTCTATTTCTTTCATTCTTTTTCCTTCCTTCCTTCTTTCCTTCCTTCCTTCTTTCCTTCCTTCTTTCCATCCTTCCTTCCTTCCTTCCTTCCTTCCTCCCTCCTTCCCTCCCTCCTTCTCACTCTTCCTTTCTTTCTTTCTTTCATCTTTTTTCTTCTTTCTTCCCTCCCTCCCTCCCTCCCTTCCTTCCTTCCTCCCTCCCTCCCTCTCTCTCTCCCTCTTTCTTTCCTTCTTTCTTCCTTCCCTCCTTACTTTTCAGCAAAGCAACATACCAGAAAAGACTGTTCCTCTTCTGCTCTTAACTGTGACACCTATCACTGTAGCAGCCATTTTGTGACTGAGAGTGTCATGGCCACACTGATGATAAACACACTAATGATGTCAGAGCAGAGAGAAAGAGCTTGGATCCAAACTGATATTGTTGACTCCATTTGTTTGCTAAACTTTTATACATATAAGAAACACCTATGATACCAATTTTAAGAGTACAAATTTTGGGGTCTTACCCTAAGCCCCAGAAACAGAGTATCCAAGACAAGATGCTGGAAATTGTGATTTTTAAGCAATGAGTCTTAACATCAGGGAAATTTAGAAATACTTCTTTAGTCTATCTTCAGTTTAGTTTCCTATTACTTCATCTAATACTATTTCTATTATTTCATTTCATATCCTACCTGATATAAACATTTACTCAATTATATGGTTAGGGTACCAATATTGGACTATTGTAAAATTTCAGTGAGGATAGCTCCTTGGAGTTGTAAATAGGTTTAATAATCCTTCACATTCCAACTGTGCTTAAGGGACTTCCCCCTTCCCAAGCTTCCCTATTCCTGTAATTCATGGTTGTTTTCAGTGGGCAAAGGCATCAAGGAATGTTTAAAGCAACCTTAAAAGGTAAAATCAATCATACACTCTTTTGCACTAATAGACACTCATCTAGTAGCATGCAAGCAAATTATAAAGTGAAATGCAGCTTAACCAAGCCACACCTTAACTAGGCTCATAAAGGTACCCAACTAGCTACCTTGTCTGGATTTGATTTGCTTTCATTTTAGGATATAGTATCACCCTTTGTACCTGTTATGGGCTGAGTTGTCTCTCCAAAATTTGTATGTTGAAGTCTTAATCCCCAGTACCTCAGAATGTGACTGAATTTGGTTTAAGGTCTTGAAAGAGGTAATTAAATTAAAGTGAGGTATATGGATAGGCCCTAATCCAATATGATGGGTACCTTTGTGAGAAGAGGAGATTAGGATACAGACACACACAGAGGGAAGACCACGTGAAGACATGGAGAAGACAGCCATCTACAAGCCCAAGGAGAGATGTTTTCAGAAGAAATCAACCCTGCCAACACCTTGATCTTGGACTTCTAGTATCCAGAACTGTGTGGAAAAAAAATGTCTATTGTTTAAGCCACCCAATCAGTGGTACTTTGTATGACAGCCCTAGTAAACTAACGCAGTGCCTTTTATACATGAATCTTTGCAACTTACCTTTCTACCTGCTCTGATATCTTCTGAATCATGGGCAAAGGCTGCACCTTAGTTGTCAGTCTTGCCAATGACTGAGTGTATATTAGGATCCTGTTTCTGCCAAAACCAGCCATTCTCGGGACTGGCATTGCAATCCGAGAAAAAGACTACACTATTTTGTAGTATCCTCTTTCTATTTAACTTTAAACTATTTGAGGGTAGAGATAGCCTTCCTGCTTGTGCATCAAAATCAATTTATGCTTGTCTGTTTTTCTCTCCACTGAGCGTGTCTTGAGGATAAAACTGTCTTGCTCAGCTTTATTATTCCAGCACCTATCACAGTGACTAGTACATAATAGGTTTGCCAAAAATGCATGTTAAAAAATGAACAGTGAATGAGTGAATGAATGAATGAAACACAAGTAACATGAAGTCCAGAGAAACAGTACACTATTATGCACCAACCAGGCATTTGATAAATATGCCAACTAGCTGCCTAGCGAACAGAGCAACTCTGTAAAGATAACAAATTGCATCACTTTTCCCCAGCTAGATTGATTACATGTATTACCGTGGCTATTTCTTCCTTGCAACATTTTTCATTATAGGGAATATTAATGAGTTAACAAGAATTCTATCTCTGTTTATCTTCTTTCCCATTTTAACAAGTAATTCTGATGCTAATTGACAAATCTCTAGATTTATAATAACCTGACCACCATGAAAATAGCAGTGTGATGCAACATTTTAAAAATTTTCTGTGGAAAAGTAATTATTGAAATTCCTTGGTAAAAATTTGGAAACATATCAATAACAAATACTATCCATCTCCAGGTAGGAAGATTTTCCAGGGTTTTCAGGTCACACCTTTTTTTTGTTTTTTTTTTCTTTTGCAGTACGCAGGCCTCCCACTGTTGTGGCCTCTCCTGTTGTGGAGCACAGGCTCTGGACACGCAGGCTCAGCGGCCATGGCTCATGGGCCCAGCCGCTACGCGGCATGTGGGATCTTCCCAGACCAGGGAACGAACCCGTGTCCCCTGCATCGGCAGGTGGACTCAACCACTGCGCCACCAGGGAAGCCCCTCAGGTCACAACTTTTTAATCAATTAATCGATATATATTTATTTAGCCTCTAAAATGTTCAATGTACTATGCTAGGCATCAGTGGGGACAGAAAAAAATATGTAAATTTCTTCTTTCTTACCTCAGAGTACTTATATTTGACTGTGTTGAAAAAATATATACAGGTGAAAAGTTTATATGTCAGAATAACACTACAGGTATTGTGAATGTCAAATAATTTATGTGTAATTTAATATGTAATAAACGATAAAAATAATTTATATGATGTAGAATTTCCTGCAATAAGTTTCATTTTGGAGAATATATATTAAATATATTTTTGTGTATATGCATGTGTGCATAAAAAATATTGCAGGGAGTAATGAATATCAGTCTAGGAAGATAAATACCAAAATGTAACAGTAGTTGTCTTTGGGTGGTAAGGTTCTGAAATGTCTGCTTACTATATTGTGTGAATTTTTACAGTTATGCATACAATAGCTTTGTGTAATTAAAAATATGAGGCTGTGAATAGAAACTACCAAATGAGGGGGGAATATAAAGAGTAAAAGCAAAGACTTCTAAAGAAGAGGAGATAACTAGGGCTGGAATATTCAGGAAAAGCATTGTGGAGAAGGTTGGACATGAGCTAGGCTTTGAAGGATGGGTAGAACTGGGGTGATGGAAGATGCTGGAGGACACTTATATTTGCACATAAACAGTACCTTTAAGTCAACACAAAGTAACCCCACACACTGACCACCGCAAGAGTGATCCATAGGCCCCTCAAAAGCTGTTGACCCTGATACTCCAGAACATCTCATTTATTCCTTGCCTTTCTTCCTGTTGCCATCTGGCCTCAGAATCTCAGTCTTGTCTCATATTTTTAAGTCTAGGACTGGTCTTTGGACTTGGCCTTGAAATTGATTTTTCCTCTTTGGCTTCTGCCCTTTCTCAAGGACCCTGACACAAATGCTCCTCTCTCAACCCACTTTAAATAGCATACCTCGCTATAACCAGCCCCAGGACCCATCCCTCTGTCCTGGCACTAGCTAGTCCCTCAGTGGGGTGTGTTTAGTCCTCATCAACCCTAGAGGAGAACATGTTTGACTCCAGACACAGGAAATGGAATGACAAAGTGTGTAATGTACAAAGCATGTTTAGAGGCCAATGTTCAGAGTTCAGAAGGAGGGTTCATCTAGGGTAAGTGAGGACAAAGCTGGGTAACATTGAGAAAGACCTTGAAGGTAAGTGTATTAGTTTCTTATTGTTGCTCTAACAAATTATCACAAACATAATACCTGAAAATAACAAAACAACATAAATTTATATGAGTGGGCTAAAATCAAGGTATTGGCAAGGTTGTATTCCTTCTGGAAGTAGCAAAGAAGAATCTGTTTCTTTGCCTTCAGCTTCTAGAGGCTGCCCACATTCCTTGACTCATAGCCCCTTCCACCTTCAAAGCCTGCAATGGCCAGTTGAGTCTTTCTCACATTAACTGACTCTGACTTTTCTTCTGCCTCTCTTTCCACTTTTAAGGACACTTGTGATTACATTGGGTTCACCCAGATAATCCAGGAGAGCTTCTCTTTCATAAAGTCAGCTGATTTTAACAACCTTAATTCCACCTGCTACCTTAATTCCTCTTTGCCATGTAATGTAACATATTCACAGGTTCTGAGCATTAGGATGTGGACATCTTTAAGAGGGCATTATTCTGCCTGTCACAGATAGATTAAAGATTTGAATTTTGTCCTCTAGATAATGGGGGAAATTTTGAGAGTTCTTAATAAGTTACAATGTAAAAGGAAGATTAAGATGCATAAAGTCACTTGGCTCATTTATTACCAGAAAATTGTTATTTCCCCCTTAAATGATTAAATTCTAGATCATATCATCAGGAGATCCATGTCCACTTTTTGCAACTCCATTTTCACAAAGGGAAACAGGATCATAGAGATCTAAAAGTGGCAAGTTACATACTACTTTGATCAAAAATTAAACCAGCAGAATTATCTGATGAGGTGAATTCCTCCCAGGCTCAAATATTCTGTGTCTGTGCACAATGATGCTTTCATTGTAGCAGATGGCAGTAGATTTGACTCAACCAATCTCAATTCTCGATCATACTATGTCTCTCTATCTTCCTATGACTTTCTGCCACCCCCCCAAAATTAATTTCAGACAGGCCTTTGTGCTTTGGCTGACATTCAAAACTGTCACCTCCATGCACACATTAACTCCAAGGCCTCTGTCATCTCTCACATTAAAATTCTATCACTAGGAGTTAGCACAGCTTGACTCAGCAAGCTAAGGGGCTGGTCTGAGCAAGATACAGTGACAGCAGGCTTCTCCTGTGACAACTTCGGTCAATTTGACAGCAATAAGACACCCTCCTTAGAACCAGTTGCAGCTCTTGTTGACCCAAGTGGGAAGGTCATCTTTCTGAGCAATTCTCTCCCCTTCCCATGAGAAAGAAAGGCCAAGGGTTACAAGGCTTAGGCTGCGAATATTTTATGGTTAAATGACCACAACAGTGAGGAACAATTAGTGAATTCCACAATCTAGGTTTATATTCTAATTGTGAAGTATAGCTGTTTGCTAGCTTAAGAGGGACTCTTTAAAATGACAGCTCAAGAAATATACCCACAATGTGGGTAATAGGCAATTGGCAATTCTGTGTAGAATCCTGATATGGAAAATGATTTTGAAATCACCAAGTCTTCCTCAGTTTCAAGTAATGATCAGAGAGGTAAAATTTCCAGCGGCCACACTATTGATTACCACCAAGGCAACTCACCGTCTCCCTATCTTCCCCATGCCTGTCCGTTCTTGTGTGGTCTCTCATTTGGGTGTGTTGTGCAGCTAATACCACGATCTGGGTTTGGAGACAAAAAATTCATGAGGATCACAGTTTAAGGATTCATTCACTCAGCTTTTAGGACTAAGTTAAATTACACACAAACACATGAAAAATGACGAACAATAAAGCATTCACTTCAAAGGTCACTTCCTCTATGAAGTCTTTTTTGGCCTCTCCCCAACTCCCGGGTAAAGTGAGTGTCTCACTCCTATATTCCCCCACTGTGGTCTTTTTTCTTAATTCAATTTAATTTTATAATATGTAAAATTGCATTGTTTAGGGCTTCCCTAAACAACGTAATGGCTGGGATTTTATTCTTAAGTGACTGTCACAACCGTAACATCAGTGTCTATCATTTGGGAGGGAAGTAACAGTGAATGGCTACAGCAGACATGCCATCCGGCTTAGAGTCAGCGGTACAATAGAATGGAGTTTTGCCCCTTTCAGAAATGAGTCTGAGCTTGGGGGGTGCCACTTAAAATACTGAGCTTGTTTCATTCTCTGTAAAATTTGGTATGAAGCACACTTCACCAAAGGTTTGTGTAGATTAAATGAGATCTTTGAAAAGAAGCTCTACAACTTTATTCCCCATTTGGAATGATTATACACTGTCTAGTTTTTCATGTAATGGGCATGTTACTTTTTTAAGATAAAGTGTGGGCTATTTGGAACTCTTCTGCCTGACGTAATGCTCTTCAACCACAAGAGCACATTACCTGTAAAAACGGTCCCCATAGCTGTCTCTAGCTGCTTTTTAACTTAATTTTATCTTTAATAGAGATTTTGAGCAGAACATATCATATCACCAAATCACTACTGGAGGGGAGATGGGGATAGAGAGTACAGTGTCATGGAGAAGGAGCTGTGAAGTAAACAGAAGAAAATCATCAAGTTCAAAGACTGTTATCCCAGACCTGATCTTCTCCAGACACTATTCACAGCCATCTCAGATTTCCGGGACTTCATACCACTGAAGCTGCTCTTGGGATGTCAGATTCTATCTGAAACTTGGTGTGTCAGCAAGAGACTGGCCAAATATTCAAATAAGCAGTGTTTAGGAGAAACTTCATTGTAAGAAAGATGACAGAGGGGTAGACTTAGGTGACTCCATTCCAACAAGATAGATCTGTGCTGTCATATGGCAGCCAGTTGCCAAGCGAGGGTCACCATAAAAGCAATAAAAGAAATGGGAAGGCTTCTTTCTTTGATAATAACAACTAATATTTCTAGAGCACTTCAGAATTCACAGAGAAATTCATGTACATTAATTTATTTTAGCCTTTCTGCAATTCTGAATATGTTATTTTCCCCATGTTGTAGCTGAAGAAATAGAAGTTCAGAAAGATTTAGGGCTTTAATGAAGTTCATACAGCCCTTAAGCAACAGAACTGGGATTCAAATGCAGCTATGTTTATGCCAAATTTGAGGCTTTAGACTCAGAGCTGCAGGGACAGGAAATCACAGACCTGTCTGGGGATGTTTATTGCTCTCTGACCCACTGTGCACCCTTTTCCCTTTAGGTTTTGTGCTCTGCTGTGTCCCTTGCCTGAACCTCCCTATCTAACCCCTCTGGCTTATATGAAGCTTAACTAGGCCAAGTGCACTTTTTAAAAACAATTACCAGACAATTTTTTAGAGAAGTTTAGCTTTTCAGAAAAATTGATCAGAAAGTACAGAGAGCTCCCATGTAACCCCTCTCCCATCCCCCCTGAACACCCTTTCCCCTATTATTTATGTCTTTATTGTGTGGTACATTTGTTACAATTGATGAACCAGTATTGATGCATTATTATTAACTAAAGTCTACAGTTTACAACAGTGTTCATTCTGTGCTGAACATTCTGTAGATCTTGACAAATGTATGTGAGCATCATTACTGTATCACAGAGAATAGCTTCAGTGCCTAAAAGTCCCCTGTGTTCCACTTATCTGACTCTCCCCCCCTCCTCCAGTACTCCTTACAGCCACTGATTTTTTTTACTGCTTCCACAGTTTTGCCTTCTCCAGAATGTCATAGAGTTGGAATCATACAGTATGTAGATTTTTCAGATAGGCTTATTTCCACTTAGAAGTATATATTTGAAGTTCCTTCATGGTTTGATAGCCCACTCTTTTTTAGCACTGAATAATATTTCATTGTATCACAGTTTGCTTATCTACTCATCTATTGAAAGACATCTTCATCACTTCAAGTTTTATCAATTATGAATAAAATTGCTATAAACATATGTGGATATACGTAAGTTTTCAACTCCTTTGTGTATACCAAGGAGCACGTATGCTTGATCATATGGTAAGACCATGTTTAGTTTTGTGAAAAACTGCCAAACTGTCTTCCAAAGTGGTTGCACCATTTTTCATTCTCCCCAGAAATGAGTGAGAGTTCCTGTTGCTCCATATCCTCACCAGAATTTGGTGATTTCACTGTTTTCAATTTGGCTTTTCTAAGAGGTGTGTAGTAGTATCTTATTATTATATTTATTTGCATTTCGCTAATGACATATGATGTTGAGCAGTTTTTCATTTGCTTATTTGCCATCTGTATATTTTTGGTGAGGTGTCTATTCATATCTTTTACCCATTAAAAAAAGAAACTGGTTGTTTGCTTTCTTATTAGGGAGAAAGCACTTTGTCTTTGAAATTTACTATGACCATGCCAGCATTCATGAGTCTTACCTCTCTGAATACCTGCAGCTCACATTATCTGTATAGTAATTCTCTCTCAGCTATTATGACTTCCACTAACACTTTACTTCCCATGTCTGGTACAGCCTCCCTAACTTGCTGATAAGCTTCTTCAAGGAAGGAATCAGTGTTGTACATCCCTGAACCACCCATAATATCTAACAACATGTTTTGTACATAGTAGGCATTCAGAATAACGTGTACAGTAGTTCAGTTAAAACCAAGACTATGTTTTTAACCAAATTAGGATGGAACGAAGTAGAGTAGATGAGGTATCAGGATATCTGTATGCTAGTTATTAATCTTAGAGGCAATTCCTTTCTGGGCTTCAGTTTCTTTGTTGTGAAACATCTGGTATAAAGGGCAAACACTCTATGGCTATGAAATCACTTTGGATGTTTATGAAAGGAGAACTCGCTTCTACCATCCGAAAATGTTATATCATTATCACCCTATCCCCAACTTGGAAGAAGGCAAAAGCAAGGTTAAAGCTTGTGCCTAACTGCAGTCAAGGACCTTTAGTTTGTAGGAGTTAGAACTTTAAATAATCCAGCAACCACTGAATTAACAAAAGTCTTAATTGGGCAGAATATCTTGTCTTTAATAGAGGCTAATAGAGAATGCAAGGTTGAAAGCAACACTGTAGACATATAACAGAAGACTCAAATAGAGTCCACTTTGGGATTGCACCAAGCCCAAGCACACAATAATTCTATTTATTCATTCAACTGATTCATTCATTCATTTATTTATTCATTCCATTTTTTCTATAACTGCAAAGTGTTAAACTCAGGACTCTTTGTATTGAAGCAGGGTATGTGCATGTGAAAAATGAAAACTGCCAGAGTCTGCAAATAAGGCTTTGTTGGGTTGTGAGATGATCCTCAGTCAATAGATTCCAGATGTGTAAGCATGTATTTGTAATTTCTTCCGGTGAGGAAGGATTCTGGTAATCAAGACAAGACCTGAGAGAACAGTACAGCTAAGACAGAGGCTGTGTCAAGGACCTTTTCTGTTACTGGTTAATTACATTGTTCAAAGGGCTTATTTTATAAGACTGTTTAATATACCCAAGACTTTAGATAGTTGTGAATTATTATAAAATACAGGGGTAGGGAGAGAGGGAAAGAGTAGACAAAAATAAAAAACAAAGCAACAAATTCCAAGTGGTACTAAACTTCTTAAATCTTACAAATTTGTTTCAACACATGAAATAAATTGGTAGGTAGCTTTGGCAAATCTCTTGGGTGTAGAAAGGCTGCCAGAATGAATTATTGTTCTGCCTAAACTCCTCCATTAGCTGTTTGGTTGTGGTTACACCTTTGTACATGCTGAATCTCTGAGCTCTCCTCTGGATAAGAAAGCTAATAAATAGTCTCCTACACTATGAAGGGTTACTGAGAGAAATCAAATATTGTTTATGTTTAACCACGTTAATTCAGTCAAGGTATATAAAAATATGAGCCATTTTCTGTATCAATACCGGAAATTGGTCTTGGAATAGGGAGGAAATCTTACTAAGCATCAATTTGTTTATAAGGTTAACTTTAGAAATTCAAACCTACTATAAAAGCAGATGCTTCTCATTTAGTTTTTATTAAAGGAATTACAAATGATTTATTCAACTTTTTAAAAAATGTGTCATTTTATGTTAATATTCTGGTTATGCTCCTACACCAAGTGAATGAAAAATGTTAACTTTATTTCCAGGTTAATCGTGACATATTTAATTTAGAAGAAATGTGTTAAGGATAAAACCATAATAATTCTGGGAGGCATAAAAAGCACTAAAATAACTGATATATTTATTTAATAGCCCCTAAAATCAACAATTTTTCAGACATTTTGTGCATTGCAGGCATGCGGATATCTGCATTCTGAATTTCAAGTAAGTCTCCTTGATGTCCAAAATTAGGTAGATGCAATGCGCCTTCGTTAGTTTCTTTTTCTTTCCTTCTTTTTTTTTTGACATTACTATAACCAAGATTTTTGGTAAACAGTGAATTATGAGTTTGGGATCATCAGAAAAAGGTTTTTAAAACAACTTTCCGGACTACAAAAAATCTCTTCAGGTAGTAGATCCATCCCAATGTCATGGCACCTAGAACAAGAGCTTCAAAGAAGGACCAAAGGACCAGTCTGCTGTTTGTGCTGTCATTGATTTCTCTGTGTATCTCTCCCGAACTTCCATGTATTCCTGTTCATGCTTTCCAGCTGTCATCGCCACTGCAAGCTCATTAATCATTTCTTCTAGCTTGTTCTGGTGAGCTTCTGTTTCCATGTCCTTTTGGAGCCTCCCCAATATCAATGGTGAACACCACTATCTTTGGAGTCATGTTGGACGTTCTACTGCTAAAACAAAACTTATATGCTGCTGCTCCATCCATGTGAGCAGCAAATGTGTATTTCCCACTGGACTCCCAGTCTCCTTTATAAATTCCTTTATTATCAGGCCCTGTAATCTCCACGTCAACGTCCAGGCAGCCAGCCTCAGCCACCTCAAAGATGAGGCCCATCTTGCTGCCCGAGGTGACTCGCTCGAAGAAGCACTCCTGGGCATGTGCGTCAATGCTGACACGTCAATGCTGACAAAGTAACCCAAGGCAGCGGCCAGGAGGGCGGCCAGGATTCGTTAGTTTTTATGGACTCTCAAAATAAGATTATTTGTATTTTGTTTTCCTCATAGTTTATCTACATGATAAATGTTGATAGTACAGAGACTGTTTAATTTTTATTTATTTATTTATTTATTTATTGGCCACGTGGCTTGTGGGATCTCAGTTCCCCGACCAGGGATGAACTCGTGCCCCCTGCAATAGGAGGGCAGGGTCCTAACAACTGGACCACAAGGGAATTCCCTGTACAGAGGCTGTTTTACATTTAACATTTCTTCTCAAGTAAATATAGTTAGAATGGCCCTTGATGCTAGAAGACACAGATGACCCTGTGCATTATTCAGCTTTCCTCAAGTTAAACAGCCCACAAATTTCAGTGGCTTACAACAACAAAGGCTTATTTCTCACTCACATTACGTATTGGTGACTGTTCTGCTTCTCCTCCCTGTGTCTTCTTTATCCCAGAATCTGGAGTAAGAGAAAAGTCCCTCTCTGCTCAAGGCAGAGGAAAAGAACAAGAAGGCCGGCCAAAACTCTGTGATGACAGCTCAAAACACATTTCCTTGGCCAAACCTGATCTTAAACCAGATCCTTTGACCAAGCCTGATGTCCGGAAAGGTAAATTCCTGGCCATTCCACACCCCCCACTCCCCTACCCTCCGCTAAGCCTACTAGAGGAATGGGGGAAGGGAGTAATTGAGGACAAGAATACAATCTGCCATACCATGACTCACAGTTTTTTTAGAAAGATATGTATCTCTTGATATGGGAGAGATTATACTTGGTCTGTGTTGAACAAAATTTATGAAATTGTAGGCAATTATGATAGATTTCTTTCTTTTTTCCCTCCCTCCTTTTTTTCTTCTCTCCACCCCTCAAATTCTAAATGTTCAAGTACCCAGGAATTGCTCCAAATGATTCATCCTTTGTTCTGAAATCTAGGTAAGGCTGTGCTCACCTAAGGGTAGCTGAAGTTGAATAAAGCTATGTGGTATTGAGTGAGAGATAGGAGGAGATTATCAGTTTGAATATATATTTATCACAGAATTACAATCCCCTATATCTGTAAATATAGAACGAATCCAAGATATCAGTGGATTGATCAAGACTATTCACATTTAATGTTTACAGGAATTGCCTGGGGATCATATTACACAGATTCTGGTTGAGTGGATATAGGGTGAAGCCAAGAATTGTACATTTTCTTATAAGTTTCCAGGTAATGCTGCTTCTGCTGGCCCAGGGACCTCACATTCAGTAGCAGTGGACAAGATAACTCCTGAACTTCTTTCAAACTCTGATCCTCTGACTTTACTTCAATTAGTTTCCCACACCCATGTGGCTTAAATAAAGGTAAATAGAAAGTGTGCGTAACTTAGGGTGGTTAAACTTTTATTAAATTGTTACTTCATGAAAGGGAGAGAGTTTTACCCATATCTTGTGTCCTTTATAACCAACAGTACTATGCCATATGGATAACTGAAACTACACAACAGTTTGGATAAATGAATGCTAAGCATAGTTAGAGGAGAAGTGGATGCCAGAGTGGAACTACGGGGCCTTTATGAATACCAAAGTAAACCTCCTTCCAGAAGAGAGCCTTGTTCCCTTTATAGACCCCATGATCATTGGGATAGTATGTTTTTTGCTAAACCGTTCCTTATACTTCAACACACATCCTTGCCTCAGGGACTTCCCATGATTAAGATTTAGCATCTCAATCTTAGGAATGAGCTTCATTTAGGAAGGAAAGCAAGGCCATTCAATTCCAATTAGCTGCACAGTTCTTGTGTAAGAAAAACAACCTTACACTTTTAGACTATTTAAAGAAATGCAAAGTCCCCACCCTTAATTTTTCATAAAACAGAATTGTCCTGACAGGGTTTTCCTGTTCTTTTGAGTCAATAAAGCCCAAAGAGTTTAAAAATAGATGATGGTTTTACATTTATCATTTGAACAAACATGGGAAATTCGGAAATAGTTGCCATGGAATTCCGGGAATAATTTTTCCATCCCCACAGTTGGCAAAGTGGTTCTTAGGGAACAGTAGACAACATAAATGCACACACTGGGGATGTCTTGGCATACAGCCTCCTAAGACACAATGTCATTTGAGGCCAATCTCATTGGGAGGGCACATTAGTGATTTAAAAAATGCTGCTAAGGAGCACGGTGATGCTTACTAGCTCAGTGAAACTTTCTCCCCTGGGGCACTGATGATTCTAAGACACCATGAGGACCTCATTTTCCACTCCTACCATTTCCTTCTATTCCCAGTTGTATGTTGGCAGGAGGTAGGGAGCTGAGGGTTGAGGAACAAACCAATACTATAGAAAAGGGAAAGGTACTTAAAAGGCCACTGAACTAGAAAGTGTGTAGATCTGGGATGTAATTTCAAGTATAGAAGTTGTTAACTGTGTGACCTTGAGCAACTTATACACGACAGGCCTTGTTTCCTTATCTGTAAAGCAAGAGGATTTGATGGGATTTCTAAGGACCTTTCCAGTATTAGCCTTCTAAATGGAAAAACAATAACAATACACACTCATTTCATTGATAGCTACATGGAAGGATTTACTGTGTAAGCATATAGGCTACATAATGTATGCAGTATGGTCTATATACATATAGAGACAAACTACACAGAAAGAAGGAAAAATAAAAACTTGTCATGGAAAGAGACTAGAACTGGAAGTCAGAAGAATTATTTCATTTATCTGTTTATTATTCATTCGTCCTCCATTTATTATTCAGAAATATTCATTGAGAGCCAATTATCTCCCACTCACTATACTGGGAACTGGAATCTGACAGTGGAAAAGACAGACTTTCCTGACCTTTTGGAATTTATATTCTCCTGGGAAAGACACGTAAGATATAAATAAACAAAGAAGAAAATAAGATAATTTAAGATTGTTAAAAATTGAAGAGGAAATAAATAAGGCACAGAATTCCCAAGTTGTGCAGGGGCTTGGAGTGTTTGACAAAGAGAAAAGAAGCCAGTGGGGCTAGAATGCACTGAGCAATGGAGAGAAAATATGAGATCAAGTTGTAGTTAAGACTCAGCTCGGGCTGATACTGAGCAGGACCCTCGGGGGCTCCTGGGCACAAAAGCCTTCCTGTGTCCCCCATTTCTTGATTACAGGAAATAGGTTTCCTTCAGCCTCCAGGACCTCCCCTGAGCTCCAACGGGCAGGTTCAAACAGTTGCTAATTAGGGAAGGGAGGGGATGCCGAAACAAGGAACAACAGTCAAGAGAAACAATAGTGCAGCCTTAGGGCGAGGTCCTGGTTCCCCATCAATTCATACATATAACAGTGTCTTTGAGCTGTTTTGCAGATACTGAAATCCCCACCAGGTGGGAGAAATTAACAGTAGGCTCTCCACAAGCACTAGACACCAGACAGGTTAGAACCAAAAGGTTGATGATGCTGACTCCCACTTACCTCACCACCAACCAATCAGGAGAATGTCCACAAGCTGATCTCGCCCTTTTAAACCATTATTATAAAACTCCTCACTACCCGCTCCAGGTTGGGACACACAGTTTTGAGGGCATTAGCCTGCTGTGGCCCCCTTTGCCTGGCAAAGCAATAAAGCTATTCTTTTCTACTTCGCCCAAAACTGTCTCTGAAAATTAATTGGGTGTCGGGGTACAGAAGCCGGATTCAGCTTCAGTACATGGCCTTAGAAATCATAATAAGGATTTTCGATTTTAAGAGTAGAGGGGAATCATTGAGGAGTTTTAGGGATAAAAGTGACATTTTAAATCAGTCTTTCTTGCTTTTGTGTGGAGAAAGAGGGATGTTGGACAAAGCAGAGAGAATCACTATGGACTAGTGCATTTTTATTTACCTATTATTTTACAACATTTTATGGCTAATTGGAGTCATTATTATTTTTCTGCTTAGATTTTCCCAAATTTGGCCTAGGGTGGGGAGTAGATGGGAGGAAGCTTAAAGATGACTTCTGTGCTTTTGGACTTGGCCCCTTTTGAGTGCCTCTTTGTTTTTCTTTTTTCTTTTTTCCTCCCAAAACAAAATGTCCATTTTGTACTTTCCCTGACCTAGGCCAGGAATCAGCCGTTTCTTCAGGAGTGCATATTCCCTTGAGTGAGAATAATATCTAGAAACCAATATTTGGGCTCAGAGTATGTTTATTTCTATGGAATGTCATTGTTTGTAGGTCCTTCAACTAAATTTTTAGTCACATTCAGGAAGGCTTCCTCTATTCCCAGTTTATAAAGGAATTTACCCATGTTTCCTAATACTTAGATTTAAAAAAAAATTTTAATCTCTGATTCATTGGAATTTAGGTTGATGAACAGTGGAAGGTTTGCCAATTTTATCTTTTACAGAATAGCTATCTAGTTGTCTCAGCATTGTTTATTAATAGGTCATTTTTCTCCAGTGATTTGATATACTACTTTTACCATTTACCAAATTTCCAGGGTCTAATTCTGGACTTTCTCTGTTGTTTCACTGCTCAGTATATCCATTCATGGGCCATACTATCTTTATTTTAAAGTCTTTATGGGACATTTTAATATCTGTAGCGTTGACCCTCAGTCATTGATCATTATTGGCCTATTTCTTGGCTATTACTGCTCACTTATTTTTTCATATTAAATGCAGAATCAACTTATCTTGTTTCAGAAAAAAAAAAAGTGTAGCTATTTAGGTTAGGATCACTTTCATTTATAACTTGGGGAGAAGCATCATCTTTGTGAAGTCGAATTACCCTATGGAAGAACATTGGATAATTATTTGTTCAAAACTACTTTTGCACCCTCCATGACTTTTTAAGTGTTTCCTTCATATAGATTTTAAACATTTCTAATTAAGTTTACTCTTAGTATTTTATCATTTTTTTGTTCTTCTGTTAACTCTTAATTTGTTATTATGTTTATATATAAAAATTTTTAATTTTTTTATTATGGTAGAACGATCATAAAATTTTCCACCTTAATCCTTTTAAATGCATAGTTCACTAATGTTCAATATATTCACACTGTTGTGAAACTAATCTCTAGAACCTTTTCATCTTGAAGAATTGAAATTCTATACTCGTTAAACAACAATTATCCTCTGCCCCTTCCCTTAGGCCCTGCTAACCACCATTCTACTTTCTACATGTATGAAGTTAACTACTTGCAATACCTCACCTGAGTGGAATCATACAGTATTTGCTCTTTTGTGACTGACTCATTTCACTTAGTAAAGTGTCCTCAGAGTCCATCCATATTGTAGCAGGTGATAGGATTTCCTTCCTTTTTAAGACTACATAGTATTCCATTGTATGTATATATCACATTTTGTTTAGCCATTCATTCATTGATAGACATTTGAGTTGCTTCCACCTCCTGGCTATTGTGAATAGTTCTGCTATGAACATGTGTATGCAAATGTCTCTTTAAGACTCTTCTTTCAATTGTTTTAGATATATACCCAGATATGTGATTGCTAGATCATATGAAACTCTAGTTTTGTTGTTGTTATTGTTTTGAAGAACTGTCATACTGTTTTCTATAACAGTTGCACTATTTTAAAATTCTACCAGCAGTGCCCAAGAGTTCCAACTGCTCCACATTCCTACCAATACTTGTTATTTTTTGTTTGTTTGTTTTTCAGAGTAGCCTTCCTAATGGGGTGAAGTGACATCTCATTGTGATTTTAATTTGCATTTTACTGTTGATTACTAATGTTGAGCCTCTTTTCATATGCTTGTGGACAATTTCTATGTTATCTTTGGAGAGATAACAAGCTGCATGATGTGGCCAAAAATTAAATAAATAAATAAGACTAGTGCTTTTTATATAATTAAATATTCTGCAACTCTACTAATTTTAAATGATTTATATTGTATTTCAATAAACTGTCATGGGTTTTCTATATATACAACCATGTCATAACATCTACAAATAAAGGCATTTTTAACTCATCCTTTCTAATCTTTGTGATTCTGCTTTTGTACTTTTATCAGAATATGTGATCTAAAAGCTCCAGTTCTGTAGTAATTGATAATGAACTGGCCATCTTTTTTGGTGCCAGACCTCAGAAAGAAGATTTCAGTGTTTCCCATTTTAGATGTCATCTTTTGGATGGAGTATATATCTTTTATCATGTTAAGAAAACTATTCCTTGATTACTTTTATTATGTGTTTTTACTGAGAAAGTGAATTAAATTTTGTAAATGAGTTTCCAGCATATATGAATATGAACATATGACTTTTTTCCATTGAGCTAATAATAGGGTGAAATATATTAGTGGACTTTGTAATATTAATCTACCTTGCATTTCTGGTATAAATTCTATTTTGTCCCCATATATTATTTTCTTAATGTACTGTTGGCTGCTGTGCTCATATTTATTTTGGACTATTGCATCAGTATTTATAAGTGAGAGTTGTCTATAGATTTGAGGAGAGCAATTTTTAAATCAAGTTTTGTTTATAATGTTACATTCTTTTTGTCAGAAGGATTTGGATGATTTCCTTCTTTTTTCATGATTTTGTAAAAATAGCACTGGACTTTGAAATTTCCATAGAATTCCCCTGTAAAATCACCTTGACCTGCTGTTTTGTGAGTTGTGGGGAGTAGAAAGTAACTCTGGTAACTTTCTCCATTTCTTCTATAAAAATTGGTCTTTTTCTTTTTCTATTTTTTTTTTTTAATGGAGTCAGTTTTGGCAAAGTATGTTTTTCTAGAGAATTATCCACTTTTGCATTATTTAAATCTCCTCTCTTTCAATGGTTTTCTTTGTCATTTTTTATCTTGTGTATTTGTGTTTTCTCCCACCCTCGTCCCATAAACAATCTTAACTTTTTATTTATTAGATTAGGAATGATAGTTCATTTTTGTTTTTGTTACCAGATATTGACTTAATGATAAGGCTATTTTTCTCTTTTCTACTTCATTATATTTTGCTTTTATTCTTATTACCTCTATTTTGCTCTCCTTATTAACTGAATTATTCTGTTTTCCAAATTTTGGGATTAGATATTTAATTCATATTTTCATTTTTATTAATATGTATACTTAAGACTATAAAATTTCCTCCAATCAGAGCTTTAACTGTATAAAGATATATAGATTCCGATACATAATGTTTTTAACCATTATTATTATTTTTTTTTTTTTTTATTTTTTGCGGTATGTGGGCCTCTCACTGTTGTGGCCTCTCCCGTTGCGGAGCACAGGCTCCGGACGTGCAGGCTCAGCAGCCGTGGCTCACAGGCCCAGCCGCTCCGTGGCATGTGGGATCTTCCTGGACCAGGGCATGAATCCATGTCCCCTGCATCGGCAGGCAGACTCTGAACCACTGTGCCACCAGGGAAGCCCATTAACCATTATTTTTTATAATGTCTGTGATAAAGGTTTGTATTTCCTCTTTTGAACTGAGGTTTTTGCATAATAATGAGAGAATATTTTGTATACTATTCTGTGTAATTGAATTTTTCATGACCCAATATGTGGAGAATTGGTGAATTTTCATAAATATCCAATATGCATTAGGAAATAAGATCTATTCTCTATTATCAGGGTGCAAATATGTCCATCTTATTTATTATGTTGCTTGTGTCCTCTTTATCCTTACTTGTTTTTATTCATTTTACTTTTCTCAGTCTGAGTATGGTGTGCCAAAGTCTCCTAATGTTTGTTTGCTTCTGTCTCCTTGCATTTCCTGAAGTTTCTGCTTTAGGAAGGTGGCTGATATGCAGAAAGTTTCTGTCTTATCTTTTCTGTGAATTGTGGCCATTACCTTTATAAGGTTTTCTTCTTTGTCTTATCTCTTTTAGTTCTGAATTCTACCTTATCAGATACACAATCACAGTCCTGCTTTCATTTTCCTTTCATTTGCCTTTGTTCATTTCTTTATTTTTCAGCTTTCTTCACCTCGTTGTTTTAGTTGTGTCTCCAGTGCACTGCAGAGAGGTTGGTTTTGCTTTGTGAGCCAATTTGAAAATATTTTCTTTTAACACCTGAGTTAAGCTTATTTGCATTTATTGATTATAATGTTTCATTTCAGCTCAATCAATTATTTTACTGTATCATCATATTGTTTCATTACAAAGTTACTTGAACTGTGTGATCTCTTTTTCCTCTCTTTTTTCTTAACATTGTATTTTGTTTTGTGTTTCTTTTATTATTTAAGAAGGCTTGGATTCATGACCAAGTTGTTACCTCATACTGATGCCTTTATATAATGTCCAGAGTCTCTTTTTTCTTTACCTATTTTTGACTACTCTGCTTGTCAGCTTTAAATGATATTCTCTGATTCTGCTCTGCCTCATTCTTCTCTCTTCTCTGCTTTCCCCACTTATTTTCTCAATTAGTTGCAAATTGAAGTTTGTAAAGTTCTTTGTCTTTATGTTATGTTGCAAGACAAGATAAGGGTGATTTTATTTGCTCCCCTTGTTCATCTGGACTTTTTGTTTGTTTTTTTGAGGCTGCGTGGAGAGATTCTAATTTAGGCTGCTGCCATTATCCTATGGACCTGGAAGCTTCTCATAGATTTTTATGAGAATTAAATGAGCTAATCTATGTGAAAGTAAAGATCGCTGATTACCCTTTGGTGCAAAGGTTTTAGTAATTTTTTTCGTGCATTTAGAGATAACACACTTTTTCTAACTACTGTCTATTAACCCTTTTATGGGAAGTATTTTGCCACCTACCACTTCCTAACATGCTCTCTGTTTTGCTGTGTGGAAACCTTCTGATTTGATACGTAGAAAAGTGCAAGAGGTTGAGGGCAGGGTGATGTCTCATTGGGCTTCCCTGGAGAGAGTAAGAAGAAATGAACAAGCTGGAAGAGAAAAAGCTCCAAAGAGGAAGATAAATTGATAAAAAAGAAAATAGGGAGGAAATAAATTGTCAGTTCTCTTGCATTCTACTTAGATTTGCTGTAGGCTGTAGACAAGGCTGAAAAATCCATTGGTTTTCAATGCACCAACTAGCTTAGGTTAAAAATAAGAACACCAGAAATCCTTTTGAGCAATAGCTATATTTAGTTAACTTATTATTTCAAGAAGGCATCACACTCGAACTCTAAAGAATAACAATATTATAGTCAATGACCTCAGTGAAGGTTTAAAATATATGAGAAAATAAGCACTAGTTTAACATTATGTTCACAACAGCCTAAGAACTTTGAATTTCTGTCATCTGCATTTTAAACACGAGAGACCATGAAGATTCAGATTCAGAGAGGTTGAGTGAATGGGAGAAAGTCACATAAGTAAAACAGGGCAGAGCAGTGACTTGATTCAAAGGTTTCTTTGTTCCAATATAATATAATTTAAGAAGATAAAGAAGGGCAAGAGAGTGACAGTAACAGACATGTACTAAATGCTTAGAGGACAAGAAAGTTACTTGTGGTCAGAATGGTCTGAGAAGACATTTCAGAAAACGTTGGATTTATAGATTCCCTTCCAGTGCAAGGCAGCATCTGTGTTCATAACTCCTGTGTATACCACTTGTTGCTGGCTGGACCAGCATTGCAAAGCATACTTAGCATCTCTTCGGCTCTGTGACTTAACCAGGAATGGCTCTTCCTTCTTAAAAAAAAGAAATGTTTTCTTTGCACAGAGACCTTCATGCAGGAACCCCTTTTAAATTAGAGATTGTAATTAATATTATCTCTGGGTCCTGAGAGGGGAGCTTGATTGAGAGTGTAGGAATAGAGAGTGACAAGATACCGATTGCCTGTTATCTGATCAGGAGGGCTAGTGTTTGAATTCGCTTGGAGGAATAAAGAAGGTCTATGAACTGATCCTTTGAGCCAGATAAACACCAGCAGGGTGTGAAGTGGTTTCTTGGAATGACCTAAGGCTGAATTTGCTTTGAGAACAGGGGTGTTATAAATATTAGAACAGCAAGGGATAGAAGTGGTTCTAATGGAATTAGTTGAGATTATTGACAGGACCTGGCTCTGGAAGTGTCTCTTCAACTCCCCAGAGGTGATATTCCTGTTAAACCCATTATTTAAAATTGAGAATAAGAGAACAGAACCAAGGAGTGACAAAGAAAAGTTGGTCAGCCCAAAGTTCAAGCAAATCTCAAGTAATCTCCATTTCTGTATCCAGGCGTATGGCAATATCCTAGATCATTAGAACAGAAAGAACTCAAAGGAAAATGGTTCCATTATTTTCATTTTATAGATGAAGAAACAGAGTTCTCACTGCTCAACCTCTGCCTTACTCTCCCAAAATAAAATTAGAATATTTGGCCCAATGACAGAATTGAAACCAGACTCTAAAGCTATGAAAGGCTTCTTTTCAGGGCAGCTATTTATGGATTACTCCAAAGTAGAAGATAGGTGATGGGGAGGAAAAGCTCAGAGTACCAGAAATACCTGTGTTTGAATCTCACTTTCATTACCTATCTTGAGCTGTGTGGTTGTGGGGAAAATCACTTATCTGTATTGAAACTCAGCTTTTTTATCCATAAAGTCTAGAGAGTAATCCTTACCTTGTAGAAAAAGCTAAGTGGAAGGAATGATTAGTTCTACTTTGAGAAGGCACATAAAAAGGGCATTTTAATCTGTTCATCAAAGACAGGTTGAGGCTGTGGGAAAGGAGGCAGTAGAGAATGGATGTCTTAGGCAGAGGAAATTCAGAAGCAAAGTCATGACTAAGAAAGAATACAAGACGTAGGGAGATAGTACTTTGTGGTTGAGATTTTAGTGCCATAAGGAGTTTAGACTCTATCTGGTGATAGCAGTAGTAGTAGTAGAAGAAATAATATATAGCATTTATTGAGTGTGTATTACAGACAAGGCACCATTCTAAGAATTTTACATTTATTGTCACATTTAATCCTTACAATAACACTGTCAGGTAGGTACTCTGGTCTTCATTGTACAGATGAGAAAACCGAGACACAGAAAAGTTAGGTTATTTGCTCAAGGTCACATACAGAGCAAGTTCAGAATCTGAGCGACAAAAGACATTGGGAGAAAACCAAAATATTCTTAAGCAAGGTAGTAGAAGAGCCAGCTCTGTGTGTGTATACATCATATATATATATATACATATATATGTATATATATATATTCATATATATATACATATATATGTATATATATATATATATATATATATATATATAGGCATGGACCTGAGTAAAGAAAGCTTGGACCTAGGGAGAGGCAGAGGAACCAATTAGAAATATGATATAATAATCCAGGCAAGAGATGACGGCAGTTAGAACAAAGGCAGCAGGTAAAAATAATGAGGTGAGTGACAGAAAATATATTTAGGAGATAAACTTGACAAACTTGACAATGCAAAGTGAGAAAGAGAGAACCATCAAGGATTACTGTAAGATGAGGAAATTGGGTGGATGGTGATGATAATATAAACCCAATAGGTAAGAATATTTTAAAACAGTTGTTTACAAGCCTTTAATATGAAAGTGAACCAGCATCTCTACAACGGAGTGACCTCAAGTCCCAAAGTTTAACAAGTCTACAGAAATAAACAAGTATCATTTTTCCATAGACTAAGACTTTGCAAACAGGGAAGGATCTAATAGTCTATCTTTGCAACTCTGGCACTCTATAATCATGAGAGGAGGCAAGGAAGGAGACCAGTGCTGATGGATAGATATTTAGGGTCTGGATTAAAGATAATATGTCCCAGGATTGTGTCTTTTTGTGTGTACATGTGTACCCACACTTATACATTACCCTGGGACAGAAGTCAAACAGGTGTGGCAAAATGTTCACCACAAGATTATGTAGTTTAAGTGCATACTTTTCCCCATTGAATTCTGTCCTTTCCATGTTAACCTCCAGCAGTTTTAAAGACACAGTAAGAAGTCATTTTATTTTTTTTAGGAAAAAATCAGTGTCATAGTCATCAGTGGAATATTATGAAGTCATTAAAAATAATGCTTCAGAAAAAAACAGATGAAATATTTATTTAATGTTTCTTGCATTAAATAAATAAATAAATATTTTATATATATATATATATATATATAAAATGGTATGCAGAGTCTACAAAATACATGAACAGTACTTCTCAATCTGTCAAGGTCATCAAAAACAAGAAAAGTCTGAGAAAAATGTCATAGTCAAGAGGAGACTAAATGTAATGTAGTATCCTGGAACAGAAAAAGCACCAAGTGAAAGAGCATATAAACATTTATTTCTATGCAAATTCCTAAGCATCTGAAAGTTTAACAGAGTCCTGAATTTTCATACATAGTCTTAAAATCACATATTTTAAAAATATCACGTCAAAGTCTTTCAGAAAAATATTGGAGGTCTGTTTAAAAATGTGCTAAGTGACTTCTATTTTCTTTTATATTTTAATGCAGAAATTGACCCCCCAGTGCTGAGTAGCTCCGTAGGGAGATAAAGCACATGCTCAAGATGTTAGCAAAGCAGGGATGCTAGCAAAACAGAACCATTTCTTTAAAAGAAGATGATATTTATCAACCTCATTAGGGTTAGGTGCTACTTAGATTTTGGATTAGTTTTGAGCCCTATGGAAATTGCCAATTTCCATCTGGAAAAGAAAAAGGTAACTTCATATGATTCAATCTAGTGCCTTTAAGGAATGGGCAGCCTTATCTTTCTGTTGTTGGAGGCATCTAAGGTCTCTATCTGGCTCTGCTGCCAAGCCAGGCGCTTAATAAGCAGGCTCTTAATTTGAGTGGTCAACATTCTAAAATATCTGCATAGTGTCTGTTTCCACCCCTTTCTCTCATCTCACCGAAACCCACCTCCCACTCTCAAAATAAGTAACCTAACTCTGGCAATACCTGGAGGCTAGAGCAAACTTGGTGACACTTCGAACTCATCAAGAATCCAAGCAAATGCCAAACAGATTTTGTGGAAAGATTTTTGAAAACTAGGAAAACTCCATCCTCAGTGGACTCTCTAGGACCTAGTTTTTGTTGGGGGACCGGGTCCTATGACTTGGTGTGACATTTCCTGAGGGAGCTGAGCTTCTCAGTAGAGACAGAAGGAGGAAACATTGGGAGTGAAGGTCTGGAAAAAGTATTTGGTTTGTTAAAAAGACTCCCGCGCCCCTCAGTTGACCTGCATTGACGAGTGCTTAGTAATAAGGCAGTATTTTATCCTAGCTTCCTCCCTCTCTCCTTCCCCCTCCTTCCAACTCCTGATTTTTTTTTTTTTCTTTTTCTTCTTTTTCCTGGAGTAGCAGCCGCAGAGCATGAGGTGAAAAGTCGCTGGAAGGACAAGTTGACAGATAGCATTTGGGTCGCCGGGTCACTAAAAGGCGTCGTGATCTGGGCTCAGACGGAGCGATTTCCCCGGTGATTTTAATCTTTCGTCTGTTCACACGTCATGCCACCTGGACATAATGCAGAGAAATCTGGAGGTTTAACAAACCCTTCCGCTTGTCCCAAAAGCTCCCTTGGAAAGAGAGAGAGCGAGAAAGAGAGTGAGTTAACTCTCTCCCTACCTTCCCCCATCAATAGCAGAAACCCTAGGAGTGGGACAGACCACCCCCCCCCCGGGCAATTAATAAGCTCAGGGCTTTGTCTGAGCAAGGAAGGCTTCGTCTTTATGGATACTGTAAATAATATAACAAGCTGCCCCGCTTACTGCCTTAGACACATATAAGTGGCAGCTTTATCCTTTTTCGTTGACCCTCTGTCCAGGTTTTGATTTACTTTCAAATCTCTTGTTGTAGATTCTTGGAAAATATTTATTTTGGTGGTGGGGGTGAGGCGCAGTCAGTGGGAGAAAGGATATAGAGAAAGAGAGATACCCGTGAAGGGGAATATTAATATACTTCCTGTGACTGTGGCCAGACAGTCTGCTTTTCTTATTTCCCCGTAAGGTTCGGAGCTGTTGCTGACCAAGGGTGTTAAAGCTGAGAATTAATGGATTTCAGCAAAGTAGATGCTGACGTTCCAGAGAAATGTTTCTGCTTAACTTGTTAGAGATGTGTCTCGGGTCGTGCTTCGTAGAACTGGGGAATGAGGAGAGAAAAGGTAGCCAGGGTCCTGCCAGGAAGCTGCTCCTTCAGGTTTCTTCCCTCTGGACCAATGGTGGAAAGAGAGAGACTCCAGCTCTCACTCTGTTTTCCCACAGAATGCGCTTCATACTTCTGTGAAAGCACTTATCAAACTTGATCATGGTTATCTGCTCAAATGTCAGCACCAGACTAGAAATTCCACAGGGGCAGTGACTGTATCCTTCACATCTAAGTGCCTGAAATATAGTGTTTTAAATATTTGGTTGTTTATTCATCAAATGTGGTCTGAGCACCTACTATTGCTGAGTATAGAGCTAGCCAGAGAGGATACAGTGAGGAATAAGTTAGAGTCCCTTTCCTCAAGTTGCTTATAGTCTGGTGGGGGAGACAGATATACAACAATAACATTTGCAGTAAAATATTGTAGATGTTGTCCTGGATGTACAGGCTTTGACTGGGGAAGGGAAGGGAGAATCAAGAAAGACATCACCAGTGAAATGACTGTACAATTACAAATCAGGAGCCACACAGGCCAGTTAAGACACTATCTCAACTGCCTTTGGGAGAAATACCAGGGTCTGATATAAGGGCACGATCACTGGGGCAGAAGGGAGGAGACAACATTAAAAGATAAGAGAGTGGTGATTCCACAAAATTCAGCAACCACTAAGATGAGGTGGTGGGAGGAAAAGAAGATGACCTCTAGATTTCTGGCACTAGTGATTGGATCATTAATCACATGGTTTACCAATATAGGGCAAAGAAAAGAACGGAGGTCATGATAGCCCAGTCACAAGAGGTCATAATATTGTGGCAGTGTTTACTAATCCCAATAACTAATTTAACTGTGTTTGTTTGCTCAGATTATCCCAGTTGCCTTGGCTTCCAGTAGACACAGCCTGCCTTGTTGCCATGAAACTTGGAACAACATCATTTACTTGTGCCAAAGTACAATGGAAACATCATAGGGAATTTGGAAACCTGGATTGAGTTTTGGCTCTGAAACTCTCTGAGTCCCCATTTACTCACTTTTATACTGGAGATGAAAGCTACTCCCCTACCTACTTCATTAGTTGGTTGTGAGGGTTGAATGAGACTATGCATCTAAAAACTACACAAATGTAAGAAGCAAGATAGGACAGATCCACAGGCTCTTCTAACCCAAGAATTTGGAGGGGTACTTTGACCTTTTAACTAGACCTGAAGTCATTCACTGACAGAAAGCTAATGAAAATGAAAATCACACACTGCCTCGAAGTCAGCAGGCCTGACCCATGAGGATGAAAGTTCTCTGAAGAGGATATTTGCTAAGTGGCACTTGCTCAAAGGAAAGTATTCTGTCAAATCTGCCCAGCGTGGGCTCCAGATTGCTGAGCTTTCGGGATGTCTATTTATCAGAAGAAAACTCCATTCAGTTCCTCAGTCTAGTGATTCTAATTTGCACAGGTGGTAGCCCTAAATCTTGGCCAAATTCCAGTTTGGATAATTCCATTAAGCTTCTCATCATTCTAGCTTCAATTTCATCAGGAACACTGTCCTTTCCTTCATGTCTTGGAAATTGCCACTAGTAGGAGAGCATGTCTACATCTTGCATGTTCAGAGCAGATTTTCTCTGCTTCATAATGAAGACATTTTTCCTGTGAGACCAACTTCCAGGTAGCTTATTCTTAGAATCTAGACCTGAGACCTTTTCTCACCAGCCAGGTAAGTTAGAGAATGATAGACTGTAATAGCTGTTTGGAAAACCTTGGTCACTGGTAAAGGATTGAAAGTAGCCAGGCAGATAACATAGATGTGTGAAGTGGTCAGTGGGGTCTAAAACAAGTGAGAGCGATGAGGACTGGAGAGTGCATTCCATACCTAAACTCACCTGCATTTTTTTTTAAATTTTTGGTCATGCATGCATCTTGTGGGATCTTAGTTCCCCAACCAGAGATTGAACCCGAGCCACAGCAGAGAAAGAGCCGAGTCCTAACCACTGGACCACCAGGGAATTCCCTAAACTCATCCACATTCAAAAAAGTGAGACATTGTGTACAAGGGTTCCCTTTTATCCACATCCTTGCTAACACTTGTGGTCTCTTTCTTTTTGATAATAACCATACTAACAAGTGTGAGATGATATCAAATTTTGATTTGCATTTCCCTGATGATTAGTGATGTTTATTCTCTTTTCATGCACCTGTTAGCAATTTATATGTCTTTTATGGAAAAATATCTATTCAGATCTTTTTAATCAGATTTTTTTTGTTGTTATTGAGTTGTATGAGTTCTCTATATATTCTGAATATTAATCTTATAGATGCTTATCGATAACCTTATCACATAGATGGTTTGCAAATATTTTTTCCCATTCCACATTGCCTTTTTATTTTGGTGATTTTTTCTTTTGCTCTGCTGGATGTTCCTCAAAAATTCAGAAATAGAACTACCATAAGAGCCAGAAATCCTATTTTGGGGTATATATCCAAAAAATAAATGACATCAGGATCTGGAAGAGATCACTGAACTCCCATGTTCATTGCAGCATTATTCGCAATAGCCAGGATATGGAAACAACTAAAAAGTCTGTCTATGGATGAATGGATAAAGAAAATGTAGTATGTGTGTGTATATATATATGGCATATATAGAATAAAATATTATTCAGCCATGAGAAGGAAGGAAATCCTGCTATTTATGATGACATGGGTGGACCTTAAGGGCATTATGCTAAGTGAAATAAGTCAAATAAGTCAAACAGAGAAAGATAAATACTATATGATCTTACTTATACATGGAATCTAAATGAGCTGAATTCACAGAAACAAAGAGTAGAATGGTGGTTGTCAGAGGTTAGAAAGGATGGTATAAGTAGGGAAATGTTGGTCAAAGGGTACAAATTTCCAGTTATAAGTTAAATTCTGGGAATGTATTATACAGCATGGTGACTTTAGTTAGTAATACTGGTAATACTTGAAAGTTACTAAGAGAGTAAATCTTAAATATTCTTACCCACCCCCTGCAGAAAAAAGCAAGTATGTGAGGTGATGGAGGTGTTAACTAATCCTCTTGTTGCAATCATTTCGCTATATATACATGTATGGAATCATTACATTGTACAACTTAAACTTACAAAATATTACATGTCAATTACATCTCAAAAAAAGATGGAAAAAAATTTAAACATTGTGTAGCCTAAACAAAACTCATTTGTGAGCCCAGTTTGGTTTGTAGGTCACCAGTTTGTAATCCCTAATCTAACTCTTAAAACTTACTAAAGATTTAACTAAACAAAAAGTAAATAAATAACCGAGACATAGGGAGCTACAACTCATAGAGCCAATTGAAGGTGAATCTGAATTATTGCCTGGCCTTCTATCTCTCAGTCCAAGGCTATTCTTCCATTCCAGGTTGCTTTCTCTTCCAACCTTTAGGGAGTCGCACTACTCTATTATGATTTCTTTGCTTTCCTAACCTTCTTTCTCAACCCTTTTGTAAGAGATATGTATTTATGTTTCAGTGGAAAGAACACTGGAATTTTGAATCAAAAGCTATGGGTCCATGAGGGCTTCCCTGGTGGCGCAGTGGTTGAGAGTCCGCCTGCCGATGCGGGACACACGGGTTCGTGCCCCGGTCCGGGAAGATCCCACATGCTGCGGAGCGGCTGGGCCCGTGAGCCATGGCCGCTGAGCCTGCGCATCCGGAGCCTGTGCTCCGCAGCGGGAGAGGTCACAGCAGTGAGGCGCCCGTGTAACTTAAGGAAAAAAAAAAAAAAAAAAAAGCTATGGGTCCAGTCTTGGTTCTACCCTATAGTAGCAGATCAATCTGGACCAGCTTCCTAATATGTGAATTGATGCATTAGTGGTACTGGAGACTGCTCATCTAACTCATTGAGTTTAAAGTTTTAATGACATTCAAATTTTTTTGAATTACTGTGCAAATACTTGTGCTGTGTGCCCATTCTAGGATACTGTTCATTTGAAGATCAGAGTCACCACCTTCACTTATTAAACTAATGACATTTTCTATTATTGAGATCCCTCCCGCCAAAAATGTCATCCATTTTACAATAGGTATCCACTGGAAAAAAATCAGACTCTTATAAATCTAATTAGCGCCCATTAGAATAATGTTAGAAAAACTAACAGTATAAATAATTGTTTAGGGGGCAGTGGGTTTAGACAGATGTGGGATTAAAAATTTGCTTTATCATTTTAAATCTTTGTGACATTGGATAATCACCAAGGCTTAGTTTCCCAATCTTTAAAATGGAAGAATATTAACTACTTCATCAACATAAGATTAAATGAGGTTACATGCAATGCACCTGGCCAGTAGGGAATTCGAAAATGATAGCAATCTGTATTATATATTCAAGTATCTCCATTAACACTTTTCCTTCCTTCCCCACCGAAGTTTTGTATTACCAAAACACAGGGTTACTCTAGAGATTCTAACGACTTTGTGCATAGAAAGATTTCATGAATAATTTTTCCCTAGCTGAAAGAGTCTGGAAAACTGAAAAATGTGACATAATTTGAATGGAAGTAGCCCTTGGTTGCTTAACATGGGCCTGACTGTAATAAATACATTTCCTCAAAGTTTCCCAGTAGGACTGTTCCCCAGGTGGTCCCTTAACTAAAACAACATATTAGAGAAGAATAAAGAATGTATAGTTTTTAGAAAATTATGTGCTTTTGATTTTCAAAGATATTTATGTTCCAAATGAATGACAGGTGAGAAAAGCTCCTGCCATACTCTCCTACCTTCTCCACAAAGGGAAAATTTTGAGTGACAGTTTTGTGCTCATAATTTAATGTGTAGAGAAGTCTCCAAAAGATTTCTTCTTTGAGCATGTGGAGACTTGGTTCAAGTTGATGAGTTTGATTGTAGAATGATGGGACTTGGCCAAGTGATGGTGTGAACGTTGGGATAGGACCAAGTAAGGAAGGAATCTTGGGTGGGAGAAAGAGTACAGGGGCTCTTCTTGTATTATCCCTTTGCCCCAATCCCTGAGGACTTCTAAAACTCTTCATCTTATGATGGAGGTAGCATGTTTGGACTCTTGACACTTTTGGCACACTCATCTGGGAACGAAGTCCACTTGTGTCTTTGAATTTCAAAGGAAGCTCCCCGCTCAAGAGTTGCTCCCTGGTTGAGGTTGCTAATAGGACTTACAGGATATCACAATTTCAAGCACTAGAACAACTCCTGGAAGATGAGTCCTTGGATGAAGAGTCAAATAACTTTTTAACTTGAACTCTTTTTAGCTCAACTCCTATATTTGACAAAGAAAGTAAGGCCCAGAGAAGTTGAATCAATTACCTAAAGTAAGAGTTGGCCAACTATGACTCATGGTTGACAAGACATATGGACCTCAAAGCCTAATATATTTACTCTCTGGTCCTTCACAAAAAAAGTTTGCTGACGACTGATCTAAAACCACACAACCCACTGGAAGCAAATCCAGGATTAGAATTAAGGTCTTCTGAATCTTGATCCAGTGGCCTATCTTTTGCATCACACCAGAAGAGAGGAATATTGTAAGAATGAAAAACACAATGTATATAAATACTTGGGGTCCTCCAAACAAGAGAAATGACTGAATCTGAGATATTTCTATTATTATTATTATTTTTTTTTTACTGCCGTAATTGATATCAGGAGACCCTTCTAAACCTACCAACCCTAAACTGGGCTTTAACTAAGCCAAGAATTGAAGAGGAATTTTGTTATTTCACTGAGTCCTCCATGGCCTCTGTATCCCCTTATCCCAGATACCTGTCAATCTGCTCATTAGATATGCTATTCTTACACGTCCTCTTTCTGTGCCTTAAAAAATCTGTTTAAGGATCATTCAGCATCCTAATAAGGATTTCACAAAGATTGAGCAGCAAAGGTATTTAAAGAACAAATCATACCCGACAAACTTCATAGCTTTTTGCAGTGTAATTTCAAATTAGCAGATGAAAGGAAGGCAAGGAATCTTATATCTCTGCCTTTTAGTAAAACACTTGCGACAGGCTCTCTCACAAAATGTTAGTGGCAAAGCTATTTTATATCAGCCTTTGCCAATTCAAATGGGTTTGAATGCTTCCATGTAGACTGAAAAAAGATTGATGATAAGTGTCAATGCAAGGAGTTTGGGCATGGATGTGGCACCTCTGAGATTATTAAGTAATATCATAATTGACCTTGAATAGGGCACAATAAGGTCAGGATCATCAAATATGTGGGTGGTGCACAAATATATGAGAAAATTCCAAGGAAGTTCAGGCAAATAAGAAAAAGGAATTAAATAAAAGTAGATATATGTTCATGGACACAGCCAAATGGCAATCCATGGAAATAAATAAATAAACCAAGAGTTTACCACAGAATCAGCTCTTTCAAATTTCGGGGACCCAGAAATAACTGAACACCAAAAATATTGAATTGGAAGTTAGAGTTATTACTACTGAATATGAAAAATTGGATGCAGCTCCTCTCTATCCCAGTTGTGAAGCTGAAGAATTTGTGAGCAGCATGGCAGATTGGCAGTTAAACAATAAAAGAGGACTATTCATTTATGCATGTATTCATTCATTCAAAAACTATTTACTGGGTGCCTGCCATGTGCTTGTCACAATTTTAAGTACTAAAGTTGTAGCAGCAAACAAAGCAGGCACAGACGCTGCCCTCATAGATCTCCCTCTCTCTCTCTCTCTGTCTCTCTCTCTCAGACACACACACAGACACACATGCTTTATCAGAAGATAGTAAGTGCCAAGAAGTAATGTAAAGCAGAATCACGCGATATATAATGATGGAAGAGTGGGGGATGAAATGTACTACTTTAGATGGAGGAATGAAGGAAAACCCCTCCATGAGGTGGCTTGAGTAGTGAAGGATGTTCCAGGCATAAGAAGCAGAAAGTGCAGAGCCCCTGAAATGAGAACACACTTGACAGTTGGGGGACAGAAAGGAGAAGTAGAGAGAATAAAAGGAAAAGTCCTGGGAACTGAGATAGGAGAGTCACACAGATGCAAAAGTAGATATTGTCGTGTAGTTTTTGGTAAGGATTTGTATTTTATTTTTAAAGAGATGAGGAGACATTTTAAGATACGAACTAACACCTTAAATGATCACTCTGGCTGCATTATGAGGTTGGACTACAAAGGGCCAGGCAGAAGAAGGAAGACCAGTTGAGAGTTTATTGCAGTATTTGAAGTGAGAGGTGATGGTGGCTTGGACTTGGGTGGATGCAAGCAGTGGAAGTGATAAAAAAATCGTTCGTTTGTGCATGGTTTATGGGTATATTCTGGAGGTAGATCCAATAGGATTTATCACTGCTTTGGATATGAGAAGTAAGAGAATAAAAGAAGTCACAAATGCTTCCAAGGATTTTGGCCTGAGCATCTAGATGAGTCCAATAGCCATTTTAGTCAAATGGGAAAACTTGGGAAAAGGGACATTTGAGGTGGTAGAAAATCAAGAGTTCAGTCACCACCAATCTAGTGAGTTATAGGAATACATACACCCCCTTCTTTATACCTGATATTTCTGAGCATCTTCAGTAATTCTCCATCTTATGATTCTAACAGGTCATAATGAATTAAAATTTATACCATGGTAACCAACTTTAATGAGCATCTATTAAGCTCAAGAAGAAAAACATTTAAGAACACAAAGAGAAAATGAGAAAGCCACAGAGCAGAAATAAAGTTGCCTCTACCAATAAAAAGCCAAATGTTAAATTTGTTGAGAAAAGTAGCAGAAAATGGCAAGGAGCAATTTGGGTTTGGTGGCATTACACTTGAAAACAGATCTTGGTGTGGGCAAATTTAGGGGTGGCAAAAGAAAAGCAAAATGAAGATTAGGGAAGAAGATATTAAATTATGTGCTACATTTAGAAAGTAGAGTGATGTGTGAGTTAGAATCTATTGTTCTTAAAGATAGCAAAGTAAAATGTTCAATTGTAGAGCATCATGACTTGTTGGTTACCTTCAAAAGTTATATTCTTTTTTGGAGCTTCAGTTTCTCTGTTAATTATAAGGTTTGGATTAGATAACCTTTTACAACATTTCCGCCTTCAACATTTTTATAAATTCTAGATTACAGCCACTCCCACTCTCTCATCCTCACTTCATAACATGAGCCCCTCCTACATGAAGATGCAAGTTAATAAGTGAAGAGGAACTATTTCAACACATTCAGTTGGGAAGATAGTAATGGCATCAAAAAAAAAAAAAAAAGAGGACCAAGAAAATGAGATTGGACCCATCTTCACTATCACAGGAGATTACAAAAACTCCCAGAGTCTTCTTATCCTAAAAGTTCAAACCTCCTATACCACTTCTCCCCAAGGTTTTTTCTTGAATTTCCTATATGAGACATCAGCCAGATACGGCAGGATCTGATCCTTCCCAGCCTCAACCCCTCCCACCCCACAACCAACCATCAAAGACTGTGTTTCTGAACTTCACCACTACTGACATTTTGAGCCAAATAATTCTCTTTTGAGGGTGGGGGGGTGTGGTCCTGTGTATTATAGAATGAATGTTTGGCAGCATCCCTAGCTTCTACCCACTAGATTCCGGCAGCAATACCCTTCCCATCCCCTCCAGTTGTGACAACGAAAGACATCTCCAGAAATTGCCAAATGTCCCCTGGGCTATAAAATTGTCTCCAGTGGAAAACCTCTGATTTAAAACAAGCAGGTCCAATGGATTCCACTCTCTTGCTTGAATGAAATGCCACCCTGGGAATCATGCCTTCTGACCACTGCTCATCAAAGTAGTTTACAGATAGCAGTATTTTCCCATGATATAAATTCCCATCAATACAATTAAGGGAGACATGGTTTATTTGTGTATTAGCATATCCAGCTGCTTGTTTGGCTTTGCTTGATATTTCCGTCCAAGTATAGGGCTTTGCCATAAATAATACCCAGTCAGCTGAAAGCTGAAAGGTATTGTAAATATCCAAGTCCTAAAATACTGTGTTGTTTTCAAGCATAATCCATACAAACCACTCTTAGCTTGGAAGGGAAAAAAAAAAAAAAAACCCAACTCCTATGCCATTACTTAAATAGGCCCATTAAAAATGAGCTGTGAGTGAAACACGGCTTTATTAAACAGATGACATTACATCAGGAATGATGAATCATAAAGTTTCTTTTTGGTATTACAATGGTATACGACCTTTTAAACTTTAATCATTCACCTCATATTCTGAACTACCGTCAGGTGTGCAGGCTTCTTGTTGATTACATTAACATGAGGCAGCTGTTGGCATCAATTCTCGTCAGGCTTTTACCAGCATGGCTTAGCGACACACAGCCAGAGCTGGGACAGCCCCGGGGTTGTCTGCAAGAGGAAGTGTGGCCTCACACTGACTACCAAAGGCCAGGAATGACAGAGAAGGGACTCTTGTGTCTTACATATTGTTTTATTCCCAGAACCTGACAAAAGGTCTGGCCCATAATAGGGACTCTATCAGTGTTCATTGAACAAATCTCAATGTCCAAGATATTGGAATAATGTGTTACATTTGGACAGGGCTTCCAGTTTACAAAGAGCATGATTCATTCTTCACAGGGACCTTGTGAAGATGGCCAACGTCACACTGGTAGTAAATGGAAGAGCTAGATGACAAGTTTGTTTACTTTTCACAACCTTCCACGGTGGATATAAGACAATACTGCACTAAGAGCACAGTCTTGCTTCCATCCCAACACTTCTACTCAGTAACTGTGCACCTTTTCACAAGGCACTTAAACTCCCCAAGACCCGTGGTCCTCAAAGGTCAGTGGTGAGGACTATTTGAGATGATGCACATAAAAAGCTTGGCATGATGGATGGCACATGGTGAGCATACAATAAATGTTATTTATAATTATTAACAGCTTCAAAAACTATCCTAGGGGGAAACAGAAAACTGGCATCACAGAATCCTTAAGGGAAAAGCAGAATTTGAAATCACAGGGACTTAATGGGCTATCACCCATAAAAATTGATTGAGGCCCCAATTAATCTGCACATACCTTTCTTTTGACTTCTCTTTCTAGAGGAGAGCTGTTAGGAAGCAGAGTAAAGGACAATTTGTCACTTGCTCTCAACAACTCCATCCTGCAAGCTGGTACCAAAAATATACTTGGACCCTTTTTGAGAAGTTCCATATCATGATGTCATTATGTCAGTGATAATCTAACTAATAGGTAAGTTTTTCTTATTGTAGTTCTCCTGTCTCTGGTCTTCTCATTAATATTTTATATGGCACAGGAAAAATATAAAGAGGTTCAAGAAGAATTTTACTAAATTTTATACGATAGATCTGAAGCAGGTTAATTTAAAAAAATAGGAAATTTTGAAATAAATCCAAAATCTTTGAGTTGTGACCATGTAAGAAAACTGTCATAATTTTTCCCAAAATGTCCACAGATCTCTCTTCAGGGACAATATAAAAATTTGAGATCAATCATCATTTTGTCCTAGGATAGCATATACTATATTTCTCATGAGACTCAATCTAAAATTAAGAGTTCATATATCATTTAGTATGCTTTTGGATATAAATTCCAGAAACTCCAAGTAAAGTAACATAAATGATAAGTAACAAAAAGTCCGGAGATATGTTGGTATTAGGGTTCATTAACTTTTGGTGGTACAATGATTATCAGAAAGAATACAGAAATAGACCCACAGACATAGAAAACAAGCTTATAGTTATCACAGGGGAAAAGGTGGGGGAGGTAAATTAGGAGATTGGGATTAATGTATACACACTATTGTATATAAAATAAAAAATAAGGACCTACTGTACAGCACAGGGAACTATACTCAATATTTTGTAATGACCTATAAGGGAAAAGAATCTGAAAGAGAATAGATGTATATGTATGTATAACTGAATCACTTTGCTATACACCTGAAACTAACACAACATTATAAATCAGCTATCCTTCAAAAAGATGTTTTTAATTTTTAAATTAAAAAAAAAGACAGCTTCTTTTCATCTGTCATTTGCCATTGTTAGTGTGCTGCCTTGATCCTTTCTCTGTCTAGCTCCTCCCAAGGTCTCTAGAGCTACCATATGTCCTCCACATAGTTATGTCCAGAGGTAGAAAAAAAAGAGAATTATTTCCTCACAGAAGTCTCTTTTGTTAATAGCAAAGAAAACTTTCCCATAATTTCTCCCCACCCGTAGATATTTTTCCCTATTACATTGGTTAGAGTTGGGTTGCATAACTACTCCCCAAACTAATTTTTGCCAGAAAGAATACACCTAAGGACAATTAAGATTCACCCCATTGAACTGGAAGGGTCCCTGTCTTTTTGTACACATGGTCAGTTAATGCCTGAACAAAACTGAAGTTCTGTGGGTAAGGAAGAAAGTGATTAGGAATGGCTGTTGCGTAGGGAAGTAACGGTCATCATCTCATTAGCCATCCGTAGGTCAGTGATTCCTAAACATGTCACCATATTAGAACCACCTTAAGCATTCTGATCACATGCTAGATCATTTATATTACACTCACTGAGGAGAATACAGGAGTCAGTATTTTTTGAATCTCCCCAGGTGATTCTATGGTACAGAGAAGTTTGGGGGTGACTACTCTAGCTATTGGTTCAACTGGCCATGCTAGCAGAGTCTATTGAGCTATTTCATTACTAGTCCACAGGGATCCTCTGAGTCCATTCAGTTTCACTGAGCACATATACAAATGTTTTATGGTGTAGTGTTGACTTGTACATAATGTGAAATATATCATCATACCACTACAGAATCTCTACAATAGTCAATATCTGAGAGTAAACTAAGAGTTCCTATAAGGTAGCTGAATGTTTTAAAATACAAAGTGCTTTATTGTTTTGAGTTTTTAACCAGTTAATTATTTCCAAATGATGATTAAAATATGATGAGATGGCTCTGTACCTCTACTTGCATTATGGAGTTGTAGAATCATAAAGGTCATCTAACAACCACTGGGACATTAGCTTCACAAAGACAAAGATTTTTTATCTATTTTTTTCACTGCTGCATCCTCAGTGCCCAGAATAATGCCTCATGCCATTCTCCATACTTATACCATGCCTTAGTTTTGTCAGATTATCACTCCATATTTCCTCAATTTCCTCATCTGTTGTATGGGGACATTACTACTTTATAAGCCACATACGGGGAAGGAATAACTACAATTTGAAGATGCAGCACTGAAATCCAGTTCTTCTACCAGCCAGCTGAGCAATATGGTGGGAGTCACTCTGTCTTCCTGAGCATGTGCAGTAAGAGAAATACTACTTTGTATTTCAAAGAGTCTCTATGAGACTCCAATATGGTGATGTATGTGAGAGTGCCTTGCAAAATGTACATTCCTATACAAATATGACTTATTATTTCAAAAGGCATAAAGTTAAATGTTCAATTACTGCAACACAATATTCCGAGCACTTTCCCTCTCACATGAACTTTTCTCTTTCTCCCTCTTCCTCTGTCGCTCTCAAAATGTTAATACGGGTCTCCTCTATAAATAACGATAGTGGCATACTGACATCCAGATTTAAATGCTGCAGCACAGCACCCTGTACAAGAAGGCTGACACAGAACTTCTATTTTTATATGTTTAGTGATATATCCAAGTGTCACTCAACAACAACAGGAAAGGAGCTACTGTGCCACTATCATTCTCTCAGATCTTCACTTCTCCTCTGCTTACCACTCAGACACAACCCTGACAAGTGCTGCATGGATCCACCTGTTCACCACCTGTCAATATTTGAGTTTTTTAAAAAAAAGATTCCAACATAGGACTCTTTTTATTTTTAACACCTTTACTGGAGTATAATTGCTTTACAATGATGTGTTAGTTTCTGCTTTTTAACAAAGTGATTCAGCTATACGTATACATATATCCCCATATCCCCTCCCTCTTGCGCATCCCTCCTACCCTCCCTATCCCACCCCTCTAGGTGGTCACAGAGCACGAGCTGATCTCCCTGCAGCACATGACTCTTAATTTTCATTAGGATGAGTGTGGATATTGTGAATAATAAACTATGCTCAGCATTTACATGGTGAGTCCACCAGAATTTCATTGCTGTTCTCTCTTGAAATGCTCTCAGTATAAAATGATCTCTGCAAAGGCTATTCCAGAAATTCTGAGATGGGAATCGAAATATACTCTGGCAGTTGACTGAGGGCACTGGGGAAATACAAGGAAATACCTTGGACTCTAAGATTAGAACTTCAGTCAGGACAAGGCTAATTCTCCAGACTTCAGGGAAAGGTGACCCTGTAGTTTTACAGCCTGACTGAGCGAACTGATGCTATAGCCCCTCTTGTTTTTTATAATCTTTCCAAAGGCTGAACTGAGGCATACCATCAAGGACAATTAGGGGTAAGGGCTTCATCTACTGAAAATCAGTGTGGCTCACCACTGTCTGAAAGCACCTGGGGGAATGCTCACCTGTAAGAAGATCAAACCCCACCTAACAGACAGGGGACATCCAAACCTAACAGTGCTTATAGGCAGGAAAAGGAGTGGACACATGCTTTAATAATTCATTGTTTGGTGGTTATTCAATACGCTATATGTGATTTACAGGTTTGCAGGTCTTACAAATTTGAGTGAGGTAGCTGGTCATAGTGACTTAGAGCCAGCTATGAAGCTAGACAGTCTTGGTTCAAATTCTAGTTCTATAAATTCCTGGCTCTGTGATTTTGGATTTTCTGTTTTTGGTGTTTTTTTAAAATCTTTATTGGAGTATAATTGCTTTGCAATGTTGTGGTAGTTTCTGCTGTATAACAAAGTGAATCAATTATATGTATACATATATCCCCATATCCTTTCCCTCTTGCTGTCTCCCTCCCACCTTCCCTATCCCACCCCTCTAGGTGGTCACAAAGCACAGAGCTGATCTCTCTGTGCTATGCAGCTGCTTCCTTCTAGCTATCTATTTTACATTTGGTAGTGTTTATATGTCAATTCTACTCTTTCACTTCGTCCCACCTTACACTTCCCCCTCCAAGTGTCCTCAAGTCCATTCTCTATGTCTGCATCTTTATCCCTGTCCTGCGCCTAGGTTCATCAGAACCATTTTTTTTTTTTAGATTCCATATATGTGTCAGCATACGGTATTTTTCGCTTTCTGACTTACTTCACTCTGTATGACAGTCTCTAGGTCCATCCGCCTCATTACAAATAACTCAATTACATTTCTTTTTATGGCCGAGTAATATTCCATTGTATATATGTGCCAATCTTCTTTATCCATTCATCTGTTGATGGACAATTAGGTTGCTTCCATGTCCTGGCTATGATAAATAGTGCTGCAATAAGCATTGTGGTACATTTATCTTTTTGAATTATGGTTTTCTCAGGGTATATGCCCAGTAGTGGGATTGCTGGGTCACATGGTAGTTCTGTTTTTAGTTTTTAAAGGAACCTCCATACTTCTCCATATTGGCTGTATCAATTTACATTCCCACCAACAGTGCAAGAGGGTTCCCTTTTCTCCACACCCTCTCCAGCATTTATTGTTTGTAGATTTTTTGATCATGGACATTCTGACTGGTGTGAGGTGATACCTCATTGTGGTTTTGATTTGCATTTCTCTAATGATTGGTAATGTTGAGCGTCCTTTCATGTGTTTGTTGGCAAACTGTATATCTTCTTTGGAGGAATGTCTATTTAGGTCTTCTGCCCATTTTTGGATTGGGTTGTTAGTTTTTTTGATATTGAGCTGCATGAGCTGTTGTATATTTTGGAGATTAATCCTTTGTCAGTTGCTTCATTTGCAAATATTTTCTCCCATTCTGACGGTTGTCTTTCCACCTTGTTTAAGATTTCCTTTGCTGTACAAAAGCTTTTAAGTTTCATTAGGTCCCAGTTGTTTATCTTTTTTTAATTTCCATTTCTCTAGGAGGTGGATCAAAAAGGATCTTGCTGTGACTTATGTCATAGAGTGTTCTTCCTATGTTTTCCTCTGAGAGTTTTATAGTGTCTGCCCTTACATTTAGGTCTTAATCCATTTTGCATTTATTTTTGTGTATGTTGTTAGGGACTGTTCTAGTGTCATTCTTTTACAAGTAGCTGTCCAGTTTTCCCAGCACCACTTATTGAAGAGTCTTTTCCCCATTGTGTATTGTTTCCTCTATTGGCAAATATAGGTGACCATATGTGCGTGGGTTTATCTCTGTCTTTCTATCCTGTCCCATTGATCTATATTTCTGTTTTTGTGCCAGTACCATACTGTCTTTATTACTGTAGCTTTGTAATATAATCTGAAGTCAGGGAGCCTAATTCCTCCAGCTCCATTTTTCTTTCTCAAGATTGCTTTGGCTATTTATGGTCTTTTGTGTTTCCATACAAATTGTAAAATTTTCTGTTATAAGTCTGTGAAAAATGCGATTGGTAACTTGATAGAGATTGCACTGAATCTGTAGATTGCTTTGGGTAGTATCGTTATTTTCACAATGTTGATTCTTCCAATCCAAGGACATGGTATATCTCTCCATCTGTTTGTAACATCTTTAATTTATTTAATCAGTGTCTTATTGTTTTCTGCGTACAGGTCTTTTGTCTCCTTAGGAAGGTTTATTCCTAGGTATTCCATTCTTTTTGTTGCAATGGTCAATGGGATTGTTTCCTTAACCTCCTTAATTTCTAGTTCAGACTTTTCCTTGTATATAGGAATGCCAGAGATTTCTGTGCATTAATTTTGTATCCTGCTACTTTACCAAATTCATTGATTAGCTCTAGTAGTTTTCTGGTAGCATCTTTAAGATTCTCTATGTATAGTCATGCCATCCGCAAACAGTGACAGTTTTACTTATTCTTTTCTGATTTGGATTCCTTTTATTTCTTTTTCTTCTCTGATTGCTGTGGCTAAAACTTCCAAAACTATGTGGAATAATAGTGGTGAGAGTGGGCAACCTTGTTTGTTCCTGATCTTAGAGGAAATGGTTTCAGTTTTTCACCATTGAGAATGTGTTGACTGTGGGTTTGTCATATATGGCCTTTATTATGTTGAGGTAGGTTCCCTCTAAGCCCATTTTCTGGAGAGTTTTTATCATAAATGGGTGCTGAATTTTGTCGAAATCTTTTATCCTTCAGTTTGTTAATATGGTGTATCACATTGACTGATTTGTATATATTGAAGAATCCTTGCATTCCTGGGATAAGACCCACTTGATCATGGTGTTTGATCCTTTTAATGTGCTGTTGGATTCTGTTTACTATTATTTTGTTGAGGATTTTTGCATCTGTGTTCATCAGTGATATTGGCCTGTAGTTTTCTCTCTCTCTTTTTTTTTTTTTTGACATCTTTGTCTGGTTTTGGTATCACGGTGATGTTGGCCTCGTAGAATGAGTTTGGGAGTGTTCCTTCCTCTGCAGATTTTTGCAAGAGTTTAAGAAGGATCAGTGTTAGCTCTTCTTTAAATGTTTGATAGAATTCACCTGTGAAGCCATCTGGTCCTGGACTTTTGTTTGTTGGAAGATTTTTAATCACAATTTCAATTTCATTACTTGTGATTGGTCTGTTCATATTTTCTATTTCTTCCTGGTTCAGTCTTGGAAGGTGGTACCTTTCTAAGAATTTGTCCATTTCTTCCAGGTTGTGCATTTTATTGGTATATAGTTTCTTACAGTAGTCTCTCATGATCCTTTGTATTTCTGCAGTGTCAGTTGTTACTTCTTTTTCTTTTCTAATTATACTGATTTGAATCTTCTCCATTTTTTTCTTGATGAGTCTGGTAATGGTTTATCAATCTTGTTTATCTTTCCATAGACCAGCCTTTAGTTTTATTGATCTTTGGTATTGTTTCCTTCATTTCTTCTTCATTTATTTCTGATCTGATCTTTATGATTTCTTTCCTTCTGCTAACTTTTCAGTTTTCTTGTTCTTCTTTCTCTAACTGCTTTAGGTCTAAGCTTAGGTTGTTTATTTGAGACTTTTCTTGTTTCTTGAGGTAGGATTGTATTGCTATAAACTTCCCTCTTAGAACTGCATTAGCTGCATCCCATAGGTTTTGAGTCATCGTGTTTTCATTGCAATTTGTTTCCAGGTATTTTGATTTCTTCAGTGATCTCCTGTTTTTTTAGCAGCGTATTGTTTAGCCTCCATGTGTTTGTATTTTTTACAGATTTTTTCCTGTAATTGATATCTAGTCTCATAGCTTTGTGGTGAGAAAAGATACTTAATATGATTTCAACTTTCTTAAGTTTATCAAGGTTTGAATTGTGACCCAAGATATAATCTATCCTGGAGAATGTTCCATGAGCACTTGAGAAGAAAGTGTATTCTGTTGTTTTTGGATGGAATGTCCTATAAATATAAATTAAGCTTATCTGGTCTAATGTGTCTTTTAAAGCTTGTGTATCCTTATTTATTTTTGTTTTTAATGATCTGTCCATTGGTGAATGTGGGGTGTTAAAGTCCCCTACTATTATTGTGTTACTGTTGATTTCCCCTTTTATGGCTGTTAGCATTTGACTTATGTGTTGAGGTGCTCCTATGTTGGGTGCATAAATATTTACAATTGTTATATCTTCTTCTTGAATTGATCCCTTGATCATTATTTAGTGTCCCTTTTTGTCTCTTGTAATAGTCTTTATTTTAAAGTCCATTTTGTCTGATATGAGTATTGCTGCTCCAGCTTTCTTTTGATTTCCATTTGCATGGAATATCTTTTTCCAACCCCTCACTTTCAGTCTGTATATGTCCCTAGGTCTGAAGTGGGTCTCTTGTAGACAGTGTATATACGTGTCTTGTTTTTGTATCCATTCAGCCAGTCTGTGTCTTTTGGTTGGAGCATTTATTCCATTTACATTTAAGGTAATTATCAATATGTATGTTCCTATTACCATTTTCTTAATTGTTTTAGGTTTGTTATTGTAGGTCTTTTCCTTCTCTTGTGTTTCCTGCCTATAGAAGTTCCTGTAGCATTTGTTGTAAAGCTGATTTGGTAGTGCTGAATTCTCTTAACTTTTGCTTGTCTGTAAAGGTTTTAATTTCTATGTCGAATCTGAATGAGATCCTTGCTGGGTAGAGTACTCTTGGTTAGAGGTTTTTCTCTTCCATCTCTTTAAATATGCCCTGCCACTCCCTTCTGGCCTGCAGAGTTTCTGCTGAATGATCAGATGTTAACCTTATGGGGTTTCCTTTGTATGTTATTTGTTGCTTTTTCCTTGCTGCTTTTAATATTTTTTATTTGAATTTAAATTTTGATAGTTTGATTAATATGTGTCTTTGTGTGTTTCTCCTTAGATTTATCTTTTATGGGACTGCCTGCTTCCTGGACTTGATTGGCAATTTCCTTTCCCATGTTAGGGAAGTTTTCAACTATAATCTCTTCAAATATTTTCTCAGACACTTTCTTTTTGTCTTCTTCTTCTAAGGCCCTTATAATTTGATTGTTGGTACATTTAACCTTGTCCCAGAGGTCTCTGAGACTGTCCTCAATTATTTTCATTCATTTTTCTTTATTCTGTTCTGCAGCAGTTATTTCCACTATTTTATCTTCCAGGTCACTTATCCATTTTTCTGCCTCAGTTATTGTGCTATTCTTTCCTTCTAGAGTATTTTTAATTTCATTTATTGTGTTGTTCATCATTGTTTGTAGTTCTTCTAGGTGCCTGTTTAACTTTTTTTGTATTTTCTCCATTTTATTTCTGAGATTTTGTAACATCTTTACTACCATTACTCTGAATTTTTTTCAGGTTGACTGCCTATTTCCTCTTCATTTGTTTGTTCTCGTGGGTTTTTACCTGCTCCTTCATCTGCTCCATATTTCTCTGTTTTCTCATTTTGTTTAACTTACTATGTTTGGGGTCTCCTTTTCATAGGCTGCAGGTTTGTAGTTCCCATTATTTTTGGTGTCTGCCCCCAGTGGGTGAGTTTGGTTCAGTGGCTTGTGTTGGCTTTCTATTGTAGGGGTCTGGTGCCTGTGTTCTGGTGGGTGGGGCTGTATCTTGTCCTTCTGGTCGGCAGGGCCACATCTGGTGGTGTGTTTTGGAGTATCTGTGAACGTAGTATGACTTTAGGCAGCCCCTCTGCTAATGGGTGGTGTTGTGTTCCTGTCTTGCTAGTTGTTTGGCATGGGGTTTGCAGCACTGGAGCTTGCGGGCCATTGAGTAGAGCTGCGTCTTATTGTTGAGATGAAGATCTCTGGGAAAGCTCACACTGATTGATGTTACGTGGGGCTGGGAGGTTTCTGGTGGTCCAATGCCCTTGACTCGGCCCTCCCACCTTGGCGGCTCAGGCCGAACACCCAGCCGGAGCACCAAGACCCTGCCAGGCACATGCCTCAGAAGAAAATTAAGAAAGAAAACAGAAAAAAGAAACCCAAAAAGCAAATACACGGACAGATAGAACCCTAGGACAAATGGTAAAAGCAAACCTATACAGACAAAATCACACAAAGAAACATATACATACACACTCAGAAAAAGAGAAAAAGGAAAAATATATATATACATATTAAAAAAAAGAAGGAAGAGAGCAACCAAACCAGTAAACAAATCCACTAATAAGCTCTAAATACTAAACTAAGGTAAATATAAAACCAGAAACAAACTAGATGCAGAAAGCAAACCCCAAGTCTACAGTTGCTCCCAACGTTCCCTGCCTCAGTTTTGGGAACATTCATTGTCTATTAAGGTATTCTTCAGAAGCAGCATTTATCAAGCTGATTGTGGGGATTTAATCTGCTGCTCCTGAAGCTGCACAGAGAAATTTCCCTTTCTCTTCTTTGTTTGCACATCTCCTGGGGTTCAGATTTGGCTTTGACCCCACCTCTACGTGTAGACCACCCTCAGAAGTCTGTTCCCCACCTAGACAGGAGCGGGTTAAAGCAGCAGCTGACTAGGACTCTCTTGCTCACTCCGGCGGGGGAGGGAAGGGTACTGTAGTCATAATTGGAATGCGGGGCGAGCCTGAGGCAGCAGAGACTGGCTGTTGTTGCAACAGCCTGAGGTGTGCCGTGTATTCTCCCAGGGAAGTTGTCTCTGAATCAGAGGACCCTGGCAGTGGTGTGCTGCACAGGCTCCCCAGAGGGTGACCTGCGTTTGCCCACAGGATTCTTGGTGGCAGCTGCCACAGGGTTAGCAGTTTATGCCCATCTCTGGGGTCTGAGCTGATAGCCGCGGCTCATGCCTATCCATGGAGCTCACTTAGGCGGTGCTCTGCCTTCTGTGGGCACACTGGGAAGAAATTCCCTCTCCTCGAGCACCCTGAAACAAAGGTCTCTCATCTCTCCGGCAGGTCCAGACTTTTTCCTGGACTCCGTCCCATCTAACTGTGGCACACTAGCCCCCTTCAGGCTGTTTTCATGCAGCCAACCCCAGTCCTCTCCCTGGGATCTGACCTCCAAAACTCGAGCCTCAGCTCCCAGCCCCCACTTGCCCTGGTGGGTGAGTAGATAAGCCTCTCAGGCTGGTGAGTGCTGGTCAGCACTGATCCTCTGTGTGGGAATCTCTCTGCTTTGCCGTCTGCACCCCTGTTGCTGCGCTCTCCTCCGTGGCTCCAAAGCTTCCCCCCTGCCCAGCCCCCATCTCTGCCAGTGAAGGGTCTTTCTAGCGTGTGGAAACTTTTCCTCCTTCACAGCTCCCTCCCAGAGGTGCAGATTCCATCCCTATTATTTTGTCTCTGTTTATTCTTTTTTCTTTTGCCTTACCCAGGTAGGTGGGGATGTTCTTGAATTTTGGGAAGTCTAAGGTCTTCTGCCAGCTTTCAGTGGGTGTTCTGTAGGAGTTGTTCCACACATAGATGTATTTTTGATAATTTATGGAGAGGAAGGTGATCTCTACATCTAACTCCTGTGCCACCTTGAAGGTCTCCTCTGCCTCTGTGATTTTGAATATTTATTTTATTTTTCCAAACCTGTTTCCTTACCTGTAAAATAGATTTGGCAATGCCTAACTTAGAATATTGTTATGAGGCTGTGAAAGTATATTCACATGATACCTACACAGGGGTTGGTTTATCATAAGTTATGGCTAATACTTACTAAGCCCTAATGCATACTAAACATGGTTTAAGCACTTCCTAAGGTACCTCTAATTGTATTAGTAGTTTAAATGGCTTCTTTCTTTCTGAAACTTTACTTCCATAATTGGATTTTACCCAAGATAATAATATCAAGCCTAAGACTGTTTTCTATTTGTTGTTCCAGGACATAATAATTCTTAAAGAAAAGGCATTGACTTATAGCATGAAGGGTCTAATCAGAAAGCAGCCAACATTGAAAATCTAGTGCAAGAATTTTGACTAGAGTGGACTATACAGACTACAAATGGAAAGATCTGACTGAGGGTGGGGCAGAGTTTGCACCCAGAGAGGCAGGCAGAGTCCTGAGTAGCAAAACCTACTTCTCTGCCTCCTGGGAATCACCATGTCTTGATTGACAAAGGACTTGGGCTTGGTGATTGAGACTTGTGGACAAGCGGCTCAAGGGAGTGCTCTAGCTCTGTATTTAAAATCATCCTCCTGTCATGGGGTAAAAGCACTAATCTTGCCCTGACTCTAGCACTGTGCTGGAGGTGGTTGACACAGGACTAGGAGGGGCTGTGGCACTGACAGCAGTACCAGCAATAACATTAGCAATGCAGTAACTTTGACCTGAAGGGAAGGCACCCAACATGTTTCTTCTTTTCATCCCAAGAGGACTTAGAAGGTCTTCTCATTCTATGTTCAGTCAACCAGAAACCAAAAAAGCAGATAACAAAGACTGTAAATGTATCTACCAGGATGGAAAAATCCTTCCTTTTTCCAAATTCAGATTTGGCTACATAAAGCAAAAGGAAGACAGTATATATTTTTGGAACCTTGTATAATCCAGGTACTAGGCGATTTAAATCTTTTAATTTAACCTTTATATTTTGATAATAATATTGTCTTAATTTTATAATGGGGATATTGAGTTTTAAGATTATTAAGAAACTTGACTAAAACCACATTACTAGGTTCAGACCTAGATTCAAAATGACATCTGCCTGGCTTTAAAACTCTTTATATGAAACAACTCTCACTATAATTAGTGTGAAGAATAGCATTCTGTTATTTAAGAATTTCTAATTTGTCTCTACTGTCAGTTGGGTCATGTTTAACCTTCTTGGCTTTATATGCAAGTTTTGCTACCAAACCTATAAAATCTTATTTACAATTAACAAGAAAAGAGTCCTTATTAAAATAATTACAGATACCAGGTCAGCACAGAGTACCAAATAAATGCTCAGAAATACTCATTGAGGGGCTTCCCTGGTGGCGCAGTGGTTGAGAGTCCACCTGCCGATGCAGGGGACACGGGTTCGTGCCTCGGTCCGGGAGGATCCCACGTGCCACGGAGCGGCTGGGCCCGTGAGCCATGGTCACTGAACCTGTTCATCCGGAGCCTGTGCTCCGCAATGGGAGAAGCCACAACAGTGAGAGGCCCGCGTACTGCAAAAAAAAAAAAAAAAAAAATACTCATTGAATTGAATTTGAGAGAATTAGAACTAGCAATAAATAAATAAATAAATAATAAGGTTTGAGCTGAGAGCTAAATAAACCTAAGTATGTTCCAACAGCAATTGGACCATATCTTACAAGAGAACTCAACATCTCAGAGTTATAATAGCATTAAAGGTCTACACAAAAGCAGATATGTACCATAAAACCCTGAGAAAGGATCATACAACTTCTTGGTGAACATCACCAATGATGGAGAATGCATAAACTCCTGAGATACCTAGTTCATTTTCCAAAAGCTCAAATTGTTGGAAGAGAAAGTAGATTTTCCCTTGCTTTGCCAATACATTATAATGCAATCTTCCTTGTCTATCTCTGCAAATGATTATGAGACAACCCCCTCCCCCTGCAAGTAGAACATCAGGAATCTGCAGCTTCACTGCAAGAATAAGCACCAATGTGTCTACTGATGCATGCATTTGAGCAGTGGTTGCTTCTTCCTGCTGGCCATGAATTTCAGCTTCCTAGGGATTCATGGCTAAATGTCCTTCCACAGAAAAGACAGAGGTCCCTGGAACAAAAAGGATTACAAAGCATGAAAGCTTTCAGCAGAAAAGGGGAGCTGAAAAAGTGCCAACTTGTAGGGGGATGTGGAAGTGAGAAAACCTTTGATCAGTACTTCATTAGAGGATTGAAGAGGAAAGGACTTGGAAGCTGACGGAAAATCAGGCAGACTAGCGGAGTCGTAAGCTTTAAATGTTCTTTTCAAAGGGTTTACTTATTTATTGAATTTTATTTTTTTTTCAGTTCTCTTATTTGTGGATTTCTTCTAATTTACTAATTTTCTGCTAAGCCTACCGGTCAATCAGTGCTTAAAGTATGATAAGTTGATCTTAGAGCATTCTACCCTCTGAATATATGGGTACCATATGACAAAGTTAGGCTAAATGGTGATGGTGAGGGCATGAGAGAATTTGTAGGCAAAAGGGAAGGGGTTGGGGGTTAAACACTGTCACTGATATCAAATCACTACGCAGAAATCTCCTTGTAGGAAGACAGTGAGCCTGATTATCCAACACCTTTTAGGTTAGGTATAATATCAGCCTCTACCCTGTAACCCTCAATAAAAATTAGCTCAAATACTTGAGCTGTTGCTCAGTTTCTGGGGAAATTAAATATCACAGAGTCAAACTAAAGGAAGGATAAGTTTTGGAAAATTTTGAATAATAGTATATTTTATGGAAAACAATCTTATTGCATTTGAATACTTGCACTATTAGGATTATTTGCTAACAGAATGTTAAGGTACTTTGTCCTTAAAAATACATTCTTAGATTTTTATTAATATACAAGTTTCAATTATAATTAAGTAGCACTACGCACTAAACACTATGTCTATCTTAAAAATAGGAGTCAGTCTCCTAAATAGGCTGTTAAAGCCCCCTAATAATCCACTTTATTATCTTAGATTTGTAAAGTATTTTTTCATACATATAGAGAAAATAAATCTATACCAAGCCAGTATTCAGGATACCCCTATTCCTCAACTGGTGAACTTGGTACGGAAAAAGTTTTTCTGTTCCAGGAGGATTTTCTTAAACAATGAATACTGGTGGTTTTGTCCCACTTTCCATAAAACAGATTTTCCCCCATATTTCTTATTCCTCCCATTTTTCTAATCACTTTCCCCTCCCTTCTTCTTGTCATAGTACTGATTTTCTCAAGCTGTTCTCAGTTAGGCAGTGTCTGCAAAGAGCGCTGATGTTTCCACTCTGAGAAGTCTCCAGTGATTACCCCCAGTCTCTTTCATGCTAGAACTACATATTTATCAACCCCAGAGAGCAAAGACAAGGCGGCACCAGGGTTGTGAGTGATGTGAATTGCTGTCACAGCAGAAATTGTGCTGGGGAGGTCTCTAGATAGGAAAAAAAAAAGAAATCTTTGGGTTGGGGAGGGGTGAAGAGCCCAAAGAAAAAGAAAGGAAGAGATGAGTTTAAAAAAAAAAAATAAGGAAGAGGGCAGTGAGCAATTAGAGAGGACTCAGTAGTGTGCACAGTCCCTGCTGGAAATGCCCTCCAGTGGCCAGAAGTGGGTCATAAGTGTAATGAGCCAGGCAGTCTGACATCTGGACTCTTCAGTCCAGCCTCGGGTTTCCACCTGGGTCTAACAACTTGAGAACTTCAGAGCTGAGAGGTAAGTGAATGATTTTCTTTGACTCTTGTCTCCATCCTTAGACATGGGAACATATTTCCTCACATGGGATAGAGTGTACCCTTCTTGACTAACCAGAAATAAGCAGAGGAAGCTACAATCCAGACTGTATCTCTTACCTCCCTCAAGGCCTGCACTGATTTAAGAGAAAACTTGCTCTGACCCTTGACAAAGTTCATAACTTACAAGTTTCTAATTAACATCCACCCCAGGCCGTTGAATTTGTAGAAATGCAGATAATGCTCATTTCTAATAATTTAATTAATCCAACGACAGCCATCATTTTTGCAAAGACTATTTGGCTTCAGGAAAACTGGGTGAGAGTGATGCACAGTTCATCCAAACTATGGCTACTGCTTGTGAAACTTCCCAGAGCACCTTTGATCCTGACAATGGATTAGCATAGTCATATGGCAACCACATTTTCTGAACCTCAAACAGGGACATATTGGCCTAACAATAGGAAAAAATATTTGATAATGGAAAAATGGTAACCATCTTACTCACACTTCTTAGAATGTTTGCTGGTCCCTCTTTGCTATCCTCTCCATGACTTTCTTCACAAATTATAGATTGAGAATAACTTTTCTTCTACATACTTAATTTTTCTTATCTCCAAGCTTTACCCTTTATTCCTCTAGCTTTGTGCTCCATCTTGCCACCTTAAAGATAGCATTCATCTGTGAAATTTGTGTAAAATCTAAATGCTACTTAATCAATGCTACATCATTGTCCCCAAAACACCAATGGTATTCAAGCAAAAGAGGAAAATAGGGCAAGACACATACTAATTCTATGAAATCTGCTTCAGTTCCTTGAAAGGAGCAGAGAACAAAACTCCAGGTTAAGAGGTTGGGCCCCACACTGCACTAACTTCCTCAGTTTCCTGGCATTTGGGGAAGTAGAGAGACTATTTCTACTTTAAGGAAATTCATGCAAGGAATTGTGGATCACTCTAAAAAAAAATTGTGAACTGGTTAAAGTTTTACTTTGGCACTTCTGAATTTCTCTTTCTTCCCCATCTTTCCCTTGTCCCCTGTCTCCTTTTCTTTCTTAGTAGGTCTAAGTTGGATCCTGACATTCTGTATTTCTAATAAAACCATAGCTGATTTCAATGCTACTTGCCATGAACCACATTTTGAGTAGCAAGACTAGATATCCAAAATATGGGACAAAATGAGGTCAATACAAAGCTATGTGTATTTTCAGATCGTTAAGAAGGACTGAAGGAATGGCCCTCTAACTGTTAAAGAGTGGAGAGCAAACAAAACATAAAACTTGGCATCAAAGAACATGAGTTTATATGCAGACTTTGACATTTGCTACCTGAGCGACCTTGGACTAGTCATTAACATTTCTGATGCTTCATTGTCCCATCTGTAAAATTAGAATTTTAATAATACCTACTTCTTCTGGTGGCTGTGAAAAATCAAAAGGTATAATGTGTGATAAAGCCTCACAGTGAGAATCACTTACTAATACAGTTGAATTTAGCAGGCCATTGCAAGAGATAATTTTAGGTAGATGGGCTTCCCAGGGCCCATCAAATCATATGAGCAGATTATGTGTTTATTCTGCCACTTTAACAGACAGTCCTAATCAAGTAAATGGGAATGTACAAAAACAAACATCACAATTAGAATCCATTGATTTAAGCTGGTTATTTGTTTTAATCAGTCATCCAGTAGTTTTGGCGTAATTTGATATGTTTTTATCTTGTACATACGCTTCCTGAGTAGTCTCAGATCCCATAGCTTTAGCAAAACTAAGATAAATAGCTGAGCAAAAATTATGATCTGTTTATTCTTTCACTGTATCTGAGTCCTTTACTATTATAGTTTTTCTAGAGGCAGGTTAGAGGTGCTTACATGTCCCAAGAGAAAGAGTAGTGTGCTTGCGTAACCAAATGCAGGTTCGGCCACTCGCCACTCAACAGCTAATAAATCGAGGGATAAGTGTTGGTAGAAAGGGAAGATGCTTTATTCAGAAAAGCTGGCAATCTGGGCAGAAGGTAGACTTATATCCAGAGACCATTTATGAACATTCTGCTCAGCCATGGCAATCTTTAAAGGGGAAAAGGGAAAACAATCTCAATTAATCATTAAGGCAGGAGATCAGATTCTTTGTCATTGTTTTATTGCATGCTTAAATGACCAGATGACTTCTCCCAATCTTCCTTGGGACTCTGTCTTGCATGGTCCACCTGCAGTTGAATGTTCTCTTGCCCTTGTGGTCCATCTGTGCCCGTGGGGTCCACCTGCAAATTTACTAAGGAGAAGCTAGAGGTAGAGAGTCAGTCATTCTTTAACTACTTAATTCTTCATTCTTACTTCTAATCCAGGAAAGGAATCAAAAGGTTAGTCAAGGCATTGTGTACATTTAGTAGAGCAGGAATCAGGAGCTAGATTCAATGTTGCCTAGTGATTTCATCTTTATGATTAGGGTCTGAGGAAAACAAGGATGAACAAACAGAAAAGGGGCAAAAGAGCCACCTATACTTGGCATATAAAATACCCAGCTCATTGGGATTGCAAGGAACTCATGGTATTCTTTGCATGACTTCCCAACAAAAGGAAGGGGGAAGCAACTTGTTCCCAGAATAATTAGAACAAAGTGGATGCCACCTCCTGTTTGCATCCTGTAAAACACAGGGCTATCTTCAAATGTCATGAATGCTTTGAGGAGAGCTTAGCCACCTTGTGCTAAGATCTGACCCTGTTTGGTACCATTAATGAACCTAAGTTTTTAAGACACAAAAGACTTCTGGGATGTAGTGTCCAGCTCCATGCAAGATCAAATCCAGAAGTTCACAGTGGAGGAAAGAGAACTGGTAAGCAATATGAGAGTGGTATTCAATTCACGAGACAAGTGAGTAACCAGTAGCATGAGAAAAAATGAATGTCCAGTATCAGAAGTTCATTAGACAAGAGAAGAAGTTGAGAGTTTCCAAATACAGAACTGACAAAACCAAATCAAGGATTGGTGCCTAGGAAAGTAGATGAGATGACAGGATTTGGTAAGAGGGAAGCATTTATTAAGCTATATGACAGTTCTGCTTGACTTCTTCCCTCCAGCTCAGGGCTGTTGGCATGAGGCATTAGCACTAGCCTACTGCTTTGGCTACCAGGCATCTTATAGGCACCACCCAACACCTAAATGCATGATAACATGGCCTTACCAGGGATCCAAATGCAGCAAGGCCCTGTGTATTTTATGTCCATTGAAATTGTAAGTTATTGAAAAACAGACCTATATTTCTTTTCTACACTTTAGTTCAATGTCCCAAACAGAATTGAAATAAATTACTAATGAATGAAAAATTGTGATAAAGCCTCAAGTCTAATGCATTTGGGATGAGAAGGAGTTACACTAATTTGCGGACTTAGTTGCACCCATTGCGTTCAGCTTTCCTGAACCTGTGTAGAAACACAGCTCCTATCTGCAATATACACAAGGGCATTACTGCTACTGGGTCCTTTGCCACAAAAAGCAAATAATTTGATTGACTTTGGACAGGTTCCAAGGCTGGACTATTGGGCAGCTTAAGCACTGGGATTTAGACAGAAGATGACTCCATATCAGAAAAGGATGCATTCTTCTCTGTAGAAATTCCCAATTCCTTGCTCCAGTTTGATCAGAGAAATTGTCAGCTGCAAACTCCTAGCTAGAAGTGAGTTTTTCTCTTGCCAATCTGGATTATGATAAATATCTACCCTACCCGTGTGTTTTATTAGCCTGCCTGCTGACAGGAAGGGACTCAGCAAGTTGGTAACGTGGGAGATCCCTTTCTGATATTTGGCACAACCTGATTTGATCTGTAGTTGTTTTATTAATCTTTTCCCCACTAGATTTTGGCTCTATTGGATTTGGATGACATCTTTAAGGGGAGAAACAAAGAATTTGCAATTTTTTTCCCAGCAATGTGCAAATTGGCACTTAATTGAGAATTAATGGTGTGCTAACTGCTCGCTGCAGCCATTCCCTCTGCGAATTGCACTGGGAGTGCTTTTGCACTTTTGACTTTGACATGCTTTTTATAGGGGTACATGAGTAATTTGATCTGTAAAAGGGAGAGAAGATTCAATCTCCTGAAGGAAAAGTACTAATTAGCAGCAAAATCTAACTGCCTTTCTCTGCCAGGGTCTCCTCTTGCTATGTTGGGCTTAATGCAAACCCCTGTCATGCTGAGTTTCTACACTGGATTGTCCAATACAGCCTGTTTAATTTTAATTTCCTTTAGTAGAGTTGATATTCAATTAGCCACACCAATGAAGGGATGCTTTAGTACAGATAATAATTGCTTAACTTTGTATAGAGCTTTAGAGTTTACAAAGCACTTTCACAATTGCTCTTTATAGAAATAATTGTATTTAGCAACAATTATTAGCCCCATTTTATGGATGGAGAAATTTAAGTAAAAGATGTTAAAGATATGTCCAAGGCCTCATAGTAAGAAATGGAGGAGATAGAGAATCGAGATTCCATCATTTTTAATCCATTGTTTTTTTCTACTACATCAAAAAACAGTATGGTTGATACTATTGTCTGAGATCCACAGCAACACCCTTTTTAATCCCATGTCCATATTGTTCATTTGTTCATTCATTTTTTCAACATAAAGATTTGCTGAACAATGCTGCATAAATAATACCTGCTAAATGTCCTTGGAGAAAAAAAATGCAAGATTGGGATTCTCAAAAACTTCTTGAAGACACGGCAAATATACATAGCATGTAAGTATTAATGTTAGACAAAAACCCAATCCTTGAGGGTAAGAACTATGTCTGGTTCATCATTGTATCCTTCTACAGTCCCTAACATAGTGCAGGACCTAGCAGAGAGCAGGCAGTACATAGATACTTGTTGGAAAAAAATGAATAGCTATGCCCTGTCTTGTTATTACCTTCTTTGTCTTTTCTTTTCTTTTTATTTATAGTATTGACACTACTACTGTAAACATATGTTTTCATAATTGTTTATTCTCTGTCTCCTCCACTGGAATGTAAGCACCATGAGGATGGGAATCTTTCTCAGTTTTATCCACTTATATATTTCAAGCATGGAAAACAGTGACTGGATTTTATTGAATAGATGGCCCCAAACTGAATGATATCATTTGAAACCTGGCTTGGTTGTCCAGAAAACTCTAAGATTAAATGTTGCATTTTTTGCTTCCCTGGTTTTGAAAGGCATAATCTGAGTTTGGAAGCTTCATTCATTTGCCTGTCTAAAAAGAGAACTGATATCATTCACTGAAACAAAACCTTCTTATTTGGGAGTTTCTTCCCAAGTATGCTGGGACAGTTTGGAGAAAAAATAATGTATATATAGATCTATAACCCTGTCCCTCTTTCCAAAGTGTGAATTTCAGTGGTCTTAGAGGGACCACTGACTATAGGGAAAATCACAATAATAGTCTTCACGTCCCAGAAATGACTCCCTGTTGATTTAGAATAGCTTCAGAGAGCAACATGCAAACGGGCAAGTGGATCAGAGGACTTCAGTGCCTTCATCAAAAAGCCTGAGACACCGGGCCATTTTCTGATCTGTAGCAAAAATATCCTTCCCAGGATTCTTCCTCAACTAGGACTGAGGGAATGAGAAGAGGGGGAGAAGAGGCCTCAGCCTCCTGCTATGAGGATGTGAGATCTCCAGCTGTACCAATCCTCAGTAGCACCCAGTGGGGGGGAGGGTGGGGGGGAGCAGGCAGCAAGTATGTGGAAGAGTTTTTGGCTCAGAGCCCAGCCTAAGAAGTCCCCTGAGATGGTCTTTAATAAACCTCCTGGGAGGGACTGGAAAAGTTAATTAGGATGTATAAAGGTAGTTTGACTACTTAAAATCAGAAGCAGTTGGAGAGTATCAAATATGTTTTAAATCCATTTGTTTTACCAAGGGGGGTGGATTTCTTGTTCATGGGGCTTTACCATAAAAAGCATAGTTAAGATTACAGCAGGTGGTTGTTAAGAGAAGTTGGGACATTCAGAGCATTATTATTTCACATGACAGTGGCATGTAGCTTCTGAACCTGTTCTGTCCCATTTGATAGCTACTAAACACATATGACTATTGAGCACCTGAAATGTAGCTAGTGAGACTGAGGAACTAAATTCTTAATATTATTTAATGCAATCTAATTTAAATTTAAAACTGGATACTGGATTCTGTTATTAGAAAATTTTAGAGTATATTTGGAATAACAGGGCTATGTACATCTACTTCTTCAACTGTAAATTTTATTAACTCTAAATGTTAACCATGTATTTCTGATGAATATTTAGTGTCTAAATTCAAATGTGCAATAAGTGTAAAATACACTGGATTTTGGAAGGTTTTATAAAAAATGTAAACTATCTCACTAATTGTTTATATTGATTAAATGTTGAAACACTATTCAGGATATATTACATCAAGCAAATTATATTATTCAATGTAATTTCCTCTGATTTTCTTTTACTTTTAAAAATGTGACTACTGGAAATTTTTAAATTATATATGTGGCTCACATATTTTCATTGGATAATATTTTTCTAGAAATAGTAAAGCACTGTCTTGGGCTGAATTGTTGCCCGCCCCACCACCACCACTTCATGTGTTGAAGTCCTAAACCCAATACCTGAGAATGTGACTATATTTGGTGATAAAGTCTTTAAAGAGGTAATTAAGGTAAAATGAGGTCATTGAGGTGGCCCTAATCTAATATGAGGATGTTCTTTTAAAAGAGATGTTTAGGGAACACAGAGAAAAGACCATGTGGAGACTCATGGAGAATATGGCCATCTACAAGCCAAGGAGAGAAGGCTTCAGAAAAACCAACCCTGCCAACACCTTGAACTTGGACTTCGGGCCTCCAGAACTATAGGAAATAAATTTCTGTTTAAGTCACCCAGTCTGTAGTACTGTGTTATGACAGCCCTAGTAAGCTAAATACAAGAACTAAACTTAAGCCTGCAACAGGAGAAAATGTCAGAGCAGCAGCTGCTAATCCATGTTACTTGTTCATTGTCCATCTCTCCCACTACACTCTAAGCTCTATGAAGGAAGGGACTGGTCCTTTCTTAACCACTCTGTATTGACAGCACCTGGCACAGTTTCTGTCACAGAGTAAATGTTCAATAAATGTTTGTTGATTGAGAAAGTGATTATCTAACTCATTCAATCAATGTAAACAGCTAATTTGGGTGACTAGAAAAAAATGTCACCTATTTCTTGTTAGCATGGGTTTATGATCTGAATTTTTTTCAGATAAATTCTCACCATTTGTTTGACCAGGATCAACTCAAATATTGTGTCTCAACAACTGGTATTGGCTTTCTTAAATATGAACATCCTCTGAGATTTTAGACCCATAGCTAGGTAATAGTTTCATTTTATAAAGGGATATAAAATCAGTTTTAACATTCTTGGTTTCCTCAATAACGTTTCACTTGGCACTCATAATAACAATTTGATTAACTGAATTAAGTGAAAGCCTTAGAGCTGCTTGAAGGGCCATTCACAATCCAGTCATCCCACCAGTGCAGGGTAACCTACTTCAAAATCTGTTGGATACTCAGTTCTGATGGATATTTTTTCCCCTCTAATTTCCTCACCCTTGTGATTAAGACATCTTCTCCCCCAATTCAAACTACACTTGCTTCAGGACTACCATTAGATAGTCCCTCCTTTTTAGAGCCTATCCCTACCTCTCAGGGTTGACTTTGCCTGTCAAAGTAGAAGTACTGAACAGCCTCCTCTCTTTGCCTGAACTAGCAGTAGTGCAAAGCCAGCCTGGATTCTGAAAAGTTCAGATTCTGCAAATCTGTGGCTCTTTCAATTAAAGAGAATCATAGATACCTGCCTGGCATGGAGCTATTGATTTTCTACCTAAGCTCACTGTGATCATGTTTATTTCATCAGTAGGTAGGTATTGAGCATGTAGAATGTTCCTAGCTCTGGGGATGTAAGAGAGAGTCAAACAATTGTTTATATTACATGGATGGATGCTAGGGGTGTGTGTGGAGGCAAGAATTGGTAAGATGGATGTGGGACAAATAACTTTCTAATAAGTGTATAATCTGAAACTGAGAAAACTTATAAGAAACATAATTACTATCATATATATATATATATATATATATATATATATATATATGAAATGGGGTTGAGGGAGAAATGTCTATAAAGAAATAGTACATAAGAATATGTAACAGATGAGTCTGACCTAACCTTGACTGTCAGGCAATTATGAATTGAGATCTGAAGAATACAGTTGCACTAAATGTGGTGAAAGTAAATAGGGGAACCATAGAGAGCATCATAGGCAAAAGTCCAGTGATGGAAAAATACATGGGACATTTGAGTGATATGAAATGAAGATGAAATGTTTGCCAGGGTACAGATTTTTGGAAGCCCTCATAATTAGTTGGGATTTTTGTCTTTCTTTAAGATATAGTGTTTGTAAAAGGCCTGATATAATCCTATTTGTGTTTTAGAGATGAAAGTTTTGGCTTCTGGATAGAAAGGTAATACTCATGTAGAAAATTAAGAACACGTGAAGATATTCACGTCAGGAAGCTATTGCAGTAGACCAGGTAAGAATGGTAGCTAAGGGACTGGAAGTAAAGATGAAGTCAGATGGATGGATTTGGGTCTTCTGTTACAATGCTTCTGATACTTTAATGTGCATGTGAATCACCTGAGAATCTTGTCAAAATGTAGATCCTGATTTAGTAGGTCTGCCGTGGAGCCTGCAGATAGACCTAGAATTCACTATTCTAACAAGCCTCACACAGAGGCAACTTCTGGTCCTCGGAACACACTTTGAGTAGCCAGACTCTAGTCTAGAATCCACTGGACTTGGTGATATAGTACAAATGTGGAGAGTAAGGTTTTTAGGGTGATATAGTACAACTGTGGAGAGTAAGGTTTTTAGGAGAGTAAGGTTTTAAGGTTTTTAGGGTAATGTTGAGCTTAAAGGGCTTTCAAGACTTCCAAGAGGAGATACTAACTAGGAAGCTATATAAATAGGGTCTATACAGAGAGAAGTTCTCGGCTGGGGATATAAACTTGTGAATCATCTGAATACAAGTGATAACTGAAGATAAGGTTGTGGATGTCATATCTAATGAAAAATAAAGAGTAAACAGTGAAGAAGGCCTAGAACCAAGCCTTAAGGAAAAATAACACATGAAGGCAAAAAGGAAATCAAAGCAGAAGAAAACCAGAAGAGTCTTGTGATGTGAAAACCAAGAGGGTATTTCAAGAAGGATATAGAGATCGAGAGTTGAATATTCCTGGCAGATCAAATAAGATTAAAATCAAGTTGTTCTGTTTGCTTTCACCTCAGCTCCTTATTGGGACTAGAGTTGAGTGGCAACATTTTCACCCACTTTCCCTTTGTCCTCTTTCATCAGACTGGACTCCATTTACATGCACTTTTCCCATCCCTCAGCTTCAGGCAGATTAACTCAGTGACCTTGGAAGCCAGGTGTTGAAAATTGAAAAAACTGTAAGAAAGAAGGGACGTGGAACTCTAAATCACTGCTTGGAGAAGGGACAGTCAGAACTATCATTTTTAAACTTTACAAGGAGAAATACATTTATGCCATGTTTGAGCAATTATATCTTTTAGTGTTTGTTTTTCACAACAGCTAACATTATTGTTAAATGAAACATAGAAGAATGCATGCATTCCTCGATTACCAGATTACAACTCAAAATACATATTTTGTCTCCAGTACTAGAAACACAAGACATGGGTTAATCAAGTTTTGTTTTGTCTTTTTTCAACATTCTAGTTAAGAATTTAACTCTTGTTTTTAAGCCTCTTTATTGGTTATGCATTCTAAGTTTTAAACAACTAGTTTAGAATTAACTTTTGGAACCACACCCATTTCTAGGTTGGGAACCACTTACAAAGCAAAGGATTTATTGCTGAATGATCAGTTTGATATGCTTGTCATAACTACTAAACTATACAGACATGGGCCATTTATTCCAGACAACATAATGTCTGAAATGGATTGAAGAAATTGAATCAATAGATCTTAACCATCGACCCGCAAATGGTCAGTCTGTACAGCCGTGGAAAGTCAACCAGTCCAGTTGTCTGAAAAAATAACATTGGCAAACAAATTACTTTATTAGTCATCTTTGTTTTTAGTGGGAAATGGTATGGCTTTAATTTATAAAGTGATATGATTCACTAAGCTTATGGTGACTGATATAAAAAAATTGAGAGATATGTTATATCACAAAGTGGATAGAATGTGGGTATTCAACTAAATAGACTTTTTTACTAAAAAGAAAATAATATAGATAAATAAGTTTGTTTAAAACTGTAATAACAATGATGTACTGGGTGATAGTAGCACTAGCATAGCAAAGAATTTGGAATATTCTAAGTTACCACATTACATTTGAAGTGATATAGTGTTATTTTAAGATGGACTTAAATTAGTTATAAATGTATATTATAAACCATGGAAAAACCACTAAAATGTTTAAGATGTATAATTTATATGCTAAAGAGGAGGTAAAATAGAATTATATCAAGTACTCAATTAAAATCAGAGAAGGCAGGAAAAAAGGAGAAAACAAGAAATAAAGAACAAATGTAATGGGTATAAAAGTTACAAACATGGTAGATATTAATCCAATTATATTAATCATCATTTAAGTGTGACTGGTTTAAATATACCAATTACAAAACAGATTGTCAAAATGGATTTAAAAAAAGAAGACTTTACTGTATGTTGTTAATATGAAACACTTTAAAAAAAATTCAGGTTGGCTAAAAATAAAGGGATGGAGCCACCAAGCGTCCATTGATAGATGAATGAATTTTTTTAAAAGGTGGTGTATACATACAGTAGAATATAATTCAGCCTTAAAAAGGAGGAAAATTCTGTCACATGCTACAACATTGATGAACCTCAGCATTATGCTAAGTCAAATAATCCAGTCACAAAAGGACAAATATTGTATGATTCCATTTATATAAGGTACCTATTATTGTCTGATTCATAGAGACAGAAAATAGAATGATGGCTTCCAGGGCTGGGGAGAAAGAATGGAGGTGGTTAGTGTATAAGAGGTAAGGTGTTTCATTTGGGAAAGATGAAAAATTCTATAGAGAGATGGTAGTGATGTTTGCAAAACAATATGAATGTACTTAATGCCACAGAACTGTACACTCAAAATGGTAAATTGTATGTTATATATCTTTTTTACCACAATAAGAAATAGTAAAAAAGGGATAGAGATAGATATTCCATGCTAATACTAATCAAAAGGAATCTGAAGGAGCTATATTAATTTCAGACAAAGCTAACTTCAGAAAAAGGAAGATAATCAGAGATCAATAGGGGTATTACATAATGATAATGAGATCAATTCTCCAAGAAGACATACAAACCTAAACATGTATGCACCTAACTATAGAACATCAAAATACATGGGGTGAGTCTGCTTGAACTGAAAGAAGAAATAGAAAATTCCACCATTGTAGTTGGAGATTTCAAAATCCTTGCCAGTAATTGCTAAATCAAGAAGGCAGAAAATCAGTAAGGATATAGATGACCTGAATAATACCATCAATCAATTTGATTTAACTGACATTTAGAGAAAATTCTATCCAACAACAGCAGAATACATATTCTCCTCATCTCACATAGAATAATCACCAAGATAGACCACATTCTGGATCATAAAACACCTCTTAACAAATTTTAAAGAGTAGAAATCATATGAAGTATATTTTTAGAGCAAACAGGAATTAAACTAGAAATCAATAATCCAAATATAGCTGAAAAATATTTGGAAATTAGCACAATCCTAGAAAACCTATAGGTCAAATAAGTCTCAAGAGAAATTTAAAATATTTTTAACTAAATTAAAATTAAAATACAAATTATCAGAATTTGTGAGATGCAGTGAAAGCAGTGCTTAGAGGGAAATTCATAGCATTAAATACATATATTAGAAAAGAAGAAAGATCTAAAATAAATAACCAAAATTTCCATATTAGGAAACTAGAGAAAGAATAGCAATTTGAGCTTAAAGGAAGCAAAAGAAAATAGATGATAAAAATTAAAGCAGAAATCAATGAATCTGAATAGAGAAAAACAATAGAGAAAACCAATGAAACCAAAGGTTGGTTCTTTGAAAAGATCAATAAAATTGATAAACTCCTAGCCAAGAAAACCAAGAAATAAGACAAAGGACATAAATTATCAATATTAAAAATGAAAGAGTCATCACTACTGAACTCATGGACATTTCAAAGGTAATAAACGACAAACAAGTCTATGCCCCCCAAAATTGATAACTTAGATGAAATGGACTAATTTCATGAAAGACACAGACTACAAAAACTCTCACAAGAGGGAAAATAAATAACTTGACTAGCTCTATACTTATTCAACAAATTAAATTGATAATAACCTTCCAAAGAAGAAAATACAAGTACCAGGCCCAGATGGTTATAAAAGAAATAATACCACTTCTTCATAGTATCTTCCAGAAAATTGATACAGAGGTAACATTCCCAACTTATACTATGAGATCAGCATTTTCTTAATACCCAAACTACATAAAGATATTATAAAAAAAGGAAAACTCCAGGTGAATATCTCTCATGAACCAAGATGCAAAAATAGTCAACAAAAAATATTAGTAAATTGAATACAACAATGTATATAAAGAATCATCCACTATAACCAAATAATTTTTTTCTAGATATTCAAGACTCATTCAAAAACCAATTAATGTAACTAACATATCAACAGGCTAAAAATAAATATTGTATGATCTTATCAATTGACAAAATAAATGCATGTGACAAAATCCAAAACACTTCTATAATAAAAACACTCAGCAGATTAGAAATAGAGATACACTTCCCCAATCTGGTAGGGATTGTATTCAGTCTAACAATTGCTTTAGGCAGTGTTAGCATCTTAACAATAGTGAGTCTTTCAATCATGAAAACATGATGGGCAAGTATATCTTGCCCATTATTTGTATCTTGATCTAGAAATTCAATGTAATCCCAATAAAAATCTCAGCAAGCTCTTTTCTAGATAGCAACAAACTGATTGTAAAGTTTATACAGAATGTTCTGAAGAAGTTGGAAAACTACCACAACCTTATTTCAAGACTTATTGTAAAGCTACAATAACAAGACAGTGTGGTGTTGGGGAAAGAATAAACACATAGGTTAATTGAACAAAATGGAGAACTCAGAATTACACCCCTACAAATATAATAAACTAATTTATTTTTAATTTTTTAAATTGTGGTAAAATATAAATAACAAAATTTACCATTTTAAGTATTTTTAAGTGTACAGCTCAGTGGTATTAATTACATTTACATCATTGTGCAACCATCACTACTATCCATCTCCAGAACTTTTTCATCTTCCCAAACTGAAACTGTTTCCATTAAACAATAACTATTCATTATTTCTTTCTCCAAACCCCTGATAACTACTATTCTACTTACTGTCCCTATGAATTTGACTATTCTTGGTACCTCATATATGTGGAATCATACAATATTTGTCTTCTTTTGTTTGGGCTATTTCACTTAACAGAATGACTTCAAGGTTCATCCGTGTTGTAGCATGTTTCAGAATTGTCTTCCTTTTTAAGGCTGAATAGTATTTCACTGTATTTATATGCCATATTTTCTTTATCCATTCAGTCAATGGACATTCATGTTGTTTTCCACCTTCTAGCTATTATGAATAATGCTGCTATGGAATTGGTATACAAGCTTCTGTTAGAGACTCTGCTTTCGCTTATTTGAGTACACAACTAAAAGTGGAGTTGCTGGATAATATGGTAATTCTATGTTAATTTTTTGAGAAACTGCCATGCTATTTTCCACAGTGGCTATACCATTTTACTTTCCCACCAGGAATACACAAAAGTTCCAATTTCTCCACATCCTCAGCAACACTTATTATTTGCTCTTTTTTTTTTTTATAATAACCATACTAATTGGTATGAAATGGTATCTCATTGTAGTTCTGACTTGCATTTTCCTAATGATTAGTGATATTGAACATCTTTTCATCTTCCTATTGATTATTTGTATATATTCTTTAAACAAATATCTCTTTAACTCCTTGCTCATTTTTAAAATCTGGTTGTTTGTGTTTTGTTTTTGTTGAGTTGTAAGAGTTCTTTATATATTATAAATATTAATCCCTTTTAACATATATGATTTGTAAATACTTTCTTGCATTCTAGTGGTTATCTTGGCACAACACAAAACACAGCACCAGAATATTTAACTTTGATAAAATTCAATTTATATATTTTTATTTTGCTGCTTATGCTTTTGGTGTCATATTCAAGAAATCATTGTCAAATCCAATGTTATGAAGCTTTTCCCTTATGTTATTTTCTAAGAGTTTTATAGTTTTAACTCTTATGTCTAGGTTTGTATTCATTTTGAGTTAATTTTTGTATGTGGTGCAAGGTAAGGGTCCAACTTCATTCTTTTGCATATGGATATCTAGGTTTTCTGAGCACCATTTTTGAAAAGACTGTCTCTTCTCCATTAAAAGGCACCTTATCACTAATCATTTGACCATAAGTGTGAGGGTTTATTTCTGGGCTCTCTATTTTATTCCATTGGTCTATATGTCTGTCTTTATGAAAATATCACATTGTTTTTTGTTTGTTTGTTTGTTTCTTTGTGTTTTGTGATATGCAGGCCTCTCACTGTTGTGGCCTCTCCCATTGCGGAGCACAGGCTCCAGACGCGCAGGCTCAGCAGCCATGGCTCACAGGCCCAGCTGCTCTGTGGCATGTGGGATCTTCCCGGACCGGAGCATGAACCCGTGTCCCCTGCATCGGCAGGAGGACTCTCAACCACTGTGCCACCAGGGAAGCCCCACACTGTTTTGATAATTGTAGCTTTGTAGTAAGTTTTTTTAAATTAATTTTTATTGAAGTATAGTTGCTTTACAATATTGTGATAGTTTCTACTGTACAGCACAGTGAATTAGCTATATGTATACATATACCTCCTCTATTTTTGAGTTCCTTCCCATTTGGGTCACCACAGAGCATCGAGTAGAGTTCCCTATGCTATACAGTAGCTTCTCATTAGTTATCTATTTTGTACATAGTATCAATAGTGTATATATGTCAATCCCAATCTCCCAATTCCTCCACCCTCCCTTCCCCCTTGGTATTCATACATTTGTTCTCTATGCCTGTGTCTTTACTTCTGCTTTGCAAATAAGATCATCTATACCATTTTTCTAGATTCCACATATATGTGTTAATATATGATATTTGTTTTTCTCTTTCTGACTTACTTCACTCTGTATGACAGTCTCTAGGCCCATCCATGTCTTGTAGTAAGCTTTTGATCAGAAAAATATAAGTCCAACTTTGTCTTCTTTTTCAGGATTGTTTTGACTATTTGGGGTCCCTTGATATTCCATATGAATTTTAGGCTGAATTTTCATATTCTTGCAAAAAAAGTTAGGATTTTGTTAGTGATTGTATTGAGTCTGTAGATTGCTTATGGTATATTTACATCTTAACAAATTTAAATATTCTAATCCATGAGCATGATATGTCTTTCCATTTATTTGTGTCAATCTCTTACAGCAGTGATTTGTAGTTTTCAGTGTGACTTTCACCTTCTTGGTTAAGTCTATTCTAGGTATTTCATTCTCTTTGATGCTATTGTAAATGAAATTGTTTTCCTAATATTCTTTTTTGATTATTAATTGTTATTGTATAGAAATGCAACTGATTTTTATGTGTTGATTTTGTATCCTGCAGCTTGCTGAATTTATTTATTAGTTTTAAATCAACTGCTTTCTGAAAAAAGTACAAAGGTAACTCAATGGATAAAGAATAACCTTTTCAACCAATGGTGCTGGAACAACTGGATGTCCATATACCAAAAAAAAAAAAATTAACCTGGACACAAACTTTATACTATATACAAAAATTAATTTTAAATGATTCATAGACCTAAATGTGAAATGCAAAACTATAAAAATTTTAGAAGAAATCATAGTGAAAAATCTCTATGACCTTAGGTTTGATGATAAGATTTTAAGTGTAACACCAAATGAATGATCCATGAAAGAAAAGAAAAAATTGCTATAATGGTTTTTATTAAAATTAACTTTTTTGCTCTGTGAAGGAGACTTGAGAAAATGAAAATCAAGCCACACAGTGGGAGAAGACATTGTAAACAGATCAGTGATTTCCAGGGATTTGAAGGATGGGAAGTTAAATCTGTGAAGTATAGGGGATATTTTAAGGCAGTGAAACTATTTGTATGATACTTTAATTGTAGACATATGACAGTGTGCATTTGTCAACACCCATAGAAATTTTACACATGAAAGGTAAACTTTGATGTATGTAATCATTTTTTAGGAGGTTAGAGGATCCTAGGATGAAATGCTGAATATGATGATTTAATTGTTTTACAAACGTATGAAACAACCTCATGGAATGGAGTGGGGAAAAACATGCTGATCTAACTAATTTTGAAAATGAGTGGAGTCTGTTATACTAAAGGCAAAAGGAACTGTATAGAAGCACTGTACTCTAGTTGGTAAAGTTTCCCATAGGAGTATGGGTTAAAATTCTGAAAACACTATACATGCATACTTGAATTGAACAAGTAAGTAACTAGATGGCAGATGATGGGATTAAGGACTTTGCATGGGAAATGGTCATAACCAAGAAGAATCCAAGGAGACATGACTACTAAATGTAATGTGGTATTCTGTGAGATACTATACCAAAAAAGAAGGACATTATATAAAAACCAAAAAAATTTAAATAAAGTATGATCTTTAATTAATAACAATGTATCAAGATTAGTTTATTAGTTGCAACAAATGTATCATTATCATAAGGTAAGAAATAATAGGGGAACTGGATGTTGGGTATATGGGAACTTTCTGGACTATCTTAGCAATTTTTTTTCTGTAAATCTAAAACTATTTGAAAATAAAAAGAGAGACAGAGAGAGAAACTGGTGTGGTATCTAGGTTCCAGGGCAAGTGTGATCACTTTCCCCATGTAGCTTTCATTTGTCCCTCTAGATCCTCTTTCCATTCATCGCTATACTGTTCTGGGCCCTTGGCCTCTGGCTTCCAGTTGTGTTCAGACAGTGGTAGACAACAGCAAGGAATCAAGGAGGAAGGAAGGAGACTGGAGAATAAGGCTGCAGAATTTACTTCTCTGAGTATTTCCCTGCACAACTGTGTTCAGTAGATAGACTTTCCATATAACTCTCTCTTCAGGTTCCTTTAACAGATTGCTCTCTTGCCCTTTATGTCTAAAAGTGCTAATAACTCCCTTTTGTTGCTTAGCCCAAGGTACTGCACCATCCCTTCTTGGCTTCCCTAAGCCTTGCCTAGCTCTTTATAAATAATCCCTTTATTAAACTTTCTTCAATGACCTAGCTTGTGTGTGCCATCTGATACTTGCTGAAACCTGGTGAATAAATCCTAGATTTCCTGACTCAAGAAAGTGTCATGAAAATATAGTCCATGAGCAACACGTTTAACTTCTATAAGTCTCCATTTTTTTTCATATGAAAACCTGGAATAATATTCCCTATCTCAAGGGCTCTGATGGATTTCCAATGAAATAATATGAAAGATCATAAGATAAATTGCCGTATATTTTTATATCACTTTTTATCATGGCTTTCTTATACAGCAGGGGTTTCCAGTATTGTGAAATCTTTTTAGAAGGACACAAAATATTAGTGACTTTTACAGAGCATTTCAGGAAACTGTGGGTGGACAGTGGGTGGACCGAAGCTAAGGCAGTGGAGGAATGGAAGCTATGTACAACATAGCTCCAGTCAGTTAAGAGAACCATCTTCCAGGGACATTCACTTCCATCAGGAAAGAAACTGGTTACTAAGTTCAAGCAGAGAGTAGACCAAGGTCAGAATTTGGTTGGCAGTTTGGTTTTTGAAGAAGTCAGATCACATTAAAAAAGAAGATTGTTTACATTTGTATAACATATTATAATTTACAAAATATCTTATATTTTTCTTACTTGATTTACTCAGCAACAATGTGAAGTTAATATTTTTGAAATCAAGCAGGACCCTGTGGGACTGCTGGGCACCAAAACCTTTCTGTGTCCCCCAATTCTTGATTACAGGAAATAGGCTTCATTCAGCCTCCATGACCTTTTCTGAGTTCCAAGGAGCAGGTTCAAACAGTTGCTAATTAGGGAAGGGAGGGGATTGAGAGACAAGGGAGAAACAGTCAAGTAACAATAGTGCAGCCTTGGAGCAGGGTCCTGGTTCCTCCTCAAGGGATATACATAACAATGTCTTTGAGCTGTTTTGCAGATACTGAAATCCCCACCAGGTAGGAGAAGTTAACTGTATGCTGTCTACAAGCGCTTAGACACTAGACCAGTTGGAACAAGAAGGTTGATGATGCTGACTCCCACTTACCTCACCACCAACCAATCAGAAGAATGTCCATGAGCTGATCACACCCTCTTTGAACCATTACTATAAAACTCCTCACTACCCCCTCCAGGTTGGGACACACAGTTCTGAGGGCATTAGCCTGCTGTGGCCCCCTTTGCATGGCAAAGCAATAAAGCTATTCTTTTCTACTTTGCCCAAAACTCTGTCTCCAAGATTTAACTTGGTGTCAGGGTACAAAGGCCGGATTTGGCTTCATTATTTTATTTTATTTTATTTAAAATAAACGTTTTTTGGCTTCTTTTTCAAACTTATTTACAGGTGTTTATAGAGATCAAATTACAGGTGTTTAGAGAGAGTTTTAGAGAGATCCTGTGACCTGGCTAAGGTCACCCTCTCTCAAGTGGGTAAGCCGGCACTCTACAGTGCTACCTGAGGTCTGAAAAGGAGACAGAAGGCTAGAGACAAGTGGTAGGTATCAGAGTAGTAGTGCCAGAGAATGGACAGGATCAGTTAACTATGAATATAATCAGCTTGAATACTGAATGGAGGTAAGGAAGGTACAATGAAACTTTGATTCACTTATGCTGGTCTCTCTACTTTGTAAAGAGCTCAGGGCTAAAGCAGATCTACGATCCTTAGGAGTTCTGACAGATGAACAAATTAGGATTTTGATCTTCATACTTCATTATGGAAATACTGTTTCCAGTGGAAGGCTTAATACAACTTGGGACAGTAAATAGCCAATAGCAACATTCCAGCAGCCTCCACGGCCCAGAGTGTCAAGTGTTCTTTAACATCCAGGTGCCCTAATTTGCCTTCTCAGCAAATAAAGTTTCTCACTATTGGACTTCTGAAATACCAAGCTCTTCGGTATATCATTTTTCCATTTACAGTAACTTGAGACAGACAACATTTTTGTCACACCCAGAGGATTTCATTTTACTTCAATTATATAATAGGCTTCCTGGCATTTTTGTCCCCAAATGTAGGTTAAAAAGTGCTTGCTAAAATTAACTTCTGTTATTCCATACTCACGGGGCTTTGTGGGGAAGGGCTGTCCACTTAAAATAGCTTCTAAGGGAACTATTCAGGACTCTTGTAACTTTAGGTTTTATTAAATGATACAAGCTGCTTATGCCAGTTTTCCTTGACATGTAACTGAATCTCATTTGATCAGGTAAAAAAATGTTCCCTGTGTTGCTGGTGAAATAATGGGTTCCATGGTCACCCTGTATTGTCATTTTAGCAATCTGGATTGGGAGTGAGTGAAGTACAGTGTGCGGAGTCTGAAGATGAATGAATAGCTTGGTGGAAATAGTTCAACTCAGGCTAAAGGGCACTCAGAATTTGACCTCTCTCCTGGTGGCCAGTTGTGTATCTTGGAAAAGGCAGAAAGAAAGTGCAAATCATAGAACTGTCTTGCCCTATGGTAAGAGCTAGACATGTGCAATGTGCAAGTTTACCGTGATACACTCTTGTACACACAGAGGTGAAAGGTTATTTTCATGTTATTTTTACATAGTCACAGAATTAGTGCCTACAAATAGTCTATAGTGATTGTTTTCTCATGGGATATTCATGTATATATACATATATACACATTCATATATATGTGAATATACATGTTATATATACACAATACATACGTGTATTTTATATATATATATATATATATATATATATATATATGCTATATATGTATTATACACAGTAACCATTTTTCTCCAGGTCACACCACCCTTGGAGATAACTAGGGTTGGGTGTCAACCTAATTGCAATGGTAATTGGCTTCAAGGCACTATGCTACTTTATTATCCTGATTCTTTAGTCCTGAGTGACTCACACTCCTCCTTGGCGGCACCTGTGACAGTTACTCCCTGCTAAAGATCTAGTGCTGCCCACCAAAACTGCCCAGAGCCACCAGCAGAGCCCACTTATGAGCTCCTCTGGTCATTAACTCTATTTTCCCCTCATCACCTGCTTCTGTAGCCCTCTCATTTCCCATATACCACAGTGGTAATATTGGGTCCTACTTTTTGAGCTCTGGTGAGCAAGGCCATTAAAATATCCTGAGATGGAGGACAGCTGGTGCTGACAGCAGTGGTTCTCAGCACGACATGTAGCCCCTCTAGTCTTAGATTATGGAACATATGAATGGAGTAAGTTTGAGGGCTCAAAGTTCCTTTAGGTCTTGGCAAGAGTCTACCTTTCTTTCCTGCCCCTACTTCAGATCAGCATCCATAGCCTCACCACAACCATTTCTCTTGCTGTCGGAATTAATGGTTTATCACTGTTTCTGGAAATCAGTACGAGAGCCTCATGTAATTTATCACCCCCCCCCCCCGCCCAATACTCTTATCCCAATACCCATACTCTGGATATCCCTTACAGAACTCCATTTCCAAATCCTGCCTATTGCCTAATAGCTTTCTTTTGTGTCCTATGGAACTTTTGCTCCCTCATCTTGCCCTTTATGTCTATCATTATCATAAGGTAAGAAATAAACTATTTTCAAGCTATTCTCAAAATATCCTCCTCTCTTGGTCTAACTTGAACCTACACTAACTCCCTCCTGAGGACATCAGTTCCCTTGTAACCCCCTCCTATTGTAGAGGTTTCTCTTCCCCGCCAACTCCTCCCCCAATACCATCAGGTGGGATAGATACTCTTCTCACTCCTCTTGCTGCTTCCATTTCTGGACCATCATAACAGCCTTCCTCCCTTTACACTATCCAGGGAGGACATTTATGCCATCAGTGCACACCATCAGCTATGCCTCCTTGTTACAGTCATCTTCGGACACCTTGGTTATTATCTAACTACCGCCTTTTATTTTTCCATCTTACTTCTCCTTGCATCAAATTCTAGCAATCAATCCTTCCACTGGGACATGAAATCTGAAGGTCATACCAACTTTTATTTGTCCTTTCCTCCCCCTCATGATCTTTCATCCCTCCTACCAATACCTAGCTTAAATTCTATCACCTATTATTTTTAAAAACCTATCATTGTGTATACCCTCATCTCCATTGTCCCTCTCTGTCATTATTACACTTACTTTGCAAAAATCCCAAACCTAGTTATATGCAGCTCTCTACCTACCCTGCACCCACACTTACCCAGGAAAACAACCACAACCATCCTTTTTGATGTCACTTTAACATTCATGACCACTAGCTTCAAGTAGACTATTAACATTACTCAGCAATCCTGCTATATTTCCTCAGTCTATTTCCTTTTCCTCTTTCCTCATGAGTATTTCCTACCTTCTCCTTTGTCCCCCAACCTCCAGCTCCTTCTTCCTCATTCTTCTTCTTAGCTGACGACCTTACTTCCTATTTAACTATATATAAACAAAAAAGTAAAAGCAATTAGAACAGAATGCCCACACTCTTCCATTATCGCATTTACAAGACTGTCCTTATCTATGCCCACATACTCTGTTTTCCTTTTTGCTGCTATGAATGAATTGACCGTGGTCACATCTAAACCCCATTCCATGGCTTGTGCAACAGGTCCCTTCCTCCCTTGCCTACTCAAAGACAATACTATAGCAGTACCCCTTCTCTACCTTACCTCATAAGTTTCCTCTATTCTGAATAACATATAAATACGCTATAATATCTCTCAACTTTAAAAAAAATATTTTTTCTTGATCTCACATCCTTCTCCATGTATTACTCCATTTATTTGCTCTTTTCTAGAGCAACTTTTCTCCAAAGAGATTTATATTCTCACTATCTCCAGTTCTTCTAGTCTCACTTTAATACATGCCAATCAGTCTTTTAACCCAAGACTTCACTGAAATAGCTCCTGACAAGGTCACCAGTGATGTTGCTAGACCAATACACATTTCTCAGTTTTCATCTTACTCATCCCATCAGCAGCATTTGACACAATTGATCATTTCCTCCCACTTGAAACACTTTCTTATTTCTTTTCTTAGTGTGTTTTCTCTCTGCCTGGCTATTCATTCTCAGTTTTCTCTGTTTCTTTCCTCCTATTTCTCAAACCTATAGAGGCTCAGTTCCAGGACCTCCCATCTTCTCCATCTCTCTAGGTAGTATAATCCAGGCTCATGGCTTCTAATACCATCCATATGCCAATGATTTCCAAATATTTGCTTTCATCCTGGAAGTTCCCCTGAAATCCAGATTCCTGTATCCAATTGCCTACTTCATAGCTCCATTTAACATGTCCACAAAGAAATCCTTGATTTTCCCCACTAAACTTTCATCATCAGTAAATGGCAATTTCAGTCTTCTAATTTAGTTCTAAAAGTTTAGAGTCATTCAATCTGTCAGCAAATGGTGTCATGTCATAGACATGACAAACAATGTTTTGTTAGGTCAGTCTCCCAAGGTAATAGAAACAAAAGCAGCAGCGCTATTTGCAATAGCCAAGACATGGAAGCAACCTAAAGGTCCAGCAATAGATGAATGGATAAAGAAGATGTGGTACATATATACAATGGAATACTACCCGGCCATAAAAAAGAATGAAATAATGCCTTTTGCAGCAACATGGATGGATCTAGAGATTATCATACTAAGTGAAAGAAGTCAGACAAAGAAAGTCAAATATCATAGGATATCACTTATATGTGGAATCTAAAATATGATACAAATGAACTTATTAATAAAACAGAAATGGACTCAGAGACATAGAAAACATATTTATGGTATCCAAAGGGGAAAGGGGGTGGGAGAAGGATAAGTTAGGAGTCTGGGATTAACAGATACAAACTACTATATATAAACAACATATATATATATATATATATATATATATATATATATGAATCACTTTGCTGTACACCAGAAACTAACACAACATTGTAAATCACCTATACTTCAATTAAAAAATAAATCTGTCACCTAATGCTATTGGTTCTACCTCTAGAGGACATCTAGAATCTGACCTCTTGTCATGCACCTGTACTACAGCCTCCCAGCTCCAAACCACTATTAATTCTCTTCTCTATTATCTATTACTGTTTCTTCTCCAGAACCACTACAATGGCCCACTCCATAGCAGCTAGGATAGTGATTCCAAAACTTAACTTGCTTATATCTGTCCTATGGTCAAAACCCTCTAGTCGCTTTCTATATCATCCAGAATAAGAGTCAAAGTCCTTACTTTCCCAATAAACCCCTAAATAATTTGCCCCCATCACTTCTCTGATTTTATCTCTTACTTCTTTCATGCTGTTCCAACCAAACAGGCTTCCTTATAGTTCCTTGCCTCATCTCCTTCAGATATCAGTTTCAATGTCACTATTCATAAGATCACTCTAAAATACCATCCACTATCCCTGGCATTCCATTCCTCATTTCTCTGTAGTATTTTTTTCCATTGAATCCATCACCACCTGCCATACATCTGTTTTCGTATTTATTTTCTGTTCTCTCAGTTAGGATGTAAATTTCATGAATATAGAGACTTTTTCTGTTTTATTTACTGTTATACCTCCAGTGTCTAGAATAGGGCTTGACATGTAGTATACACCCAATAAATATCTATTGAGAGAATGAATGGTGAAATTATGATACCAAAAATAAATATTCTAATAAAAAGGGAAACTAAACAAAGGAGGACATCTTGAATATTGCAAAGTTATGTGATCCTTGAGCTTTGAGGTGAATTTACAGTTCAAACTACTCTAGATGTAGAGTGAGAGAACCTAGTAAGATGGTGGGTATAAGAGACAGAACATTGACACTGAGCTGGACCCATTTTATTTTGACCTTCCAGGTAAGACAGAGTGAGAGAGAGATGAGAGATGAGTTCAAAAGGAAGAAAGATCATGGGCAGGTAGAAAAAGAATACAGAAACTATAAAGTAAAAAGTCATTTGAATACTGAGTGATAGTAAAGAGGACCCAGAGGCATGGAAACGAATTAAGGGAAGAGAAGTAGAAGAGGAGGGAAGCTTGTAAGGCAGACACTCGTCTCTGATAACCTGCCTTACAATAATTTAAGATAATACTCCATTAATCTTCATAGCAGAATCTTTAATTGCAAAATCTTTCATCAGCCCTGTTATTTGCTGCACCTGTCATTGGAGACTTTTTTTTTGTTGTGTTGTTGTCATTTCTCATGCTAATTAGAGGGCTGTTTTGCTGTATTCTCCTTCAGTGTGGTTGGGTTTAAACAGTAATGCTGTCAATTATGCTCCTGTTCCTCGAGCAGATTTCACATAGCATTTTGGGCAGATTTCAAAGGAGAGACTTTTTAAAACATTACTTAAATACCCCCACAATATTAACAACTTTCTTAATGCCCTTTAACTATCCCATAATCCATCCTGCAGCTGCCTCATAGTCGTTAAACCTCAAATATATATGTTTAACATTCAATTGGGTGCTTAATGATCTTACCTTAACTGGGCCTATTAAATTTAAAGACATGTACATAATTGAGTTATTGCACATTAATTATAAATACCTGTTGGCTATTAAAATCACATTCCAAGTGTTAACACCTATCACTAGATTTGGCTAAACCTTGCCCAATCTGTGTTCTTCTTGGTGAAAAGACACTTGTCACAGAGAAATAAGGAAGCCTATCTCTTTTGGGGGTGATCAAGTCGAATTGAAACTGCAAGCCCCAATTCTAATCAGATAGTGTGGTTGCCTCTTACAGAGTTACACAGAGAAAATCAGTAATAATTCCGCACAATTTTATAGCACTTAGTACATTTTAAAGGACTTTCACTAAACATCATTGCTTCTAAACTTCCAGAAATGCTGGCATCTATACAAGAAATATGATTCTCTTTATGACAGATGGGAACATGTCAGGCATGAAGAGTTCAAGTGACTTTCCTCTTCCATTCAGAACTGACTTAGGCACTAGAATCACAGATGGAGACCATGTAAGTATTTTGCTTTGCAAAGGCAAAAGGTAGGGGCAGTAAGAAAGCAGCAGGTGCCCCTAACCAACTTATTTGTCTTTCCTTCTTCTGCTGCTACATTATCCAACGCTACTCCACAACTTTAAAGATGCTACTGACTCTGTTTCTTCCTGTCTAACTTAATATGGACCATGCATCTTCTCTACATGTTCACAACACCCTTCTGTACCACTTATTTATCAGTTCAGAGACTTGGGTTATAATTTAGTCTTTAGTTGATAGAAGCATGTTAAAGCTAGTACAACTTAGCTGTACACTTACTGAGGGCCACCATGAGGTCTGATTTTTCTGATTCCTTTCTAACTCATGCAGTAACAGTCAATGGTGAGTGCTTAAAAGATATGAGTAGATTAATTCCCTTTATTGACACTCATTCCACCTTTCAGATGATGCTCATTTAAAGTACCTTGGAATCTTCTTTTGTACTGAATCTTTAATTTATCCTTGAAGACAATGTCTATAAGTTCGGATGCCATGGGAATAAAGTAGTGTTGCGTATCTGCCCCTCCCTTTTTTTTTTTTTTTACCTGTGCCTGAGCTCTGAAGTTCCTCTGGGCCTTCCTCCTCGCAGTAGTAAAACATGACTGATAACAAGAAACGGCAGCCTTCCAAGTGGCTCCCTTTGTAGAAAATCCCCAAACACATTCAATTCAAATTTAAACAGCCACATTTGAAACAAAGACAGAGATGTAACAAATGACCCCCCACTCTGTTTTCTAATTGTCTCCAGAGACAGATCATGTCTATTTGAATCTTTTTCAGCCCAGTCACATCAATGCACTGACAGATCCTGTCCCTTTCCATCAGGCTTGGAGCTTTCCTTCTTAGGCATAGTATAAGGTAGAGCAGCATGATCTGGGATTTCAGATATGACTTTTGTGGTTTGTGGACCTCTCCATGGTACAGCTTTGAAACTTGGGCAGAGTTTTTGTATATAACAACAAAGCTTGACAAAATGTGAACTTTATGATGAAAGTATCATCTCTCAGCCCATGCCCAACTATTGTTTCTTCTCATTGGCTCTCCTCTGTTCATTTGAGGAATCAAGGGGTTTTACTTTCAATGCCATCACTAAGAGAAAGTCAGTAAATCTCTCTGTACATTTCCTTTAATTGTCAAATGAAGAGAACAAGGCTACCCAGCTTATCTTGTAGAACTTTTGTGAAATCCAGTGGAGAAATGTATATAAAAGTTTTGAAAGAGGCAAAGCATTAAATTCAGGTAGAAAGATTGTATTATTTGTCCCAAATAAACAACCTAACGGGGGCCATGTGTGTTCTACACAGGACTAAAACTATGATAATTAAGCGAGCATCACAGGAAAAGTAGTGAATTTAAAGCATAGCATAGATGTTCAAGAGGGTCTTCAATAAGGGAAAGGAGGAATAACATCTTGAATGTTTACAGAGCTTTCTTTTTAAAAAATGTGATAGAGTGAAAAGAGAACTGAGCTCAGAGATTGGTGAACTGGACTTTAGCCCCAGTTCTGCCACTAGTTGTGTGACTTCAAGCAAATTACTGAACTTCTCTGGGGCCTTCATTTCCTCAACTGTAAAATGAGAGGGTTAGACTGAATGGGCTCTGAGGTCCCTGCTGGTTCTAAAGTTCTATGTAGTTTTATATTTGCACTCTGCCGCTCCATCACGCAGGACACTGACATGGTTTGGTTGAGCACATGATGGGAATGAGGCTCTATGACTTATGAGCTTTATTATCCAAAGTGCAGATCAGAGACGGGGCTCTTGTAACCTGTGCTTGGACTCCCTCCCACTGTGTGAGCTTCACCATCTGCATATACATACCTCAGAGGCAGGGCCCAGAGCCCTACTAGGATAAGACTAGGTAGACAAGGCTGGTCAGATGATGTTGAAAGGCTGAAAAACACACTCCACAGTATTGACTGTGTTACACAGTGACAATTACCTGCTGTCATGTGTGCTCTTTGAAGCAGCATACCAATGGCTGGGGTAACCCCTTCATCATGAATCCCCACTCCACTTTGGCTAGCATCCTCATTGTCACCCACGTGCTCAGGAAATGTATTTCTCAGCTCGTGGTGCTCATCACACTTGGAACCTTCCCATCCTCTCAATCTAATCCCACCTGCTGTAACTCTCCTCTGTACTCCTGGAGCACGAATCACACATCATATCTGTTGTTCTCTGGATTTTTTTTTTTATCTTGAAGCTTTTAGCTCCTGCACTGTGTCTTATACTATTTTTTCTTATTTGAGCATATAGTGTCTCAAAAATTCTATTTTAATTGAAGTAATGAATTTTCAGTCTCCTCTTGAATAATTCCCACTTTGTGTGTGTTTGATCTTGTTTTTCATCTCTCCAAAAGTTTGATTTTATATCACATGCTGTTCACCCTGGGTAGACAGCTTGTAAATTTAATACAAAATAAAATAGGGAATACCATTTCAGAACTGGGGATAATCCATTAGCTAAGAGGCCTTGACAAAGATTTATAGTGAAATAGTCTTAACCATCAGTAACAAGTTTTTTAAAGGGTACACCATTTTATTAATTATTGCCAAACATACTATTTTAGGAGAAACAATTTAAAAGCTTAGAAAATAGAAAGGATTTCACATAAAGAAAGTTATGTTGGTAAGATTCTTCCTTTCCCAAGGATGATTTCCACGCTCTAATCTCTTACTGACATGTCACGATGTTTTGAATGTTAACTGCATATTCCATTTTCCACCCAAGTTTCTGCAGATAGAGATATGTCAAAGAGAGATCAGATGACAGTTTCTAGCAGGGCCTCACAGGTGAAAACTTGATGGGGGATCTTCATAGGTCCAGAGTCCAGCCCTCAAGTTTGAAGTCTTGAAAACTCAATTTTACCAGCCCACCTAAAGATCATCAAGCTCTTGGACTCAACCAAGGGAAGAAATCTGCATCTACCAAATTCACACATCAGAATATCAATTCATCTGGAGTGGGAGACATGTATGGAAATATTATCTAAATTGCAAATTCAACCATATTACTCCCCTGCTTAACATTTTCAGTACCTCCTTTCTGCCTACAGATTGCTAATAAGACAATTCCCGATATAACCACTTTCTACCTCATCTCCTTCTATACCTCCTCTCACACACAACCTATTAATAATGTCCCAATTTTCCCAAAACACACAGTGCTCTCCAATGTCTTCTTTATATTGCCTACGCTTTTAACATCTGCTTTGAATATGCCCTCCTGCTTCATTTAAACATAATGCCAGCCCTGACTTACCAACCTAATCCTCTATTTCCATTTCTAATCTTCACATTGAACGATAAATTCGGATCTCCCCTCATCTAATATGGCCTCATTGTCTCCTCCCCACCACAGCCTGGGTAATGTACCTTCTCTCTGTACTCCCAATCCATGCTATGCTTTTCTCTTTAACAGATCCTGTCTCTTCATATTATGATTTTATGTTGAATTCTCTGTTTGTCCAACTAGACTATGAACCCCTTGAAAATGTTAACCATATTAACCTGTAACCTTAGTGCTGGTGTACTTGGGACATGGAGGTACTTAGAAATGTTTGTTAAGTCAGTGAATGAACAAATATTCTCAGGATTCTCACTTCTGGTAGGTCAGGGCACTCAGAGTCCAAGTTACAGAACAGAACTTTGCTTGGTGAGATGCATTTAGGACAAGAATTGCTAGATGTTTGTAACATCTATTTTTATCTAGCCAAGGTCACCAGGTGAAGTGCCCTTCTTCTCTCTATGGATACTTCTGTTAGCATCCCAATGCCCTTTCCCCCATATAATACTACTTAAATTTCCATCCCTTTTTGCTCTGCAGCTCACTGTATTCCAGTCTCTACACATAATTATCTCAGACAGTCGGTACTTATTATATGAACTTTTGTTTCTCAACACCATTTGCATTTCAGTACTGAGACAGCATGCTGGTCATCTTGATTAGCATGAGAAATACTGTGGTCTTCTCTCTGGCTAGTTTTCTCAATTCCCCCAGATAGAAATTGGGGAGTATTTTAGTCTTATCATTACATCATGATCATCTCTTCAGAATCAGTTACTTCTGCCAATAGGTAATTTTACCTATTATTCATTGATCTTATTAGCTTCCAATTCAGAGGCTGACTTCTACCTAATCTGTCTTCTGTTTTTAAAACAGAACTACAGTTCATGTGCCTGTCATTATTAGACCTGCCTTTTAGGAACAGCTGCCAAATCAATCTAAATTTACATAGTGTCTGGGCCCTGGCATTAGAAAGAATATAGCTCTACAAAGCCACCTTTCTAGGTTTCTACATCCCAGAGAAAGTTAGTCATGGAGAAGGGGTCCTATGGTAGGTCCTTGGGAAGGATATAGCCTCAGATGCTGCCTAATGGCTTGGCACCATGGGAATTTCCCAGCTTGCTTTGCAAAGTCTGCCCAAACTTGGCTCACCACACTGCTCAGATAGCCTTCCTAGGGAAGCTGGCTGTGCTTTCTTGTGTTCGTTTATTTTAAACACAGTGTCTTCTCCTCATCCCTTGATGCCTATTGTGTGGTTTAATTACTACCCTCTGCCTAGTAGTTGCCAGCATGATATGCTGCGAGACCAGCACATACAATGCAATGTGTGCTTGGAGGGACTGACAAGCCCAGCTTCTAAACCGGATTCTCAAAGGGAGAGACCAATGAAACCCATCGTCAAGAAAGTGATCATTTCTGTGCCATGCAATTATACCCTTTAAAAAGTATACCTCTGGTGTATCCTGCCAACAGTTTACTGACGATGAGGAAACAAAACCAGCAGTTGATGCTGAAATGGCTATGGAAACCCTGTAATCATCTTAAAAATAGATTTATATAGGGAACCTGGTTGTTAGGAGTGTGGTTTTGCACTCTGTTTCAAAAGAAAAAATTCCTTTTCACACTTAAGCCATTTTAATTTCTACAGAACACTGTGGATATTTGGAGTTGGAGGAGAGGTGGGAGGATGTAAGGGAGAGAGGAGGAGCAAAATATGTTGCTGGGATTTTTTTTCTGTCATATGCTTACCCTCAACTTACCCACCCACAGACAACAGCACCACCACATACACCACACCCCTAGCATTATGGGAACATCTACCTACTGCTCACACCCACCAAGAAGCCGTAAAAGTAAACCTTGTTATCACAACTACCCACTCACAAATAACCACTGCCATAAGTTCTACTTTACCCTATTTCCCTCTCTCCACATGCAATACTCTTCGATACTTCCTTTCCCACCATGTGTGTATACAACGCACATGTAGATAACAGTCCTCTACTGAAGGATCCACCCACAGTGGAAATTGCTGGGGATGTGCCAGTGGAAATTCCCGCCCCCCCCTTTCCCTGCAATTTGCAAGTTAAAGTGATAAGTGCCCAATAAAGTCAGGGAAGGTGTAATACCTGATCAGTTGATGGTACAAAATACCAGTTGACCCCAGCCTTGGGTGATTAGGAAGGTTGGCCTGAGAATTTAAATGCCATTTGCTAACGTTGTCAATTGAACGAGTGGTGTCTAACTGATTTTATGAGAGCTGTAGATACATGGTTGAGAGAGAAAACTCTGCAAACAGATGATTTGGGTTTGAATCCAGTCTCTTTCATTTACTTGTTTATAATCTTGGATAAATTAATTCTCTCTATGCCTCATTTCTCTCATCTATAAAGTGAGAATTTAAATAGTACACACCTCAAAAAAGTTGTCATGAAGATTCAATTAGTTACTATATGTAAAACATTCAGAAGAATGTGTTATTTAGTATTATTTGTTATTGTCGTTATTGCTGTTGTTTGCATATCAAGATTCAGAGGATTAAGCCTACTGATTGAGAATTTCTTATCTTATTTAGATAACTACATAAATATTCAGAATCGTGTGCTTTGGAGAACTTCATAGAATTCTTTGGAAAATACAAATAAATCACACAGCAACTGTCCTGTTTGGCCAGGAAAATGGCATCTTATTTTTGATTCAAAACAGGACCAATTGTTTCCATTTTTGAAATGACCTGACATAGAAGGTAGGTGGTGGGGCAGGAAACAGGAGGTGCATTAAATTTAAAATTAAAAGGAGAAGAAGAAAGAGCATGAAAGGGATGGCAGAGAAATATAAAAATTAAAATATAATAAAAAAATATAATCAGGAATATACTTCTAATTAGCACTTAGGTCCATATAACCCATAAGACTGTTTCATCAAAGTCAGGCTCTTTTTTTTAAAAAAACGTAATTTTCCATTAAAATTGACCTTCCCTTTGAATATTGTCTAGGTGTTAGAGAAGTTGGACTATTTTATGTTCTGAAGAATTTGAAGTTCACCATAATATTTCAACTTCATATTCAAATCAGCTGTATCACTAGACGATAAACTCCTTGCTAGCCGAGATCCTGCCTATCTGGTCCACAGTTGTTGTCTCATACTGCATAGTGCCCAGGACATAGTAGGTGCTCAATAAATATTGATGAAACGAAAGAATGAATGAGTGAGTAAATGCGTGAACCATCTCACTCAACATGCTCGTGATGCAATGAACTATTAATCATGTGGGTGAAACCCATCAGATGTAGAAACAGATATGGGATCTTGTCCCAGGTTTGGCAAATACTGGCTCTATGTCATTTGCAAGTTACCTGAGACAGCTTTATAGCAGTAACAATACTAATTGGCCCCTCACAGGTATCGTATGAGGATTACATGGGGAAATGTGTGTGTTAACCATAAATCCATGCACAGAGGCAAAGTCTGCTGTTTAATTGGGTAAACTAAGGTCTCAAAAAGAAATTGGCTCCCCATTGTTTCGAGCTTTAATAAGAGAGTTTTTTGGTTTTGTTTTTAATTAATTTATTCATTTATTTATCTATTTTTGGCTGCGTTGGGTCTTTGTTTCTGCACGCGGGCTTTCTCAAGTTGTGGCGGGGGGGGACTACTCTTCATTGCAGTGTGCAGGCTTCTCATTGCGGTGGCTTCTCTTGTTGCAGAGCATGGGCTGTAGGGGTGTAGGCTTCAGTAGTTGTGGCACGTGGGCTCAGTAGTGTGGCTCGCAGGCTCTAGAGTGCAGGCTCAGTAGTTGTGGCGCACAGGCTTAGTTGCTCTGTGGCATGTGGGATCTTCCTGGACCGGGGCTCGAACCTGTGTCCCCTGCCTTGGCAGGCGGATTCTTAACCACTGCGCCCTAGGGAAGCCCCAGTAGGAGAGCTTTAATCCGGGAGGTGCATTCATTTTGAAACTGTCTTTACATAAATCATAGGAAGGAAAAGAAACTTGAGAAGTGGAGAGAAAGAGAAGACGGTAAGGGAGAAATGAGGAAGAGTTAGAAGAACAGGGAGAGAAAGTATTTCCACCTTTGACTGCAGTTGTTCAGTCATGGTGAGAATAAGCAACATTCTGGAAATCATTCTTGAAAAATGGAAATCCTGCCCTTGATTCATTTTCCAGATCTCCTCGAAGGGTCGGGGCTGGTATTTGAAGTGACTTTTCAATTAGTCAGCCCTCCAGAAGTCTGGATCCAGGCTTGGAGATGCTTGCCAGGGTGGTGGCTTTTATCTTATTCAGTCATAAGGAACATGGAAATCAATTTTTCCCAATCTCAGTTATAGCTGGAAATCCATCCTTTTTAAGTCAACAGGAAGATTAATCTATAGAATAGTTTTGGGGATTTTGCTGACATATAAACATGTTAAGAATACATTACATTTTTTTCCTCCCTCCCTCGTACTATTTTTAAAATGAAGCCAATGTGCGGTGCCAGCCAGGGGAAGAAAGATGGCCACACATCCCCTCCCCACGAGAGTGCAAACCCATTTTTTCCAAAGCCTGAAGCACAAACCTCAGTTTACATTGGTCAGTGCCTTCCTCTCAACCAACTGTCCCAAATCACAGGAAAGTCTACTTTTTTCATACAGATATTTATAATTCCAAATAATTCAGTTTAGGAGGTCCTATACACTAGATAGTATTCCTTTCTGCAGTAACCACTACAATGATTTGGTTGTTTTTTTGCACCTAAAACTTTGGGTGTCTTGAGAAGCCCAACCCGCAGTATTTTTAGGTAGTATAAGGCTTAAAGGAGTAGTTTCTGAAAATGTGAGTTGTAGAATTCCTGAGGTCTAGAAAGTCATTTCAGAAAGCTCAGAAATATACCTAAGCATCATCTGAGAGTGAATATAAAGCAGGCTCCCCACATATATGTTTCTACATTTCAAATGCATTTAGATACTCTTATAACAAATAAATAATATATTTAATAATAAAAATATATAAATAAGAAATATAATAAATATTATATACTAAAATAATAATGTAATAAATAAAACATTGAGATATGAATATGACAATGAAAAATGTATACCATTAATTATACTAAATATACAAAACTTGAAAAGTACTCTACACAAAGTAACTTCTATGTATTTTGTCAAGCAATACCTAAAATCACACTTATTAGTATAAGCAAGGGTGAGCACAATCTGGTAGGTCTATAGATGGGTCATCATACCCAAATAGTTTTAGAAGCACTGATGGAGAGTGGATACATACAGATGGGGTGGGCTTGAGTGACGTGGAGCTATTAAAATGAAACAAGCCTCAAATAACAATTATGTCATGTGCTTTTACAGAATGGGCAATGGAGAGTGGAATTGGAGGAGTGAACATGTGGCTATACCTACGGTCATAGATCCAGTCCACTCTGTGAATGGCAGGGAGCTGAATGGACAGATCCTTGCCATCTATGAAGCGGTGCAGAATGTGGATACAAAGGCAGACATACCAAGAAGCTAATGAAACTTAAGCGTCAGGGCTCTTCCCTTGCATTGCCCCTCCCAAGGCCCTGGGAAGGACTCTAGGAGAATGTTCACCTGATGATAAGATTTTGTAAAATTTGCAAAAGTAAAAATATTTTAACATCAATCAGTTAAATCTACTCTGCCTTCTACTCCGATACACTTTCCCCCTTGTCAGGAGTCATTAGAGTGACTGTGGTCATTTGGGGGGCTCGGGAAATTAGTTGGGGATGTATTTAAGTTAGATTTAGTGGGGTAGATTTATGTAGTTTGCCATCACTTCTGCATATATAGTTAAGGTGTTGCTAACCAGCACAGCGTTGGAATGGCATCCGGGACTACCCGTACCGCCCTCTGAGCTGACCTACTTGTTCATGAAATGAAGCTGCAGGCTGGAAGTCTTAGGATGAAATAAATAAATGGCTCTGTACCAGAGCTAGGTGGGCAACAGAAGAGAAACAAGGTTTGAAAGGTGTAGCATCCGAAGTTAGTTTATGGTAAAAATTTCCCAGGAATCAGACATCTAAAATTGTAAGCAGAAGATTCACCCCTCATCAACACTTGGTAAAGATAGAAATCTACTCTTGTAAGAAATATACTTGATTTTTCTGCAGAATGTACCATTATAAAATACCATAGAATTTATGTTTTTGTTGGACACGAACCTGTAGCAGTATGATAAACAGTGTATATATGTGTCCATGGGTGAGGTTGTGTTTTACCACTAATAATGAAAATCAAATTTTGATCAATCATGTTGAAGAAAATAATGAATTGTCTTTTTATTCTCTATTTAGAAAATATTACAAAAATTGCTTTCATATAAAAAGATGATCAAAGAGTTTAGAGCAAATATCTTTAAGGAAAAATTATTGTGACATGTATAGAGATTAACTGAGCTCATTGATAAAAATGTTACTTTTATGCATTTTATTATGTTTGTGGTATTTTAATTTATTATGATTTCTTTTCTTATTGTAAATAAATATTCACTTTTATATCTAAGGTTGTATTCATAATTTTGCATCATTTTTCTTCAACAGGGTCCCCTAAATTTTATATGCCATAAAACCTGGGGAATCATCAAGTTATCATATATTGTTAGGGTCAGTACAATTGTTAAGTAGCTAAGAACTCATGCTCTGAAGCTGGATAAACTTGAGTTCAAATCCAGATTCTACAGCTTACCACCTCTGTGTCCCAAAGAGTTTGCCCAAATGCTTACAGCCTTGTTCCATCATCTGTAAAACTAGACTATTTTTGTTGAGGATTAAACTACAGTGTATGTCAAACACTTACTACTCTGCCTAGTATATGGGATGCACTCAGTAAATGTGTTTGAGAGAGAAAGAGACACATGTATGCAATACACAGACACATATTTCTTAGTGAGATCATCATTAACAAATACACAGAAAGTACCTACCATATGAAGCCATTAAACGGGACCAGAAACCAAAATGTCTAAAACGTAGCCTTGCCCACAGGAAGCATTCTACCTAGGCGATAGTATTAAAGATAGTAACCTACTCCCTGGACCTGAACTATCCTTTTTTTTTTTTTTAAATGCTAAACAAGTAGTAATTCATTGCAGGTCTAGTTTATTTTCCTCCATGTGTACTTACAAGGGTCAGGGTAGGTTGCGCAACTTGATAAATTGTGTTTATTTATTGGCAGGACTGCACCAAATAACATGCAAATGATATGCAAAATGACATAGACATTCACATCAACGACTCAGCCACTTATGGTAATAGCACTCCAACCCCGCTCTGCCTCTGATTGTGGCATTATTGTTGTTTCATAAGTATCGATTGCTCTCAACTTCTGCTGATGCAGCCAGACAGTTTGTCAGGACATAGGCCAAAGAGACCCATCCCTTCAGTTTAATCTGTCCTTCATTCACCTCCTACATTTATGCTAGGACTTGCACCTTTGGGTTTGGGGTCCATCTACATTATATCATTGATTGCAGTATGGGTAATACAGATAATTCTTGCTCTCCAATGTAGAGTGTATGCTACGTAGGTTGCCTTTGTTAAATAACACTTTTATTTGGGACCCCCAAACCTAACAATATAGCCTGTAGGGTATAGCCAGATCATTTCTTATTACCCCCAGGAGGACCTATAGTGAACTCATATTCTTGCTGGCATCCAGCAGTCAACAGCAAGTCTTCCCTCTGAGCACTCGTCATGTGAGGTGGCAGTGTTCTCCCGGGAAGTAGATGGGCCCTGATCAGCCTCTTTCTCCATGATAAACATGTCTGGATGTGACAATCATTTCTTTCCCTGGGAATGCAATGATGATGTGATTTCCAAGGCCCTGCTCTGTATGTATGAGTAACAAACCCATGATCCATCATCCACAATAAACTGTCTTCGTGTAGGTATTAATTTAGTCTTATGTAATATATAGAAGTGATTTGTTGGCTGGCAAGCAGAAAGCATGTGTTTAAGCAGGCCAAAGATATTTGGATCTCTCCTGCACATCTCTCTAACTTGATCCTATATACCATGCACATTGATTGCTGCTTCATGTTGGAGGCTATTTTCTGAAATGCTTTTTCATGGTCTTCATTACAACACAGTGCTATTGTGGAGAAGAAATGGAGGATGGCTATGGCTAAACACACTGGAGTTTTTGGACATCTTAATTCATTAAGCAATCATGAGAATAAAGAACAATGCAAATGGAAAGGTTTATTTTTTCTCTTTAATGGTTTTGGAATAGATGCTAATTTTCATGGGCTATTTATTAACCTGAATTTGGGCTCTTAAAGATATTCTCAAATTTTATGAAGGCCAAAGAATTTAATTTGTGCTTTAAGGAAGCAAGCTGGAAATAAAACAAATCAGGCTGCTTTTTTAAGTCGTAGTACCTTCTAGTCAACTCAAGCCAACAAAAATATAGTAGAGCCATGTATATAATTTTAACTTTTCTAGTAACTTCATTAAAAATATTTTAAAAGATAGAATAAATTTAATAATATTTTATTTAACTAAATATACTAAAAATATTTTATTTCAATATGCAGTCAATATTAAATGTATTATTTTATTTTATTTTTTCAACAGTTTCATTTGTGCATTTTGAAATGTATTTTAATGCACATTGATGTAACGAGATAGTTAACATTTTTTGTACTAAGTCTAAAAAACTCAGTGTGTGTTTTATTGCATACATCAAAGCCCAAATCAGATTAGCCACATTTTAAGTGTTCAATAGCTACCAGTGGCTAGTGGCTGCCATATTGGACAGCTTGGCCCCATATAGCCACAGGTAGGTCCCCTAACCTACACTAACCTAAGGCTTCAACTCCCTCTTTTAATCAGAGAAGGATAAAAGACATACTCTACTGATGCTTTACAGATTTACTAATAAATGTCAGTAAAATTGTTGAAAATAAGTAGAACAATAGTTCTATAGACTATTGGAGTATTTGATGGACTAGATCAATAGGTTCTATTCCTGACCCCATCACTATTTAGACACGTGATAGAATTAAACTCTCTCCTTTACAAAACGGGTCCCTAGTCTAGATAACTTACGAGCTTCCTTCCAAATGTAAAATTATATATTTCATTTTTTGAATTATTAGCCTATCTTATCTTTCAGAGCAAGAACAGAATTGTTCCTCATTCCCATTGTTATGACCGGCTGAGTTTTATTATTTTAAGTGTTGGCTTTCTCACTTCTGCATTGGAGATCCTGTTTCTCAGACTGATGGCTCCTATACTCAAGAACTTTTCCCTATACTGAACTTAATTGATGTTTTCCTTTCCTGCGTTTAATTCTTCGATCCCTCATCATGATCTCTCGGACCTCTCTGAGCACTGTTTTCCCTTCCTTGATGATCTCTGTGGGCAATTAATACGTCACTCCCTTTTCAGCCTTCCCCTGTCATGTTCTCAATATACACTCATTTCCTGTCAGCTCCCCTCATCAGCCAGGTCCTTGCTCATTTTTCATGGCTGTCCTTTGTGTCCCTAGTCAAGGAAGGAGGCACTGAAGTTTGGACCAGAATCTAACCCCCTCCCTACCTTACTTCCCTCATTTTATATTTTACGGGGAGAAGACAGCTTGGCTAGTGAAGGAGACTGGACATGAACTATTGTTGGTTCCTGTCTTCTGTTCCCAGGGCCTCCATGGAGAATTGCAATGTTTCTGGATCCTTTTTTATAGACTCTGTCTTTCCCAATCTCACTGTCTTCTAGAGGACCCCTCTGTTTTCATGTCCCATCAAGACTGTGGGGAGGTCTCCCAGATCCTGCTGATGTGGTGTTAAAGGAAGATGCCCTTTCTAGGCCTGTGTTGTCCAATATGGTGGGCCCTAGCCAGAGATAGCTCCTGAGCTCTTGAAATGTGGATAGTGGGACTGAGGAAATGAATTCTCAATTTTAATTAATGTGCATTTAAAAACTGACAGGGGCTTCCCTGGTGGCGCAGTGGTTGGGAGTTCGCCTGCCAATGCAGGGGACACGGGTTCCAGCCCTGGTCCAGGAGGATCCCACATACCGCGGAGCAACTAAGCCCGAGTGCCTAGAGCTGGTGCTCTGCAACAGGAGAGGCCACCGCAATGCGATGCCCACGCACCGCGGGGAGGAGTGGCCGCTGCTCGCGGCAAATAGAGGAGGCCCGCGCGCGAAAACAAAGACCCAACGTGGCCAAAAAATAAATAAATTAATAAATTAATTTAAAAAAAAACTGACAGTTAATTCAGGTATTGGAAAACATTCAAAAATATCTGTAACAGCTTGGGTATATGAAGCTGCTTTTTCACCTGTAAATTTTATGAAATCTAAATAGAGATCAAGTATTTCTAGTAAAATGTAGCATTCCTACTGAGATGTTTGTAGACATAAAATACTCACAGGATTTCAAATACTTTGTATAAATAAAAGTAAAATATCTCATTGTTTATATGTATTATATGTCAAAATGATTACATTTGGACATGTTTAGTTAAATAAAATATCATTGAAATGAATTATACTTGTTTCTTTTAATTTTTTTTTGACTTGGCTACTAGAAAAATTTAAATCATATATATGACTCTTTTATGTTTCTACTGGACATTTGTGCTCTAGGCAAAACTTCTCTGTATTTCTGAATATTCTTAATTTAAATTATTAAACATGTTTAATACTCTGAATATGTTATTTCATGTAATCCCCACAACAACTATATTTAAATCAGATGTTATCCACCTTCTACTGATTAGAAAGAGGCTCAGAAGTTTGACAAAAATTTTTCAGAGTCACATAGTTATACTTAATAAGTGACAGCATTGGATCTGAATTTAGGCAAGTTTGGTTCACTCTACAGCCTATATTCTTTTCATTTCACTGTGCTGCCTCAGGCCCTGACATTCAGAATCTGATACTTGCCTCACTTGAGCCTACCAGATGCCCATATCTGATGCCTGTATCTGAGTGCATCAGATGCTCACTTCTGACAACTATAATGATAACAATCTCTTAGTTTTACAGCTTAAAAAGTTTTTCACATTCATAATCTCACTTGGTCTACCTTTATTTTATGGATGAAGAAGTTGGGTGACAGAGTCTAGATCAGAATGCAGGACTCCTTTCGTTTTCCTTTTAATAAGAATTAATGGATAAACATGGCATACGTAAAGGGAGAGAAGGTTGAGCATATCAAGAAGGCCAGATTTAAGGCAGAAGAAGGAAAAGAGAGATTACTAACAGAGTTGGAGAGACTTTCTATCTGGTGTTTCAGAACCCAGAAGTAAGGAGGTAAGAGCATCAATTTTTCCTTGTTTCTCTTCTGATTCTTCACAGGTGACTATTGGCGGATATTTTAAATGAACTTTGTATATACTAGCTTTTTCAACCTGCAGGTCAAGACCTATTAATGGGTTGTGAAATCATATCAATGGCTCACAATGAGTATTTTCAAAAGTAAAATTGAATACAATAGCATCTATCAGAGTGTATCTCATGTAATAAGGGTAAATATTGTTTTATGACATTCTATCTTCATTTATGTGTGTATAAGTGCATGTGTTGCAACAGAAATTGTATTTATTACTCTGAGTGACAGTAAAAATAAAAAGCAAGTTGGAAAACACAGCTGTATGCCACCAGAACCATCACGGCCATACATTATGCTGCACTAGCTCTGTACCAGCACTGCCGTAGCTGTTTCTTCCAGTAAACCTTCTGACTCTACTGGATCAATCGAGCTGACTGTCTCAGCTAGTTTCACAAGGCATAGAATTGTCTCAATTGGTCCAAGAAGATGTCAGTCAGGAGGATATACACTCAGTTATATAAGTCCACACCTTAATTTAACATTTCAATATATGGCCTCCTCTACTCCCCCAGATTACTTCATCATCATTATTTTTTACCTTCTGAAACTCAAAAAAATTAAACTCTTATAGCAACAGTTTCATGTATTGGCCATAGTAGTGGATGAATAGCGAGAAGGATTTTAGATGGCAAAAGATGTGCATGCATTTATTCATCTGGTACTTATTGAGTACTTTCTATGGGTAAAAGTTAACTTGTTATGTTTTGATACGATAAAGAGAAATCAATTGTGCTAGTGTATGAAGAATTCTCACATACACACAGAACTCAACTAAGTACGGAGACGACTTGGTTTCTCTGAGAAAGAGATCTTTAAGCAAAGAGTGGAGGTAACCTTACCAAGAGCCGTGTTACTAAAGAGATAGGACGAAGCTCCAATGGATTGGGTTAAAGAAGTGGGTAAGAAGAGAGAGCATAGACCCAGAGGGTGTAGGCAGCTCTGGAGAAGTTTGGTTTTGAAGAGAAAAAAGAGAACAGGCAATAGTTGGACAGAGAAGTTTGGTCAAAAGAGAAATTATTTTTTTTGTTTTGCATTTTTAGATGGAAAAGACTTGACCTTTTTTAAAGGCTATTGGGAAATCTCTAGAAGAGAGGATATGCCTCCTCATTTTCACTTCTTTAAATTTTACTTATTATTTTAAGGCCTAAGATGCATATCATCTCTTGTGTGAAATCCACTTGCCCCCTCAGCCCTCTCCCACCCATCCCCTTCCCCAACTGATAATTAATTTGTTCCCCTGAGAGTTCCCAGGTCTTATTTACAGTATTAGAATATTTATTCACTATAGCAGTGATGACTTTCTTGTGTGAGTATTTTCCTCAGCTTATTTTCTGTCTTCTTAATTGGGCTTTGAGTTTCTTGAGAGAAAGGACTGCATCTTGGTCAGCTGTGTCACTAACTATGAGTGAAATATAGTATGCACTCAGTAAATGTTTGTTGATTGACTATGCAGGAGGGATTCTGAAAGCTAAGGAAAATTGCAGAACCAGAAGCAGAGAAGATAAGTGCTCTTATCCATTGCACCTCTTGTCCCCCTTGCACTCACAAACATCACTGTCCCTATTCCTCTAATGACCTAAAATCTCTGTCCCAATTCCTTTAAGAACTTTAATGATTAAAATCAACAAAAAAACCCAGAAGCGGTCTGGTGGTCCAGGGGCAATATTAATCCCTCAAAACTATGCTATTTGGCTTGCCTAATGATTTCTAAACTTGTGAATTAGTTGTCAACATTTAAATACAGGGGATTTCACCTAAGGTTTAGATACCTAGCTTCTTTTGAAAAAATCAGAACACTCAGCAGTACTGGGACCAATTTCCTGGCTGGCAACAACTTGCATAAGCTGATAGGTGCTGCTCATTTCAAACAGTGCCTGATATCTAAACTGGCGACAGCCTTCATCACACTTGTTTTACTCCTGTGAGATATTTGCCTGGTCCGTGAAGATTTTTCAGCTTGTGACGCTTGAATTCCAACCGACTAATCTACTACCTCTCTTGTTTATCATGGGAGGAGTAAGTACCCTATTGGCATTTTATTTATTTTTTTTGGCGGTACGCGGGCCTCTCACCGTTGTGGCCTCTCCTGTTGCGGAGCACAGGCTCTGGACGCGCAGGTCCAGCGGCCATGGCTCACGGGCCCAGCCGCTCCGCGGCACGTGGGATCCTCCCGGACCGGGGCACGAACCCGTGTCCCCTGCATCGGCAAGCGGACTCCCAACCACTGCATCACCAGGGAAGCCCCCTATTGGCATTTTTGAAAAAAATGATTTTTTTTATTATGTATGCCTGTCCATTCACTGCAGGACCTTCCACACTCATTTGAAAGACCAAACTCTCTCTATCTAGCTGGATCATGGTGTCCCAAAATAAGATCGAATCCTAACTAGGAAAACACAAGGGAAGCTCATTTGATATCTGCTACATTAGGTCCTGGCCACTTCTTTCTCCCCATCCCCAACAGACCTGCTGCTAAGGCCCTAGTATGCACAATAGCCAAGTCCTTTCCCAAACCAATGTCAGACCCGCCTGTCACTTTACCCTTCAACATGTCATACGAAGGGAACATATCAGTGCTGGGCAAGGGCAGGGGCTACCCCTGAGGAGAGTAGAGGGAAATACAGGAGAAGATAGAAAGGGCTGTTGACATCACAACTCTTGTATAAGCTGAGGTTGCTAATGCTATCTGTAGACAGTTATGATGACTGTTTCTTCGTCTGGAGCTGAAAGGCCCTTTACTCATTGGAATCATACTCTCATTTTCTTAAGAAGTAGGGGGAAAACAACATAATAATATGAGAACATCAATACTCCAACTACTCCTTACTGAATGCTCACTAAGTGTTCAAAAGGAGCTAAATACTTCACTGTCATGATCTCAAAAGAATAAGAGTAATCCTTGTTCCTTAGCTGTGATAGGCAGAATAATGGCCCCCAAACATGTCCACATTCTTTTTTTTTTTAACATCTTTATTGGGGTATAATGGCTTTACAATGGTGTGTTAGTTTCTGCTTTATAACAAAGTGAATCAGTTATACATATACATATGTTCCCATATCTCTTCCCTCTTGCGTCTCCCTCCCTCCCACCCTCCCTATCCCACCCCTCCAGGCGGTCACAAAGCACCGAGCCTATATCCCTGTGCCAAAACATATCCACTTTCTAATGCTTAGAACCTGTGAATGCTATGTTATATGGCAAGGGGTGGGGGGATTAAGGTAGCCGCACTGCTACTTTAAAATAAGGCGATTACTCTGGATTATCTGGTGGGTTCAATGTAATCACTATACTCCTTAAAATTGGGAAGAGGGAGAAAAGCCAATGTCAGAGTGATGCAGTGTAAGATTCGACTGGCCACTGCTGGCTTTGGCCTTGCAGTTGGAAGGAGGCCGTAAGGAAAGGGATTCAGGCAGCCTCTATAGGCTGGAAAAGGTAAAGAAACAGATTCTCCTCTACAATTTTCAGAAGGAATACAGCCCTGCTAACACCTTGATTTCAGCAGAACAATGTCAGACTTTTACAGAGCAATAAGATAATAGCTTTGTGTTGTTTTAAACCACTGAGTTTGTGGTAATTTTTTACAGCAGCCATAGGAAACTAATACAACATCGAAATTCCTTGCAAAGGCGAATCATACCTTACTTTGTATTTTGTCCCCAGGCTAAGCATCCCCAGCTCTCACCAGCTAAGCCTGGCTTACACACAAAGTAAAAACAAAGTAATAAAGTTGTTTGGCTTGATTTAGCTTAATTGGTATTAAACATCACATTTGAAATAGGATAACTGTTTTGCAAAATGGCCGCTTTAGGAATAATGATATATTCCTCCTTAATTCTGTCATTGTGTTCAGTATTTTGAAACTTGCCTTCAGAGTACTGCAAAAACTGCTATGATTATACAGCCATGCATTTTTGTTGCTTTTTAAAACCTCATTTTGAGACAGAGAAATATTACTTAACAGTAATAACTTACTGTCTCACCTTAGTGTGTAAAGAATTGTGACTATTTGCAAAAATTAAATAGAACCCTCAACAGGTTGACCACCAAGACTACACTCAACAACGTGTTCAGAATATTCCGTAGGCAGTGCCCCCAAAAGAGATCTCAAAACACTTTTGAACAAGGGCAGTATCTTTGAATAAGGGTGGCACAGAACCTGCTGTCAAAGGGAGAACCTAATGTGCATAGTTCTTTTGTGTTTCTTAAAAACAAAGCATATCAACTTGAAACCAAACACATACACTTCTGACTAGCCATGAGAACATTTGTTTTTCTTCAATACTTAAAAGAGAAGGGAGACAGAAGAGGCCATTTGTACTCTCATATCTCCTCTTCATTCTGTCATGAAGCTAAAGATAAAATCTCTCCCTCATTCCCCAGCCTCCACCCATGCAAGAAAAAAGAAATGGGTCAGTATATTACTTAAACAATCCTGCTGTAATTATATATGGTCTAGGTGTGAATTACTTGGGGCACTGAGAGTCTGGGGAGACAGCTAGAGGACTCTCACTGCCTGGGTTGCAGTTTTGTTTGTGTGGTTTTTAAAATGTTGATCCCCAAACAGTAACCAGCTTAATAACACTCGACACTCCATCACTAATAAACTTGGTAGTGGATTTCTTCTCTCTCTCAACATTTCATAGGTTTTGCCCAAGCTGCCAATGAAAGTGAAATGTGCTCTGTGTTTCTCTCTCTCTCCTTTTTTTTTTTTTTTTTTACCTTATTCCTTTTTAAGTTATAGTCACTGGAGAGGCTTGATAAGTTTCTCTCTTATCTCACTGAGACATCTGAGACTGATCCATAGTAACTGAATAATCAATTAATTCTCCTGCAGAGTTCCATTTACATAATGAAAATGCAACATGCTGATATTTTATACAAGTCTTTTTTGGTCGTTTAGACTGATAATATATTATGTATTGATTGAGAAGGAAAGCCTAATGGATCTTCTGTTGTTAAAGTTGCAAAATTACAATTAAAGTAAAATGACAGAAGCAAGCATCTATTGGATTTATACCTATACATCTCTCTTTAATACAGGATTCTAAATGTCTGGGCCTGATTAAGGCTTTGCTCTCATTTGAGCAAAAAGGGCATATAATGTGTGGCTTTTCATGTTCTCATTGCTAGGGCCAAAATCAATACTGTACTGTTTGCAAACTTTGCCAATGTACAAAGCTGAGTCCTGTGTCCTCTGTCTGATCAGGGCACCTATGACTTAAATCATCCTTTCACTGTTGATTCAGTGGTCTCTTAACCTGGAAAGAGAAGGAATTTGAGTAGAGCTTAGATTAAAAAAAATGAAAATTAAGGCTCCTGTGGTCTGTATAGTCCTGTGTGGAAAATGAGACTTGGTTCTTAGTCTCAGTTCTTCTGCCTTGATGTGTTTACAGAATCAGATCATCATCAATAATTTTTATGGCATCTCTAACAGAGAAGGCAGTAAAGTGTAATGGTTAGGCTCATGGGTTCTGAAGCCAGGCTTCTCTGAGTCACAATCCTACCTCCATCACTTAATAACTGTGAGATGCAGTATTAGTTATTTGACTTCTTTGAGCCTCAGTTTTCTCATCTATAATCAGACATAATATTAAAGCTCATCCTACAGTGATGTTGTCAAAATTAAATGAGCTCATACTTCTTAGGTCCCCAGAATAAGATCTGTCATATAGCAAATGCTCAATAAAATTAGCTATGATTACTAACGAATCTACAATGAAAAGCATCACGGTCCCGGCCCTCCAGGTCAGGGGCTTTTTACTTCATTGGGGAGAATGGATGCAGATGTATACCTGAAAAGGGAATGGAAAAGAATAAAGTTGAAGCACAAGGAATTGGTAGCTATTTATTTAAACATAGGTGGTAGGATTACATTTACTATTTTCCTTCATTTAATTTTCTCTGTATGTTCTAATATTGCCACAATGGACATGAATTACTATCTCTTAAAAAATAAAATCATTTCTACTTTGAAGGGGAGAGGAGCACCATCAACCCAGAAAGAGGCAGTAGCCTCTGAAGCTCAGATGCTGTAGTTCTCTATTTTGTTCCCACCACATCTTATAGTAGTTCTTTCTGAAATGGTATCCATGTTTACTCTCTGATTTCTCTAAAAAGCAACTCCCACCATATTTTGGGACACCTTCAGAGCAGGAACCCTTTCACAAATCAGGGTTAAGTCTAGCTATTGCACCTTTATTTGTATTCATATATTTTTCATTTGCCCATAGAGCCTTTCCCTTCTCATCACAAAAAACAAAACAAAACAAACAAACAAACAAAAACCCTCACAGTCTGGAAACAACAAGTGACACATGTTTTAATTTACCATTTTTTATGGGCAAGCCCCAAAGCCATCCCTGAGGTGGGAGGAAGCCCCGAGATGCTAATAAAGATGCTTAAGAATTCATCATCCCCTCTTTGTCCTGTAACGGGACAAGGCATCCTTGGAGCTTATTCAGCCCTGGAAACAGGGAATCCCTTTGAAGAGCAGATATGGAGTAGCACTGACTAGGAAATGAAAACTGAGTTTTCCAGGAAGTTCAACACAGCAACCAACAGCAAAGATAGAAACATCTACCTCCTATAAATCCAGTTTAGCATGTGCCTGGACTCAGCTCTGGACTCTGCTTTCAAGAAAGAATTGTTTGACATGTGAAAAGGAAGAGGAAGCTATACAACCTTTGTGTTTTGGTGGTTCATTAATTACCCTTTCCGACAATGGAGTATGAACTCAAGTTATTCAGAGTTGAGTTAAAATTAGCATTGATGGCAGGCATAATTGCATTCTCATCCCAAGGAAAGGAATTCTCCCATAAAGCCCAGAATAAACTATATACCATTACAACTCGGTAAAAATGTACACAGATTCTTAAAACACGCAGGGTAAAAATAAGTTAGAGTCTATTATTTGATATTTACTATTTATTATTGGCTTTGTGCCCTAATTAGTCACCAGGAATAACACTTCATACACATATCCCGTCTTCCTTCTACATGTGGTCTTAATTCTCTAATGTTTTAAGTGTTATAACGTCTCTGGTGTTTATATTAATATCGTGGTGTGAGAAAAATAATAAACAAACAAAATAGACTAATAACTTTTCTTGATTGCCTAACAATGCATCCCAATAAAATCTCTGTGAAGGAAGGATTTAATTGTATACAATGGGAAACTGAGATACAACGAAAGCCAGTGGTAGATTTAGGATTCTAGGTCACCTGAATAATCTTTAGAGCTCAGGATCCAACTCAGAGGCCATGAGGATGCAGGGGTCATGTCAGAGGGTCCAGGCTATCTAAAGACACCTTGCATCTGCTCCAGAGTGATGTCCAAGGGAGATGGTCCCAAGAGTAGAAATGATGTTTGAATGGATTTAGTTACAGTTCTTCCCAGCATTCAACGAAGACACGTTTTTCCAGAAACCTAAAAAAAATTATCTGAGCTTATAGAGATTAAATGTAAAAGAACATTAAATGAGATATTTCCTTTTGCCCTGGAATTAGGGAATAGGCTCCAAACCAAGTGGCAAAGAAGTGCTTAATGACCCATTTCTAAAGAAACCTGCCAATAACTGGGATAAACACTACTCTCAGGGCTTCTTAAGAATCAATAATCAGCATCAAAAGTTGTGAGCCTGGTGGGAAGATATATGGCTATTTTTCTGCCCTATCCTTGAGGAGGGCAAGGAAGGGGTATTTTCCCCTGCCAAGATCCAAACGAAGCAGGCTTCAAATATTAGCCATGTCTACAAGAAAGAGGATGTTTGGATGGCTGTGTGCTCAAGCACTGGGTTTGTTAGCTGTGACCTGCTCCTACTTGAACAGAGGGAAAGGGGATTGAGAGAAGGCACCAAGGAGCAGGTATCTCTAGCTTCCCCATGACCAGATGAAGCCCACCGAAGGAACCTGCTGAGTTCTCTTGCCAGCTCCCTACTCAGCAGGCTGATCACCAGTGGAGGGCAGCCCAGAGCTGTGAAGTGTACCACTGTGTGCAATTGTTGAGGGGTTGGAAGAAGTCATACCAGAGACAGTTCTCTCACCTCAGGGAACTCTGCAGGGGGAGCCCTCTCCGTCTGGGTCCCACCCAAGAGCTCACAGAGGAGTTTGTACTCTCACCATTAGGATGCCAGCTCCACAAAAATGCTGTATCTGGTAATATATCTGGGGGAGAATCAATGACAACCAAGAGAGAGGTTTAATCAAAAAATATTTGTCTGTTCCACACTATTCCTCCACTAGGTCCCTAAACCAGAGAAAGTGAGCCATGCTAAGGAAGAGCAAGAAGGGTTCCCAGAAACAGGCAACACACCAAAGTGAGGGAGAAGATGAAGACGTCACAGAGCAGATTGCATGCTGCCTACTTCCTGCCACTCAAGCCCCAAACTGGCTGGTTCTAGGGGCCCAGGAAGGGAATAAGATGGGATTTAAATTGCTGTGAAATATAAGTGTTTAAATTGACTAAACAGAACTTTAAAAAATCCTAAAAGAGGGGCTTGCCTGGTGGCGCAGTGGTTGAAAGCCCGCCTGCCGATGCAGGAGACACGGGTTCGTGCCCCGGTCTGGGAGGATCCCACATGCCGCGGGGCGGCTGGGCCCGTGCTGCTGGGTCTGCGCGTCCGGAGCCTGTGCTCTGCAACGGGAGAGGCCACAACAGTGAGAGGCCCGCGTACCGCAAAAAAAAAAAAAATCCTAAAACAGATGAAAAAAGCTCAATAGGCTCTCCCTGAGATAATAAAAGCTTAACATTATAAAGACTATAAAAATGTTCAATAGTTGTACCAGTCATGGGTTAAAACGGCTCAATAAATTGGTTACATAGATGATCTGTACATAGTGCCTTATATGGAAACTGGGACTTAAACAGACACCATCTGACTTCAAACCTTGAGTGTGTTCTACTCTAATGAACCGTTTTCTCCCCTCAATACCAAATAATTCATCCCATCTTTTGCAAAGAAAGAAATGAAAAGAGTGGGAAAAAAAATTAGTAAACTTTGCAATGCTTTTATTTCCAAAACCTCTTTAAAATCACCACCTCCTCCAACTTGTTTCTTAAATAATCAGATTTTAAACCACGTACTTGCAGGGACTCGATAAGATTACAAACAAATGGAGGTGGGGGTGGAGGCGCTATACCATTGTACCTATCAACTTAATAAATGCAGTTATCCTCATCACTCAGGCCCAGAGGCCAGCGAGGCACTGCAGTTTGCTGAGTCAGACCCAGCACATTTAATAAAAGGGATTGAAAAATAATGCTTGATGCTGCTCTAGTTCACATGAGTAAATTGTGAGGAGACCCCATACATTAAGTGGAACTATTCATTTCCATAATGTGATAGGATCATCTCCATTGATCCCACTGAGCTCTGAGGACAGAAACTTGCTTTGAAAGGCTTATCAGGGGCTCAGAGGAGTTGACAGGAGGCAATACACTAAACCCTGTACCCAAACCCCAACAAGATTTTCTGCTAACTTATATCTCTGAATTTTCTGTTGTTTTTTTTTTTTGTTTGTTTACGTCCATCAGATTAATAGTGATTGAGGGAGATTCCACTCTCTTGTGCGCATCATATACTCAGAGTATGTGGTTTCCATTTCTAAACTTCCCTATAGTTCACGGCTCTTCAGTAGTGAGTTCATGCTTACTAGCGAGGTCTAATCCCAGCATAACAGTCTAATGGGTGTAACTGAGTGAACTGACAATGGGTTATCTTTCCTATGGCTCTCCAAAGTCTTTTCATTCTCCCAAGCATAGTCTCAGTCACTCAGACTAGAAACTATATCCTATCACCCAATCCTGTATTGTTAGTTGTATATGTTGCCTATTTTTTGCTCCATAGACACTGAGCTATTTCACATTTTACACCTTTGCTTCTCTAACCTAGACTCTTGCTAGAGCCTCCTAACTCATTCTAATTTCATTCAACAACATTCAAGAAATGTACTTGTTGAACGTGATAAGCTCTGGACATACTGACGTGACCCAACCCCTGTCCTCAAGTAGCTTTCAATCTAATAGAATAGAGTCAAGGAGAAAATGTCCTTGGAGGGTCAATTCAAACAAGAAGGTCATTACTTAATTGTTCTCTGATAGTTACTCGAGAGAGAAAAATCAATCTGATTATCAAAGGGAGATAAGATCCTATGCCCAATTCAAAGAACGAGGTAAGAACGGAACTGAAATAAAGGAAAATAAATGAGATTGGTGGCTTCAACAGTTGAGAGCAGAAGTGGTGAGGTGTTTAGATCAGGTGAAAGTGGGTCCCTCAGGATTGATTCCATGGACAGCAAGAATCTATAGCCAGACCATGTGATACCTTCCTGGATCAGGACAGGAACAGGAATAGTGACTTTAAAAAGTATTTCCAGGCTGGACAATGTTAGCAGACTATAATCATTAAATTTTTGTGCAGACAAAGTTTTCATAAAGCTTGAAAATGATTAGTAGCCAGCATTATTTTAAAAATAGAACCATTAGAAGGGAATATTTAATAAGCATTAACAGTTCTTTTAATTGGGATATCACTTTACCAAGGATTTGGCTATACTTGGTAGATTAAGCACTGAATAATATACTTCAAATAAAGCAATTTTTCTTCACGATTAAGTCAAAAGCTTATTAAGTAGGTATTCTTGTTGTTCTCCCAACATATGTCCTGGTATAAAATCTTGTTGGACAAAGTGAGTTTACATCACTTCCTACCTCAAAAATTTAGAGGATATGCTATACCATGGCTTTTAAAGATTGCTTCACAATTTCTAAAAGCCAAGGTTCGCAGGAGCCAGGCTCATAGGCAGAGCCTCCCCACACAGTGCCACATCTCAGGAGGGAGAGCTCACACACTAGACATCACAGATCTGCATATTTATCATGGCAGCTCTCTGGGGGATGCTGGTAATTCTTCCTGTTCCAACACAATCAGTATACCTGAACAGGGAAGGGATGCCGATTTCTAATGTACCTAAAGGCCATCTGGACTAGTGGGCCCTGCTCATGGGTCACATTGTATCACAGTGAGATCAAGGTCCCCAATACTTTTTAGCTGAGAACAATGAAACTTAGCTCTGCTTTGCCTGTCACAGTTCGCATTCCTCGATGCCATCATGGGTGGTGGTGTTCGTTATTCTTATTGGTAATTGATAAGAAGAACTTTGTCCATGAGAAAATTCATTAGCCCACTGACTGATTGGCATCTAAATTATGTGTTTAATAATGATAGTTAACATTTATTAAACACTTATGTGTCAGACACCATTCAAAACACCTTACAATTATTATCTCATTTTATCCTCACGAGAACTCCATGAGGTCAAGTTATATTATCATCCTCAGTTTACAAATGAGGAAACTGAGACTTGGGTAATTAACTTGTTGCAGATCAAAACTCGAGAGCAGCCTATCAAGCATGTCTGGCTGGAGAACATATACAATTGTCACCTGGATGGAATTACAGAATAAGTCAATGGGGCTACCACATAGTTGATTCAATCTCATGTACATTAAGGTTTGAACTAATAGACATTAACGGTTACCAGGGTTATCAGACAGTAGAATTAGCGGGAAATTTGAGTTTTGGAGTCTAACTACCTAGGGTTTGACACCTGATTGGGTGGGGTACTCTCATTATCAGGACCAAAATAATTAAACTGCTTCATTTTTTAATCATCTGGTTACTTTGTACGTTAATAAAGACAATAAGCAGTGTTAAAAAAACAATGTCTTTGAATAGGACTGATAATATTGTTTTGAGAACTTCTTTGAATATCTTTTTATTCTGTAAAATTGTTTCCTACAGTGAGAAAGATTGGCAGCATCATCAAATATTCACAGTATAAAAACACATCTTGTAACTTCTGTAACTATAAGCCTATGAAACAGTGTAATATGGCTAAAAAAAAATTAAGCAACATTTAGGATCTGGAACTTCGTTGAAAATATAAGATCAGGGGCTTCCCTGGTGGCGCAGTGGTTGAGAGTCCGCCTGCCGATGCAGGGGACACGGGTTCGTGCCCCGGTCCGGGAAGATCCCACATGCCGCGGAACGGCTAGGCCCGTGAGCCATGGCCGCTGGGTCTGCGCGTCCGGAGCCTGTGCTCCACAACGGGAGAGGCCACAACAGTGAGAGGCCCGCGGACTGCAAAAAAATACTAATAATAAAAAAAGATAAGGTCAGTCTAACACTAAAAATCTCTTAGTATTTAAGTAGTTTGCCATATTAATGGACTCCACCATAATCTCAGGTCTGACACTTTCTTGAATCCTGCAGAAGCGTTTAGACGGCAGTTAAGCAGATAGGATAAAGTTCATTGTTTGTTTTAAACCAATGAGAAGGGATTACAGATAGACATTTGCCCAATATATACAAAATGCATACAAATTCATTTTACCTTTTATTCAAGTGTACTCTTCAAAACAGTATTTATGGGCTTTTTTTTTCTATATAAAATCATTTGTTTTATACCATTTACAAGGTTCTAGCTACCATGTGCAGGGCACCAGAGACTGGAAGTTGATGTGGTGTCTGCCCCTAAGAGTTTAATCCAGGGGATGATTCAGAGCTATTGCATCAGCAAATAATGCTGATCGGTAGCTCTTGTGGGGAGCAAAGTTCTGATCCATGCTTTGTCATTCCCCTATTATTTGACCAGAAATAAATCAGTTCAACCACACATCTCAGATGTTTAGATTTCTTGTTTAAAATGAAGGGCTTGATCAAAATCAGTGTTTTGCTTTTACTCTTCACAATGTTTCTTGGGGGGAAAAAAATCGAACAATATATAAAAGCATAACGAAGAGATAAAACACACTTGAAAAACCACCACTATTGATAATTTTGGTGACTATCTTTCTATATTACTCTCTGAGTGTACACATGACAGACACACAGTTTTGCATAAATCATAGTATGTGTTTATAGTACAGACTAGTTTTGAAATAGTGTTTTTCCTTTTATCTTCTTTTTCTCCCTGTTTGACCAGACACGCTAATCAACATTAACATAATTAACAACCCTCCAACTTTAACCATGCTCATAAAGCAATATATATACACAATAAAATATATCTCTATGGAGGACTTGCATGACATTGTAAAAGTCTGTGTTGTTAAAATCTACCTGTTCTCACATAAAAACACATCCTGATAATCACTCTAAGCTAACTGGTACAGAGCTACCTTCATCATTTTAATGGTTGCTTAACCTGTAATCATGTGGGTAGGCTACAATTTCATTTCCCAATCGATCGATGGGCATTTGTTTTCAATTTTTAGCAACAGAAAGCACTGTCCAGTAAACATCTTTGTAATGTTCTAGTGCTTTTATTTCTGTGGGATAAATCTCCAAGAATGGGATTGCTGCATCAAAGAGTAAGTATATTTTTTAACACATATTGTGAGAACTTTCTAGAAATAGTGTAATAATTTATTTCCACCAATATTCAAGAACACTCTGGTAGTTGCCTGGTAGTCTAGCCAACTCATTTACATTTTTGCCAATGTGAAGCTTATAGAGTTGTTTTAATTAGCATTCCATAGTGAATGCTAATGAACTTGAGCATTTTTCCCATTGTTTATTGGTTGTTTTAATTTGTTCTCAATAATTATTTTTCCAGTGGAAACACACGGTCCCTCTGGTTCCTGGAGGCCACCATAGGAAGAAAGAGAGTGACCAAGATACCAGGGCTTCAGGTCCCCTTGTTCTTTTTGACTATCACAGTTTATTTATTGGGCTTCTTATGGGATTTGACATATAAAAATTGTTTGAGAAGTATTAGACCCAATGCTTTTAAATATTCCTTTCCTAAGATTTAAAATAATCTTATTTGTTAATTTTATTTTTGTTATTATCATCATTATCATCCCATCTAGATTTTAAGTTAACTATACCCAGAATCTCCTTCTTAAACTCCTTTTCTATCATTGAATCTTACTAAGACTGTAATTCTTACACTTTAATATGAACAAGAATCACCTGGAGAACTTGCTAAAAATGTGGATACTTAAATGCCAATGCCAGAGACTGATTCAGAAGGTACTGGGGTAGGGTTTAAGGATCTTTATCTTAACAAAAACTTTAGGAGATTGTTACAGAGATGGTCCAATAAGCATACTTTAAGTGTTGATGAGGGTGTGGAGAAAAGGGAACACTTGTGCGCTGCTGGTGGGATTGTAAACTGGTTCAGCCACTATGGAGAACAGTATGGAACTTCTTCAAAAGATTAAAATGGAACTACCATATGATCCAGCAATCCCATTTCTGGGTGTATATCCAAAGGAAATAAAAACAGGATATCGAAAAGATATCTTCACTTCCATGTTTATTGCATCATTATTCACAATAGCCAAGATATGGAAACAACCTAAGTGTCTGTCGATGGATGAATGGATAAAGATGATGCCATATGTGTGCGTATGTGTGTGTGTATATATAGCATCCATTGTGTGTGTGTATATATATATATATATATATATATATATGTATATATATACATACAATAGAAAACTAGTCAGCCATGAGGTAAAAGGAAATTCTGCCATTTGCAACAACATAGATGGATGTTGAGGATGTTATGCTAAGTGAGGTAAGCCAGAAAGAGAAAGACAAATGCTGTGCATTATCTCTTATATGTGGAATCTTAAAAAAAAAAAGAACTGAACTCATAAAAATAGAGAGTACCAGGGACTGGGGGGGGAGGTGAGGAAATGGGAGAGATGTTATTTAAGGGTACCAACTTGCAACTAGTAGATAAGTCCTGGAGATCTAATACACAGTTTCCAACACTAGAAGAAATAATAATTATGTGTTGAGATGGAGGTGTTAGCTAACACTACCATGACAATCATATTGCAATATATAAATGTATCACATCAATATGTTGTACACCTTAAACTTATACAATGTTGTATGTCAAATATAGCTCAATTTTAAAAAAAGAAGATAACCCTGGCATTTGGTACTTAGTGAGTTTTCAACACATATTTGTTGATTAACAGATGCCTCTTAGCTAGCATCAGGGTCTCCTTAAGTCTGTGTGCTTTGGTGAAGCTACATAAGTACAGCACTAAGAAGTTTGTATAAAAGTTTCACAATCCAGTACAATGCGGTCTTTGGAGTCCAGCTAACCTCTTCAGAAATAGGAGAAAATTTTCACTTTTTACAGGCAACTGGGAGGTCAGAGAGAATAAATTCAGGTTCTCCTGGTCTATCAGGAGTTGCCCCAGAGCACCTGTAATGTGGTCCTGGTTTCTTCCCCAAAGAATTCCTCATTCTGACCCTATTCCATACCTGGCCATCATTAGCCAGAGGATGGGCTTATACAAAAAGAATTCAAGTTCCAGGTCCAGAAAGCTAAAATTCATTTCAGTAAAATCATCTCAGAGAAAAAGGAGTCATATAAAGCCTTATTTCTAAAGAGAAGTATATTAAAGAAAGAAACTTTCTCTGATAAGATGGGCCCTGTTCAATCTTGCAGTCTTGCCTCTAATCTTATCTGCATCCCAATCACCCTGATTTACTCTGTCACTGGGTGATGGTACAAAGGGAAAGACTGCAGATCTAATTAGCATAATATGGATAAGCAAATGAGGCCTAATCAATTATGGTTCACACTTGCTTTCATCACTCGTGCCAACAGTCGGCAAATTCACTGACAGTTCAAATGCGACATTTTTAGAAGCCATCAGTAAATCAATAACAAGTGACAGTAATTTAGATGCACACTTCGTTCTGCCTCCATTTCTGTCCAGGAGATGCAGCCTCACAATCCAGAGACACCTGAGCTCAGCAGTCAAAGCCTTTCACCATTTAAATCATACATTTGGACCAAGTCTGCGTCTTGACTCTTGGCATCACGGCCATCTAGGACAGCTTGCACGAAGCTGATGGTAAATGTGGTGACTGGAAGTTTTTCTTCGGTTTGTATTAAATTTTTGGAAGAAGCCTGATATACGTATTTGTGAGAGGCAATATGGTCTGGTAGCACATGCCACAGGGAAGCTGACCTGTATTCTTGTCCTCACTCTACCACTCACCACTCGTATAACCTTGGGGAAAATCACTTAATCTGTCTATGTTGTAACTACACCGTCTGTTGAATAGGAGGGAGAGTGGTGCAGGGGGGGCGGGAGGAATGCCACTATGTACCAACCTCACAAGACTGGCTTGGGGATGAAACAAGATGTCAATGATGAACATACTTTTCACAAATATAAATCCATTGGTAGGGCTTCAAGAGAACAGTTTTAGCTTTCAGAGTAAAGAGAGATGGTCTGTTCTCTTCTGACATTTATAGTCATTTTACTTTATTCCTATGATATTCATGTCAAAATTTCCCACCTTAATATGACTCTCATAAAAAGGCAGAATGGGAATTTTAAAGTTCAAATTCACTGTAGTGAAATAAAATCTGAGAAAGCCAGAGTTGGAAAGAACCTTAGTTGTCACCATCATCATCACTGTCAAACACCCTCTTATTTCTTCAGTGTTTACAGTTAACAAAGAGCCCTCACATAAGAATTTATCTCTGGGTTTCATGCTACAGGAAGAACACTGAACGACAGCAAATCAATCAGATTGGATATTTGTTGGGAAGAAAATTAGGGTCATTAATGTTAGTGCCATATATGGAAAAGTCTTGAGTCACTTTCTACAGGAAATACAAGTATGAGTGGAAAGAGGTTTTGCCATGTAGGACCTTATAATCTCATAGTGAATCCGAGAGCATTTCACATAAGGGAGAAATTTTATCTGGCTGTAGAATGAGGAAAGGCTATAAAGGTGTCATCTGAGATGGATTTCAATGAGCAAGTAGGATGTTAACAACCAAATGAAAAAAATAAGAGAATATTCTATGTGGTAGGCACTTCCTGGGAGATGGCACATGAAAAGAAAAGCATGGTTATATCCAGAAAACAATGAGAGGTCCTAGATGTCTGTAGATCGGGTATGCAAGTTGTAGTAATTGATTAACAGAGCCAGAAAAGGTTATTTTATGGTTCTTAAGGTCTCTATATCAATAGAGATCTCATTCTGCCAGTACATTGTCTATAACCAAATTCCAACCAAAGAAACAGCACACACACACACATGCGTTTATGGACAAGAGATTTATTTATTACTTACTACCATGGGGCAAGCCTAAATAATGCTCTGGATGTTCCATTCGTTGAACACCTTCCTCAACTTTTTAAAGAAACATTTCATCTGAGACCATCTGCATCTGCCTGAAACATATTTTCCCAGTGTAGTAATTGACTTTAAGCTGACTAGAGATATCAAACTTTCTTTCACAGATTCTTTGACATACTTGAACATTATTGAACAAATGTCAGTTATGTCTATCTCTTGAATTGTGTCAATCTGAATTGAAAATGTGCTGACTTTTTTTTAGCATCATCACTCTCTGTGTTTCTATGCCAGCGGTGCGATTGGACATGACTGGAAATATTGGTCACTCCTATTCCTTGGAATGGTTAAGTTCATTCTTGCATCTGCGTTTCCAAGACTTGACCCTGAAACACAGAATCATGCCTGGAACTACGGAGATAATTACAATTCTTTTGTGATTATATAGATATAGTTGCTGATAGTATTGAGGCTAATAATGTCATTAATAGAATACAGTTTTGTAAGTGAAATGACAACTCTATGGGTTTAATGAAAACAATGTATCTTATTTCTTACGATATTATTCAAATTCACTAATTCATTTTGGTTGAGGCAAGAGCCCTCTTAATTACTAATAATTAGAATTATAAGATACTTCTGGAAAATATTAAGATTATAATTTTTGAGGTACTATAATTCTTGATTTCTACCAAGTTAGCAAAATGTTTTAAAGTAAAAGATATGTTAAGAAGCAGATAGTAATAAATAAGAATAATGTATGCCATTTATTAACTGCTTGCTACTCTTAATGTGCTGGACCATGTGTTTGTATATATTACCCAATTTAGTGCTCATAATTACTTGTGAGGGTGGTACTGTTGTCATTCCTATTTTATAGATGGTAAGACCGAGGCTAGATAGCTAACTTGCCCAAGACCACATAACTGATAAATAGTACAAGATAAATCTGTTTGACTCAAAAATCCCACTTAGATATAGTCAATAAGGAATTTACTGCCCGCTATATGCCAGATACTATTCTAGACTCTGGGGATATTTCAGTGAACAACATAAATAAAAATCCCAGTCCTTAAAGAACTTATTTTCCTCTCTATACTGTATATTTACAAAAGTAGGATAAATACTCAGTATCTCACCATTGAGTTGATTATTTTTCTCTAGTATATTACCATATTAGTCTAATCCTCATAACTAAATTATAAACTCTGTATGAGCTGGAATTATATTTTAGAGCTCTTTTTAATTTCCCTATAGCACACAGTGAAGCGATGATAGATTGTGACATTCAATATGTACTTTTTAATTGATATATATTTTGAGTACCACATCATTAACAAACCCTTGAGAAATCACCCGTTCAGGGCTGTTTTATTGTTTGAAGTTGCTGCTGATTCATTGTAAGGGCAGCAAAGAAGGTGATTAATCCAAGTCCCCAGGGTGTCTATATAACTTTCATTTCCAGATGTTGTGCTGAGTTGAATCACTAGTGTCCAAGACCAACATCTAGAGAAAAACTAAAAAAAGGAGGCTCTCTGGACATTTAGCACCATACTGAAACAGTCATTGTGTGGTGTCAACCAAATCCTTTATTCTCCCAGTGCTTGTTTCTCCTTGTATTGCAGTTCAGAAGAGGGAGTGTTAGAAAGAAAAAAATAGGATGATACCTGACCTCTTTAACAGGAATTGTCTATCTATTCTTTTTACTATTATTATTTTTTTTTATTCCAGGAGCTGCCCACTCCTGCCTCTCTCCAGCTCCCTGATCTCCAGATACCTCGTTGCCTCTCCCCATGGCTCTTTCTCTGTTTATTATTTCCTCCTCCATCTCTCCTCTTTCATCTCCCCCATGCCCTTCCTCTGTCCCTCTGCCTGTATCTATTATAACTTGTCTGTCTCCATATGGCTGTCTCTGTCCATCTCTGCCTAGATGTGTCTCTAAGTCACTCTCTCTGAGTCTTTGTCTCTTTCTGAATTTTACACCCTCTCACAATGGCTTTCTCTCTTTCTTCTTGTGTGTGTGTCTATAACTGTGTCTTTGCATATTTGTGTGTTTTTCTATCCTTCAATCTGTTTCTGTATTTTTCTATATTTTTCACCCTCTGGATATTTCTTATTCTGTGGTTTACTTCCTGTGTGAATCTGCTTTTTCCTCTTTCTTTCCTTCTCTCTCCTTTCTCTTTATACCTATTTTCTCATCTCCGCACCCCACCATAGCTCACTGCCTGTGTCTCTTGTGTCTTCTATGTGAATGTGAGTATGTGTGTCTATGTGTGTGTGTGTGGAAGGGGGTCGTGCACCTGGTGCCTGTGTGTTCATAAAGGCTGTCTTGATGCCTCTGTCTCTATTTTCAGTGAATCAATTAATTTTTCTCTCTCTCTTACCTGGTATATATCTACAATGGAATATTACTCAACCATAAGAAAAAAATTCCTGCCTTTTGCACAACATGTATGGAATTTGAGGGCATTATGTTAAGTGAAATAAGTCAGACAGGAAACACTGTATGTTTTCACTTATATGTGGAATCTCAAAAAGCCTAACTCATAGAAATAGGGAGTAGATTGATGGTTCCCAGGGGCAGGAGTGTGGGGGAAATGAGAAGATGTTGCTCAAAGGATACAAACTTCCAGGTATAAGATGAATAAATTCTAGGAATCTAACATACAGCATGGTGACTATAATTAACAGTACTGTATTATATACTTGAAAGTTAACAGAGCAGATCTTAAATGCTATCACCACCACAACAAAGGTAATTATGTGAGAGAATGGAAGTGTCAATTAACCTTGTGGTAATCATTTTACAATATATATGTGTATCAAATAATGACACTGTGCATGTTAAACTTATATATGTTGTATGTCAATAATATTTCAATAAATCTGGAGGAAAATATATGGGGGGAAGCGTCAAAGAAGAAATACAGAGAGAAAAATTAATCGTCCTGTTTATTTTTAACAGATTGTCAAAAGGAGCTGTGCCTTTATTTAATTATTTCATTTCTGACATTTTGGCAAGTATAATAAGAAACAAAGGATCCTCTTTGATTTAAAAATTCAGTTCCAACAATTTCTAATTAGAAGATTAAATAATCACACCTGACCTGGTCCTTATAGAGAGGTTAAAAAGGACAAGTGATGACTTGAATTCCAGCAAGATGGTAGACTAAATATCTGGAGACACCATCTCAGTTCAGAAAATCTTTGGACTGAACACCAATAAAAAAGGCATATGTCAAATTTGGAAAATGCTGGAACAGCAGGACGTGGAAGGAAATTTAAATTAATGGTTATAATTAAAAAATAAAGACTTAAAACTAATGTGTCAAACTTAAGAATTTAGAAAAAGAGTACAAACACAAAAAAGAAGAAAGTAGGATAAAAAGATAAGAGCTGAAATTCATGAAATAAGGAGCAAACATACAATAGAAAGGATCAAAAAATCAAAAAAAATTGATTCCTTGTAAAGTCTAATAAACGGACAATTTGCAAAAAGTGATTGCAGAGAAAGAACATGGGAAAGACAGAGACAGAAAGAGAAGTTCCCAAGCACAATGTTAGGAATAAAAGAGGAATAGGATCAGAGATGAACAAAAGATTAAATAAATATTATGATAATTTTATACCAATAAATTAGCCTAATTGTTAGAAATTATATTATAAAATAGGAATTATCCCCAAAAGTCAATTTAGAAAAATCTTCTTTTAGTAATTAAGCACACATTGTTTTAATATAATGCATCATATACATTGTTAAATATTGAAACATCTACACCCTAGCTTTTAAAGCTCATACCTTGATACCCAAGTACTAACTGGACCATTTTTGCTCCTCCCTTAGGCCCCCTTAAACCTCTCTATAATCCGTCAACTGAAGGTTAATTCTGGGTCCAGTAGGCCTTCGGATCCAGGTTCAGGGCTATTTGTTGGCATCTATCCTGACTAGTTCAGTGCCTGATCCAAACCACTAGTAAAACATTCTACCTCTCACTCCTATCTATAACCGTTAATTAAAATGAATAACCAATTAAAAATCTACTCATCAAAAACACATCTGGTGGTCCAGATGGTTTTATAGATGAGTTCTACCAAATATTTAAGAAATTGGTAAATTCACACAGTTTTTCACACATTCCTTCAAACACTATAAAAAGAGGAAATATTGTCTAATTAATTCCATAGGAATAATCTAGATACAAATTCAAAATGAGACAAGAAAATTATGAATATGTAAAAAATCACAGGCCAATTTCATTCACAAATTTTGATGAAAAATTATTGAATACAATATCAGAAAATGAAATTCAGCAATGTATAAAAAGATGACACATCATTAACAAATTAGATTTATTCCAAGAATGCAACACAGTTTCAGTATAAGAAAATGCACTAATGTGATTCACCATATTCAAAGAATAAAATAAAAAATAGTTATTTCAATAAATACAGAAAACTAATTTGATAAAATTTAGCTGATATTCATGATTTTTAAAAATAGAATCTTAGAAAACTTGGAATAGATGTGATTTCCTTCATCTGGTAAAAGGTATGTGCCAAAAACTATAGCAACTCCATATTTCACAGAGAATATTAAAAGCATTCTCTTTCAAATTATGAATAAGTTTTAAAAAGCCTACTGTCACCACTTCTAGTCAACATAGTATTGGAACCTAGACAGCACAATTTGACTACCAAAAAAAAAAAAACATAATAAATACAAGGATTGGAAAAAAGCAGCTGAACTGTCATTATTTTCAGATGATATGAGTGTCTATATGGAAAACCAAAACAAAAAGAAATAGAGGTTAATATTAGAATTAATAAAATAATTTAGCAGTGTTTCCAGCAAGAAGGTCAATCTATAAAAGTCAATTGCATGGCTAGAAAGAATATGAAAGCATTAGAAAACATTGTGTGTGTGTGTGTGTGTGTGTGTGTGTGTGTGTACTATTTATGGTGATTAAAAATTCAAGGAGCAAATGCATCAAAAGATATGAAGACCAAACCTTTATGGAGAAAATTACAAAGTATTATTGAAGTACATTAAATAAAGCTTAAGTAAATGGAAAGATACATCTTATCCACTCATGGATGTCAATTCTCTCCCAAATTATTTTTTGCATTCAATTCAGTTCCAAAGAAAATTGTACAGGTATTTTTGTGTCAAACTGATTCTAACATTTATACCTAAGAACAAAAATTCAAGAATAGTCAATACATTAATGCAGAAGAAGGACAAGATTGTGAACCTGGCTGTAAGCAAGAATTATACTAAAGTCTGGTAAAAGCAATGTAGTTTTGGGATAGGGTAAGATAAACAGACAAATGCAATCAAATGGAGATCCACAAACTTCGTATGTGACAGAACTGACTTTGCAAATCAGTGAATAAAATCTATAGAATAAGTAATGTGGAGATCACTGGTTAGCCATATGGAAAAAAACAGTATTTCCCACTATTTGCAAATATCACTTGCGGCTAGAATTATGACCTATATGTAAAAGGCAAGACATAACTTTTAGAATAAAATGTAAGGAAAGACTTTTGTGATTTCAAGATAGAAAACATTTCTTAAATTAGACTCAAAAGTAAAAATCATAAAGAAAGAAACTGATAGATTCAACTATATTAAAATTAGAACTTATTTTCAACAAAAGTTACCATAAAGAAAGTTAAAGAGGCAAGACACAAGCTAGGAAAAAATATTTGCAGCACTTATAATAAAGGATTTGTATTCAGAAAAAAAAAAAGAGAAAAACTCTACATTTCAAAAAGAAAAAAACAAAATCCCAATAGGAAATTTGGCAAAAGTCATGAATATGCATTTTCCAGAAGAGGAAACATCATATGAAAAGTTCCTAATTTTATCAGTAATCAGTGAACTGTAAATTAAAATCCCAGTGATATACAACTACACAGTCAACAGATTAGCAAAAATTGAAATGTTATACAATACCTGAAGTTGGCACGAATGTGCAATGAGAATTTTTTTGTTTTTTGTTTTTTTTGCGATACTCGGGCCTCCCACTGCCGCGGCTTCTCCCGCTGCGGAGCACAGGCCCCGGACGCGCAGGCTCAGCGGCCATGGCTCACGGGCCCAGCCGCTCCGCGGCACGCGGGATCGTCCCAGACTGGGGCACGAACCCGCGCCCCCTGCACCGGCAGGCGGACCCCCAACCACTGCGCCACCAAGGAAGCCCAAGAAGTTTTATACTCTGCTAACTGGAGGATAAGTTGATCCAACTACTTTGGAAAATAATTTGGTAATAAACCCCTTGGGAAGTTGAAGATGTGTAGACCCTACCACCCATCAATTCTACTCCAGGAGATATACAAGGATGTTCAGAAAAGCAATGCTCACAATGGCAAAAAACTGAGAACAACTCTGCTCAACAGTAAAAAGGGTAAACAAATTGTGTTATATGAAAAACAGGGAATACTATGCAGTAAAATGAATGATTATAGCTCTATGTAAAAGTGTAGATGAATCTCAAAAATACAGGATTGAGCAAAACATTCAAAATTGCAAAATGTATGCAGTATGATTTCACTTATATAAATAGTCAAAAACAGAAGAAGTAAATAATATATTGTGTAGGGAGACATACATGTGTGAAAGCAACAATAACACGAGTGATTAAGACCAAAACCAGCCCATGGTGAAACTAAGCAGGGAGAGAGGGATTGTTATCTGGGCACACAGGATGTTAAGAGGTACTGGTATTGTTCTCTTTTGTATGCAGTCTGATGGGTACACGTGAGTTCATGTCAATATTTTTCTTTAAATTCTAAATATATGTTATATAGACTCTTCTCTGTGGATGATGTATTTCATAATAAAAAAATTTAATATCATGGAAATCCCATGTTGAAAATGTTTTAGAAGTCTCAAAAGAAAAGCCCTGTGGATCGCATATCAAGGTATAGTAATTCAGTGTAAAGAATAAACTCAGAGGCAATGTGCAGAAAATACAACTTATACAAAAGAACCCTGTTACACAGACTGGGCAACCAGGCACAGGAGTGAAAGGCAATTTTAGAATAGCCTAAATCTTGGAATAAAAAAGGCAAAGAAAAAAATACTGGTTTCAGGCTTCCCTGGTGGTGCAGTGGTTGAGAGTCCGCCTGCCGATGCAGGGGACACGGGTTCGTGCCCCGGTCCGGGAAGATTCCACGTGCCGCGGAGCGGCTGGGCCCGTGAGCCGTGGCCGCTGAGCCTGCACATCCGGAGCCTGTGCTCTGCAACGGGAGAGGCCACAACAGTGAGAGGCCCGTGTACCGCAAAATAAATAAATAAATATTGGTTTCAGAGAGGAAATACAAACTTACATTTGAGTGAGAATCTTTTGTACAGTGAAGCCACAAGGATGAAAACATTCATGGATCTGTTGGCAGATACTGGCAACACAACTGTGAACTCCTCCACAGGACTCAGGCAGGGCATCCAGCTCTTGCCCTAGAAGAAGAACTCTGGGACTCCTGGTCTGGGAGACAGGGACATTTGGCAATTAGAAGTCCAAGGGAGTGGGTTAACCCACAGCTAGTGGAAATCAACCAAACAGCTAAGAAGACAAAGGAAAGCATAGGGGAGGTGCAGACATAGAGATCAAGAGAGGAAAAGAGCTGACTGAATTAAACCAGACATCCATATAAATTAAGCTTTATAAAAAAGGTGCCATGGTTCTGATTCTTTTAATACTAATTTACTGGTTAGATAGATTCTTATAGCTGAGACGAGTTTGAGGTACAGGAAGAATGTTCCTTGTGCTCTTGACAGAGAGAATACTGCGAGGCTTCCCGTATTCTTTTCTTTTTTCCTTTCTGCAGTCCCTCATCCTCCAAGAAAGATCAGCCTGTTTGTCTCCACAGAGCCCCTGAAACCGTGCACCCTGAAAAGCAAAGATCTGAGACAGTGGCCTTAGTGGTGGAGTATAACCTACACTGATTCAGCTTTTAGGCTTGACCATTAAGGAAACATTTCTTACTGTCAAATGCAAAAGACTAAAATACCTTTTGCTAATATATTTTACCACTAAAATTAAGTGGGCCACATTTCTGAAAGATCTATAAAGTTTAGGAGGAATTAAAGGAGGAATATATCAACATTTATGGAAGATTAATGAAAGACTGCAAAATGTAAAATGCAATGTCCTTAAATTAGTCTGGGAAAAGAGAAATGGAACAAAATGTTGAGGGAACTGGGATAAAATTCAGAAAGAAACCTCTTAGACTGGACAACAGAATGACAGACAAGGAGAAATCGACTATGATAAGGGGCTTTCCCAAGGAAAGGCAAGAAGTGGCCCGGAGGAGACAGATCATTCTGGGGGTCCACTGTCAGGGCTGGGTGAATGAAATGATCTGTTTTGTACTGTATCTTCCATCTTTAATGCCTCATTCCTGTCTGACCAAAACAACTATCTATCTTACACCAGGACATTTTATCAAAGATGTGTCATTCTTAGGGTGAGCAAATTGACCTTAGGATAAAATGAAAATTCCAAAGTTACTTAAACAGCCAAACAGGAACCCCTTTCCCAAGGGAGCCTTCTTCATGTGCCCTGACCAATTCCTAAGTATTTTCTAGAGGAGGCTAAGTGGAGTGAGGAGGCAGAGAGGCAGGGTAGAGGATAAATTGTTTTGCTTTAAACAAAGATAAATAGCATCTTGGATTTTGATATAACTATATATATATATATATATTTTCATGGGCTTATAAATTTAGAACCTCTGATAAATCAGAGTGGCCTGTGAGGAAAACAAATTTAGAGCAGTTATATAGGGTCTCCAATTTCTATCTTTATTTTTTTTTCCCAAATGTAGAAAAGAGTAACGCCTCTTAAGGATCTTGAAGAGCAATTGACAAATATTAAGTGAAAGGGCTTTGTTAGTGTAAACAGTAGAATTTTGATAGTAAAGAACTCCTTTGGAAACCAGACAGCATACGCTTTGTAATATCAATAGTTTACACCGTAAACCTCCTTCTTAAACATGTTCATTGATGTAATCAGTTTCCCCAGTGATCCAAAACAATACCAGCACACGAGGAACGAATGCTTTCTGTATGTTACACAATGTCCTAAGCACTTATTCAACAGGTGCAAAGCCCCCACGGAATAGGCATAATTCCTATCTTCATTTTCCAGAGGAAACACATAAGCTCAGAGAGATTTGCTAATTTGCTCAGTGTCAAATAGTGAACATAATGGTGAGGGGATTCCAGCCTAGTCCTGCCACTCAATAACTTTGTGACCTTGGGAAAGTTCCTGGTCAAAATATAATGGCACCCTTCTCTTGGGCTTATTGGGGGCGGGGGATAACATGAGATAATAGTCATAGAGAAACTGGCACTAAGTAAATAGACGAAAAAATTGATTTTTATGTTCATTAGTTGTAGAAAACATTGATATCTAGAATTTGGCTCACATCAGTATTACGTATGGATGTTTTAGGAAAATGCATAGCCTTGAGCTCCACTCCAATTTGGTCCTACTGAGGCAGAATCTGCTGGAGTGGGTCTATGAACTAGTTTTTTTTTTTTTTTTTTTGGGTGGTATGCGGGCCTCTCCCTGCTGTGGCCTCTCCTGTTGTGGAGCACAGGCTCCGCGGCATGTGGGATCCTCCCAGACCGGGGCACGAACCCGTGTCCCCTGCATCGGCAGGCAGACTCTCAACCACTGCGCCACCAGGGAAGCCCCATGAACTAGTTTTTGATAAAGCTTCCTCTCAAGGGATTCTGTTGAAGTAGGTGCAGAGCCTGGTTTTAGAAACTGTTGGTATTTGGGCTAAAGAAGGTCAGTGAGAGAGAGACCATGAGGCCGTGGTGGATGGAATGCACTTCCTGGGGACATAGGACAAATCTGTCCCTTTAAGGTACATAAGATATAGACAGGTTGAACTGAATCAACACACACCACCCAGGGACTAGCCACCTGATTATGAGTTCTGGCTCCTCTCACAAGGTTGGAGCCTCATCTGAATGTCCTGGGCAGCATTCAGGAGATAAAGATCTAACACACAGCTTCATCTCCCATGCATGCTGCAGTTGGGTTAGGATTCCTTGGGCTCAGGAAATTATCATGGGCAGGAGGTTGCTGTTACCTAATTCAAAGTGTTCATGGTCCTAAAAGCCCATCTCACCTTAAAACTAAGGTCAGGGCAAGGTGGAAAATCTCTGCTGGTCTCAGTGCTCCCATCCAGGAAATGAGAGGGGTCAAATCAAATGATGCTATGACCTTTCCTGCTCCAATATTCCATGAGTTTCAGACCTATGAACATTACTTAGACTTTGCAAGTATGTGTATACAGAGGGGTGGGGAGAGGCAGAGAGAGTGGGGATTCCTATCTGAAGCTATTCTTCATGGAGCATCAGCAATGTCAGGAAGTACTGATTCCATCTGTCCAAAACAATTTCCTTTTCCCCTTCCCTGTGGATGCTGGTCCTCCTGCCTTTGTTTCTGGCTGAGACTTCTGTTAAAAACAGCAGGCCTAAATGGAGTCGCTTATGCCAAGCCCCAGGTCATCAAACCAAGACAATTACAGTTTGAGTCTCCCAGAAATAGAATCCTAATCCAGTCAATCAGGAGTTGTCTGATAAACACTTAGGTAAACTGCCTAATAGACCCCTGTCATCCCCTAAAGGAAAAAATCTTTGCAATAACCTACCTGCTTTCTCGCCTAGGATAACTTCCTATTCCCCTTCCCTTCTGCCTCTAAAAGTCTTTCATTTTGTGAAGCTTCTTGGAGCTCCTTTCTGTCTGCTAGATTGGCTGCTACCCAATTCTAATCGATTTTTGCTCACATGAACTCTTAAAATGTTTAATATGCCTCAGTTTATCTTTCAATACTTCCCATCAGGTCTCCCTCCTCCTTGTTGCCCCTGAATATCAGTCAGCAAGACCTCCTTGAGCACCTCATCTCCACCCTCCCACTACACATTTTCTCTGCTCTACGTTTATCCTATTTAGAGCTGTGTAATGTTGTGCTTGAAATCTGACCCTCTCTTTTGATCAAAAAATCAGCAGTGCTTCCCCTTATCCATACGTCCGTGCTGGTGGTAAATTGAGACTTTTGTTTTCTAGAGTCCTTTGGAGCTATGAGTTTTGGAAATCCATCCTGCATTTGCATACGTATGTTAGTGAACATTCAAGTATCTCATCTACATAAGCAAAAGGAGAACATCTGTTTTCCTTTCCTAACTAGTATTGATCATAGATTTTTCAGGAGCTTTATTGCTGGGTGCTCCTTGATATCTGATCCCAGCATGTATTATAGAGCCACCTCCTGGCCAAAAGGAAGGAAGGAAGGAAGGAAGGGAGGAGGGAAGGGAGGGGGGAAGGGTGGAAGGAAGAGAGGGAGGGAGGGAAGGAGGGATGGTAGGTTACAGGAAATAAGGGAAGGGACACCTGTGGGAAGACAAGAATATTCCTAGGACTTGTGCAGCCGTAAACATTAACTGAGATTTCAAGGGAGTAGAAAACCCTTTCTTCTGAGGGTCTGGACCTCCGTCTTTAGCAGGAGTACACATCACGGGTTCAGGTGAAAAAGACCTGTTAGAATACATGATTTGGTCCTTAGTGACAAAGCAGCTCAGGGAAGTATGAGTGGCTGTCTTCCCAAAGGTCACAGAGATTATATTATTTTTAACCTCACATCCAGAAACTGTCACCTGCTGCACTTGTAGGACCAAAATAGATCTTTTCACTCCTTTGTCAATGCATATTAACACATAACTACCCTGCTTGATGCAGAATTGTGAATTGGAGATATAATAATGCAATTGGAATAATTGGAGAGAAGAGATATATAGCTATTTGTAAAAGAATAAGAAAGTATACAGAGTGCACTGGACTAGGACTCTGAACAGTGTGCCGCCTTGCCTGGCTCTATTGCTCCAAAGATGAGGGAGCTTGGAGCCATTCTTCCTCCTCTGGACCTTAGTTTTCTCACACTGATAGTGAGTTATAATATCTCTAAAGTCCCCTCCATATTTTTAATGCTGTGTCTCTGAGTAGTCAGTCTTCTCCGCCCATTTTTATGTGTTCATCTCATCCAACACACACACACACACACACACACACACACACACACACACATACACACACACTCCTTCTCAACAGTTCCCAATAATGACAAAATGTTTCCCTTCATCAACATGGGGTCTATGTAGCCAAGGAATTTCTGGCCTCAGTATCCTGTATTCTTCCAGGTAGACAGGGGTTGGCATTGAGTGAAGAGGCAAGAAGAGTTACTGACTGGAGGAGGGAGAGGGGGTGAGAGATGGTAGAGCTGAAGGCTCGTCAGCAATAGGAGACAGAGGGCAAGCTGCAATTTCACTCACACTTGACGTTGCTGGCACATGTTCTGATTCCTTGCTGGATTCAGGTCCATCAGTTCCATCAGTTCCATCCCTCTTGAGAAAAACGATCCAGTGATGTCTGGGTAGCAGATCTTTTTTTCTTAACATAGATGACACGGTGGCACTGGATTGCATTCTGAACTGCTGCTGCAACCTTCGTGTACCATTCTACATTCAGGTCCTGTGCCTCAAAAACTAGCAGTGCCTCCTCAAATAAAGAAAATCCCCTTGCCATTTCCTGTTTCATGAATCTCTTCAGTTCTCCAGTTACTTCTTCCTCTTGTCTTTCTTCATCCTTTCTCTGGGAGTCCAATTCCATCTCTTCCCCTCAATTCACTCTCTGAATTATTTTCACTTTTGTTTCCATCGTATTGCTTGGTACTTCTTAGCAGTACCAGCTACATCACCACTACTTTTATGCTTACTTCCGGACATCCTGGGCTTGAAATAAAGATACTGTACTTCTGTACTCTATACAGTAAAGTACACAAAAGCACAACCACTTGTAGAGGATGCATACGTGTGACACTGTACACCAGACCCATGAACTAACTTACATGATTGGACATGTGAACATATCTTTAAAAGTCCGCAACTTGAAGGTTCATATGTAGGGGACTTACTGTAAATGAATTCCTGTGATGGGATAAAAATTAACTTCCCAGATCACAACAGATTAAGTCCATCACTCTTTGAGAAAGCTTTTGAAAACTTAAGCTAAATATTAGACATTTTTGGCAGCAATGGAGGCTCATGTGGAAAATCGTTTTAAGACGGCAGAGGTGCTGCAGGATACATGGTACCGCCTACTTGTAGAATTGGCCTAAATGCCATCTCCTATTCACTGTTATTTACAGGTGAGGGGGCTGAGGACCAGATGTGACACCACCAGCCAGAAGCTCATTCAGGACTGGAGACCGTGTCTTCTAACTTCTGGGCTTTACTAGATAGTTTTTACTCCACACCTTCTCCCTTTGGGAGTCCTCCTGACATGGTGGTCATGTGGGTTCTGAGGTCATTGACCTGAGTTGGAAGGATGCGTCATCCCTTGTGTGATGTGTCCCCTCACCAGGAGCAAAGCACAGGCACAGTACAAACGGGACACGTGTGTAGCAGCCTAGAAAGTCAGGTCTTCTTAGGAGTAAAACTTTGAAACTTAACTACAAGAAAAGTGTCCTTTTAATGTTTAAATTCCTCCTCTTTTGGTCTCAAGCACAGCACCTGCCACAGAGCAGGTTCAAGGAACACAAGCTGATGGAGCGAAGATGGAATGGAAGCAAGCCGCCTGTTCCTGGGGGGCCAAGCGAAGGCAGATTGTCTCCACGCATTCTCCAAAAGGGTAGTGGGGCTAGAGCAGAGTTAGGCTGGCCATCATAAATTAATTATTCCTCCTTACATCCTTATTACCCAACTTACTCAGCATGGATTTCATAGTGTGACACCATGATCACTCGCTTTCTGTCAACCTTAAACTCTTTGCCTTTTTTAAAATTGAAGGATGGTTGATTTACAATGTTTGAGGAGTGCAACAAAGTGACTCAATTATAAAATATATATATATATATTCTTTTTCAGATTCTTTTCCAGTATAGGTCCTTGCAATATATTGAATACAGTTCCCTGTGCTATACAGTGGGTACTTTTTAATCTATTGTATATAGTGGTGTGTAGTAGTAGTGGTAGATATAGAGTAGTACATATATAGTAGTGTGTATCTGTTAATCCCAAATGCCTAACTTATCCCTCTCCTCCTTTCCCCTTTGGTAACCAGAAGTTTGTTTTCTTTGTCTGTGAGTCTATTTCTATTTGGTAAATATGCTCATTTGTATCATTTTTTTTAGATTCCACATATAAGTGATATTATATGATATTTGTCTTTCTCTGGCTGACTTACTTCACTTAGTATGATAAGCTCTAGGTCCACCTATGTTGCTGCAAATGGCACTATTTCATTCTTTCTTATGGCGGAATGATATTCCATTGTATATATATATACCCCACATCTTCTTTATCCATTAATCTGTCAATGGACATTTAGCTACTTCCATGTCTCGGCTATTATAAATACTGCTGCAATGAACATTGGGGTGACTGTATTTTTCCTAATTAGAGTTTTCATCTTTTCCAGATATATGCCTAGGATATTACAGGATCAGATGGTAACTTTATTTTTGGTTTTTTAAGGAACCTCCATTCTCCATAGCAGCTGTATCAATTTACATTCCCACCAGAAGTGTAGGAAGGTTCCCTCTCCAGCATTTATTGTTTCTAGATGTTTTGATGATGGCCTTTCTAACTGGTGCTAAGTGATATCTCATTGTAGTTTTGATTTGCATTTATCTAAAAATTAGTAATGTTGAGCATCTTTTTATGTGCCTGTTGGCCATCTGTATGTCTTGTTTGAAGAAATGCCTATTTAGTATGGGTTTACTTCTGCCCATTTTTTTTGATTGAGGTTTTTTTTTTTTTAATACTGAGCTGTACAAGCTGTTGTATATTTTAGAAATTAATCCCTTATCAGTCACATCATTTGCAAATATTTTTCTCCCATTCCATAGTTTGTCTTTTCATTTTGTTTATGGTTTTCTCTGCTGCGCAAAAGCTTTTAAGTTTAATTAGGTCCCTATTGTTTATTTTTCCTTTTATTTCCATTACTTTAGGAGACAGATCTAAAGAAAAAATATACCTTAATAAACCTTAACATCATGGTTTAATATCACCTATCTGAGGAAAGAAAAACGAACTCTCCTTGACCCTGACTTCCCCAGCAGCTTTCATCTCATTTTTTTGCTCCTATTCATAAGAAAATACTTCAAAAGAGTTGTACATACCCACTGACCCTTTTTCCTCAAATTCTATCTCCTTCTCAACCACTCCCATTGTGCTTTTGTCCCATCTCTGAGTCCTGAAATAGGACTCTTCAAGGTCACCAATAACTTCCACCTTACCAGAACACAATAGTCAGTTTGCTGTGCTCATCTCATTCAAATTCTCGCCAGCGTTTGACTCAATTGATCACACCCTCCTTCTTGTAATACCTTCTTCTCTAAACATCCAAGGAAATGGCATTCATCCAATTTTCTCCTGACCTTCTCCTCAATCCCTGAATTGGCATCTCCTTCTCTGCAACATCCTTAAATGTTGTAGCACTCCAAGGATCTGAAGGATCTGCCCTTGGCCTTCTACATTTTCTCCTCAGATGATCTTCCTGAGTGCTATGAATATTATATATATTATATGTATAATTATACATTATAACTATAAATATATATAATTATAAATAATATTATATATGTGTATATATATATATATATATATATATATATATATATATATATATAATTTGAGATTCCCAAAACCATATCTCCAGCCTGGACCTCTATGTTGAGTTTGTAAATCCAAATGCTTATAGTAAGTCCCTTACATACAAACCTTCAAGTTGGGAACTTTCAAAGATGCAAACGTGCATTGAAGACCTGATGATAGCATTGGAGGCCCAGAAAAAGGATGAAGAAAAACAAGAGGAAGAAGAAGTAACTGAAGAACTGAAGAGACTCATGACACTGGAAATGGCAAGAAGATTTTCTTTATTTGAGTAGGCACTGCTAGTGTTTGAGGCACAGGGCCTGAACACAGAACGGTACACGAAGTTTGCAGCAGCCGTTCAGAATGCAATCCAGTGCCACCGTGTTACCTATGATGAGAAGAAAAGATCTACTACCCAGACATCACTGGATCATGTTTCAAGAGGGTAGATAGAATTGAATCCAGCAAGGAGCCAGAACTTGTGCATGCCATCGTCAGGTGTGAGTGAAACTGCAGCTTACCCTCCATGATCCTTCAGCTCTACCATCTCCCACCTCCTCTCCCTCCTCCAGTCAGTAACTCTTCTTGCCTGTTCACTCGATGCCAGCCCCTGTATGCCAGCTGTTGTACTGCACTACTATACTTTTCAAGGTACTGTAAGATTAAACATTTTATTTTTTGTTTGTTTTCTATGTATTATTTGTGTGAAAAGTATTATAAATCTTTTACAGTACAGTACTATATAGCCGATTGTGTTAGTTGGGTACCTAGGCGAACTTTGTTGGACTTAGCCAACAAATCGGACTTAAGAATGCGCTCTCGGAATGGAACTCATTCATATATGTAGGGGACTTAACTGTATTTGGCATCTCCTCTTGGATGACTAATAGGTATCTGAAACATAACATAGTCAAAACACAGCTCTTGCTTTCCTATCAGCCTCATCTTACTAATCTACTCCTCATCTAGTGTTCCTCATCTTAGTAAATGACAGCATTTTCTACTCATTTCGTTAGGCACAAAACCCAGTCATTATCCTTGATTGCTCTTTTCCCTTCATACTCTACATTTAATTCTTCAGGATGTCATGTCAAAAATAAATATGCCCCAAACATATCCAGGACCAAGCCACTTCCCACTACTTTCCTTATAACAACTTTATTCCAAAATAAATGAATGAATGAATAATGTGATGGCACCTACAGAGAAAATGGTGCTAGGGATAATATTTTTCATTGTTCCTGTGATGTAATATCAGATCAGCATGAAGAGAAAGTTTATGAGATGTGAGCTCTGATATCTACATACATTTACTACTGCCATAATTCACTGGCACTTTGGCTGAAAGCAAATTAAAACTGGAATCCAGGCAAGTTTACAAAGAAATTATTCAGAAGTTTAGAACCCCATTCTGTTTAACTTTCTGTTTCTATGTACTCCAGAAATCCAGCTTCTTATAAGGATTAACTTTCTTTCCTGACTTTTAGTTAAGATAGCACAGTGAGATTTCTGCTTTCAGACAACTTGAAGTTACAGGGACTAAGTTTAGCCTTCTCCTTGAAACATATAAAATAACATACAAAATAAATGAAACAACGATTTTCAAATCATTTGCTATCAAGCAAGAAAGGACAGGGGAATTTCAGAGACAGGAAACAATCTGAATCAGCCTCTATGATAGTCTCAGTCTGCTGAAATGGAATCCTAGTGATCTTTTCCAAAAATAACAACTAACATTTGTATGATACTTACTATATGCCTAGCACTGCTCTAAGTATTTGATATATATATTAGCTCAGTAAACCCACAGAGTAACCATTTGAGGTAGGTGTACTATTATTGTCTTCATTTTCCAGAAGAGAATTTGAGACAAAAATGTTTTAAACCTTACTCAAGGTTACACAAATATTTTATAGTCGAGCTATGGTTGAGCCTAGACAGTCTGCATCTAGAGTTTATGCTCATGACTACTACCCTAAACAACCAATTCAGTAAGATTTCTTGGGTGTGTGGCAGAGAGAAGGAATCAGGAGAACTAAGAAAAGTGTAGGAGGGGGTGGGGCAGAATTTTCAAGTCTGCAGCAATGTGAGGCATTCAGAATGTGTATTAACAGCCAGCTCACTGGGAAGAAGGCCATGTGAAGACAGAGGCAGAGATTGGAGTTATGTTGCCACAAGCCAATGAATGTCATGACCTACCAGGAGCCAGAAGAGGCAAGGAAGAACTTCAGAGGGAGCATGGCCTTCCTAACACCTTCATTTTGGACTTCTAACCTCCAGAACTATGAGAGAATAAATTTCTGTTTGTAGTAATTACCAAGTTTGTAGTGGTTGATTACAGCAGCCCTATGAGACTAGTAAACATTTTGGTTTTCAGTTCCTGGAGCTAAATCAGTTTTGACTGATGGCTTTTCAAGCCATGTATCTCTGAGTGCTCCAGACTAGACCACATTGTCTGTCACTGTGGTTTTTCTAGTACTCAAGAGCTGTACAGTATCATGTGGAGCTGAGTAGTTCATGGGTTCTCAGAGCTTCCTAAGAGGGCCAGAGGAGCAATACAATCTTGTGAAAAAGAACTTTGGCATGGCTAAGAGCTGACCTTAGTAATTGGATTAGATAGTTCAACAGTTGACTCAGTTCTCACCAGAGACCACATTCCAAAGTAGGAAGAGACTATACAGCTCCTTGAGTCCCCTTACTCTTCTTCCATGGATCTGTGCCTTTCTCAAGTCTATGATCTTTAATACCTGGCTTCAGTGTTTATGTTTCAATTCAACAGTTTTCAGCATATTCAATATCTCCCTGACATCTGGTCAAGATAGCATTGTGAGAATTATTATTCTAGACAAACAGGGATTGGATTTACCCTCTCCTTGAAACAAATACCACACAAAATATATAAAACAAAGTATTTTAAGAAATTAGCTATGAGTCAACACAAGACAAGAAAACCTCAGAAACAGGAACCAAACGATATAAGCCCTATGATCTTCCCAGATTACTGCCTGGAAAGAGTATCCAGAGCACAGAACAGGGAGATGGAACCCAGACAAAACTGGCAGCCTATCTGAGTTGAGAAAATGGAACTGGAAGTACAGTTAGGTTAAGGCAGTGAGAGTTTTCAGGGAAGGATCTTGAAGAAGAGAGAGCTATATAGGGACAGAACAACTGAAATCTGCAGACAGCCCTCCTTGAATCTTTAGCTTAGTACAGATCAGCAATTATGTTTAAGGAAACTAGCAGAGGCCAGAGAAAGAACCACTTGAAGGATTAGAAGGACCAATTACTTAACTTTAAACAGAGCCAAGAATATTTCCTGTTCTCACCAGCTAAATTAGAAAATCTCATAACTGATGGGCCATCAGGTAGAGTACTCATAAGAGTTTACCTTTGTAAAGGGACAAAGTTAGGCTAAACACGTTTTTGATCCCACCAAAGGAAGCTTAAAAGCAAAGTCCAAAAGGATTAAATAATTTCCAAGTAATATAACTGCTTTGCAAAACAAAGTTCAAGAAGACTTTTAGGAGCACAAAAACATCTATCACACAAAAAGTAACATTCGGGCTTCCCTAGTGGCGCAGTGGTTGAGAGTCCGCCTGCCGATGCAGGGGACACGGGTTCGTGCCCCGGTCCGGGAAGATCCCACATGCCACGGAGCGGCTGCACCTGTGAGCCATGGCTGCTGAGCCTGAGTGTCCGGAGCCTGTGCTCCGCAACAGGAGAGGCCACAACAGTGAGAGGCCTGCGTACCGCAAAAAAAAAAAAAAGTAACATTCACAATGTCTGGCATCCAATCAAAAGTTACCTGACATTCAAAGAAGCAGGGAAATATAACCCATAATGCGGATAAATAAATCCATTTGAAACTGACCAAGAAATGATACAGATGATGTAATGAGTAGACAAGTCATAAAACAAATTTTATATGTTCTGGCTTTTTACATGTTCAAGAAACTAGAGAGATATTGAAAATTTAGGTTAAGACATGGAATATGGTTTAAAAAAAACATAAATTGAACTTCCAGAAACAAAAACTATAATATCTGAAATGAAAACTAATTGGATGGGATTAACAACAGAATACATATTGCAGGAGAAAAGACTAAAGAACGTAGAGAAATAGCAACAGAAATAAAATTCCAAAATGAGATTCAGAGAGAAAATATAACCATAGAAAGATAAATAGAAGACTTCTGCTTCCAGACAAGATGGAATAAAAGGAACTGGATTTACCGCCCCTGCCACATGAAGTAATTTTTAGAAAAGAGAAAATATTTAAAATAAGACATTGAACATCAAGCAACAAAGGACAGTGATCCCATCCTGAGAAATGAAAACCAAATTAGGTGAACCCTAGAACTGCCCCAGATAATCACCTTGAGAGAGTTTCCAATCTGCAGTGTAAGGAGGGTGTGATGGTTAATTTTAGGTATTACTTGGCTAGGCCACGGTGTCCAAACATTTGGTCAAACATTATTGTGGATGTTCTCTGAAGGTGTTTTTTGGATAAGACAAACATTTAAATTGGTAGACTTTGAGTGAAGCAGATTGTTCTCTATAATATGGGAGAGAATGGTCCAATCAGTTGAAGGTCTTAATGGAACAAAAATGGATTTCCCTCAATCAAGAGGGATTCTACCAGTACATGGCCTCTGGACTTGAACTCCAACCTTGACTCTTCCCTGGGTCTTCAGCCTGCCAGCCTACCCTGCTTATTTTGGACTTGCCAGCCTCCCTAATCAGATGAGTCAATTCCTTAAAATAAATCTCTCTTTATTATATATATACATATATATATATATATATATATATATATATATATATATATATATACACACACACACATATATCCTATTGGTTCTGTTTTTCCTGGAGAACCCTGAATAATACAGAGGGAGAATCCAGACAGAGAGAGCCTGGGAGACTGTCTGATATGAGAAGACAGAATTAAGAGACTAGAAGGAGAAAGGAGACTAGGGTCCATAAGACAGACTACTAGAGAAGAGGGAGCTGCAAAAAAAAGAACTTCAACGGTCTACGGAGGGTACATCTTAAGATTTCATCAAGTACTGATTAGCATATGCCTTGAGGTAACTACCTGAGACTAGGGAAAGAATTTCTACAAAGAATTAGATATAATAGTGCATGGTACATATGCAGGACTGTTTCTACCAGTCAAACTGGAAACCTCATAAATAATGGGGCATCAGGTAGTGTAGTCAGAAGACCTTGCCTTAATAAGCTCAAGAACATTTACAAGAATACAAAAACATCTAGCACTCAACAGGTAAAATTATCAATGTGTGGCATCCAATAAACTATTACCATACATGCATAGTAGTAGCAGGAAAATACTACACATAATGAAGAGAAAAATCACTCAGTGAAAATCAACCTAGAACTGATACAGATGTTAGAATTAGCAAACAAGGACAATAAGACAATTATTATGCCTGTATTCCATATGTTCAAATCATTATATAGAGACATGGATGGTGTTAAAATAATGCAAATAAAACTTCTAGGTATGTAAACTATACTGTGTGAAATAAAAATCTACACTGGTTGGCATGAAGGCAGATCAGAAAATTTCACAGAAAATGTTAGTGAACTTGAATACAAAGCAATAGTAAGTATTCAAAGTGAAAAAGAAAGAAAAAAAGAGAAAAGGGTATCAATCACTTGTGGGGCTATTTCAAGGGGCCTAATATATGTATAATTACAAGCCCTGAAGGAGATGTAAAGAGAAGAAACAGAAAAAAAAAAATCTGAAGAGATAATGGCCAAATTTTTTCTAAATTTGATGAAAAACATAAACTCAGAGATGGAAGATGCTCAACAAATCTGAAACTCAAACAAACAAACAAAAATGAAGAAAACTACTACACAAAGTTTCATCATAATCAAACTGTTCAAAACAAGTTATGAAGAGAAAATCTTAAAAGTAGCTGAAGAAAAATGACATGTTACATGCCAGTAACATACAAACAGGAACAAAGATAAGGATGACAACAGACTTCTCTTCAGAAATAATGCAAGTGAGGGAAGAACAAAACGACATCTTTAAAGTATTGAGAGAAAAGAATCTGTCAACCTAGAATTCTATACCCAGTGAAAGTATCTTTCAAGAGGGAAGGTGAATTGAAGGATTTTCAGACATAAAAAGCAGAGAATTGATGACTAAAAGATTCACACTACAAGAAATTCAAAAAGAAGCCTTTGGCAGAAGGAAAATGACACCAGATGGAAGTATGAATTTATATAAAGGAATGAAGAGCATTGGAAATGGTAACTATATGGGTAAATATATAAGGGCTTTTTCTTGTTATTTAAATATTGTTAAAGGATAACTGCTTAAGTAAAACACCAGGGAAAGAACCACCTAAAGGATTAGAAGGACCAATTACTTAACTTTGTTAATTTAAATTTGTTAATTATTTAATTTGTTAATTTAATCACCTGTTGATGGAAATTTGTCTTGTTTTGAGTTCTTGGCTCTTACAAATTAAACTTCCCCAAACATTGGCATACAAGTCTCACGCTTTCATTTCCCTTGAATATTTACCTAGGAGTGGAATGATTAGATCATGTGATAGATATATCTTTAACTTTTTAAGAACCCCCCTAAAAGTTTTCCAAAGTGTCATTTTAGTTTGCCAGAGGAGTTTGTTAGAGTTCTGGTTCTTCCACATCCTTGCAAATGCATGACATGGTCAGTATTTTAAATTTTAACCAGTTTACTAGGTTTGAAGTTGCATTTTCTGTGGTTTTATTTGCATTTCTCTAATCACTAATGATGCTAAGCATCTTTTTATGTGCTTATTTACCATCCATATATCCTCTATGGTGAAGTATCTGTTCACATCTTCTCCCCATTTTGTTATTGGGTTTTTGTTTTCTTACTGTATTTTAAGTGTTCATTATGTATTCTGATACAAGTTCTTTTATCAGTTATATATATACTTTAAAATGTTTCCTCCAGTTGGGATTGTCTTTTCATTCTCTTAATGATGAGCAGAACTTTTAGTTTTTTTTAAAGCTTCTAAATATATATATTTTTTGGCTGTGCCACATGGCTTGTGGGATCTCAGTTTCCTGACCAGGGATTAAACCTGGGCCCTCAGCAATGAAAGTGCAGAGTCCTAACCACTGGACCACCAGGGAATTCCCAGAAGTTTTAATTTTTGATAAAATTGAATTTATTGATTTTTCTTTTATGAACCATGCTTTTGGTGTCATATCTAAAAAGCCTTTGCCACACACATGGTCACAAAATTTTTATCCTTTTAGAAGTTTTATAATTTTAAATAGTACCTTTAGGCATATGATCTGTCTTGAATTAATTTTTGAGTTTGGCATGAAATAAAGATATGTTTACTTTTTTATGTGTGGGTATCCACTTGCTACAACCTTTGTTTGTTACAAAGACTATCTTTTCTACACTGAATTGCCTTTGCACCTTTGTCAAATATCAATTGACCACATAGGGTGGTTCTATTTCTGGACTGTCTAGTCTATTACATTCATTTGTTTGTGTTTACACTAATGCCACATTGTCTTGATTAATGTAACTTTATAATAAGTATTAAAGTCAGGTGTGTAAGTCCTCCAACTTTATTCTTTTTTCATGGTTATTTGAAATATTCTAGGTCCTTTGTATTTCCAAATGAATTTAAAATTAACTTTCACAAAAACTTGCTAGGATTTTTATTGGAATTGTGTTAGGTTATTCATCAATATTGGGACAATTGACATCTTAACAATGTTGAGCCTTCTAATCCATGAGAGAAGTATATAGCTCTTGTTTGATTACTAGCTATATCTCTTTATTCTGTATTTTTAGTGATTGTTTTAGTGTTTATACTATATATTGTTAATTTATCAGTCTATCTTCAAGTAATATTATTGTACTTCACACGTAATATTCCAACCTTACATCAGTATGCTTCCGTTTCTCCTCTCCTGACCTTTATATTATTGTCATATATTTTATGAAACACACACCAACATGGATGATTTTCAAGATAATCATTGTGTGTGAAAGAATCCAGACCAATGAGAAAGAGTAAATATTGTTTGGTACAATTAATATAAAATTTGAGAAACTGCCAACTAATCTATATAAAACACATCAGTGGTTGCATGAGGATGGGTGTAGGGTGTTGAGGAGCTGTGTTAGGTAGGAAATGAGAAAATGTTTGGAAGTGTTGGGTGTGTTCATTATCTTGATTTTGGTGACAGTTTCAAGGGTGTATACATGGACTAAAATTTATCAAATTATACACTCTCTGTATGTACCATTTTTTGTAGCTGCTTACAACTCACTAAAGCAGTTTTTAAAAATAGCATGAGGAGTTCATGTTTGCAGGGCAACTTCCATCTCCACATATATTTCAATGCTCTGAAATAAAATAAACATCTCCGTGGAACAGAACTGGAATAGAAGCCCAAGAAAGTAAATGGTGCTAAATCTGCAGATCTTCTAAACTCAGCTCCCAAAAGAGGCAAAGGCAATGAAAAGCTACAACTTTGTTGAGTAGTGGGGACTGAAATGTGCCCTTTGTGAAGAATGAAACCAGAACCAATCTTACAATTAAAAACCAACTATGAGGTGAGTGTCTCCTACTTGTTAAGAGGGTCAAACACTCTCTAGGTTTGAATTATATAAAGCTGCTTACTTGGAGAGGAAGGAGGAAACAGACACAGTTTCTTAGCCAAATCTGAGTCAGGCCACCCAGATTGGTGACTAGATCTGCAATATCTAGAATATAAAAATGTAATAGGAGCTTTTAACCCTAAGATGATTCTTGATAAGGGTGATTAAAACCACACTTAAAACTACTATGGAGGGAAGAGTAAGATAAAAATGATGTAAAGTGGGATTTCCACAGAAGATGAGTAGGTAAAACAAAAAGCTAAAAAAGTATAAGAAAAAAAATGTTAAGAAAGCCATCAAAATCAACAATTAGGAAATTAAATCATAGAGATTAAATAAAATCCATAGAGCCAATTAAAATGACTTTAAAATAACAGTTAACATCCTCACATAAAGGAAGGAATCCTATTCTTTGCAATAAAAATAAAACATTGTGAAACAACAAGAGAGAGTTTTTGGTTTTTTTTTTAAAGAAAGGCAATAAAAAAATCCTGGGTGGGCTTCCCTGGTGGTGCAGTGGTTGAGGGTCTGCCTGCCGATGCAGGGGATGTGGGTTTGTGCCCCGGTCCGGGAAGGTCCCACATGCTGCAGAGTGACTGGGCCGGTGAGCCATGGCCGCTGAGCCTGCGCGTCTCCGGAGCCTGTGCTCTGCAACGGGAGAGGCGACAGCAGTGAGAGGCCAGCGTACCGCATAAAAAAAAAAAAAAAATCCTGGAAATGAAAAATATACAGCTAACTACTAGATTTGATACAAAGAGTAGTGGAATACTTATTAATACTGAAGAATTCATCCAAAACACAGCACAAAGAATTATTTTTTTAAATTTTAATTTTATGTTAGAGTATAGTTGCCTTATAATGTTGTATTAGTTTCAGGTATACAGAAAAGAGATTCAGTTATACATATACATGTATCTATTCTTTTTCAAACTCTTTTCCCATTTAGGTTAGTCAAGAGTACTGAGCAGAGTTCCCTGTGCTACACAGTAGGTCCTTGCTGGTCATCTATTTTAAATATAGCAGTGCATACATGTCAATAACAAACTCCCAGTCTATCCCTCCCCCTACCCTTCCCCCCTGGTAATCATAAGTTTGTTCTCTAAGTCTGTGAATCTGTTTCTGTTTTGTAAATAAGTTCATTTGTAGCATTTTTTTAGATTCCGCATATAAGCGATATCATATGATATTTGTCTTTTTCTGTCTGACTTCATTTAGTATGATAATCTCCAGGTCCATCCATGTTGCTGCAAATGGCATTATTTCATTACTTTTAATGGCTGAGTAATATTCCATTGTGTATAAATATCACATCTTCTTTATCCATTCATCTGTTGATGGACATTTAAGTTGCTTCCATGTCTTGGCTATTGTAAACAGCACTGCAATGAACATTGGAGTGCATGTACCCTTTCAAGCCATGTTTTCCTCCAGATATATGCCTGGGAGTGGGATTGCTGGATCATATGGTAGTTCTATTTTTAGTTTTTATGGACCCTCCATACTGTTCTCCATAGTGGCTCTACAAAAAGAAATATTTCAGGGCTTCCTTGGTGGTGCAGTGATTGAGAGTCTGCCTGCCAATGTAGGGGATGCGGGTTCATGCCCCGGTCCGGGAAGATCCCACATGCCGCGGAGTGGCTGGGCGCATGAGCCATGGCTGCTGAGCCTGTGCATCCGGAGCCTGTGCTCTGCAATGAGAGAGGCCACAACAGTGAGAGGCCCACGTACCGCAAAAAAAGAAAGAAATATTTCAAATGAAAGAAAAATATAATTTTGAAAGGCAGCATTACTGTACCTAAACAACACTAATCTTTCATTAGTATTTTTGACTGATTATCCCACTTTTCACCTTATTTAGTTTGGCAGTACAGTTCTATTAAAACAGAGATTGAATTTTTTTTTAATGGAAGAGAAGTCAAAAGGCATGGAGGATAAACTGATAGACTCCAACATAGATCTCAGAAGAGTAAAGAAGGAATGGTAAAAAAGCACATTTAAAGAGCTAATATCTGATAATTTTTCATATTTGAGAAAAGCCGAGAGTCCTCAGATTAAACATGCAAGAGTGTAAACCAAGATAAAATAAATTAATACTAAAACCTTTCATACACTTCTAGGGAGTTCTTCAGCATGCTAATAACTAGATTCTTGACTGCCCTTGAAAATGTCCTCAAAACAAGACAACACAGTAATTGAAGATCTTGTCTTTTCACTTCACGTGTGATTTTATTTGATCAACAGGAGGAGATAATAATTTAACATAGCCAAGTTTATCAACATTTTCTTTTATGGTAAGCACTTTTCTCATCTTGTAAGAGAAAAATTTTAAACCCCTTCAGATATATTTTGCTTCCTTAGTCTGTAGATGTGTGTTTTTCATCAGTTTTAGAAAATTCACAGCCATCATCTCTTTAAATATTGTCTCTTTCCTATTATCACTATGGTGTTTTCCAAAACTCCAGAAAATGACTTTCTCATTATATTTTTCATATATTTATTTTCTTTTATTTCTTTTTTTTAACTATTTCACCCTTCAACTTTGTCTTATCTGCTGTTTGTTTATCTCATAAGATATTTTAAATTTTAGATATTAAACTTCTTTTAATATTTAGAAGTTTCATTTGTTTCTTTTTTAAATCATTTTTAAAAATTTCTGATAGTTTTTTTTTTGTTTGTTTTAAGCTCATAGAGAATTCTTATATATCCTCTACCTCACAACTTCAGCATCTTCACTCCTTGGAGATCAAAATCAGTTTTTTTGGTTTTTGGTTTGTTTGTTTTTCTGCTCTCACACATAGTAGCTTGCCTTCTTGTTTGTTTGGTAATCTGTGAGAGACCTAAAGGCCTAAAATGGGGATAGTTTTCCTCTCTTTATACTAATAAGTCAGAAGACATCTATTTAGGACCATGTTAGCCAATTTGGAGGGTTTTACCTCATAGCTCACTTCCTCATCTAATTGCCACTCCAAGTTTTAGTAATCCTTTAGTATTGCTAAATGAATCTAGCCTCAGCTTCTTAATTTCAGTTGACCGAATCTTGGCTCCAGACCACTGAGGGTCCAGCTCCAAACTGCCAAGGTCCTGGAAGCTCCAAGCCAAGCTCATTTGTATCTTTTCTCATTTATTTATTTTCTTTGGGGTGAGAAGTCCTTGACGACCTCTTCTATCTTTTATTAGATGACTACTGACTCAAAGAGTGTGTTTTGTTTTGATATCACTAGTGGTGGAATGGGATGATACTAAAATCAGAACTCTTTGCATGTCTTTAAATAAACGATAATAACATTTTGAAGGACAGACATACAGAGGGAAAGACTGTAATTAGAGAAACCAGTTAAATCATTGTTTATTGAGTACACATCATGACAGGCATTATTTTAAGAATTTTTCATATGTAATCTCACTTATTCCCTTATCCCCTCTGTGAAATAGATAGGCAGGTGTCTTTAACCACATTTCATACACGAATTAATAGAAGACTTAGGAGGTCTGATACTCGACCAAGTTCGTACAACAAATGAGTGGCAGTCAGGATTTGAACCCAGGTATGTCTGTCCCAGAAAAGTATCATCTGAGTAAAAGCATTTGCTTGTGAAGGCAGATAGATCTCCTTTTGAGTCCTTGCTTATAAGGCTTAATATGACTATTAATTATATCATAACCTATCTGACCCTTCATTACTCAATTGTTTAATGGGCTTAATTCTTACCTTATAGGGTTGATGTGAGAAATAGGATGTTAAATTAATACAGTGCTTGACACACAAAAAGGGCTAAATAATTTATTAGTTGTTTCTATTATTTTCTGCCCTATATCTTATTTTCTCTCAACAATGTACACTGGAGCCTAAACTGTGTTCATCATAGGAATTAGAAATAGCAAATAAATGTCTTTAGCACAAAGCTTTTTCCAAACTTCAAGGATCATATTCAACTACCTATTTTTACACCTGCCCCTCAGTGTCAGTCTAACCTCAATCTTCCCCCAGATAAACTCCTCCTCCTTTCTTCTCAGTGAAAATTATCACCCACCTTATTTGCCAAGCCAGAGACCTAGAAGCCCATCCCCACTGACACTCCTCCGTTCAAACCATTATTTCTCTTCAGGGTTCTATAACTGCCTTCAACATGATTCCTTGTCCCCTGCCATGACTTGAGCCAGTTCATTTTCTGTACTGTCCCAGGGTCATTTTTCTAGAACTTACACCTAATTCTGTAATTCTCTTACTTAAAATATTTTACTGGACTCCCATATTTTCAGGGTAATCTCTAAATTCCTTAACATATATACAAGATCTCTCTTGGACTGATATTAACCTATCTTTCCAGGTTCATCCTCCACAATTCCCTTCTTCACTCAGTATGAGTCTGTGCAGTAGGTAGGATAAGTATTGTTTTTCTTATTTTACTATACCTGTATATAGAATTGTGGCTTATAGCAGATGAAAACTGAATTTAACGGGGCACACCATCTCCCCTTCTGGATCTTTGTTCCCTCATCTGTGCTGTAAAGAAATTGGACTCAATATTTTTTCCATCTGTAGCATGGCATGCTTCCCTATAATTCACAGCTATATGTATCTTAAATTATACTTAATGGAAAATTTTCTGCAGGTTGCAATCTCCAGAGAGGGAAATGGCTCACCGAAGAAGGATGCAACTGTTTCTCTTAAATAATAGAAGAGACTTATCTGTGTAGAATGGTTTAGAGGCTGTGCTCTGTATCTGCACATAGTAAGTGTTCAACAAATGTTTGTCCAGCAAATAAAGTCTATGTGCTCTTTCTAGCTTTCTGGCTCCCAAAGCACTTTCTCATGCATTACCTCATTTGATTCCACACTATACTTACAAAGTGGCTAGAGCTGGTATTCTTGACCCTGTTTTCTAGACCCCCAAAAGGTGAGCCTCAGAGCATCTAAGTGATTATGCCAAGGTCACAAAGCTAGTAAATGGCAGAGCCAGGTCTCAAACTGAGAGCTTTTAGCTCTAAATCTTGTGTTCTTTCCATGGCATTATGCAAGCCTCGTAATTCTAAGATCCAGTCCTAAAATAACACAAAAGACTCAGCCAGCCTCCTGCTTTGTTCCCTTGACCTCATTAAAGCCTTAAATGGAACTTGTCCTCACAAACTTAGGGTGCAACATCAAATCCATCTGAGTTTCTAGGGCACGTAGCAACAGCTTGCTTTAATCTAATAATTGGCTGAAGTAGAACCACAGAAAGGATGTAAAAAAAAAAAGGCAAATTGTTATTTTTCAAAACCAAGGCATTCCCCTGCCTAAAAGGTTCACAGCTTTTCCCTTTTCCAAGAAAATATTTATCCCTCTAAAAGATTTCTTCCCATTAACAATATTTTACAGCCTTTGTGATACTTTTAGAGAATTTTAGATACAACCTATATACTATATATTTCAAGAATGAAACCATTACATTAAGAACGCTGCATATGTTTAAAAGTGTTTTTATGAGGTTTATTAAAAGAAGCCATAAATTTCTGAGAAAGGTTTAAGCCATGTTACATTGATCTTACTTTTCATTTAAACAAAATGTAAACTTTAAGTAAAACCTTGATGTAGAATGTAAACGCACTCATCTACCCTGAGCTTACTCGTTCGCATGTGCTACCTCTAAAATATTAAATCATCTATGAAGCACTCCATTTCTTTGAGTGTTTTCCAATCACAACAAATAGCTTTCTGGTGATTGCTTGTACCTGTTGAATTTCTTGGATTCATTCACAGTAAGTGAAGAATGGGTGGTGCCAGCTGGATAAAAAGCAGGGTTTTTAAATCATTCTCGGCTCTGCACACCAAGGGCAATCTGCAGCCCAGCTTAGCTCTTGAGGTGTCCACTCAAAATGAACTCATATACAAAAGGTAGGTAGTGTTATTATTCCCATTTTATAGATGGAGATACTGAGACACAGGGAGGGGTTGAACAGCTTTCCAAGGTCACACGGTTAATAAGGAATAGAATCAACCTGCAAACCCAGGCAGTCTGGCTCCAGATGGCCAAAGCCCAAACTCTACTGTTTACCCTGCACCATCTTGCTTTCTTAATAGGATTATTGTGATGATGAGATAATACACAGAAAGCATTTGGTACAGAGCTTGACAGATAGCACTCAACAAGATTAGCCATTATTATTATTATCTGGTACATGTTAAGGCTGATTGTTTTTACCAAGGCTGTCCTTCGCAAAGGCAAAGGCAAATTGTGCTGTGAGCCCCAAATTACCCTTCTAGCCCAGGCCCTTGGGAAACGAAGTGAGCACGGATTGCCTGGCAAGGAAACAAGTTGTAGACTCAACCATGTAGGAAAGAAGGGCGGCTCCAACCCTGCAGTATTTTAAGATTCCATTTGTAAAGTTTTTGGGCCTTTTTAACACTATAGTACAGTCTCCTTGAATTAGAGGGTGGCACCTCATATGTCTACCCAAGTACCCACACTCTCAATTCAGAGCAATTGCCATTCATTTTGCCCTTAAGTTTTTATACTTGTGTATGCATTGGTTCTTCTATCTGGAATGCTTTTCTCTCACTTCTCCACATGACCAACTCCTATTCATCCTTCCAAAAAATGTACATTTCCCTTTTATTATAGACTTTGTGTACACTTCTCAAATAATATTTAATCGTTTATGTTAGAGTTATTGTTTCCATGCTCTTCCACTCCTGTCTAGACTTGAGGAAAAGAAAGGAACCAGGACTTATTTATCTCTGTATCCCTTCACCTAATACAAAGTCTGGTCCAAAAGAGATTTTCTGTAAAACTCTGATAAGTAAATGAGTATATGATGACCCCTGTTGTCTCAGCCTACCCATTTGACCTCAAGGGCTGGTCATGTCAGAATTAAGAACCAGAAAGAATTCATTCACCCAGTGCTATGCCTAAGCTGAGATATATATAGGTCATGGGGCAAAACCTGGATCTCTGAACTTTGACCTTTCCTAGCCCATAGAAAATAAAGCTTTAGGCTCAAATCCAGTTGCCATAAAGCCAGTCCCAGTGAAGTTGCCTCTTGCTACCTCACAAAGTTTCTTCCCATGTCACCATGTCCCATTCCCCATTCTGAGTTCCTTTTAAAGTTAGGCTTCGATGCTTAACTTGCCAATCATTATTCCATTCCTTCTCAGAAATGGCTTGAAAAACTTGGAAATGAGCAGATGCTTCCTGACAAAGCCTAAGTTGAAGGAATCACATCCAAGATTTCTAGGAAGCAGGGAAAAAATCGTTTCCCCCGGAGAGCCACTACAGAAAACGTTAAAAACTGTGAGGTAGATCTAAAGACTTAGAACTTTTTAATAAAAGGTGATCGTCACCCCCTCAACCCTGTACATTTCACATCCTACTCCCTGCCGTATTTTGTATTTTGAGGAGGAGGTCATTGATGTAGCACTTTTCTGAAGGGATTATTAAGTGGTAGACTTGAACTCAGATAGCATCTCACCTAACTCGCTATGTAGCAGTGACATCTACTGGGGAACAATGTCACTTCAGGGCTCCTACTTTTGTACTGTACTCAATGAGTTTAAAATGTGAACTCATTTAACCACAACTCTGTGAGATTGTTAATATTATGATCTGCTTTTGTGAGATGAGGAAACTGAGACCCCAGGAAAAGAAACAGTTGAGCTCATGTCACGGAGCTAATACATGGCAGAGCTGGGGTCTTAACCCAGAGCAGCACAACTCAAGGGTCTGTGTTCTTAATCATGAAGACCTACTGCCTCTTCTACCGTTCATCTTCTGCACTTTGAATATATCCATTATATTGCAGTTTGCCTACTGCTTTGAAACTATGAATTGATATGTCTATTTCCCCAGGAAACGCTGCCTTCCCTGTGCTTCATTCATATTTGTAATGTTGGTACCCAGCACCACTCCTAACACATAATAGGTGCTTAATAAATACCTGTTGAATACATGTTGCATACGTGAACGAACAAGCAAAAGCCCGTCTTAGCATATGTGGGTGGTAGACACAGGATGCAGAGAGGGAGTTGGTAGGGAAAGAATAGCTTCTCTCTTTGCAGCCATCCTACTTTACAATGTGGCTTTCAGAAAGGAACATAAACATAAGTGCACATAAAGCGGTGTCTATAATTCAAGTCTGGTAATCTTTGAGATCTTCAGAGGTTCCTCATAGCTTTCAGAATTGAGTCCACATTTCTCAGCTGGGACTAGAAGACCCTTTGTGATCTGGCTCCTACCTACCTCTTCAGCTTCTGCACCAGCAACAATGGCTTCTACCCCTCGCTCCAGTGACCTTGAGCAACTGGGGATCCTCTGAACAAGCCCGCCCTCTCATATCTCCAGGTTTTGACACGGCCTCTGCCTGGAAGACCCCTTTTACCCTGCAAGCCTCTTCCCCCTTTGCCTGAGAAACCTGTATTCATGTTTCAACATTCAGTTATCATCTCCTCTTGGAAGTTTTCCCAGAGGTGTCAGTCAGAGCTGAGACCCTCTCCAGTAAAACAACTGTGTCAAGAGTCGGAAGTGTTTGCATGGTCCAGCCAAGTGGCTGATTGAATCCCAGCCTGGCCATTCACTAGATAGGTGACCTTAGGCAAGTTACTTAATTGTTCTGTCCCTCAGTCCCCCCCACGTTTTCAAAATGGGATAATGAAAATAGCATCATGGTGTTGTAAGTATTGAAGAAGTAAATAAACTGCTTCAAGCAGTGCATAGTAAAGGGAATTTAAGTGTTTGCGATGATTATTGCTATTACTGTCTATTTCCTCATCTCTCTTCTCACCATTCAGTGAGCTCCTTCACCAAGGCTATTTCTGCAGTGTCCTTGTGTCCACAGGGCCTAGAAAAGTGTGTGTTAGGAGATAATAAATAAATGTGGGAGGGAGAGGGAGAAGGACCAAGACAGAAAGAAGCGTGCTTGGCTTTCAGGCGTTGTTATGGCGTCCATCCCACAAATAGAATCGGGCCGCCTGAGGCAGCACTGAACAAGAAGGCAGACAAGGCTGGAGCAGAGACATGCATTTTATTGTGGCTTCTGCTTCCTCTTCCCTACGCTTTGTTCTGTGCACAAAGTTCATCTATGGTTGCCTCATCTGCCCAGACCCCACCCTCCTCCCCAAACCCATCCCCCAGCAAGCCATCTTTTGAAAGTTACAACTACTTCCACACATGGAAAACACATTGAAGCCATTCTGGATGGTCATTACAAAGAGACAGAAACCAGAGCGATATGATCTTTCCGGGGCTAGGCCTCATAAGCTGGGTAGGGAGCCATCTCTGTAGGTACCATGCAAACAGCTCTGAAATGCTCTCAGCTCCCTATCATTCTTCCTCAGGGGCTGTAAGTCCCAGCATTAGAACCATTGCTTGGTTTAGGTCACTGTATTTCCAGAAAGACCCCATTCAAAAATACAAAGGTATCTGTACTCAAGAAGGCTAATCTCATTTACACACAAGAAAGGATTTGTTTTTCCCATGGAAAGAAGAGACTTAGAAAGTCGTAAGTAATGAGCCCGTTCAAGTGGTGGGGGAAAAATAATATCTGCCATTTATTGAGTACTTTCTACGTGCTGTTGAGCTTTATGGAACATGTATTTTTAAGCATTTAACTTTTAAGTGCTATATGAGAAAGATGGGCCTGGATGGTTTGCCCTGATAGGCAGCCCTGTATTGACAGGAGGTGAAGAGCTTCTGAGGAGGAAGGGCAGTTCAAAAAGAAGAGAGGCACAAACAGTGGGCCAAATATCTCCAAAGTCAAGTTCACATTGGACAGCTCTGTGGTCTTGACAGGTAAGGAGAGGCTGCTAGTCGGAGGAGACAATGGCATAGCCATTCAGGGATCATTCCTACCCCTCACTATGTGGCCACAAATCAACGTATTTTATTAACCACACTCTCTTTCTCTTCCTCTCTTTTCGATCAAAACCCATGTAGAACCGAGTGGATGAGCTCTTTCCCATGAGGTCATGAGTTGCTGTTCACTCATTTTCTGGGTAAGTGTGGACTTCATGACAACTCCCCACCAGGCAGAGGAGGGCACTGGGGACAGAGAATCCAGCTAGACTCAACCCTGCTCTCAGGTTCACAGAACCCTGGGAGAGATCTTCCACTAAACCTGGTGTGTCAAGTCCTTGAAATTCCACGCCTCTTAAATGGACCCCACCTCTCCCTCCTTGCAACCATTTCCCTTGTCGGCCTTCATCATCTCTACCCTGGAACCTGGCGGGATTATCCTCAAGGGTCTGCCTTAGGTTATTTCCCTTTACAAAGTGTGTTAGAAGCTTGTGATCCAGCCCTGTCTGCTTCCAGAGCCCCCTCCCCTCCTACTTCCCACACTTCACCCCAGCCCAGATGAGCCTGCGGAGATTTCCCCCAGCACCACATGTGCACGCTCACCTGGGAACCTTTGCACTTGTTTTACTAGCTCTCATTCCTTGGCCATTGTTCACTTAATAACATTCTTCCCACCCTTCACAGTCTGCCTCCTCTGAAGCCTACGCCAGTCTTCTCAGAAAGTTTCCTCCTCCCCTCTGTGCTCTCAGAACCTTGTCCAATGACAACAGTCACCTTGCTCTAATCATTTGCTTACCCATATGTTTGCTTCCTGAGGCTGTGAGCTCTGGGACGGCCAGGGAATGTCTCCTAGTAATCTCTGTATCCACCATCTGCAGCACAAATCATATATGAATGAATAAATGAAAAGGCACAAATCATACATGAATGAATGAATGAATATTTTTAAATGAATAAAAGTACAGTAAAGTTGTGTAAAAGGACTACGAGAACACATAGCAGGAGTCACTTATTCTGCCTAGGGGAATTGGGGAGAGGGAATTTCCATTAGGTGTTGAAGGATAATTAGGGATCTTCCCTACTCTTGGTAGAGGTACATTAAACAAGAGCAGAGAGAGTGCCTTAGGGGCCGGTAAAAATCCCCTAACAGAGATGAGTTAGATTTTCATTACCTTATCAGGAGCTCCTGAGTTCACATCATTAAACACTTGCCTGTCTGGATATCTCACCTTCCCTATGCAGGCTTTTGCCGTCCTGGGGAAACCCAGAAAACTGTCCTTCTTTTGGAAGGCCTGTTAAAAACTTCCAATAACTCAGAGCACAGAAGGGCTAACCAGGTCCTGATGTGTCTCCCTTCCCATCATTCCTGATGTCACTCCTCCTGCTTAGAGCACCCCCTGCATGCAGGCCTGCTCTTATTTGCAGACTGAGATCTTCTCATCATCATAGGTCCAAATTTCTGAGATATATCTGGAAAAGAGAGCGCAGGGCTAGTTTTTCATGGCCCCATGTTCTCATAATCCCACACGAATGCTCTGGGCTTCCAAAAGCTGTAATGACTCTCCTGGATTTCCTTGTCATTCTTACTGCCAACTTAAGCTTGGGGATGGAAGAGGGAAGATAATAAAGTCAGGAGGAAGTACACCAGATTTTTTTCCCTCCATGGCCAGCTTGTTGGAAAAGACTAGCTTTTAATTGTCCATTAACAGTAATCCGTTGCTGAATGGTTTAAAGGCAGAACAACTAAAATATGTGTATGCACAGATATTGCCTCAAGATGTGAAAGCTGTTTGTGAATGTAAGTCTCCCCACACGTGGCGATTCTCCTGTGCATTACGTGAGGGCCGTGACTCAGGCACAGGCTTACCCGTTGCCACACCTGCCCCCTTTCCCTGACTCTGGAGAAGCACTAGCCCTTGAACCTAATCACCTCCAACTCTACCCTCCCTTATCTTATTTCATGAAAAACTGAAAAACACTGCTCTCTTAGCTCTCACTCAAGCAGCTATGGTACATATGTGTTTATCCTCCCCAAATCTTGAGGAATCTTAAGATTCAAAACACCGTTTATAGTTTTGGTAAAACAAATCTTATCCGAGTATGCATACCACCTGTTTTAAAAGTCAACTTTGGGGCTTCCCTGGTGGCGCAGAGGTTGAGAGTCCGCCTGCCGATGCAGGGGACACGGGTTCGTGCCCCGGTCCTGGAGGATCCCACGTGCCGCGGAGCGGCTGGGCCCATGCGTGAGCCATGGCCGCTGAGCCTGCGCGTCCGGAGCCTGTGCTCCGCAACGGCCACAACGGTGAGAGGTGTACCGCAAAAACAAACAAACAAACAAACATGTAAACAGGAGGTAGACCCAGGAAAAATGAGTAACTCACCAAAATGGCCAAAGCCCTCACCTTAGCTAAAGATGAAAGAGGATGTTGGGGGTAGTTGTTTGGGACTTCAAAGAGGAGGAAGGCAATTCACATGGAGATGGGAAAGCAAAGATTTGGTAAATAAATACTTGTTGGCCCTGGCAGAGACATGGGACACAGAGTGGACTCCGATTTCTAGGCCTGCCTGGTTCCTTACCACCCCAGTCCATATTCTTTGCAGGTATCTCTGGTGATAGCTCTATTTGGGAACAGGCTCTCTATCTATATTCTTTTAAACAGTCAGAGGAAGGTCAAAGTTGCTTCCTAAGTCTTCTGGGCCTTAAAAATAATCAGCCTAGGGAATTCCCTGGAGGTCCAGTGGTCAGGACTCCACGCTTTCACTGCTGAGGACAAGGGTTTGATCCTTGGTCAGGGCACTAAGATTTCACAAGCTGTGTGGCATAGCCAAAAAAAAAATTATAACAAAACAAAAATTTAAAAAAACATAAAAATAATCAGACTAAATTAATCCTCATTTACTGCATTAGAAGCATTTGGAGGAGCTAAAGTGGAGAACAAGCAGATAGAATTTCTTCCTTCAGGAAGCTCAGGGGATCTGTATGGACAAGGCTGCCACCCAATTAGTGTCGATAAGCCAAGAAACAGTGTTTCTCCAGCTGAAACAGGAAATCTGCAAACTACCAGAAAGCTGTAGACGAGTGTTCCTGGAGCGTTTTTTTTAGACAATGAGCTGAGCTGAAACCCCCAAACTACATACTGGCCTGTGAAGCTTTTTTGTTTTAAGGGAAGGAGGAGAAAGAGAGGCAGAGAGAGCTTGAGAAAGAGAAAAAGAACCTTATCAGTTCTCGGGGAAGATCACCTTCATTTTAAGCAATGTTAGATAATAATTAGGATTAATGGAAAAAATCCAAATTGTACCCATATTTACAGTGGATGCTTATTAAATATTAGTCGAACATGAATTTACATTTTAGTTATTGACAGGAAGCCACAAAATACAGACATAGTAGCAGATGTACGGGCTTTACAGCCAGGCAGCCTGAATTCTAGTATGTCATTGCTATATGACCCTAGACAAAAAAGTTAAACATCTTTAAACTGAAGACACTGAAGCTATATAAAAAAGCATTATGAGGATTAAATAAAATTGTATACAT